>NC_058524.1:371840090-372494153 GCF_904849725.1 Hordeum vulgare subsp. vulgare | reverse complement strand
AGCTGCACCAGCTGATGAAACTGCCTCTGTCACCAAGCAAGCTGAGGAAGAGCAAAGTGAAATTCCTCAAGCTGATGAAATTCAAAGTCCTGAGAAAAATCCTCAAGATGAGGAACAGGCTGACCCAACTCCTCCAACTGAGCAAGATCTCACACTGAGGATCAGAATGAACCTATTCCTTCTCCGGAGCAGAACCCTCAACAGGATGCTCCAGTTAATGATATTCCTCAGCCTGATGCCCAGGCAGATCCCATTCCTCAACATAAAGCAAAACATGAGCAAGCTCCTTAGCCTGAAGCCCAAGCTGATGAAATTCCTCACCCTGAGGACAATGTCGAGGAAAATGCACCACACCAAGAAAATGATTTTGTCGTGCTGAACCTAGAGACTGCAATTGTTGTCTCCCCTCTAGTTCCTCATCAAAATCTTCAACCAATGGAGCGTCAGCCATTCTCCAAGCGACCACAACTTCAAAAGGAGAACTTCTTTGAAGAACGCATTTACTTCATTGGAGAAAATCCCTATGATAAGCCACAAATCAGACATCTGAAGTTTTGGATGAGGACACAGCTGAATTACTATGCCTCTGTGCTGTGTGGAAGAAATAAGATATTCCAGCACAGGCATATTCCTCACGTTGAACTTGAAGCAATACCATGCCTAGCTCCAGTCCTAAATGTCCTTCGTGAAGCTGGCCTGCTACCAATGTGCTCAGACATCTCTGATTGGAACAATGAGCTCATTCTTCAGTTTTATGCCACTCTTCACATATCTGGCGATCCTGAAGACATTAACACGTGGGTGTTTAACTGGATGACGCAAAACAGTCACTACAAGGCTCCTGCTACTGAGCTCCTGCGTGAACTGCCAGTATCAATTCCCTCAGAGGAGGCTGTGAAGCTTTACGGTGAGCGTGAACTGCCCAACGGGACGATGGAAGTCCTCATGAAGACTTTGGCTAAAAGGCAACCACCGAGAAAAACCTTCCTCGTCCACGAGCTCAAATATACACCAAGGTCTGTTTACAGAATCCTCTGTAGTGTGCTTGCGCCGATCAAAGGCCATGATGATGAAGAAGATGTCGTAGGCATCATGAAGAATATCCTCTTCAACATCATCCATGGTATTCCTATCAACATACATGATTTCTTCTGGAGGACTTTGGCTGACAATGCTATGTGTCCATTTGATCACAAGATATATGCCCCATGGATCATGAGATTCATCAGGACAAGGACAGGCATCAACTTCCACGCTGATTTCAACAACCATGTTGGTTATATGCCTCCTATCAGGGTCAACAAGAAGACTTTCAAGCCAGTTGAAGGAAAAGGCAAGTCAGTGATTGATGAAGGCCGTAGGCCCCTTGATAGCCAGTTCAGAGAGCCGGAAGCTTATTCTTCATGGGATGAAACTGAGACTCACCGGACAAGCCTGTTGCTCCTCGCGTGATGAATACAAGAGAGCTTCTCCTCAGTCTTCACCAGAAGGTGGATCGCAATCACAAGTGGGTCAAACGCCAGTTCGGCGCCATTGTGAAAACCCTCACTGAAACACAGAACTCTGTGAAGCTTAACCATCACTATCTGCATGAGGTTTTTGACCGCACCTGGGCTACACTTGCTCATCTGAAGACTCAGACAGAACTTGAAGAATTGGACTTTGAGCGAGACTTTGACTGGTCGTGGCCTCCCAAGAAGAAGTTCAGGCCAATTCCAGTTCCAGACCTTGAAGACAGTTCCTTTTCTTCATTCCGCACTTCTGAATCTGATGAAGAACAGCTCGACACCACCACCGGTCCAAGGAAGAAGACTACTCCCAAGAAGCATCACGCCTCTTCATCAACTGCCAAGAAGTGATGTCTTCACGGGCGATAGTCCTCAGTTTGTCCCTTTTTGTCACTTGATGACAAAGGGGGAGAAACTTGAGAGTTAGTCTTCAAGCGGGATATTTTGGGGCTTATGAACTATATTTAAGTTACAAACTCTTGGCTCTTCTGAAGTTTTTATGTAATGAGTTGTAACTTAAGCCCGATGGTACTCTGACGCTTTTGAACGTTTTTCTTCGCATGCTTAGTCCTCAAGTTTTTAATGCACGCATGCTGGAATTCGTCAGATACAATTTGTCATCATGCATCTTCATTTTCTTCATACTATATGTTACATGTATGCATGATTTACAAGACTTAGGGGGAGATCTCCATGATATAAATCATCAATGTGCATTTGCTGTGAAAAGCAAAATCCTCAAGATATGCACATCTTCAGGGGGAGTCTCTCTGAATCTTGATTTCAAATTCCTCAAATGAGTATTTACACTTCATATTTTTATCCCTGTTGAAAACTTAACCTAATTGTCATCAACCACCAAAAAGGGGGAGATTGTAAGTGCATCTAGTGCCCCTTAGTGATTTTTGTGGTTTGAAGACTTATAGGTTAAGTATCTAATGTGTTCTTGAGTGTACACATGATCTATAAGTCACTGAGGAGTTTGAAATATTTAATGAATATCGACCCCTAAAAATGTATATCTTCGGTTGAAGAAATTAGTCAGAAGCTGAAGAATTGAATCGCGAAGAATCTGCGATGAAATCGATATTCCTCATGAAGATATTGAAATTGAGGAATTCGGTGTGTCCTGAAGAAAATCATTTTGAAGACTTTGAAGCATGAAGATTTACTCTTTCTGTTTTATTTTCTTCACACTTGAGTAATAGGAACACCGTACTGTTAAAGGGGGTCGAGGTTACACTTTGGAATGAATTTCCTCATGATGCTCAACTCAAGCCTAATCCAACCAAAAGCCTCAAGTGAGGAATACGAGTGACATGAGGACTCTCACAGTTGAGGGTTCCGACCGTTTTGATAACCACGCCACATCATTGGTCTTATCCACACCAACGGTCATATTATTTAAGGGCATTAGTGTCAAATCATGTCGGGATGCTCCCAGGCTATAAATAGCCGCCCCCACAACCATTAGCTGGTTGGCTGCTCCGTTAGAAACTGACATTTGTCATAAGAGCAACCCAATTCCTCAGAGTCTTCAAGAGTAATTCATCAGTGAGGAAATACCCCAAACACCAAACCACCAGCCTAGAACCAAGTGATTGAGCATCACTGAAGAAGTTGTGCCTGTGTGGGACTGAAGCCTTTTACCTTTGAGGATTGTGCATCCTCTAAACGGTTAGGCGTCATGGTCTAGAGCAATCCAGCAGTCAATTGTGGATCGCCGGGTGACCAAGTTTGTGAGGGTTTGGAAGTCTGCCCTGAAGACTTACCACGAGTGTTGGGCGAGGACTGTGTGTTCTTAGCCCAAGGAGAATACGGTAGGGACTGTGTGTCCCAGGACTATGTGTCCTTTGGTTTCAATACCAAGCCGCTCCAAACTAGATGTACAACTGTCACACCAGTTGGAACTGGGTCATCAACTACTGTCTTTGCTGTGAAACGGGTTCTAATTTCTCAACTCCTTACTTTCCTCAGATTATGTGTTGATGACTTTCACTGTTACTGTTTGAAGAATTTGTTGAAGACTTTCTCTGAAATTCCTCAACCCCAAATTCTTCACGCTAGTTAATCCTCATCTGTTTTCTGCGTGCCTGCTCACATTCCTCACACTGAAAAACTGTTGTTGTGAAACTTTGCACTTCTGATCCTTTACTGTTTCCACTGTAAGTTAGTCATCAGTGAGGAATTTCCTCAAAAGGAATTTCCTCAGTGATGAAATTCTAAAAATATCCTATTCACCCCCCTCTAGTCGATATAACGCACTTTCAGTGGGTCACCAAGACCATTTTCTAGCACCGTTGCTGGGGAGTGTAGCGCTATTGGTAAGTGAAATTGGTAAGGGAACCTTTACACTGTACGTGTTGTTTTTGTTTTACTGTTTCCACCTTTTGTCCCTATGGACAACCCTGCTCTTGGTTTGTTTCTTGTGGGGAACCGCCCCAACGCTACTGTGGTGGAGAGACCTCCCCCACCTACTGAAATTGTGCCTTTTAAAATACCAACTGGTATTATTGATTGTGTTTTGGCTAATCGATATGCAGGAGATAGACATACAAGTGAACACTTGCTATATCTTTCACAACTATGCTCCTTATTTAAGCTCGCAGGTATATCGAAGGATTTTTTAATGAGAAAGTTATTCTCTCTATCATTAAAAGATAAGGCTTTGGATTGGTATATCCTTCTTGATGGCTCTCATTTACTAAATTGGCAAGATCTTATGCCTCTCTTTTATGCAAAGTTTTATCCTCTTCATGAAATACATCAAGACAGGAATTATATTTGTAACTTTTGGTCTTGTGACAGAGAAAGCATCACTCAAGCTTGGTGGAGATTGAAATCCTTAATGGTCAAATGCCCGAATCATGAGCTTTGCACAGAAATTATTCTCACAAATTTTTATGCAAGGCTTTCTCTTCAAGATAAAGAGGTGCTTGACGCTTCCTCTAGTGGGGCATTCTCCAACAAAAGCACTGAAGCTAAGTGGGATCTTATTGAAAGGATCTAGAAGAACACTGATGACTGGGATATTGATAACGGTATTGAACCCATTATAAATTATGAGCATAATTACATTGAGAGCTATGTGAAAACTGATTACTTCAATACCTTTTGCGCTAAGATTGGTCTTGATTCCCAGCTTCTAATTGATTTTTGCAAAGACTTTGCCTCTCATATTGACTCTTCTGAGAATAAGGAGGATCAACATCATAAAACTTTTAAGGAATTACCTGTTGATATTAATGTTGTTGACCCTATCTTGCCTATTGTTGAATATGAAAAGCCCCCTTTTCCCACAAGGATGAGGGAGCATTCTTTTGTCACATGCATCCTGAATAATAGTGAAAGAATGACCAATGAGCATGAGGACCTGATTAAAGTCGAACCTCAAGTTGCATTAGTCAAGGATCTTTTTACTAGTAATTTTGAGGATTCTAATATAAATTCTTGTGCTGTTTCCACTAACCTTATTTCAACCAAGAATAAAGGCCCAATTTCAGGTACTCCAGTTGTATCTGTTAAAATAGGAGATCATAATTATTATGGGCTATGTGATTTGGGATCCAATGCTAGTGCTATTCCTTTTTCACTTTATCAAGAGATCATGAATGAGATTCTACCATGTGAAATTGAAGAACTTGATGTTACGATTCATCTTGCAAACAAAGAAACTATCTCTCCTATTGGAATCGTGCGAGATTTTGAAGTTCTATGTGGAAAGGTAAAATATCCTACCGACTTTCTAGTACTTGGTTCAGTACAACATAGTTTTTGCCCTATTATCTTTGGTAGGCCTTTCTCAAAACTTGTGGAGCTATCATAGATTGCAGGAAAGGAAAAGTATCTGTTGAATTTAATGGTGAGCCATATGAATTTAACTTTTCTAAATTCTCGAAGCAAACTCATGGTAATGAACTACCTAGTAATGATAAAAATATTGAAGAGATTGATTCTATTGCTATTCCTCCTAACGATCCTTTGCAGCAATTTATGGAAAACCACGAGAATGATATGCATATGCAGGAAAGGAATGAGCTAAATGATATATTCTTGAGATAACCTGCTATCCTGAAGCACAACCTTGTGGTTGAGCCTTTGGGAATTTTATCGAAACCAAAAGAAGACCAGGTGTTTGATCTCAAACCTCTTCCCAGTATGCTCAAGTATGCTTATTTAGATGAAAAGAAAGTATATCCTGTTATTATAAATTCTAACCTTTCAGGATATGAAGAAGAGCGATTATTGGAAGAACACCGATGCGCTATTGGCTATACCCTTGATGATCTTAAGGGGATTAGTCCATCTATTTGTCAGCATACTATCAATCTTGAGCATGATGCTAAACTGGTAGTTGATCATCAACGACGGTTAAACCCGAAGATGAAGGATGTTGTGAGGACCGAAATCCTCAAATTTCTAGCCGCAGGTATTATCTACCCTATAGCTGATAGTAAGTGGGTAAGTCCAGTACATTGTGTTCCCAAGAAAGGAGGTATGACTGTGGTTCCTAATGATAAGAATGAACTAATACCTCAAAGAATTATTATTGGATATAGAATGTGTATTGATTCCATGAAGCTGAACAAGGTAACCAGGAAGGACTACTACCCGCTGTCGTTCATCGACCAAATGCTTGAAAGGTTATCCAAAAACACTCACTTTTGCTATCTTCATGGGTACTCTGGCTTCTCTCAAATTCATGTTAACACTACCGATCAAGAGAAGACCACTTTTACTTGTCCCTTTGGTACTTATGCTTATAGACATATGCCTTTTGGTTTATGCAATGCTCCTCTACTTTTCAAAGGTGTATGTCCGCTATCTTTCATGGTTTTTGTGAGGAAATTGTGGAGGTCTTCATGGACGATTTCTCCGGCTATGGAACCTCTTTTGACCATTGTCTCCACAACCTTAATAAAGTTTTGCAGAGATGTGAGGAGACGAACTTGATACTCAACTGGGAGAACTGCCAATTCATGGTTAATGAGGGAATTTTTCTTGGCCACAAGATTTCTAAAAGAGGAATCGAGGTGGACATGGCAAAGATTGAAGCAATCGAGAGAATGCCTTGTCCAAAAGACACCAGAGGTATTCGTAGTTTCCTCGGTCATGCTGGTTTCCATAGGAGATTTATTAAAGACTTCTCTAAAACTTCGAAACCCCTTACTAATATTCTCTAGAAGGATATTCCTTTTGTGTTTGATGAAGATTGTAAGGAAACCTATGAAGTTCTTAAGAAAGCCTTGATAACTGCCCCTATAGTCCATCCACCTGATTGGAATTTGCCTTTTGAAATCATGTGTGATGCTAGTGATTTTATTGTTGGAGCTGTGTTAGGACAAAGGGTTGATAAGAAATTGAATGTTATCCATTATGCTAGCAAAACCCTTGACACTGCTCAAAAGAATTACGCTACTACTAAGAAAGAATTTTTAGCGGTAGTGTTTGCTTATGATAAGTTTAGGCCTTAAATTGTTGATTCCAAAGTCATTATTCATACTGATCATGCTGCTATTAAGTATCTTATGGAAAAGAAGGATGCCAAACCAAGACTTATCAGATGGGTCCTTCTTGTTCAAGAATTTCATTTGCAGATTGTTGATAGGAAAGGAGCAGACTGCCGTGTAGCAGACAACCTTTCCAGGATGGATGACATACCACATGATCCTATTCCGGTCAATGATAGTTTTCCTGACGAACAGTTAGCTATTTTGCAGGTGAAATCTAATTCAGATCCATGGTATGCAGATTATGCTAAGTTTATTGCTGCAAAGTTGTTGCCTCCAGGTTTAACATTTCAGCAACAGAAGAAGTTCTTCCCCGACTTGAGGTATTACTTTTGGGATGACCCACATCTTTTTAGAGAATGTGCAGACGGAATTGTGAGGAGGTGCATACCGGAGCATGAGCAGAAGGATATCTTGAGACAATGTCATAGCAGTCCTTATGGAGGGCATCATGCCGGTGAGAGGACCGCACACAAGGTCCTCCAATCAGGTTTTTATTGGCCTACTCTCTTTAAAGATGCTAGAAATTACGTTTTATCATGTGATAAGTGCCAGAGAGTTGGTAATATTAGTAGGAGGAATGAGATGCCTATGAATTATTTGATAGTCATTGAGCCTTTTGATTGTTGGGTTTTTGCTTTTATGGGTCCTTTCCCTCCTTCACACAAGTACACTCACATCTTAGTAGCTGTAGATTATGTGACCAAGTGGGTTGAAGCAATCCTCACTGAAAGTGCTGATCATAATACATCTTTGAAAATTCTCAAGGATGTAATCTTCCCTAGGTTTGGTGCACCTCGGTACCTCATGACCGATGGAGGATCACATTTTAGACCTGGTGCTTTTAGGAAAGCTCTAGACAAATATGATGTTAATAATAGAATTGCTTCACCCTACCACCCTCAAACAAGTGGGCAAGTTGAGCTCACAAATAGAGAGATCAAGTTGATCTTGCAAAAGACAGTGAACAGTTCTAGGAAGGACTGGTCCAATAAGCTAGGAGATTCCTTGTGGGCATATAGAACTACTTACAAAAATCACATGGGGATGCCTCCGTATAAGATGGTTTATGGAAAGGCATGCCATGTACATCTAGAGTTAGAACACAAAGCTTTCTGGGCTATTAGAGAGCTTAATGTTGATCCAAAGCTTGCTGGTCATAAGCGTCTCATGAACTTGACTTCTCTAGACGAGTGGAGAAGTGAAGCTTATGAGAGCGCAAAAAAGTTCAAAGAAAATGTAAAGAAGTGGCATGACAAGAGAATGTAGAAATGTGAATTTAATGTTGGTGACAAAGTTTTGTTGTATAGATTTCGTTTTAGGTTATCTCCAGGTAAACTACTTTCCAAGTGGGAAGGACTCTACCATATCGAAGAAGTCTACCGCTCCGGTGCAATCAAGATTAATAATTTTGAAGGCACTGAATGGGCAAAGAGTCAAGCATTACATGGCTGGAGACCCCATCAATGTAGAGGTGGATGGGATACAAGTGGCCACTCATGAAGAACATATTACAACACTGTATCCGACACCGGCAGAAGCAGAATAAGAAAAGGTATGAAATACGGTATGGAAACTTCGCGAACATCAATAAAAGTTTTGTTTTATACGCTTTTGCAAAATTAGGAAAATTCTAAGCTGAAGCGGAGTAGGAGAAGATATCCAGGTCGCCCAAACGAGCTGCTGGCGTGGGCTAGGCTCTGGCTGCGCCAGTAGGCCGCGTGGACAACCTGGAGTCCGTCTCCGACTCCACTTTGGCTTGTTACCTTCCTTTTGGTGCAGAAAGTTTCCCTATATATTTTCCCGGATCGACCGACTTTGTATCTTGTGATTCCTTGCGTTTTCTCTTTTGATCTTTTCCTGCCAGGCTAAGAAGCTATCATTCGAGATGTCTTCTTGCGACTCAAGCGTGGAAGACTACACAGGTCGTTGTGTCCGCCGTGTACAACAGGGTATCAACCAAGGGAAGGTCATCGGATGGGCCACCAATAAAGAGATAGCCACAAGACGAGCGGAGATTGAGTGCTTCGTGAGAGAGGAAGTCAAGATGGTCACCGCCCAGCAAGAAGGAGATCCTTCATCACGAGGATCTAGCTCCAACAACCCAATCCTCGTAGGGTTTATTAACCCTCAACATGATCTTTCTCTGCACCTTCTAGAAATTGCCCCTCCACGAGGAGCTACACCTGTGTCATCTACTTTATCCGAAGCTTACAAAATCACTAACCAATTCTATGAAGACTTCCGTGTGCTTAAAGTACAGGTGGCCATATTGGAAGCTGAAAACAAAACCCTTTGGCGCATAATAGCGGACTTGAAGAACGAGAAGAACAAGGATGAACAGTGAAATCTTCATGGGTAATGGCATTTCCTTAGCTTATTCCAAGCTTGGGGGAGTGCCCGGTATCTTTATTTTTATTTTTATGTTTTACCTCTCTTGGTCAAGTTTAGTGTCATATCATGTCCAAGGAAGTTATCTTATGAAATAGGTGTTTGCATTGAGGTCTATCACTACTTTGTGGAGAGTTTGTATCCGTTAGCGTGTAGTGTCTATCATGGAATATTAATGAGAAGTCTATTGGTTTCTTTGCTGCACTTGGTATTCTCTTCATGCAATCGATCTCATATGACGATTCTTATGGGAGTATTGATCTTACACATCACGTATGGCTTTGAAAACTTTATTTAATATTGGCAAACATAGCATTGGTCATAACAACAAGCATGGGTTTTCTAGTAGCGACATAGCCAAAAACTTTATGTTCTTATGCTTGAATTTTTATGCTGACAAGGAAGACAAATTGATGTTTTATGCCAATTCTTTATGTTAAACTTTATATTGTTTTGCATCCAACTCAACATTATTTGTCTGCTCTCAAAAGGCCTTTGCTAGCTGATATGTCTCAAACGTATCTGAAGTTTTTGATGGTTTCATGTTGTTATCTTGTCATCTTTGGAAGTTTTATGTACCTTTTATATCCTTTTTGGGACTAACTTATTAATTCAGTGCCAAGTGCCAGTTCCTGTTTTTTCTGTGTTTTTGGCTCTTTTCATATCTGATTTTGGAACGGAGTCCAAACGGAATAAAATCCCCGAAATATTTTTTTCCCGAACGAAAGAAGATCACGGGGCTTGTGGGCCAAGCCAGGAGGGCTACAAGGAGCCCACAAGCCCGCACACCGCCACCAGGGGGGCGGCGGTGGGCAGGCTTATGGCCTCCCTGGCGCCCCCTGACCTAGATCTTGCGCCTATATATTCCCTAAAAATCAGAAAAAAATCAGGGGATCCACGAAAATACTTTTCCGCCGCCGCAAGCTTCCGTTTCCGCGAGATCTCATTTGGAGCCCCTTCCCGGTGCCCTGCCGGAGGGGACTTTGGAGTTGGAGGGCTTCTTCATCATCATCATCGCCCCTCCAATGACTCGTGAGTAGTTCACTTCAGACCTACGCGTCCGTAGTTAGTAGCTAGATGGCTTCTTCTCTCTCTTGGATCTTCAATACAAAGTTATCCATGATCTTCATGGAGATCTATCTGATGTAATCTTCTTTGGCGGTGTGTTTGTCGAGATCCGATGAATTGTGGATTTGTGATCAGATTATCTATGATATATATTTGAGTCTTTGCTGATTTCTTATATGCATGATTTGATATCCTTGTAAGTCTCTCCGAGTCTTGGGGTTTGTTTGGCCAACTAGATCTATGATTCTTGCCATCAAGGGTAACAAGGTGGGTTCTGTCGTACATATGAGATTGTCCATCTACATCATGTCATCTTACTTAAGGCGTTACTCTGTTCGTTTGGACTTAATACACTAGATGCATGCTCGATAGCGGTCGACGTGTGGAGTAATAGTAGTAGATGCAGAAAGTATCGGTCTACTTGTTTTGGACGTGGTGCCTATAGATATAATCATTGCCATAGATGACGTCACGACTTTGCGCAGTTCTATCAATTGCTCGACAGTAATTTGTTCACCCACCGTCTACTTGTTTTCATGAGAGAAGCCACTAGTAAACACTACGGCCCCCTGGTCTACTCACACCTATCGTTTCCACTTTCACTTTTCCTTTGCTTTGTTACTTTGTTCTTTCAGCTCTCACTTGGCGAACAATCTATAAGGGATTGACAACCCCTTCATAGCGTTGGGAGCAAGCTTTTTGTGTTTGTGCACGCTCTTGTGATACTCCTTCACTGGATCGATACCTTGGTTCTCAAACTGAGGGAAATACTTACCACCGTTGCGCTACATCACCCTTTCCGCTTCGAGGGAACACCAATGCAAGGCTCCAAGGCCACGGGGGAAATCCTTTGCATATTTGCCTAGGAAGTCCCTTAAGGCGTAGCCGTAGCAAAAGAATTTCTCGTGTCGTCGACACACCTATTTCTGGCGCCGTTGGAAGGTCTTTTGTTGCAGTAGCACTAGCCAACCCTTGCACTAAGCAGGAATACTGCTTGTGCATCCATACCGTGAAACCTCAACCTTCCCAAGAGTCCACCATATCTCCCTATATGTGGTATTTCACCACCACTCCTAAAGTATATTACTCTTGTGCTATCTTTAAACCTTCAAATATTACTCCCTGTTTTGTGCCTT
The DNA here is from genome assembly GCF_904849725.1 of Hordeum vulgare subsp. vulgare. Taxonomy (NCBI): domain Eukaryota; kingdom Viridiplantae; phylum Streptophyta; class Magnoliopsida; order Poales; family Poaceae; genus Hordeum; species Hordeum vulgare. Next base: position 372,482,540 of record NC_058524.1, on the reverse strand, counting down.
TGTTTTAGCTCATGAGGAAGTAGTAGATAATTCATGATCTTTTCACGATGGACAAGTTTTATCTTGGGTTTGCATTTTATCTGCGAACCCCTAATACGAGGAGGGACTGGCATGAGCGCGCCAGATCGTAAAAGATAATAACAACAAACAAAACCTCCTTCATGCTTTGTTGATGAGAAATCAGAAACCTTTGTAGTGATAAACAAAGGAGACTAAGGGGATGTGATCGTCCCCACTTTGGGAGTCGTTCCTCAAAACTTGTCCAGCATGAGAAGTATTGGACTATCTACTAGCATTCGTTGACAAATCATGCACCACTCAAAAGCTTGTTTTACAATCTTGTTGATCTCTAAAAAGCTCTAGCACATGAGTTTTCCCTACTTCCCTCTGCGAAGGGCCAATCTTTCACTTTTATGTTGAGTTAGTAAACCTACTTCTTTCTCTCCTGAAAAGAGCAGACACTTTATGTTGACAAAAATGCATGCATTTATATTGTTTCATTGAGATTTGTCATATCACACCTTTGTTGACATTTTTGTTAATATACGTGTGTTGTTTGTTAAGCCTAGCTAAAGCAAACATCTTCCTTTGTGTTAGCATTTTCACTTCTTTACTACATGTTCTTTTAAAAAGCTTCAGTTGATCTCATCAAAATAGAAGACGAAGAGCAAAAGTTAAAAGTTATTAGTTGTTATTTGACCAAGGACATGTTTGCCATGGTTTGATGAGTTTTCTCAGCTCTACTTTTGATTGTAATTGATATTACTCTTTCATTAGGGCCTTATGAGTTGAGATTGTTGTTGAGGATGGTTGAGTTTAGTAAACAAATTATGATGCTTGTCTGTATTCTTATTTATCGACACTTCACTCTCTAAACTTGTTGACGGGTTTACCGAGCTCAGTATTCGCTTGGGGACAAGCAAGGTTTAAGGTTGGGGGAGTTGATACGACCAAAATGCATCACTAATTTGTATCATAATTTATCTCTATTCATTGATATATTTCACTTTATGATGATGTACTTATAGTGTTTTGGCTTATTTTACATAGTTTCCAATTTTCCGGTGCCAAAAGAGCAGGCACAGGATTCAGAGGAGAAAATAGCATGAAGAGTTGCAATATAAAAACATTTCCAATTGAGCTCAAATTTTAAGGGAAGAAGTTTCCGAACGGGTCCCGAAGACAGGCCAAAAAAGGGCTGGAGGGGGCCACATGTCACCCATGCGACCTGTTGGCGCCCCCCTAGGCCGTGCCAGGAGGCCGCCTGAGTGACGGGCCCCACCCCCGGCACTCTCCTTTGGCCTATATGTCCCTTTTGACCTAAAAATTCTGGGAACAGAAGAGTTTTCGCGATTCCACCGCCGCTCCACGGCGGAAACCTACACAGAAGAAAAGACCTTTCAGGCGGGCAGATTCCACCGGGGAGAACCCATCCGGAAGGGGAGATCGTCCTCATCGTCATCACCATCGTCAACGGTATCATCGAGATCATCATCACCATCATCACCAACACCAGCACCATCTCCATCTTCATCCCATCTACTCCAACATTTTAATCGGAGTTGTACCTTGCACTATTCATACCCTCTATTCTACCGGTGTTGATTACTCTTTTGTGATGAATGCTATTGAGTTTTGTTGGAGGATTATTGTTATGACCATATTGTTAATCATATTTTCATCACATTTGATCATGATCTCTTTTACGTATTGTGAGTAGTTCCATTAGTTCTTGAGGACCTGGAAAAGTCTAGATGTTAGTAGTCATATGATGTTGAAGTAATATGTGTGGATTGATATTTAATTTATGGTGTTATTCTTCTAGTGGTGTTATGTGAACGTCAACTACATAACACTTTGCCTTTTTAAGGACCCACGGGAATGCATCATGTATAAAGAATGCTTATGGTGGGTTGCCGGAGTGACAAACAGAAACCTGAACCCGAGTTTGCATACTTTTGCATGAGGGAGTATTGGATACTAAAGCTTAATTTCTCTCTTGTATTTTCGGATGCTTGCAAGAGGGATTAATCATAAGAGAGTACTTGTCTTAGCCTAGACATGCACTAGTTAAGATCCACCCACATAACAGTTATCAATACAAAACTCAGTACTATACGGAATATGACGAAAGCACTTGACTAACTTTCCCGTGTATCCACGGGAACGCCTTAGCCTTTATAAGTTTAGTCCCTCGGCTTATCCTTGGTGTTTAAAAGGATTGGGCCACTTGCTGCACCTCGCACGATTTACTTTACTTTCATTTATTTCCTTGTTGCTTATACCAGAAAACCCATAAAAAGTTACCTTTGAGTACTTGTAGTTATTCCTAGCTCAAGATCACTTGTCAATACCTTCTGCTCCTCGTTGGGTTCGACACTTTTATTTATCGAAAAGGCTACGATAGATCCCCTACACTTGTGGGTCATCAAGGACATCAATAAGTTTCTGCCGAAGCTACACCAGTTGAAGAGGAAGCTAATGATGATGATCATGAAACGTCCGATCAAGTTGCTATCGAACCTCGTAGGTCGACAAGGGCACGTACTCTCCTGAGTGGTACGGGAATCTTGTCTTATCAATCATGTTGTTAGACAACAATGAACCCCCGAGCTATGGAGAAGCAATGGTGGGCCCAGATTCCAACAAATGGTTAGAGGCCAAGAAATCAGAGATAGGATCTATGTATGAAAACAAATTGTGGACTTTGGAAGTATTACCTGAAGGGCTAAAGGCCATTCAGAACAAATGGATCTTTAAGAAGAAAATGGACACATATGGTAATGTGACCGTCTATAAAGCTCGACTTGTGGCAAAGGGTTTTTCACAAGTTCAAGGATGAGACGTTGTCACCTGTAGTGATGCTTAAGTCCATCAGAACCATGTTAGCAATAGCTGTATTTTTCAATTATGAAATTTGCTAGATGGATATCAAAACAACGTTCCTTAACGGCTTTCTTAAGGAACAGTTGTATATGATGCAACCAGAAGGTTTTGTCGATCTAGAGAATGCTAACAAAGTATGAAAACTCTAGTGATCCATTTATGGACTGATGCAAGCATCTCGGAGTTGGAATCAATGCTTTGATGAGGTGATCAAGGCGTTTGGGTTTATACAAGTTTTTGGAGAAGCTTGTATTTACAAGAAAGCGAGTGTGAGATCTATAGCATTTCTAACATTATATGTGGATGACATACAGATGATTGGAAACAATATAGAATTTTTGGGAAGCACGAAGGATTACCTGAATAAAAGTTTTTCAATGAAGGACCTAGGAGAAGCTGCTTACATATTAGGCATCAAGATCTATAGAGATAGATCAAGGTGCCTGATGGGACTTTCACAAAGAACATACCTTGATAAGATTTTGAAGAAATTAAAAATGGAACAATCCAAGAACGGGTTCTTGCGTGAGATACAAGGTATAAAGTTGAGTAAGACTCAATGCCCGATGACTGCAGAAGATAGAGAAACGATGAGTGTTGTCCCCTATGCTTCACCCATAGGGTCTATCATGTATGCGATGCTGTGCACAAGACCTGATGTCAGCCTTGCCATAAGTATGGAGGGAAGGTTTCAAAGTAATCCAGGAATGGAGCACTAGAAAATGGTCAAGAATACTCGGAAGTACCTGAAAAGGACTAAGGAAATGTTTCTTGTTTATGGAGGTGATGAAGAGCTTGTCGTAAAGGGTTACATCGATGCAAGCTTCGACACTGTAAGTACATCTTGTGGCCCTTAGTGATTTTGGTGGTTTGAAGACTTATAGGTTAAGTGACTAATATGTCTGTGAGTCTACACAGGCTCTATAAGTCGCTGAGGAGTTTGAGTTATACGATGAATATCGACCCCTAAACATGTGTGTCTTCGGCTGAAGAGTTTAGTTCTTCCTTGAATACTTTGATCGTGAAGAAATTGCGAAAAAAATGATATTCCTCATGAATATATTGAAGATGAGGAATTCGGTGTGTCCTGAAGAAAATAGTCTGAAGACTTTGAAGTGTGAAGATTTACTCTTTTTGTTTCATTTTCATTACTCCTGAGTCATAGGAACACCGTACTACTAAAGGTGGTCGAGGTAAAACTACGGAATGATTTTCCTCATGATGCACAACCCAAACCTAAATCCACCAAAGCATCAAAGTGAGGAATATGAGAGACATGAGGACTCTCACAGTTGAAAGTTCCGACCGTTGCCACGCCACGCGCCACCTCACTGATCTTATCCACCCAACAGTCACATTATTTAAGGCCATTTATGTCAAATCATATCGGGATACTCCCAGGCTATGAATAGCCACCCCCACAGCCACTAGCTGGTTAGCTGCTCCGAGAGAAACTCACACTTATCATAGAGAGAAACCCAAATTCCTCAGTCATCGAGAGAAAATCATCAATTGAGGAAATACCCCAAACACCAGGCCCCAAACCAAAAACCAAGTGATTTAGCATCATTGAAGAAGTTGTTCCTGTGTCGAACTGAAGCCTCTTACCTTTGAGGTCTGTGCATCCTCCAGATGGTTAGGCGTCATGGTCTAGAGCATCCAGCAGTCAATTGTGGATCGACGGGTGACCAAGTTTGTGAGGGTTTGGAAGTCTGCCCTGAAGGCTTACCACGAGTGTTGGGCGAGGACTGTGTGTCCTTAACTCAAGGATAATACGGTAGGGACCGTGTGTCTCGGGACTGTGTGTCCTTTTGGTTTCAATACCAAAACACTTCGAACCAGACGTACAACTGTCATAGTAGTTGGAAGTGAGTTATCAACAACCTCCTTCATCAAGCTACGTGTTCAACTTGTTCAACTCTTTCATTTCCTCAAATTGTATGTTGATGACTTTCATCTGTGCTGTTTGACGAATTTGTCTGAAGACTTTCTCTGAATTTCCTCAACCTCAAATTCTTCACTTAAGTTAATCTTCACATGCGTACTTTGTACTTGCGAACCGTGCAAACCGAATCTCATAAACTTCATCGAGTACTTTGCTGTAGTCGTTTTGCACTCCTGATCCTGCACTATTTTTGTTGCACTAAGTTCATCATTGAGAACTTTCCTTACAAGGAATTTCCTCAGTGATGAAATTTTAAAAATCGCCTATTCACCCCCTCTAGTCGATATAACACACTTTCAATTGGTATCAGATCAAGGTACTCCCTTGATCTATGTGATTTTGGTTTAACCACCTCGAGTTTTAGTTATGTCTACCGCACGTATGATCAAGGTTACTGCAAGATGTCCTACCTTCGAAGGAAAGGACTTTCCCTAATGGAAGACCAAGATACATATGCATCTTCAGGCTATTGACAATGATCTCTGGTACATTGTGGAAAATGGCATTCCCTCGACCGCTGCTACTATCTTCGTCGCTGATGTGAAGAAGTTCAAACAACTTGACTCACAAGCAACGAATATCATCTGTGGCCATCTGAGCAAATTTCAGTATGGCAGAGTGAGTGCTTTGGGCATAACTAAGCTTATCTGGGATAGGCTATCCAAAGTCAATGAGGGAGTCTCAACACAGCGTGATTCTCGTATTGATGTTTTTCGCAATCTCTTCAATCGCTTCAAGAGGCTTGAGAATGAAAGCTCCCAAGATACATTTTTATCGCCTCACTAACATCTCAAATGAATTCCAAGCACTGGGAGCGAGGTACATCACTGACCATGAAGTTGTGAAGAAACTGCTAAGATCTCTTGATCCATCATTTGACACACTTGTTCTGATGATTTAAGAACGAAGAGACTACAAAATGCTTGATCCTGCTGATATACTCAAGAGACTCAATACTCATGAATTCCAACAAGAAGAAAAGAGAGAACTGTATGGACCAAGGTACTCAAGACCACGTGCGCTAAAGGCTAAGGCTATTTCCTCATGTGAAGAAGAAGACTGAGATTGCAGCATTGCTGACCGTGAAGAACTGGGACAGAACTTGCTATGCTCGTGAGGAAATTGCAGAAGTTCACAAAGCGTGGCCAGCTCATTGAATCTTCAAGAAGAGATATGAGGAAATCAGAATCTTCATCTGAGGATTAGAAGAAAAGAACCTGCCACAAATGCAAGAAATCTGGTCACTACATTCCCGACTGTCCTCGCTGGGTGAAGGAATCTAGGAAGAAGAAATACAAGGATGAAAGTTCAGATGACTCGAAGAAAAAGAAGAAATCTTCAAAGTCCTCATCCTAGAAATCCTCATCGCACAAGAAGACCAGCTTCAAAAAGGACCGGGCACTCATTGGCAAGGAAATGGATTCTGAAGAAGAATCTAAGGAATGTGATGAAGAGGAAGGGTCTGAAGAGGATTAAGAGTGTGATGTGGCAAGTCTTGCACTGGCTACCACATTCGTCAACAAGTCAATCTTCAACCTTGAAGAAAATGACAACGCTATCTACATTGATGAAAATGTCGATGACTTTGCTCCAACCTATTGCTTCATGGCAAAAGGTGCAAAGGTACCAAACCATACTTCCTCCTTTGATTCTAGTGACTGTGAACCTGATGATTATAAAAAACCCAGTTACTATGAACTTGCCAACATTGCCACTAAGCAACAAAGTGCCATTGAAAAGCTTTAAAAACTTCTAGACAGAAGCGATGAGGTGTTGAATGGTGAAATGACTCGTACATAAGTCCTCACCGAAGATGTGAAAAGTTTCAGTCTAGAGTTGATAGTCTTCAAGATCGTTATGGCACACTCTTGGCTGATCATGAGAAACTTTCATATGAATTACTTCAAAGGAAGCTTGATCTTGAGAAGATAAGAATGTCTCATGATGATCTTCGAATAGAACATGATTCATTGCTTGCTCAACAGATCAGTACGTCTCAAGTTGAATTCATCCCACCATGTTTGAAATGCATCGAGCGTGAAGCTGCTAATTCTTTACCAGAATCATCAATTGCTTTTATTACTACAAATTCTTCAACTATCCATGTGGTATCAAATTCTTCACATGAAGAAACCACAAATGCTACTGACAAAAATGCAAGGTTGAAGGAATTGTATGTAACAGGCATATACAAAGTCTCAAAGGGCATCAAACCCTTTGCGATGTGCTCAAAAAGCAGATTCTGAACAAGAACCCGAGGAAAGAAGGAATTGCCTTTGAGAGGAAATTAAATGATGATGGATCATACTCGAAACCTGAGCAGTATCCCAAAACCTCATGGCTTGCTGCTAAATGTCCTCCTGTCGATCCATCCCGACTAACGGGCTTTCCATGTGAATTATCCTAAACCTCAGATGAGTCAATTGACTCCAACTGTAAACTATTAAAACATCAATTTGGTGAAGTATTTGTTCAATCTTCATGCAGGCAGGTACATTATTATGCCCTCAGGCATCTACGCATATTGGGGCTTAGCCCAACCATAGGTGCCCGTGCCCGAGCCACTAGTCGAGTACCAGACGCCAGTTTATCAGTGGGAGCCGGAGGATCTCACATAGCAGTGGCATCCTCAGTCCACTCCGGAGTACCCCGGAGGTGGTTATTTCCCTCCATGGGAGTAGACCAACTTAGGGCAAAAGCCTAAGCTTGGGGGAGTATGTGTTCTCACCGACTTTACATTCTTGCTTATGCTTTCACTTTGTTAGCCGGTGTTCACACTTTGCCAATGTATCATCCATGCTCGTTTATTTTCTTTTTCTCGTTTTCTTTTCGTGTGTCTGTCTAGTTTGAGAAAACCCAAAAAGATTTTCTTTTTCTTCTTTTGCTTGTTGGGAGCTTTCCCGTGTAAATAGTTTTATTTTTCTTTGGGTCAAGGTAGAAGATATTGGTTACAATGTTTAGTGGCTCTTGCATGCATACCTGTTTAGCTTTCAAACAGCTATATTACTTTGTCTTCTCCTTTTTGTTTGCCTGCAGATTCCAGCATAGTCCAGTGCACGAGCACGCTTATTATTGTTCACATCGTTCGGTCGTGCAAGTGAAAGGCAATAATGACGATATATGATGAAGTGACTGACCCTGGAAAAGCTGGTATGAACTCAATCTATTTTGTTTTTGTAAATGTGACTAGTTCGTCATGCCTGATTCAACTTTGTTGTGAGAGAAACATGTTTGCAATGACAACTTAGAGATCATAGTTGCTTATGCCATGCTTACTTAGCTAGGAGCTTTATAATGGTTTGTCTTGGATGCCCACATGAATGTTGAGATGACTGTGATGTAGTATGATAGAATGGTATCCTCCTTTGAATGATTCAAGTGGCTTGACTTGGCGCATGTTCACGCATGTAGTTGAAACAAAATCAACATAGCCTCTATGATATTCATGTTCATGGTGATTTATGTCCTACTCATGCTTGTACTCAATGTTAGTTAATCTCAATGCACTTTGATGACTTTTGTCGCTCTCTAGTTGGTCTCTTCTTAGTATTTTGCTAGCCTTCACTTGTACTAAAAGGGAATACTGCTTGTGCATCCACTCCCATAAACCCAAAGTTGTTCCATATGAGTCCACCATACCTACCTATATGCGGTATCTTCCTGCCGTTCCAAGTAAATTTGCATGTGCCACTCTCTAAACCTTCAAGAAATAATCTGTTATGCATGCCCGAACCGCTCATGTGGTGACAGGGGGCTATTGGTATCTTCCATGCTAGGCGTGTTATCCTCGATATGTGTTTATTCACTATCATTCACGAGAAAGGGGGCGGTAATTGGAATTCCCAGTTCCATGGTCAAATCGAAAAGATAATTGCAAACAAAACTCCCCCAGGATTGATGTTGGTATGGACGGTACCCGAGGATTCGGCTAGCCGTGGAGTGTGATTGATTGGTGGTGGGGGAGTCAAAACTTTACTTTTCTGTTTGGGAACCGCCTATAGCATGTGTAGCGTGGAAGATGTTGAGAACTCTTATTCATTGCGTTTACAATGAAAGCATGCCACCCAAAATTATTATCTCTGTTTTCAAAGCTTGAGCTCTGGCACCTCTGCAAACCAATGCTTCCCTCTGCGAAGGCCCTGTCTATTTATGTTCCTATTGAGTCATTCTCCTCTTACAAAAGAACCAATTAGAGAGCACCTTTGTCGTTTTTATGCTTTGCGTTTAACCGTGTTGAGTGTGACTATGACTGGATCTTCATTGCCTTGAATTACAATGTTTAGTTAGCCCTTGGTCTTTGAAGCTGCTCTGCATTTATGTTTTGCGGTCTCAGAAAGAGCTAGCGAGATACCATCTGTTCGTACTGCTTCATGATTGTTTTGATTAAAGTGTTGACATTCGAGGCTTATTATTATTTTCTCGCTAGTTGATTATGCCATTGATATGAGTTTACCGTGAGACCTAGATGTCATTTTCTTATGTGGTTTGCTTGTGATCTTGCTGAAATTCTCGTTATGAGTTAGACATAGTTGCAACCACAAGATCAAACAGAGTTCGTCAAAGTTTTTTTTTGTCTCTCTCAGTTTGTCAACTGAGTTGCTTGAGGACAAGCAAGGCTTTAAGGTTGGGGGAGTTGATACGTCTCCTTCGTATCTACTTTTCCGACCTCTTTTGCCCTTGTTTTGGACTCTAACTTGCATGATTTGAATGGAATTAACCCGGACGAACGCTGTTTTCAGCAGAATTGCCATAGTGTTGTTTTTGTGCAGAAATAAAAGTTCTCGTAATGTCCTGAAAATTTACGGAGATTTTTTCTGGAATAAAAGAAAAATATCTGCGCAAAGATCCACCGGAGGGGGCGTGCGAGTGGGCCACAAACCCACAGGCCGCGGCAACCCTCCTAGGCCGCGCCGTGAGGGCTTGTGGGGCCCACGTGGCACCACCGCCCCAAACTTAGCTATATATCTTCCGTCTCGCCAGGAAAAATATCAGAGAGGAGGTTTCATCGCGTTTTACGATACGGAGGCGCCGCCGCATCCTGTTCTTCATCTGGAGGGCGGATCTGGAGTCCGTTTCGGGCTCCGGAGAGGGGAAATCGTCGCCATCGTCATCATCAACCTTCCTCCATTGACAATTCGATGTTGCACTTCACCGTTCGTGAGTAATCTCATCGTAGGCTTGCTGGACGGTGATGAGTTGGATGAGATCTATCATGTAATCGAGTTAGTTTTTGACGGGGATTGATCCCTAGTATCCACTATGTTCAAGATTGATGTTGCTACTACTTGGCTATGCTTAATGCTTGTCACTAGGGCCGAGTGCCATGATTTCAGATCTGAACCTATTATGTTGTCGCCAATATATGTGTGTTTTAGATCCTATCTTGCAAGTTGTAGTCACCTACTATGTGTTATGACCCGGCAACCCCGGCGTGACAATAGCCGGAACCACTCCCGGAGATGACCATAGTATGAGGAGTTCATGTATTGACCACGTGTTAATGCGTTGGTCCGGTTCTTTATTAAAAGGAGAACCTTAATATCTCGTAGATTCCATTAGGACCCCGCTGCCACAGGAGGGATGGACAATAGATGTCATGCAAGTTCTTTTCCGGAAGCACGTATGACTACATACGGAATACATGCCTACATTAGATTGACTAACGGGAGCTAGTTACTTATCTCTCCGTGTTATAGTTGTTACATGATGAATCACATCTGTCACACTCATCCATCACCGATCCAATTCCTATGAGTCTTTTACTACTGGTCCTTGCTATGTTACTTTGTCTAGGCTTGTCTCTTGCTACAAAAGGGATTGGGCCACTTTGCTACTACTGTTGCTACTGCTGTTACTCGGTTGCTGCTGCTACTGCTATTCCTTGCTACTCTGTTGTTACTTATTGCAAGACCCTTTTTCGACACCATTGTTGGGAAAGAATAGTTCCTTGCCCACGTGCAACATTGATGCCATTGATACAACAGTTAGGAATAGTCTGCCGTCAACAGTTCTGTTTCTGACACCGTTACTATCATACTACTTTGCTACTGATACTTTGGTTGCAAACACTAATCTTTCAGGTGTGGTTGAATCTGACAAACTCAGCTGCTAATACTGGAGAATATTCGTTTGCTTCCCCTTTGGCGAATCAACAAATTTGGTTCGAATACTCTATCCTCAAAAACTGTTGCGATCCCTTACACTTGAGGGTCATCAGTACTCCCTTGTTTTAGTGTGATTTTGGTTTAACCACATGGAGTTTTAGTTATGTCGACCGCATGTATGATCAAGGTTACTGCAGGATGTCCTACCTTCAAAGGAAAGGAATTTCCCTACTGGAAGACCAAGATGCAGATGCATCTTCTGGATATTGACAATGATCTCTGGTACATTGTGGAACATGGTATTCCCTCCATCAATGCCGCAGATGTGAAGAAATTCAAGCAACCTGATTCTCAAGCGAAGAATATCATCTGTGGACATTTTAGCAAAGGTCAGTATGGCAGAGTGACTGCTTTGGGTACAACGAAGCTTATCTGGGATAGGCTGTCCAAATTCAATGAAGGAATCTCAACTCAGCATGACTCTTGTGTTGATGTTCTTCGCAATCTCTTCAATCCCTTCAAGAGAATTGACAATCAAAGCTGCCAAGATACTTTGATCGCCTCACTCACATCTCAAATGAACTGCAAGCACTCGGAGCTTGCGACATCATTAACCATGAAGTTGCGAAGAAACTGCTAAGATCTCTTGACCCATCATTTGATACGCTGGTTGTGATGATTCAAGAAAGAGGAGACTATAAGATGCTTGATCCTGCTCATATACTTGAAAGACTCAATACTCATGAATTCCATAAGGAAGCAAAGAGACATTTGTATGGACCAAGCTACTCAAGACCTCGTGCGCTGAAGGCTAAAGCTGTTTCCTCATCTGAAGAAGAGACTCAGATTGCAGTATTGGTGATCCTGAAGAACTTGGGAAGGAGCTTGCAATGCTCGTGATAAATTCCAGAAGTTTACAAGGCGTGGCCAGTTTGGTAAATCTTCAAGAAGAGATATGAGGAAATCAGAATCTTCATCTGAGGACTACAAGAAACAAACCTGTCACAAATGTAAGAAATCTGGTCATTACATAGCTGACTGTCTTCGCTGGGTGAAAGAATCAAAGAAGAAAAAATACAAGGATGAAAGTTCTGATGACTCGAAGAAAAAGAAGAAATCTTCAAAATCCTCATCATCAAAATCCTCATCACACAAGAAGACTAGTTTCAGAAAGGCTCGGGCACTCATTGGCAAGGAAATGAATTCAGAGGAAAAATCTGAGGAATGTGATGAAGATGAAGGTTCTGAAGAAGATTCAGAGTCTCATGTGGCAAGTCTTGCACTGGGTACCACATTCGTCAGCAAGTCAATCGTCAACCTTGAAGAAAATGACAATGCTATCTACACTGATGACTTCACCCCAACCTATTGCTTCAAGGCAAAAGGTTCAAAGGTACCGAATGCCACTTCCTCCTATGACTCAAGTGACTATGAACCTGATGATTATAAAAACCCAGTTACAGTAAACTTGCCAACATTGCAACTAAACAACAAAGTTCCATTGAAAAGCTTCAAAAACAGCTAGACAAAAGGGATGATCTGTTGAATGATGAAATGAATCGCACTCAAGTCCTCACTGAAGAAGTGAAAAATCTTCAGTCTAGATGAGATAATATTCAAGATCGTTATAGCACACTCTTGACTGATCATGATAAAGTTTCCTTTGAATTTCTTCAAAGGAAACTTGATCTTGAGAAGTTGATGATGTCTCATGATGATCTTCAAATGGAAAACGATTCATTACTTGCCCAATAGATCATTGCCGCTCAGGTTGAATTTACTCCACCATGTCTCAAATGCATCGAACATGAAACTGCTAATTCTTCACCAGAATCGTCAAATGCTTCTATCGCTACAAGTTCTTCAACTGCTCATGTGGTATCAAATTATTCACTTGAGGAAACCACAAATGCTACTGAGGAGAATGCAGGGCTGAAGGAATTGTATGTGACCGAGATATACAAAAGTCTCAGAGGGCATCAAACCCATTGCGATGTGCTCAAAAACCAAATCTTGAACAGGAACCCGAGGAAAGAGGGAATTGCCTTCGAGAGGAAATTGAATGCTGATGGATCATACTCGAAACCTCAGCAGTATCCCAAAACCTCATGAGTTGCTGCTAAAGGTCCTCCCTGTCGATCCATCCTCTTTAACAGGCTTTGCATGTGAATTATCCTATTCCTCAGATGAGTCATTTAACTCCAACTATAAACTGGTCAAAAATCAATCCGTTGAATTATTTGCTTGATATGTTGGAACTAACTGCAGTTATGGACCACCCCTCAAAAAAATCTGGGTCCCCAAAAGTTGCTTGGAAAATCTTCAGGTGAATGTCCTCATGACACCACGTGTGAAGAACCTGAACCACAGATCAAATTCCTCAGGTGGACCAAAGTCTTCAAGAGGATATGCTCATACTTGTGCTAATGCTTCTGATATGCTCATACTATGCTCATACTTGTGCTAATGCTTCTAATCTGCAGGGAAATTACAAGGGATATGAAGATGAGCATTATTTCTCAAATCATTATGTTCATAAATCCTCAAAGAACTTCTCTGCCTATTCATTTGAGTAATCTACCCCTACTTTGAAACGAAGCGCATTAGCTTCAATGCCCCCTTTCTCATATGGTGCTCACAGGATGATGAACTCTTTGCCACCCCTTCAGATGTGGGTGGTAAAATAATTGAACTAATCACTTCTGCAGGTCAGGTCTCTAGATGAAAATCATCATCTGAAGAATTTTCTCAAGGCCTGAGGAAAATGCTTGATTGGACGCAAGCTAAAATTGATGAGATGATAACATTTCACACGTCCTCAAAATTACTATTTATGATGAAATTCCTATCTGATGAAATTGAAATCATATTCTTCAAGTATGAAGCATATGAGATGGTAAGTTGTACTAATTCATCTGCAGGATGACAAACCCAAGAACACTGAGTGGGTTCTTGATAGTGGCTGCAAAAACCACATGACTGGTGATAAAAGCTTGCTGATGAATATGCCACTGACTCCATCACCACTGAAGGAAATCACTTATGCTGACAAAGATAAAAGCAAGGTATTGGGACTTGGCAAAGTGGCTATTTCCAAGGACAAGCACATGGACAAATTCATGCTTGTCGAATCACTTGGGTTTAACCTCATGTCAGTCTCAATGCTTTGTGATCTTGATATGGTAGTTATATTTGGAAAATATAGATGTGTAGTCATCATGGAATCTGACAGATCCATAGTCTTCGAAGGCTTTACGAGAGGAGATTTGTACATTGTTGATTTGCCACAAGTCCTCAACCAGCCATATGCTTACTAGAAAAAAGCTCACAAGGCTGGCTATGGCATCAAAGACATGGTCATGCTGGCATGTGGAATTTTGACATGCTGGCGAAGAAGAAGCATGTCATTGTCATCGAATCAGTCAAATTGCTCAAGGACCACCTCTGCGGTGCTTGTGAGTCTGGAAAAATGACCAGATCCAAACACCCCCCCCCCCCGAAGACTATCATGACCACTACTCGTCTATTTGAATTGCTTCACATGGGTCTATTTGGACCTACTCATTATGCTATACTAACCAATGCAGCGTCTTTATATGGCTTTGTCATCGTTGATGACTATTCTCGATATACTTGGGTACATATCATTCTATATAAAACTGAAGTGCAGGAAGTCTTCAAACGATTTTCCTCAAGGGCCTCGACGAACTTCGGCATCAAGATCAAACACATCAGAAGTGTCAATGGGACAGAATTCAAACACATTGGTCTTGATGATTATCTTGATGAACTTGGTATTACTCATGAATTATCTGTTCCTTATACTCCTCAAAAGAATGACATCATTGAACGCAAAAACAGGACTCTGGTTGAAATGGCATGGACTATGCTTGAAGAATATCAGACTCCTCGTCGTTTCTGGCCTGAAGAAATCAACACCGCTTGCCACATCAGTAACATGGTATATCTTCACAAATTCCTCAGGAAAACCTCATATGAACTCCTCACTGCCAAGAAACCCAATGTAAGTTATTTCAAAGTCTTCGGCGCAAAATGTTGGATTAGAGATCCTCACCATAGTTCAAAATTTGCACCTAAAGCACATGAGGGTTTTATGCTTGGTTACGGAATGGACTCACACACCAACAGAGTCTTCAACACCTATCACAACAAGGTTGTTGAAACTTTAGATGTGTTGTTCGATGAAACTAGTGGCTCGCAAAGAGAGCAATTGCCTCCCGTGCCACTCAAATTATCTCCTGAGGAAGCTATCAAGATCAAAGCTACTGAAGACATCGTTCCTACTAAGGAAATTGCCGAAGAAATCGTCGCCAACACTGATGAAATTCGAGAAGGTGCACGTGAGGAAATTGCTCCATATCAAATTCCTCATCCCAAACAAAATCTTCAACCAGCCCATCGAAGAATTGCAAATGAAGTGGAACTTGACAAAATTCACGATGACATCAATGCGCCAGGTCCTCTCACTCGCTCGAAAGCTTCACATTTAGTTAAATTTTGTGGGCATTCCTCTTTTATGTCTATCACAGAACCCTCCAAAGTTGTTGAAGCCTTCATGGAACCTGAGTGGATTCAAGCCATGCAATATGAACTTCTTCTATTCAAGCTAAATGACGTGTGGGAACTCGTCAAATGACCTGATCCTCGCAAGCACAATATCATCAGCACCAACTGGATTTTCCGAAACAAGAAAGATGAGGATGGTCAAGTGGTGAGGAATAAGGCACGGCTTCTAGCCCAAGGCTACACACAGGTTGAAGGAATTGCTTTCGATGAAATTTGCACATGTTGCTAGACTTGAAACTATTCAAATTCTACTTGCTTATGCTAATCATCATAACATTACTCTATATCAAATGGATGTGAAAAGTGCATTCCTCAATGCTAAGATTGAGGACGAAGTATATGTTGCTCTGCCCCCAGATTTTGAGGATCTGAAGCATCCATACAATGTCGTCAGACTAAAAAAGGCACTATATGGCCTCAAGCAAGCCCATCGGGCATGGTATGATACATTGAAGGCATTCCTCATGAAGACAGGCTTCAAACCTGGTTCACTCGATCCAACTCTTTTCACAAAATCTTATGAGAATGAACTATTTGTATGTCAAATATATGTCGACGCCATTATCTTTGGTTGTACTGATAGATGTTACAGTGATGAATTTGTTTACATGATGAGTGAAGAACATGAGATGTCTATGATGGGGGAGATAAAATTCTTCTTAGGTCTTCAAATTCGTCAACAACGCAATGGCATCTTCATATCTCAAGAGAAATACCTCAAGGATGTTTTGAGGAAATTTGACATGCATGAACGCAAGGGCGTCAAGATTCCTATGCCTACCAGTGGCCTCCTCTCCACTGACGAAAATGGTAAAGATTTCGATCAACGGGTATATCGCTCTATAATTCGCTCTTCATTATATCTATGTGCATCTAGGCCAGATATAATGCTTAGTGTTTGCATGTGTGCTCATTTTCAAGAAAAACCGCAGGAATCACACCATAAGGCCATGAAGCATATTCTTCGATACTTAGCTCACACAACAACACTAGGATTATGGTACCCCAAGGGCTCAAATCTTCACCTTGTTGGATATTTTGATTCTGATTATGCTGGTGACCGTGTGGATCGTAAGTAAACATCAGGCACTTGCCATTTCCTCAGAAGATCATTAGTATGTTGGTCCACAAAGAAGCAGAACTATGTCTCTCTCTCCACTACCAAAGCTGAGTACATTGATGTTGGATCCTACTGTGCTCAACTACTGTGGATGAAGCAAACCGTGAGAGACTATGGCATCAACATGAAGAATGTGCCCCTCTACTGTGACAATGAGAGTGCAATCAAGATCGCCTACAACCCAGTACAACACTCGAAGACTAAGCACATTCAGATTCGTCATCATTTTCTTTGGGACCATGTCCTCAAGGGCAATATCATCATCGACCATGTGAAGACTGACGATCAATTACCAGATATTTTCACTAAGCCCTTGGATGAGAGAAGGTTTTGCAAGTTGCGGTGTGAGCTAAATATCTTAGAGTCTTCAAATGTTTTGTGAAAACATGCAGACATGCAAAATTGATGACTTAGATGTGCAACACACGAAGAATCGATTTTCTTCAATCAATGAAGAATATCATTCTTAGTGTGAGGAAATTAATAAAAGAATTTGGTTCTCAAGGCCCTACGACAATTGTACGCGGTGCCTGAAATCGTCATTCTTATACGGTGGGTCACGCCACCACCACCCATATTTGAAATTCTTTAACCTATTTTTCTTCGAAGTTGAAATTCATCAATGTGACACTTTGTCACAAATCCTCAAGTTTTTCAAAAAATTTAAAATCAACAAAATCTTAAAAAAATTCAAAACGTTTGATGATTTTCAGAATTTGAACTGAGATTTCAAAGTCCTCTAGAACATTCACTTATAGCTCAGTCTTCAATTTGATATTTCATCAAAGTGAATGTGATCGGACCCAACTTCCCTCTATGCTAAGCTCAACCCAGTCTATTCATTTCTTCATATGCGTTCTACTTGACACTCGTTCAATATCCTTACTGTGTCCTTGTCAGCTAAGGACTTTGCAACGAAATCCTCGAAAATTCAAAAATCTCTTTTATAACATTACACAGTAAATGGACCCACTTCTCGCGATTGGATAACCACGAACTCCACCGCTTCAATCGTGGGCTCCACGTGTCATGTAGAGACGAATGGGCAAGGGCAGTTCGGTCCGAAAGTTTCGGTCAAACAGTTTTTCACCTGAGCTATAAATAGGCACTTACCCTCCTCAGTCGAAACTCTTCGTCCTCTCGTCTTCTCCGCTCGAGATCAACCCTAGCGCCACCTCTAGCAATCTCGTCGCCGGTGAGGAATAGCTTCGCTCCCTTGCCCTCGTCGTCGACAAACTCACGCCGGCTGCGGAAAATCGTCTTCCGCTGCCACCATAGCTGTTTTCAGTTGCGAAGTTAGGGCGCCGAAGATCTGAACCGAGGAACTTCCCTCTATTACTGCTCCAGTTCTTCGTGTTCTACGCACAGGGTACATAAAATCCTATTTTACTGCCTCTGTTGATCCTTTAATTCACTTTAGACTCACGAAATCTATTTTTCCTCACAGTGTCTGTCAGCCATGCACACTTATTCCTCAAACACTTCATGAATTTCAGTAAGCTACTACAATTCTTCATGAGATTCCTCAATTGTGTAAATTTTCGAATCTGCGCAACTCTAAACCAAAGATCATAATGCTTAGCCAAATTCCACAACCCACTGGTCAAATTCCTCAACTTTAAAATTTTCAATTTCTTCGAATTTGAGAACACATATGACCTCTCCAAATTCTACGCACTTATACTGTGTTCACACGTACAAAAATGTCAGCTGATGAATCTCTAGGTTCTCATCAACTGAACTCATTTGCAGCATTCAGCAAAGAATTTTTACATGTGTCATCAGTATCATCAAGAGTTCATATTCCTCAGCAAAAGCCTTAGTTGAAGAAAATGGAGGATGACCGGAAGCATAAGGGAGGAAAGAAGCTTGAACAGAACACAACATTTGAAATACTTGAAGACCTATATGCTGACTATTGCACTCCGGATGAGGAAATTCATGGTAAAGAAACCATGGCGAAGCGCAAGATAAGGCTTTAGAAAATTGAGCGCAGGTGGGCTAAGGAGTGGAAGGAGTACAGATATGTGACTCCAAAATATGCAAAGAAATTCGCCCTCAAGCCACCTTGCAAAAGGCCTCCACATGGTGATCAACCAGTCGCTCATCCCTCAAGCGTAGAAACAATTGAGGATTACCCTCATGAGAAAGACCAATATTTGTCTAAGTTATAGAAGAAGGCAGAAGCAGTTGTGAAGAAATTCAATGAGGATTCTGCAGCTGCTGCCACTACTGCAACTTCTTTAGCTGCTGAGGCCTCTGCTACAGCAATTCCTCAGAAGAAGACTTTGTTGAAGAAACCCAAAGCCTCAATGCCAAAAGAGCAATTTCCTCAGAAGGCTGCAACGGCAACAAAATCATCAACAGCACCACAGTCTTCACCCCCACAACAGAAGCAGCTCATTAAGCATCAACCTGCTTAATCAAGTTCCTCAGTGTCGTCTGCCACTAGCTCTGCTGCAAAGTCCTGACCCACTTTATTGAAGACTAAACTGACTGCTGGAAGAGGCTTCATACCAAGTCCTAGCAAAGTTATCAACATTCCTACTTCATCAGAAGGAAGTGAAGAATTTGATGAGGAGATACTTCAAGCAATCATCAGAAACAAAAAGGAACGAGTTGCACAAGCCTCCGGCAGCTCCATTCCTCTAGCCATGGACCCGAAGGTTTTGCTGGATTTCATCGACATCTGGTATGAAGATCCAAACACACCGGTGGATGAATTAAAGCTTCCCCCTGGTGTTGGCCACATGGTGGCCCCTTTCATCAACTAGGCAAAGTGGAAAGAGCAGCAAGCCAAGCAAGCAAAGGCTGCCAAACTCAAGAAGGAGAAATTCCTCAAGCAGAATCTCATCAAGCTGACGCCTGAAGCACTTGTATCAACTTAGGCTGAACTTAAAACCCTAACAAACAAGTATACAAGTCTTCAAACTGATCGTCAAGGCGTCAAGGTGAATTTCATCAAGGCTGCATCAGCTGCAGTTGATGAACACAACAAGAGAACGGCCCCTCCAATGTAGCAAACAACACCTCGGTCAAGCTATATTGTTCAGTTGCGTGAGGAAGATGAAACTGATGAACTAGCCGCTGAGGAAATTCCTCAAGAAATTCCAGCTAATGAAGGTGCCAGTCCTAACACTGCACCAGTGCCTGATGAAACTGTTCCTTCACCACAACCCTCAAAGGTGAAGAAAGTGACTCCGTATGCATCAAACGTGAAGAAGACTAAAGCGGCTGAGAAAGAAGCAAAAAAGAGGAAAGCTTCAATGGCCTAAAAAAACCTCAGAGGCCAAACGCCTGAAGGCTACTCATTCAGAGTCTTCATCAGCCCTCGTGGATGCTACTCCTTTAAATGTAGCACCATCATACATGATCTTTCCCTTTGGAGTTTACAATGTCATTCCTGAAGAAGGTGAAGAAATGGATGATGCTGAAGATGATGAAATAATGGATGAGGACATACAGATATGTGATATTTCTCAGTCCACCACTCCTCCAAAGACCACTGAAGAACAAGTGGGTTTTCGACTAGATGACTAAGCACATGCACTACAAAGCGCCTTCCACTGAATTGCTTCGAGCTCTTCCAATCTCAATCCCCTCAGAGGGTGCAGTTCTGATGTATGGTGAATGTGAACTGCCCAACAGGCTGACGGAAGTCCTCATAAAGCCTTTGGCCAAGTACCAACCTCCAAGGACTCGATTTGTGGTACATGACTTGACAATGAACCGAGAACAGTGTACAGAATCCTGTCGTATGCCATTGCTCCTATCAAAGGTCATGATGATGAAGAAGATGTTGTAGGCATCATGAAGAATATATTGTTCATTGTCATCCATGGCATACCTATGAACCTTCATGATTTCTTCTTGAGGACTCTGGCTGACAATGCCATGTCGCCATTTGAATTGAAGATTTATGCGCCGTGGATTATGAGATTCATCAGAAACAGGTCAGGCATCAACTACCAAGCTGATTATCAGAATTACCTCGGATATCTGCTGCCGATCAAAGTCATCAAGAAATCATTTGAGCCTGTTGAAGGCAAAGCCAAGTCTATGATTGATGAAGGAAATCGGCCCCTTGATGGCCAATTTCGCAATGCAGATTCATATTCTTCCTATGATGATACTGCTACCCAAGATCCTCCAAGCCCAACTGCCCCTAGAGTGATGAATAACAGAGAGCTACTCGTCAGTCTTCATCAAAAGGTCGATCGCAATCACAAGTGGGTGAAACACCAGTTTGGTGCCATTGTGAAAACCCACAACGAGACTCAGAATGCAGTGAAGAAAAATCAGTATTATCTCCATGAGGTGTTTGATCGTACCTGGGCCACCTTGGCTCATCTGAAGGCTCAAGAGGAACTTGAGGAATTAGAGTTTACTGAAGACTTTCACTAGTCGTGGCCTCCAAAGAAGAAATTTAAGCCAATTCCAGTTCCTAACTTGGAGGACAATTCATTTTCTTCATTCCCCACTTCTGAATCACATGAAGAACTAGAATACACTGCGACTGGTCCAAGGAAGAAGCTTGTCTCCAAGAATCCTCACGCTTCTTCATCAGCCAAGAAGTTAATTTCGTCAAAGGGTGTTAGTCCTCAGTTTTGTCCCTTTTCGTCACTTGATGACAAAGGGGGAGAAAGTTGAGAGCTAGTCTTCAAGCAGGATCTATTTTGGAGCTTATAAACTTTATGAAGTTACAAACTCTTGGTTGTTCTGAAGTGTTTTGATGTAATGAGTTGTAACTTAAGCCCGATGGTGCTCTGACTCTTCTGAACATTTTTTCTTTGCATGCTTATTCCTCAAAGTATATTAATGCAGGCATGATGTGTTGGAAATATGCCCTAGAGGCAATAATAAATTAGTTATTATTATATTTCCTTGTTCATAATAATCGTTTATTATCCATGCTAGAATTGTATTGATTGGAAACTCAAATACATATGTGGATACATAGACAACACACTGTCCCTAGTAAGCCTGTAGTTGACTAGTTCGTTGATCAAAGATGGGCAAGGTTTCCTGGCCATAGGCAAGTGTTGTCACTTGATAACGGATCACATAATTAGGAGAATCATGTGATGGACTAGACCCAAATTATATATGTAGCATATTGATCGTATATTTTTATTACTATTGTTTTCTTTGTGTCAAGTATTTATTCCAATGACCATGAGATCATATAACTCACTGGCACCGGAGGAATACCTTGTGTGTATCAAACGTCACAACGTAACTGGGTGACTATAAAGGTACTCTAGATGTATCTCCGAAGGTGTCCGTTGAGTTAGTATGTTTCAAGACTGGGATTTGTCACTCCGTGTGACGGAGAGGTATCTCAGGGCCCACTCGGTAATACAACATCACACACAAGCCTTGCAAGCAATGTGACTAAGTGTAAATCACGGGATCTTGTATTACGGAATGAGTAAAGAGACTTGCCGGTAACGAGATTGAAATAGTTATGCGGATCCCGACGATCAAATCTCGGGCAAGTAACATACCTATGGACAAAGGGAATGACATACGGGATTATATGAATCCTTGACACTGAGGTTCAACCGATAAGATCTTCGGAGAATATGTAGGATCTAGTATGGGCATCCAGGTCCCGCTATTGGATATTAACCGAGGAGTACCTCGGGGCATGTCTACATAGTTCTCGATCCCGCAGGGTCTGCACACTTAAGGTTTGATGATGTTTTAGTATAGTTGAGTTATATGTGTGGTTACCGAATGTTGTTAGGAGTCCCGGATGAGATCACGAACATCGCGAGGGTTTTCGGAATGGTCCGTAAAAGAAGATTGGTATATAGGATGGTTTCATTTGGTTATCGGAAGGTTTTCGGGCATTACCGGCATTGTACTGGGAGTGACGAATGGGTTCCAGAAGTTCACCGGGAGGGGGGCAATGGCTTTAGGGTAGCGCACCAGCCCTTAGTGGGATGGTGGGACAGCCCAAGAAGCCTTGGCTCCAAGAGAAGAAAAACCAAAGAGAAAAAAAGGGGATGTGTGAAGGAAGAGAAGGACTCCACTTTCTAATCCTAATTGTAGTAGGATTCCTCCTCTCCTCCTGACCGGCGCACCCTTGAGGCCTTGGCCCTCAAGGCAATCCTCCTTCCCCTCCCTCCTATATATAGTGGTGCTTTAGGGCTGATTTGAGACAACTTTTGCCATGTGCAACTCATATCTAGACACCATAGTTCTTCCTCTAGATCGGATTTCTGCGAAGCTCGGGCGGAGCCCTGCAGGAGTAGATCGTCACCACCACCGGAGCGCCATTACGCTACCGAAGAACTCATCTACTTCTCCATATTTCTTGCTGGATCAAGAAGGCCGACATCATCGTCGATTTGTACGTGTGCTGAACGTGGAGGTGCCGTCCGTTTGGCGCTAGATCGGAGCGGATCATGGCATAGATCACGAGACGGTTCGTGGGACGGTTCGTGGGGCGGATCGAGGGACGTGAAGACGGTCCACTACATCAACCGTATTTCTTAATGCTTCCTGCTGTGCGATCTACAAGGCTACGTAGATCCAAATGTCCTCTCGTAGATGGACATCACCATGATAGGTATTTGTATGCGTAGGAAATTTTTCGTTTCCCATGCAACGTTCTCGAACAGTGGTATTAGAGCTAGGTTCATGCGTAGATGTTATCTCGAGTAGAACACAAAGGGTTTTGTGGACGGTGATGTTCAATTTGCTGCCCTCCTTAGTCTTTTCTCGATTCGGCGGTATTGTTGGATTGAAGCGGCCCGGACCAACGTTATTCGTACGCTTACGAAATACTGGTTTCATCGACTGACATGCAACCTCGTTGCATAAAGATGACTGGCGGGTGTCGGTTTATTCAACTTTAGTTGAATTGGTATTGACCGAGGCGGTCCTTGGAGAGGTTAAATAGCAATTTGCACATCTGCGTTGTGGTTTTTGCGTAAGTAAGATCCGATCATACTAGATACCCATAGCAACCATGTAAAACATGCAACATCAAATTAGAGGACGTCTAACTTGTTTTTGCAGGGTATGCTTGTGATATGATATGGCCAATGACGTGATGTGATATATTGGATGTATGAGATGATCATGTTGTAATAGTTAATATCGACTTGCATGTCGATGCCACGGCAACCGACATGAGCCATAGGGTTGTCTTTAAACTAACGTTTGTGTTTGCAGATGCGTTTACAGTATTGCTAGGACGTAGCTTTAGTAGTAATAGCATAAGTAGCACGACAACCTCGATGGCGACACGGTGATGGAGATCATGATGATGGAGATCATGGTGTGGCGCGGGTGACAAGAAGATCGTGTCGGTGTTTTGGTGATGGAGATCAAGAAGCACAAGATGATGGCCATATCATGTCACTTATGAATTGCATGTGATGTTAATCCATTTATGCACCTTATTTTTCTTAGAACGACGGTAGCATTATGAGGTGATCTCTCACTAAAATTTCAAGACGAAATTGCGTTCTCCCCAACTATGCACCGTTACTACAGTTCGTCGTTTCAAGACACCACGTGATGATCGGGTGTGATAGACTCAACGTTCACATGCAACGGGTGCAAAACAGTTGCACACGCGGAACACTCGGGTTAATCTTGACGAGCCTAGCATGTGCAGACATGGCCTCGGAACACATGATACCGAAAGGTCGAGCATGAATCGTATAGTTGATATGATTAGCATAGAGATGCTTACCACTCAAACTATTCTCAACTCACGTGATGATCGTACTTGAGTTAGTGGATTTGGATCCTGTACAAATCAAATGACTAGAGAGATGTACTTTTTGAGTGGGATTTATTAAGTAATATGATTAATTGAACTAATTATCATGAACATAGTCTAATGGTCTTTGCGAATTATGATGTAGCTTGCGCTATAGCTCTACTGTTTTTATATGTTCCTAGAGAAAATTTAGTTGAAAGTTGATAGTAGCAACTTTGCGGACTGAGTCCGTAAAACTGAGGATTGTCCACAATGCTGTATAGAAGGCTTATGTCCTTAATGCACCACTCGGTGTGCTACACCTTGAGCGTCGTCTGTGGATGTTGCAAACATCCGACATCCACATTTTTTATGACTACGTGATAGTTTAGTGCGTAATACTTAATGACTTAGAAGCAAGGTGCCGAAGACATTTTGTAACGTCACGGAAGATAAGAGATGTTCTAGGAGAAGAGATTGAGATTTCATGCTCGTGCCCTTTTTGACAGGTATGAGACCTACGACAAAATTCTTTGTCTACAAAGTAGAGGAGAAAAACTCAAAATGTTGAGCATGTTCTCAGATTGTCTGAGTACAACAATCGCTTGAATCAAGTGGGAGTTAATCTTCCAGATGAGATAGTGATGGTTCTCCAAAGTCACTGCCACCAAACTACTAGAGCTTCGTGATGAACTATAAACATATCAAGGATAGATATGATGATCCTTGAGCGATTCGCAAAGTTTGACACCGCGAAAGTAGAAATCAAGAAGGAGCATCAATTGTTGATGGTTAGTAAAACCACTAGTTTCAAGAAGGGCAAGGGCTAGAAGGGATACTTCATGAAATGGCAAACTAGTTGCTGCTCCAATGAAGAAACCCAAGATTGAACCCAAACCCGAGACTAAGTGCTTCTGTTATGAGGGGAACGGTCATTGAGGCGGAGCTACCCTAGATACTTGGTAGATAAGAAGGCTGGCAAAGTCGACAGAAGTATATTTGATATACATGATATTGATGTGTACTTTACTGGTAATCCTAGTAGCACGAGGGTATTAGATACCGGTTCGGTTACTAAGTGATTAGTAACTCGGAATGAAAGCTACGCTATAAACGGAGACTAGCTAAAAAGTGAGGTGACGATACGTGTTGGAAGTGTTTCCAAGGTTGATGTGATCAAACATCGCACGCTCCCTCTATCATCGGGATTGGTGGTGAACCTAACTAATTGTTATTTTGTGTTCGCGCTGAGCATGAACATGATTGGATTGTGTTTATTGCAATACGATTATTCATTTAAAGAGAATAATAGTTATTCTATTTGCCTGAATAATTACCCTCAATGGTTTATTGAATCTCGATCGTAGTGTTACAAATGTTCATAATATTGGTGCCAAAAGATATAAAGTAATAATGATAGTACCACTTAGTTGTGGCACTGCCACTTGAGTCATGTTGGTGTAAAATGCATGAAGAAGGTCCATGCTAATGGATCTTTGTGCTCACTCATTTTTGAAACGTTTGAGACATGCAAACAATACCTATTGGTATAAGTGCATGAAGAAGCTCCATAGAGATGGATTGTTTGGACTAACTTGATTTTGAATCACTTGAGACATGCAAATCATACCATATGAAACTGGAGAGTAACTTGTTGGGAGTAATATATTTTTGATGTGTGCAGTCCAATGACTGCAAAGGCACACAGTAGATATCATTATGTTCTTACTTCACTGTCGATTTAAGTAGATACAGGAGTATTTACTTGATGAATCACAAGTCTGAAATGTTGAAAATTTCAAAGCTAATTCACAGTGAAGATCGTCGTGACAAGAGGATAAACTGTGTACGATATGATCGTAGAGATGAATATCTGAGTTGCGAGTTTTTGGTACACAGTTAAGACAATGTGGAAATTGTTTCACGATTCACGCCACCTAGAAGACCGTAGTGTGATGATGTGTCTAAACATCATAGCCGCACCCTATTTCATATGGTGCATACTATGATGTCTCTTATCGAATTGCCAATATCGTTTATGGTTTATGCATTAGAGACAACCGCATTCACTTTAAACAGGGCACCGCTTATTTCCGTTGAGATGACACTGTATAAAGTATGGTTTGGAGAAACCTAAGCTGTCGTTTCTTGAAAGTTCGGGGTTGCGATGCTTATGTGAAAAGGTTCCATTCTGATAAGCTCGAACCCAAAGCTGATAAATGCATCTTCATAGGATATCCAAAACAGTTGGGTACATCTCCTATCTCATATACGGAAGCAAAGTGTTTGTTTCTACAAACGGGTCCTTTCTCGAGGAAAGGTTTCTCTCAAAAGAATTGAGTGGGAGGGTGGTTGTAACATCCCAAATTTTGGAATATTAATATAATTATTAGATTGATTGTTTGTTTGTTTGAGTGACTGAAACTTCAGTGAAGTTTGAAACTTTTAAAAACTTTTGAATGAGAGGGAATAAATTGACTTTCCCCTTTTCCTGTGAACTCAATTTCATCTATTAAAAAAATCAAAGAGAGAATATAACATGACTTCTTCTACCATAAATATTTTTGAAGCGTGGATTTGAAAACTAATAAAAGATTTTCCATATGGATTTTATTTTCATATTTGGTCTTATAGCTATTTCAAAGCTTACTTGGAGTCATATATTAAAAATATGAGAGGAGGAAGACCCTCCAAACCAGGGGTCTTTTTGAAAGTTATTTCAACCCTAAAACTTAGAGGGACATTTGAAAAAAAATTACAATAGAAAATAAATCTTTTAGGCAATTTTGTGACAATAATTTTTTCTAAAGTTTTTATTTTGGCCGTGGAAAATGTTAATCAAATTCTATATTTTCTGCTGATAATTTTGGTATATAATATGCCCATATTTGGAATTGTTTTGATCGCCAAAATCTTGCTTTTACCTTCCTGTTTTTAATTGAAAGGAATTTTTTCTTTTATTAGGAAATCGCCACGGGCCCGTTAGGAAGTTCTGGCCCAAGTCCCTTCCCACGCCAAATCCGACACCGATCGGATCGACCGCCCGATCTGTTTCTCTCTCGCTCCCTCTCTCTGCCGCCATGCCCCACCGACCGATCCCACCTCTCGCGCGCTCTCCTCCCTCCCTCGGTCATCTCTTTCCTCCCCAGCTGATCCCCTTCCGTACCATCGCTGGCCACCACCAGATCCCCTCGGATCCTGCGATCTCCTTCCCTCCCGAGACTCTTCTCCTCCCCCTATATAACCCGAGCCTTCTCCGCACCCCGTTCCCCTCGTCGCCGCCCGTGCTCGCCGCCCCAACTGCCCCTGTCTCCCTGCCTCGCCGGAGCCGAGCCCCGAGCTCCACCCTGCTCGCTGCCGCACCCCCCCCCCACGCCACCTGACGCCACCAAGAGCTTCCCCACCTTCCCCGCGTTCCATTTTTCCCTTCCAACGCCCGAGCCCTCGACCCACGTCACCCCCCGCTGCCTCGCCGGAGTTCAGCCACCACCGAACCTCCCCAAGCTCCCCCTGCTCGCCCCCGGCTCCCTCTCACCTCACCGTCGCCTCCCTCGGACGCCAGAGCCCCGCCGCCACCCTCTGGACACCTCGAACGCCGGCGGAGATCGCCGGAGCCCCCTCCCCGAGCACCACCTCTTCTCTGTCTCGCCGGAGAAGAAGCAACCACGGCAGCCCCCCCCCCACTATGAGCACCTCTCTCTCTCCTCTGTCCGATCTGTTCTAAACGGCTAGGATTAGATATCACGTACCCCTTCGGCTTTTAAATAAAACCGAACGGTTTTTTGTCACTTAATATTTAGCCGGAGACTGTTGTTTAAATTTCATTCGTTCGCCCGTTAGATACTGTAGCGCACACCCCTGACCAATCAGGAGCTGCCACGTGGACCTCCTGTTCACTAGTTTAGTTTTTCCTTTTAGTTTCTGTTTTCAAAACAGAGACAGTTTCAATTTTGTTTTCTTTATATCTTTTATTCTAGAGATCCAATGAAGCTGATTCTTTTTGCAGTAGATCACAATTTTCTTGTAATTTCCGAAAACATATTACTGGCCTATGTTTGAAATTTCAAAATTTGAATTAGAACAGATTTAGTTTAAATCTTGTTTTGCTTATTGTGGGAGTTTAAAATAGCTTTTAATTTAATTATTTTTGCTTCTCTTTCCTAGTGATCATATCTTTCAGTAGCTTAAGTTTCAATTTTTCTTAAATATTTTTACTTGGAGTTTTACGAAAAACAGATTCTATTTTGGTTATGTTAAGTGAATTTCTTCACTTGGTGCTATAGTGTTTAGGTGTTAAAGATTTTATTTTGTTTTCTGTTAGTGAACAGTAGGTTTTCAACAAAAACAAAATTTTATTTTTATTTGTTAGCATGAAATCAATTCTAGTTCTCTAATAACTTGCAATCGATTTTCCCTACTAGTTTACTCTCATTTGAAAATACTTTCAAATAGTTTTAGGAAAAATACTTTATTTTATCTTAGTTAAATTTATATTTTTTTCTCTGTTATTTTAGTGTTTTATTTTCGGTTAGAACAAAAACTATTTAGTGTTTGATGTAGTAGAAGACTCCCTAGATTTCTTTGAAATTTCCTTTGGATTCTTTTCGATCTTTCTTATTTTTTTGATTGCATCAACTTTGATTGTAGTTTGTTATTTGATTGCTAGAAAGATTGCTAGTGTGAGTGCTTATGTGAATACTATGTTTGATTATATAGATTTCATCGGAGAGTGACGAATAGTTCTATCACGTATTTCCCGAGAACGATAATTCTTCTTCATCAACCTCACCAGGCAAGTCACGTTGATCATATTATTCCCTATGTTTTATATGCATTGTAGTTCTAGCTTTCTTCACCCAATTGCATGCAAAGTAGGTACTTGGAAATTTTGGATCTTGATGTAGTATCATGTGGGATGCACCCACCCCCTTGTTACTTTGGTCGGGACGTTATTATGCTATGCTCCTAGTAGACTGCGTTTTGGTTGAGTGTTTACCATGAGTGTTGTGAGAACTTAATAATCAAGACCTGAAGACTCCAAGACTTGCAAGACCTCAGAACGAAATATACCTCTGGGTGAAGGACGGTTTAGATGGGCTCCCTGGAGAAACCAGTGGACAACCCGGGATGCATAGGGAAGCGCCATGACATCTTGCGGAAAACTTCACCCAGGTTCAAAGAGATGGACGGATATTTTCAAGACCCAAGGCTTACCTGCACAGCCACAAGTCATTATGGGCTCTGGCTTGGTTGGACAATGTGGTGACTCTGGACAGGCGGTGCTAGAAGATGTAGAAGAACGGTAGGATTGGGTGGGCACCGACAGGGGATCAGAGGGACCCGTTGAAAGACCATGTTTTGATCATCCGGTCTTCAAACATCCTGAAGTGCGAGGACATACTCGGAGGCGATCAAATCTTGTGGGGAACGTGTGCAAAAACTCTACAGAGTACTCAAACCTAATCGATTAGCCGTGTCCACGGTCATGGACAACTTGAGCTAAAGGAACTAAAACTATCAGGAATTCTCAACACCATTATATATATTTCATGTGGGTAATATTGATAACTTTGGGATGAGAACTGGTTGGCGGAACCATCTCATTAACAACCAACAACGTAGTAATATTTTGCTTTTAGCCCCTCTCTTGTTGTAGGAGAAAACTTTGCTTTCTACTAAAAACTTATAGCCACACCTGCCATATATGCATATAGTATAGATGATATTTTCACCCCTCTCTTTTGTGACTTGCCGGCATAATCAATATGCTGACCTACACGGCTGCAACGTCTTATGTTGCAGATACTTTCTTCGAGGAGTAAGAGTACGATTCAGGGTTTCGGTTCGCACTCAACCTGTCGTTGCTGTTATTTGGGACTCCACTCCCTTTGACTGTTTCCGCTGAGATTTTGAGGTATATATCAGTTTTACGTTATTTACATGTGATTTCACTTTGATATATACATTGGTGTACTGTGTGTGCCAGCATACTGATCCAGGGATGGCACAGATACACAGAGTCTTGACTTGTTTAGAGTCGGGTCGCTACAGTGGTGGAACTTGATGAGGTTAGTGAACCATCACTTCAACCAGTGTGTACAGGGCGCAGGAAGATGTTCTTGTGGCTCCTACACAAATTGAAGATGAAGCTGATGATGGTGATCATTAGAGCTTCAGATCAAGTTACTACAAACCTCGTAGGTCGACAAGGTCGCGTACTACTACAGAGTGGTACGGTAACCCTGTCTTGGAGGTCATTTTGTTGAACAACAATGAACCTACAAGCTATAGAGAAGCGATGGTGGGCCCGAATTCCGACAAATGGCTAGTGGGCATGAAATCCGAGAGAGGATCCATGTATGAAGACAAAGTGTAGACTTTGGAAGAACTACTTGATGGTAGTAAGACTATTAAGTAAAGATGGATCTTTGAATGGAAGACACACGATGATGGTGACTATTCACCATTAAGAAAAGCTCGACTTGTTGCAAAGATGTTTCCAACAAGATCAAAGAGTTCACTATGATGAGACTTTCTCACTCATAGCGGTGCTAAAAGTCTGTTGGAATTATGTTAGCAGTTGCTGCATTGTTTATGAAATATTGCACAAAGGATGTCAAAACGTTGTTTCCTTGACGGTTTCCTTGAGGAAAGGTTGTGTGTGATACAACCAGAAGGTTTTGTCGACCCTAAGGATACTAACAAGTATGCAAGCTCCAGCGATCCTTTTATGGACTGGTGCAAGCATCTCGGAGTTGTAATATATGCTTTGATGAGATGATCAAAGCTTTTGGGTTTGTGCAATGTTTATGAGAAACTTGTATTTCCAAAGAAGTGAGTGGGAGCACTATAGAGTTTCTGATAAGTATATGTGGTTGACATATTGTTGATCGGAAGTAGTGTAGAATTTATGTAAGGCATAAAGGTTGTTTGAAAGGGGTTTTTGAAAGGAAGACCTGGATAGAGCTACTTGAACATTGAGCATCAATATCTATGGAGATAGATCAAAATGCTAAACAGAACTTTCAAATGAAATACATGCCTTGACAAGTTTTTGAAGGAGTTCGAAATAGATCAGCAAAGAAGGAGTTCTTGGTTGTGTTGTGAGGTGTGAAGTTGAGTAAGACTCAAAGCCCGACCACGACAGAAGAAAGAGAAAGGACAAAGATCATCCCCTATGCCTTAGCCGTAGACTCTACAGTATGCCATGCCGTGTATCGCACCTGATGTGTGCCTTGCCACAAGTCTGTTAAGAGGTACAAAGAGTGATCTAGGATTGAATCACTGAACATCGGTCAAAGTTATACTTAGTAACTAATGGACTAAGGAATTTTTCTCGATTATGGAGGTGGTTAAAGAGTTCATCGTAAAGGGTTACGTTGATGCAAGCTTTGACACGAATCTGAATAACTATGAGTAGTAAAGCGGATTCATATAGCAGAGTAGATATTTCGAGTATTTCCGAATAGCATGTAGTAGCAGCATATATAAGATGACATAAAGATTTGTAAAGCACACATGGATTTGAAAGATTCAGAAACATTGACTAAAACCTCTCTCACGAGCAAGACGTGATCAGACCCCAGAACTACATGGTTGTTGGATTTGTTAAAATCACATGGTGATGTGAACTAGATTATTGACTCTAGTGCAAGTGGGAGACTGTTGGAAATATGCCCTAGAGGCAATAATAAATTAGTTATTATTTTATTTCCTTGTTCATAATAATCGTTTATTATCCATGCTAGAATTGTATTGATTGGAAACTCAAATACATGTGTGGATACATAGACAACACACTGTCCCTAGTGAGCCTCTAGTTGACTAGTTCGTTGGTCAAAGATGGGGAAGGTTTCCTGGCCATAGGCAAGTGTTGTGACTTGATAACGGATCACATCATTAGGAGAATCATGTGATGGATAACACCCAAATTACTTACGTAGCATATTGATCGTGTCATTTTATTGCTATTGTTTTCTGCGTATCAAGTATTTATTCCTATGACGATGAGATCATGTAACTCACTGGCACCGGAGGAATACCTTGTGTGTATCAAACGTCACAACGTAAACGGGTGACTATAAATGTACTCTATAGGTATCTGCAAAGTTGTCCGTTGAGTTAGTATGGATCAAGACTGGGATTTGTCACTCCGTGTGACGGAGAGGTATCTCAGGGCCCAGTCGGTAATACAACACCACACACAAGCCTTGCAAGCAATGTGACCAAGTGTAAATCAGGGGATCTTGTATTACGGAACGAGTAAAGACACTTGCCAGTAACGAGATTGAAATAGGTATGCGGATACCGACGATCAAATCTCGGACAAGTAACATACCAAGGACAAAGGGAATGACATACGGGATTATATGAACCTTGACACTAAGGTTCAACCGATAAGATCTTCGGAGAATATGTAGGATCCAATATGGGCATCCAGGTCCCGCTATTGGATATTGACCGAGGAGTACCTCGGGGCATGTCTACATAGTTCTCGAACCCGCAGGGTCTGCACACTTAAGGTTCGATGATGTTTTAGTATAATTGAGTTATATGTGTGGTTACCGCATGTTGTTCGTGGTCCCTGATGAGATCATGGACGTCATGAGGGTTTCCGGAATGGTCCGGAAACGAAGATTGATATATAGGATGGTTTCATTTGGTTACCCGACGGTTTTCGGGCATTACACACACTGTACCAGGAGTGACGAATGGGTTCCGAAAGTTCACCGGGTGGGGGGCAACCCACCCGGAGGGAGCCCCATGGCTTTAGTGTGGTGCACCAGCCCTTAGTGGGCTGGTGGGACATTCCAAGAAGGCCTTGGCGCCAAGAGAAGAAAAACCAAAGAGAAAAAAGGGGAGGTGGGAAGGAAGAGAAGGACTCCACTTTCCAATCCTAATGGGAGTAGGATTCCTCCTCTCCTCCCGGCCGGCACACCCTTGAGGGCTGGGCCCTCAAGGCAAGCCTCCTTCCCCTCCCTCCTATATATAGTGGTGATTTAGGGCTGATTTGAGACAACTTTTTCCACGTGCAACTCAGATCTAGACACCATAGTTCTTCCTCTAGATCGGATTTCTGCGGAGCTCGGGCGGAGCACTACAGGAGTAAATCGTCACCACCACCGGAGCGTCATCACGCCGCCGGAAAACTCATCTACTTCTCCGTCTTGCTTACTGGATCAATAAGGCCGAGATCATCATCGAGCTGTACGTGTGCTGAACGTGGAGGTGCCGTCCGTTCGGCGCTAGATCGGAACGGATCGTGGGACGGATCGCAGGACGGTTCGTGGGACGGTTCATGGGGCGGATCGAGGGACGTGAAGACGTTCCACTACATCAACCGTGTTTCTTAACGCTTCCTGCTGTGCGATCTACAATGGTACGTAGATCCAAATCTCCGCTCGTAGATGGACATCACCATGATAGGTCTTTGTATGCATAGGAAATTTTTTGTTTCCCATGCAACGTTCCCCAACATGCTAAAATTCATGTGACACCATTTTTCATCATGCATTTTCAGATTCCTCATTTTATACGTCAAATGTGTGCATGATTTACAAAATACAGGGGGAGATCTCCATGATATAAATCATCAATGTGCATCTGATGTACAAAGAAAATTCCTCAAAATATGCACATCTTCAGGGGGAGTCTCTCGGTATCTTGACTTCAAATTCCTCAAACTCAGTACGTACAATTCGTATTTTTATCCCCGTTGAAAAATTAACCTAATTGTCATCAACCACCAAAAAGGGGGAGATTGTAAGTGCATCTAGTGCCCTTAGTGTTTTTGGTGGTTTGAAGACTTATAGGTGAACTAGCTAATGTGGTTATAATTGTACACACGCTCTATAAGTCGCTGAGGAGTTTGAGTTATATGATGCATATCGACGCCTAAAAATATATGTCTTCGGCTAAAGACTTTGGTCTTACCTTGAAGCCTTTGATAGCAAAGAAATTGTGATGAAATTTATATTCCTCATGAAGATGAGGAATTCGGTGGTTCCTGAAGGAAAACTGTCTGAAGACTTTGAAGCATGAAGATTTATTCTTTCTATTTCATTTTCTCTACTCTTGACCCATAGGAACACCGTACTATTAAAGGGGGTCGAAGTAATACTACAAAATGAATTTCCTGATGATGCTCAACCCAAACCTAAACTACCAAAGCCTCAAAGTGAGGAATATGAGAGACATGAGGACTTTCACAGTTGAATGTTCCGACCGTTGCCGCAACACGCACCACCTCACTGATCTTATCCACCCAACGGTCATATTATTTAAGGGTATTTATGTCAAATCATGTCGGGATGCTCCCAGGCTATAAATAGTCTCCCCCACAACCACTAGCAGGTTGGATGCTCCGCGAGAAACTAACACTTGTCATTTAGAGCAACCCAAATTCCTCAGAATCTTTGAGAGAAAATCATCAAGTGAGGAAATACACCAAACACCGAACCCCAAACCAAAAACCAAGTGATTGAGTATCAATGGAGAATTTGTTCTTGTGTGGAACTCAAGCCTTTTACCTTTGAGGATTGTGCATCCTCGAGACGGTTAGGTGTCATGGTCTAGAGCATCAAGCAGTCAATTGTGGATCGTCAGGTGACCGGGTTTGTGAGGGTTTGGCAGTCTGCCATGAAGACTTACCACGAGTGCTGGGCAAGGACTGTGTGTCCTTAGGTCAAGGAGAATATGGTAGGGACTGTGTGTCCTTTGGTTTAAATACCAAGCCGCTCCAAACCAGATGTACAACTGTCACAATAGTTGGAACTGGGTCATCAACAATTGTCTTCATCGTGATACGGGTTCTATTTCTTCAACTCTTTCATTTCTTCAGAATTGTATGTTGAAGACTTACATCTATGCAGTTTGAAGAATTTGTCTGAAAACTTTCTCTGAATTTCCTCAACCTCAAATTCTTAATTCGAGTTAATCTTCACCTGCCTTCTATGTACATGCGTACTATGCAAATCGATTCTCACAATCTTTACTAAGTAATCTGCTGTAGTAGTCTTTGCACTTCTGATCCTGTGCTATTTCTGCTGCACATAATTTATCAGTGAGGAATTTACTCAAACAGAATTTCCTCAGTGATGAAATTCTAAAAATCGCCTGTTCACCCCCCTCTAGTCGATATAACGCACTTTCAATTCCTCATGAAGAAAGGCTTCAAACCTGGTTCACTTGTTCCTACTCTTTTCACAAAATCCTATGACAATGAACTATTTGTGTGCCAAATATATGTCGATGACATTATTATTGGTTGTACTGACAAACGTTACACTGATGAATTTTCCTACATGATGAGTGAAACATATCAAATGTCTATGATCGGGGAGCTGAAATTCTTCTTAGGTCTACAAATTCGTCAACAAAGCAATGGCATATTTATATCTCAGGAGAAATACCTCAAGGATGTTCTGAGGAAATTTGACATGCATGAATGCAAAGGCGTCAAGACTCCTATGCCGACCAACGACCACCTTTTCACTGACGAAAATGGTAGAGATTTTGATCAACAGGTATATCATTCTATGATTGGCTCTTTATTGTACCTATGTGCATCTAGGCCAATTATTATGCTTAGTGTTTGCATGTGTGCTCGTTTTCAACAAAAAACCGAAGGAATAACACCATAAGGCTGTGAAACACATTCTTCGATACTTAGCTCACACACCAACACTGGGATTATGGTGCCCCCAGGGCTCAAATTTTCACCTCGTTGGATATTTTGATTCTGATTATGCTGGTGACCATGTGGATCGCAAGTCAACATCAGACACATGCCATTTCCTTGGAATATCATTAGTTTGCTGGTCCTCAAAGAAGCAGAACTGTGTATCACTCTCAAGTGTCGAAGCTGAGTAAATTTCTACTCGATCTTGCTGTGCTCAACTACTATGGATGAAGCAAACCCTCAGAGACTACGACATCAACATGAAGAATGTGCCCCTCTACTGCGACAATGAGAGTGCAACCAGGATCGCCTACAACCCAGTACAACACTCGAAGACCAAGCACATCCAGATTCGTCATCATTTTCTTGGTGATCATTTCCTGAAGGGAAATATCATCATCGACCATGTGAAGACTGATGATCAACTAGCAGATATTTTCACAAAGCCCTTGGATGAGAGAAGGTTTTGCAAGTTGCGGTGTGAGCTAAATATCCTAGAATCTTCGAATGTCTTGTAACCTTGCACACATTATAACACTTATGCAAAAGTGATAACTTAGATGTGCAACACACAAAGTAACGGTTTTCCGCAACAAATGAACAAAATGACTCTAAGTGTGAAGAAATCAATGAAGAATTTGGTTCTTAGGGCCCTACAACAATTGTATGCGGCGCGTGAAATCATCATTCTTATACGGTGGGTCACGCCACCACTCAACTTTGAAATTCTTCAAGCTGGTTTTTCTTCAAGTTGAAATTCTTCAGTCTCTGATTTTCATTTAATTATATATATATATATATATATAGTGAGCTTTCAATGTCCTCAACAACATTCACTTATAGCTCAGTCTTCAATTTGATGTTTCATCTAAGTGAATGTGATCAGACACGACTCCCCTCTATGCTAAGCTCAGTCCCGTCTATTCTCTATTCTTCATATGCGTTCTGTTTGACACTTGTTCAAAATCCTCACTGGATCCTTGTCAGTTGAGGACTTTGTAACAAAATCCTCAAAATTCATATTTTTAAACGTTGCAACAGTAACCGCACACACTACTCACCTCCCGATAACCACGATCTCCACCGCTTCAACCGTGGGCACCACGTGTCAAGCGGAGATGAAGGGGCAAGGGTAGTTCGGTCCGAAAGTTTCGGCCCAAACTGTTTTTCACCTGAGCTATAAATACCCACTTAGCCCCCTCAGTCAAAACTCTTCTTTCCCTCTCGTCTTCTCCGATCGAGCTCGAACCCTAGCGCCGCCGCTAACAGCTTCGCCGCCGATGAGGAAGAGCTTCACTGCCTCGCCCTCGATGTCGTCGGACTCACGCCGAGAGCGGAATACCCTCCTCCGCCGCTGTTGTAGTTGTTTTCACTCGCCAAGTTAGGGCACCGGAGATCTGAACCGAAGATCTGCCTCAGTTCATCGTGTTCTTCGCATAGGGTAAATAAAATCTTATTTTACTGCCCGTGTTGATCTTTTATTTCACTTTAGATTCATGAAATTAGTTTTTCCTCAGAAATTTCCTCAACTGTGCACACTCATGCATCAAACACTTGATGAATTTCACTAAGTCACTAAAATTCTTCACGAGATTCCTCAATTGTATAATTTTCGAATCTACACAACTCTGGAACCCAAGATCAGAATGCTTAGTCAAATTCCTCAACTCAGTGGTCAAATTCCACTACTTTTAAATTTTTTCAATTTCCTCAAATCTTAGAATGCATATGACCTCTCCAAATTCTTCACACCTATACTCTGTTCACAAGTATAAAATGTCAGCTGATGAATCTCTAGGTTCTCATCAACTTAACTCATTTGTAGTATTTCTCGAAGAAACTTTACCTGTGTCTCCAGAATCATCAAGAATTCAAATTCCTCAGCAAAAACCTCAGCTGAAGAAAATGGAAGAAGACCGAAAACAGAAAGGTGGCAAAAAGCTGGAGCGGAATACTGCTTTTGAGATCCCTGAAGAAATATATGCTGACTACTATACACCTCATGAAGAAATTCATGGTAAAGAGACCACGGCGAAGCGCCAGATTAGGCTTCAAAAGATTGAGCGTAGGTGGGCAAAACAGTGGAAGGAGTACAGATATGTGACTCCGAGATATGCAAACAAGTTTGCCCTCAAACCTCCCTACAAAAGGCCGGTATAGGGAGATCAACAAGAAGCTCATCCCTCAAGTGTAGCCACTATTGAGGATTATCCTAATGAGAAAGACAAATACTTAGCTAAGTTGCAGAAAAAGGCAAAAGTTGTTGTGACGAAATTCAATGAGGACTCGGCTACTGCAGCCAGTGCTGCTGCTTCTTCAGCTACTGAGGCCACTGCTACTGCAATTCCTAAGAAGAAGACTCTGCTGAAGAAACCAGAAGCTTCAACTATGGCGTCAAAAGAGCAATTTCTCAGAAAGTTGCAACGACTCCAAAATCCTCAACTACAAAACAGTCTTCACCTCCTCTGCAAAAACAGCTTAGTAAGATTCAATATGGACAACCTAGTTCCTCTGTGCCATCTGCTGCTGGCTCTGCCTCAAAATCTTCACCAAGTCTTTTGAAGACTAAGATGACTACTGGTAGAGGTACCGGGCCCAGTCCTAGGAAAACCATCAACATTCCTTCCAAGAACGTCTAGCACAAGCCTCTGGTAGTTCCATTCATCTTGCAATGGACCCGAAGGTATTACTGGACTTCATTGACCTCTGGTATGAAGATCCAAACACACCGATTGATGATTTGAAGCTTTCCCATCGTGCAAGCCATATGGTTGCTACTTTCATCAATAAAGCAAAATGGAAAGAGCAGCAAGTCAAGCAAGCTAGGGCTGCTAAAGTCAAAAAGGAGAAATTCCTGAAGCAGAATCTCCTCAACTTGTCGCTTGAAGTACTCGTTTCAACTCAGGCTGAACTCAAAACCATCACTGGCAAGTATACAAGTCTTCACGATGATCGTCAAGGGGTCAAAGCAAAATTCATCAATGCTGCTACTTCTGTAGTTGATGAATACAATACTGTAATGGACGCATCACAGCGGCACACAAACCCTCAGCCAAGCTACACTGTTGAATTGCCTGAGGAAGATGAAGATGAAGAACCAGCTCCTGAAGATATTCATCAGAATATTCCAGCTGATGAATCTGCCCGACTCTGATAAAACAACGCCTGATGAAATTTATCCTTCACCAAAACCCTCAAAGTTGAAGAAAGTGACTCTGTCTGCATCAGACATGAAGAAAACCAAAGCGGCTGAAAAAGAACCTAAAAAGAGAAAAGCTTCAATGGCTTCAGAATCCTCAGAAGCCAAACGTATGAAGATTATGCCTTCAGAATCCTCATCAGCCCCGATGGATGCTACTCCTCTCAATGTAGCACCATCGTACATGATTGTTCCTTTCGGTGAGGACTATGTCATTCCCAAAGAGGATGATGAAATGGAAGACACTCGGTTACGTGCATCCACGCCGATGGATGAGGAACTACAAATTGATGATATTACTCAAATCAATACACCTCCGAGGACTACTAAAGAAAAGGAGGGTGATGAAGAAATTGGATGCAACACTCCTCTGGTCCATGATGAGTTCTGGGAAGAGACTCACCAAACTCACCAAGGACAGCTCAAATCCCTCAAACTCCAGTTTCCACTGATATTGTTACTGGCTCTGATGAAAAGAGCATTCGTGCGGACTCACCAGAAGAATCAGCTACATCAGCTTAAGAAAATCCACCTTCAAAAACTAAAACTACCTCCTCAAATAAGAAAATTCCTAAAAATGAAGAAAATGCTCGAAATGAGGAAAATGCTCCTCTTCCAAATGCTAAGAGTGCCATTGTTGTGATGAATCTAGAAACTGCAATTGTGGTGGCCTCTAATCCTCAAGAGCGTAATCTTCAACCAAAGCCTCATTAGCCCTTCACCAAGAGGCCTAAGTTTCAAAAGGAAGAATTCTATGAGGAACGTCAGTACTTCACGGGAGAGAATCCATATGACAAGCTTCACATCAGACATAGGAAGTTCTGGAGAAGAAATCAGCTCAACTACTATGCCTCCGTGCTCTGTGGGAGAAAAAAGATATTTCTTCACACTCGCATTCCTCACTGTGATATGGAAGAAATACCTTGCTTCGTCCCAGTCCTCAATGTTCTTCATGAAGGTGGGTTATTGCCTTTCTACGCAGATATCAGTGATTGGAACACGGACATAATTCTTCAGTTTTATGCCACACTGCATATCTGAGGCGACCCAAAAGACGTCACCACATGAGTATTGGACTTGATGACTCAGCACACGCATTACAAAGCTCCAGCCACTGAATTGCTTCGAGCTCTCCCAATATCAATTCCCTCAGAGGACGCAATCAAAATGTATGATGAACGAGAAATGCCGAACAAGCTCATGGAAGTCCTCATGAAGCTTTTGTCCTAGGGCGAACCTCCAAGGACTCGATTTCTTGGGCAATATTTCAAGTATGAGCCCAGAACCGTGTACATGATGTTGTACTAAGCCATCGGACCTATCAAAGGGCATGACAATGAAGAAGACGTCGTAGGCATCATGAAGAATATCATGTTCAACGTCATTCATGGCATCCCTATGAATCTTCATGATTCTTCTTGAGGAGTTTGTCTGACAATGCTTTCTCACCATATGAGTTGA
The DNA here is from genome assembly GCF_904849725.1 of Hordeum vulgare subsp. vulgare. NCBI lineage: Eukaryota > Viridiplantae > Streptophyta > Magnoliopsida > Poales > Poaceae > Hordeum > Hordeum vulgare. The sequence continues at coordinate 372,441,838 of NC_058524.1, read as the reverse complement.
AGATTTATGCGCCTTGGATCATGAGATTCATCTGAAATAGATCAGGCATCAACTATCAAGCTGACTTTCAGAATCACCTCGGATATCTACCGCCGATCAAACTTATCAAGTCATCTTTTGAACATGTTGAAGGCAAAGGCAAGTCTGTGATTGATGAAGTAAATCGACCTCTAGATGGACAATTTCGCAAGGCTGATTCATATTCCTCATATAATGACACTGCTACTCAAGACCCTCCAAGCCCAACTGCTCCAAGGGTGATGACTAACAGAGAGCTTCTGCTCAGTCTTCACATAAAGGTCGATCGCAATCACAAATGGGCGAACCGTCAGTTTAGTGCCATTGTGAAAACCCTCAATGAGACTCAAAATGCAGTGAAGAAAAATCACTATTATCTTCATGAGGTATTTGATCGCACTTGGGCCACCTTGGCTACCTGAAGACTCCCGAGGTCTTTGAGGAATTGTAATTTACTCAATACTTTGACTAGTCGTGCCCTGCAAAGAAGAAATTCAAGCCAATTCCAGTTCCTAACTTGGAGGACATCTCATTTTCTTCATTTCACACTTCTGAATTAGATGAAGAACCAGAAGACATTGCAACTGGTCCAAGAAAGAAGTCTGTCTCCAAGGATGCTCACGCCTCTACATTGACAAAGAAGTGAATTTCTTCAAGAGCGTTAGTCGTCAGTTTTGTCCCTTCTCGTCACTTGATGACAAAGGGGGAGAAATCTGAGCGTTAGTCTTCAAGCGGGATACATTACGGGCTTATAAACTTTATTAAGTTACAAACTCTTGGTTCTTCTGAAGCTTTTGATGTAATGAGTTGTAACTTAAGCCCGATGGTGTTCTGACTCTTTTGGATGTTTTTCTTCGCATGCTTATTCCTTAAAGTTTATTAATGATGTAAGTGCATCTAGTGCATCTTAGTGATTTTGGTGGTTTGAAGACTTATATGTTGAGGGACTAATATGTTTGTGTGTGTACACAGGCTCTATAAGTCGCCGAGGAGTTTGAGTTATCGGTTGAATATCGACCCCTAAAAATGGATGTCTTCGGGTGAAGACTGTGGTCCTTCCTTGAAGATTTTGATCGCGAAGAAATTGCAAAGAAATAGATATTCCTCATGAAGATATTGAAGATGTGGAATTCGGTGTGTCCTGAAGAAAACTGTATGAAGACTTTGAACCGTCAAGATTTACTCTTTCTATTTCTTTTTCTTTACTCTTGAGTCATAGGATCACCGTAATGTTAAAGGGGGTCGAGGTAAAACTACGAAATGATTTTCCTCATGATGCTCAACCCAAACCTAAATCTACCAAAGCCTCAAAGTGAGGAATATAAGAGACATGAGACTTTCACAGTTGAAAGTTCCGACCGTTGCGGCGCCACGCGCCACCTCACTGATCTTATCCACCCAACGGTCACAATATTTAAGAACATTTATGTCAAATCATGTCGGGATGCTCCGAGGCTATAAATGGCCGCCCCCCAGAACCACTTGCTGGTTGGCTGCTCCGAGAGAATCTGACACTTGTCATTTAGAGAAACCCAAATTCCTCAGACTCTTCGAGGGAAAATTATCAAGTGAGGAAATACCCCAAACACCAAAATCCAAACCAAAACCAAGTGATTAAGCATCACTGGATAAATTGTTCCTGTGTGGAATTGAAGCCTGTTACCTTTGAGGACTGTGCTTCCACCAGATGGTTAGGCGTCATGGTCTAGAGCATCCAATAGTGAATTATGGATCATCGGGTGACCGATTTTGTGAGGGTTTGGAAGTCTGTCCTGAAGACTTACCACGAGTGTTGGGCGAGAACAGTGTGTCCTTATCTCAAGGAGGATACAGTAGGGACTGTGTGTCCTTTGGATTCAATAACAAGCCGCTCCAAACCAGACGTACAAGTGTCACAGCAGTTGGAACTGGGTCGTCAACAATTGTCTTCATCGAGCTACACGTCCTATTCCTTCAACTCTTTCATTTCCTCAGATTGTATGTTGAAGACTTTCATCTGTGTTGTTTGAAGAATTTGTATGAATTTTCTCAACCTCAAATTCTTCACTTGAGTTAATCTTCTGTACCTGCATACTGTGCAAACAAAATCTCTTAATCTTCATCGTGTATTCTGATGTAGTCGTTCTTTCACTCCTAATCCTGTGTTATTTTCGCTGCACTAAATTCATCATTGGGGACTCTCCTCACAAGGAATTTCCTCAGCGATGAAATTAGAAAAATCACCTATTCACCCCCTCTAGTCGACATAACACACTCTCAATTGGTATTAGAGCAAGGTACTCCCTTGTTCTGTGTGATTTTGGTTTAACCACCTGGAGTTTTAGTTATGTCGACCACAGGTATGATCAAGGTTATTGCAGGATGTTTTAGCTTCGAGGGAAAGGACTTTCCCTAATGGAAGACCAAGATGCAGATGCATATTCACGCTATTGACAATGAGCTCTCGTATATTGGGGAAAATGGTATTCCCTCCGTCGCTACTACTATCTCTGCCGCTGATGTGAACAAATTCAAGCAACTTGATTCACAAGCGAAGAATATCATTTGTGGCCATCTGAGCAAAGGTCAGTATGGCAGAGTGAGTGCTTTGGGCACAGCTAAGCTTATCTGGGATAGGTTGTCCAAAGTCAATGCGGGAGTCTCAGCACAGCGTGACTCTCGTGTTGATCTTCTTCGCAATCTCTTCAATCGCTTCAAGAGGCTTGACAATGAAAGCTGCCAAGATACCTTTGATCGCCTCACTGACATCTCAAATGAACTGCAAGCACTGGGATCTAGAGACATCACTGACCATGAAGTTGTGACGAAACTGCTAAGATCTCTTGACCCGTCATTTGACACATTGGTTTTGATGATTCAAGAACGAAGAGACTACAAAATGCTTGATCCTGCTGATATACTCGAGAGACTCAATACTCATGAATTCCAACAAGAAGAAAGGAGAGAACTGTATGGACCAAGCTACTCAAGACCTCGTGCGCTGAAGGCTAAGGCTATTTACTCATCTGAAGAAGAAGACTGAGATTGCAACATTGGTGACCCTGACGAAATGGGACATGAACTTGCTATGCTCGTGAGGATATTCTATAAGTTCACAAGGCGCGGCTAGTTCGGTAAATCTTCAAGAAGAGATATGAGGAAATCATAATCTTCCTGTGAGGATTACAAGAAAAGAACCTCGCACAAATGGAAGAATCTGGTCACTACATTGCTGACTGTCCTCGCCGGGTAAAGGAATCAAGGAAGAAGAAATACAAGGATGAAAGTTCTGATGACTCTAAGAAAAAGAAGGAATCTTCAAAGTCCTCGTCACACAAGAAGACCAGTTTTAGAAAGGCTCGGGCACTCATTGGCAAGGAAATGGATTTGGAAGAAGAATCTAAGGAATGTGATGAAGAGGAAGGTTCTGAAGAGGATTCAGAGTCTGGTGTGGTAAGTCTTGCACTGTCTACCACCTTTGTCAACAAGTCAATCTTCAACCTTGAAGAAAATGACAATTCTATGTACACAGATGGAAATGCTGATGACTTTGCTCCAACCTATTGCTTCATGGCAAAAGGTTCAGAGTTACCAAACCATACTTCCTCCTCTGATTCTAGTGACTGTGAACTTGATGATTATCAAAAATCCAGTTACTCTAAACTTGCCAACATTGCCACTAAGCAACAAAGTGCCATTGAAAAGCTTCAAAAACTACTAGACAGAAGCGATGATCTGTTGAATAATGAAATGAATCTTACTCAAGTCCTCACTGAAGATGTGAAAAGTCTTCAGTCTCAGTTTGATAGTCTTCAAGATCATTATGGCACACTTTTAGATGATCATGAGAAACTTTACTATGAATTTCTTCAAAGGAATCTTGACATTGAGAAGTTGAAAATGTCTCAAGATGATCTTCGCATGAAAAATGATTCATTGCTTGCTCAACAGATCAGTACCACTCAGGTTGAATTCATTCCACCATTTTTGAAATGCATCGAGCGTCAAACTGCTAATTCCTCACAAGAATCATCAAATGGTTCTATTTCTACAAATTCTTCAACTATCCCTCTGGTATCAAATTCTTCACTTGAAGAAACCACAAATACTACTGACGAAAATCCAGAGCTGAAGGAATTTTATGTGACAGGCATATACAAAAGTCTCAAAGGGCATAAAACCCTTTGCGATGTGCTCAAAAGCAGATTCCGAATAGGAACCCAAGGAAAGAAGGAATAGCCTTCGAGAGGAAATTGAATGGTGATGGATCATACTGGAAACCCGAGTAGTGCCCCAAACCCTCATGGGTTTCTGCTAAAGGTCCTCCCGTCGGTCCGTCCACTCTAACAGGCTTTGCTTGTGAATTATCCTATTCCTCAGATGAGTCATTTGACTCCAAATATGAACTATTCAAAAATCAATCTCGTGAACTATTTGCTCGATATGTTGGAACTAACTGCATGAATGGACCACCCCCGAGGAAAATCTGGGTCCCCAAAAGTTGATTGGAAAATCTTCACGTGAATGTGCTCATGACACCACCTTTGAAGAACTAGAAACCTAGATCAATTTCCTCAGGTGGACCAAGGTCTTCACGAGGATCAAAATCCTCAAATGGTCAATACAATGCTCATACTCGTGTTGATGCCTCTGATATGCAGGGAAATTACAAGGGACATGAATATGAGCGTTATTCCCCAAATCATTATGTTCATAAGTCCTCAAAGAATTTCTCTCCCTATTCATTTGAGTACTCTAACCCCCTTACTGTGAAAAGAAGTGTATTATCTTCAATGCCTCCATTCTCATATGGTGCTCGCATGACGATGAACTCTTTGCCACCCCTTCAGATGTGGGTGGTGAAGAAATTGAACTAATCACTTCTGCAGGTGAGGTCTCTAAACGAAAGTCATCATTTGAAGAATTTGCTGGAGACGTGAGGAAAATTCTTAATTGGACGCAAGCTAAACTTGATGAAATGATAACATTTCACACGTCCTCAAATTTCCTGTTTATGATGAAATTCTTATGTGATGAAATTGATATCATATTCTTGTAGTCTGAAGCAAAAGAGATGGTAAGATGTACTAATTCATCTATAGGATGACAAACCCTAGAATACTGAGTGGGTTTTTGATAGTGGTTGCACAAACCACATGACTGGTGATAAAATCTTGTTGATGAATATGCCACTGACTCCATCACTACTGAAGAAAATCACTTATGCTGATAAAGGTAAAAGCAAGGTACTGGGACTTGGCAAAGTGGCAATCTCCAAGGACAGGCACATGGACAAAGTCATGCTTATCTAATCCCTTGGGTTTAAATTCATGTCAGTCTCAATGATTTGTGATGTTGATATGGTAGTTATCTTTCTAAATACAGATGCTTAGTCATCATGGAATCAGACAAATCCAAAGACTTCGAAGGTTTTAGGAGAGGAGATTTGTACATTGTTGATTTTTTTTCACACGTCCTCAACCAGCCACATGCTTACTAGCAAAAACCTCAGAAGGCTGTCTATGGCATCGACGTCTGGGTCATCCAGGCATGAGGAATTTGCACACGCTGGCGAACACGAAATATGTCATTGGCATCGAATATGCCAAATTCCTGCGGGACCTTCTGTGCGGTGCTTGTGAATCTGGAAAAATAACCAGATCCAAACACCCTTCAAAGAGTATCATGACTACTACTCCTCCGTTTGAATTGATTCACATGGATCTCTTTGGACCTACTCATTATGCTACTCTAACAAATGCATCATCTTTATATGGCTTTGTAATTGTTGATGACTATTCTTGCTATACTTGGGTACACATCATTCTGTATAAAATTGAAGTGCAGGAAGTCTTCAAACGATTTTCCTCAAGGGCCTTGACGAACTTCGGCGTTAAGATCAAACACATAAGGAGTGATAATGGGACTGAATTCAAAAACACTGGTCTTGATGATTATCTTGATGAACTTGGTATTACTCACGAATTATCTGCTCCTTATACTCCTCAACAGAATGTCGTTGTTGAACGCAAGAACAAGACTCTGGTCAAAATGGCACGGACTATGCTTGAAGAATATCAGACTCCTCGTCATTTGTGGCCTGAAGCAACCAACACTGCTTGCCACATCATCAACAGGGTATATCTTCACAAATTCCTCAAGAAAACCTCAAATGAACTCCTCGGTGACAAGAAATCCAATGTAAGTTATTTCAAAGTCTTCGGTGCAAAATGATGGATCAGAGATCCTCACCATAGCTCAAAATTTGCACCTAAGGCACATGAGGGTTATATGATTGGTTACGGAAAGGACTTGCACACCTACAGATTCTTCAACACATATCACAACAAGGTTGTTGAAACTGTAGATGTGCGGCTCGATGAAACTAATGGCTCGCAAAGAGAGCAACTGCCTCCTGTGCCAGATAAATTACCTCCTGAGGAAGCCATGAAGCTCAAGGCAACTGAAGATATCATTCCTACTGAGGAACAACCCCTTCTTGAAGAAATCGTCCTCAACACTGAGGAAAATAAAACTGGTGCACCTGAGGGAAATGATACAGATCAAACTCCTCAGCCCAACCAAAGTCATCAACCAGCTCATCCGAGGATTGCTAATGAAGTAGAACTTGACAAAATCTTTAATGACATTTAGTTAACTTTTGTGGGCATTCCTCGTTTGTGTATATCACAGAATCCTCAAAAGTTGATGAAGCCTTCATGGAACCTGAGTGGATTCAAGCCATGCAAGATGAACTTCTTCAATTCAAGCTAAATGACGTGTGGGAACTCGTCAAACGACCAGATCCTCGCAAGCACAATATCATCGGCACCAAGTGGATTTACCAAAACAATAAAGATGAGGATGGTCAGGTAGTGAGGATTATGGCACGGCTTGTAGCCCAAGGCTACACACAGGTTGAAGGAATTAACTTCGATGAAACTTTTGCACCTGTTGCTAGACTTGAAGCTATTCGAATATTACTTGCTTATGCTAATCATCACAATATTACTCTATATCAAATGGATGTGAAAATTGCATTCCTCAATGGTAAGCTGGAGGAAGAAGTATATGTTGCTCAACCCCCAGGTTTTGAAGATCCGAAGCATCCAGACGAAGTCTTCAGACTCAAAAAGGCACCCTATGGCCTCAAGCAAGCCCCTCGGGTGTGGTATGACACATTGAAGAAATTCCTCATGACGAAAGGCTTCAAACCTCGTTCAATTGATCCTACTCTTTTCACAAAATCCGATGAAAATGAACTATTTGTGAGCCAAATATATGTCGATGACATTATTTTTGGTTGTACTCACAAACGTTATAGTGATGAATTTGCCTACGTGATGAGTGAAGAATATCAAATGTCTATGATGGGGGAGCTGAAATTCTACTTAGGTGTGCAAATTCGTCAACAACGAAATGGCATCTTCATATATCAGGAGAAATACCTCAAGGACGTACTGAGGAAATTCGACATGCATGAATGCAAAGGCGTCAAGACTCCTATGCCTACCAACGGCCACCTCTGCATTGACGAAAATGGTAAAGATTTCGATCAGCAGGTATATCGTTCTATGATTGGCTCTTTATTGTACCTATGTGCATCTAGGCCAGATATTATGCTTAGTGTTTGCACGTGTGCTCGTTTTCAAGCAAAATTGAAGGAATCACACCATAAGGCTGTAGAACACATTCTTCGATACCTAGCTCACACACCAACACTAGGATTATGGTACCCGAAGGGCTCAAATCTCCACCTCGTCGGATATTCTAATTCTCATTATGCTGGTGACCGTGTGCATCGCAAGTCAACATCAGGCACATGCCATTTCCTCGAAAGACCATTAGTTTGCTGGTCCTCAAAGAAGCAGAACTGTGTATCACTCTCCACTGCTGAAGCTGAGTACATTATGAATAAGATTCCTATCGCTTAGCATTGCTGGACATATACACTCCTTGGCTCTTATAAGATTCCGTTGTAGAGAACCAAATTCTTAACAACAAATTTAGACAAATTACAAAAATATATATTGTAGCATAGCTTAATAAAAAATATAAAAGACTAACTGTCACATCCCTCGAACCCTAACCAAAGTATAGCATTGTGCTCATATCTTCTTTGCATTGCATCCAAGAAAATTGCAACAAGGTCAAAGCAAGTGGTGAAGCAAAACTCTAAAACCCTAGCCAATTCTCAATTTAAAAGAAATTCCAAACTTGTTAAAATCAATGAACCCAAAATGGCCTCAAGAAAAGTTCAACTTTTTTGATAATTCTTGAAAGCAAATAAGCAGTGAAGAAGACTATTTTCATAACACATTTGGCATTTTATTTAAATACAAAAAACCACTAAATTCAAGTTTGAATTTGAATTCAAAAACTTTAAGTTTTCGAAAATGTTGAAAACTTCAAGAATGGTTGGATATATTCCAACTAATATTCTGGTGTATTTAAAATAATTTTATAAACTATTTTGGAGCTGAAATAAATAGCAAATCAAAATAGTTAGCAAATCAGAAAACAAAACAAGAAAAAAAGGCAAAACTCTTACCTGTCGCTTACCTGGCCCAGGCCCAGCTCCCCTGTCATCTTCCTCCTCGCTAGTAGGCAGTAGGAGGTGGCCGCCGCGACGCCCGGCACCTCCATGCAGCTCCCTGCCTGCCTGGCCGCCGCTTCACGCTGGCACGAGCGGGGATAACCTCCCTGAGCACGGCCCTATCCATTCCCGCGACCCATTCCTCCCCTCTCCTCTCGGTTGCTCTATTCCCCTCTGCCGCCATTGACAGGAGCTCGAGCTCGAGCTGCCCGAGCCCTCTAGCCACAGGATCTCCCCCCCCCCCCCCCCCGAGTGCTCCATTCGCTCCGCCTCGATGAGCTAGTCATCCTTGCAGTACAGGAAGATCCCCCGAGCCCTGCAATGCCCACAGCACCGTCGTCTTCAAGCTTCGGCCGCCGGCGAGCTTTGTTCGATTCGTCGCCCACAGCGCCTCCCCGAGCCGTCTAAGCCCTCCACTGCACTCCCCGTGAGATTGCGCTCATTTCCCCTCTTCTTCCCCTCGGTTTTGTGCCCCCTAGCCACTGGACTGACGAGCCCGAGCTCCGGCCGTCGCCTCAGCTCGTCGCCGGTGACCTCCGGTCCTTCCCAGCCCTCCCTGATGCCAGTACTAGATGATGCCGAGCCTGGGGATCCTCCTGGTGCTCTCGGCTCTCGATCCAGAGCACTACAGCTAACTCCGGCGACTCTCCGGCAGAGATGCGCCGCGGATCTGGTCGCCGCCGGTCAGTTCCGGAAGGATCTGACGTCGCCCCGCTAATCCACCCATTTAAACACTAATTAGTCACTAACCAGTGGGCCCAGGCCTAAGTCAAACGCAATCAGGGGCAGGTCAGCGCGGGGGTTAACCCTGTGAGGCTGACCAGTGGGTCCCCCCCTGTCGGGTTTGACCTTATCAGGTCAGCCGATGGCTGACGCCATGATGACGTGGGCCTGACGCAATAAGTGGATTTTCTGATTTAAAAGAATTCCAGAAAATGCCCAAAACTTCTAAAAATCATAGAAATTAATCTGTAACTCCAATGAAAATAATTTATATATGAAAAAGTATCAGAAAAATCCAAGGAATCTGAATATGTCAATTTCAAACATGTTTGAAAATGTTACTGGACCAAACATGTAGAATAATGAATAAGTTAAATTTAATAAATGCTTTGGAGATGGAATTTGAAAATCATTTGAATTCCACTTCAAATGATATGATCAAACATTGTTCAATCACAACCAGCAACTTAACATATCATTTCCATGCATGTTAAAAACAAGTTGATCTGAGCATCAGGTCGAATCAATTAAAATGGTATTCGAGAATACCTCGTTTGAAGTGATATTTGAATATGATTCAAATCAACTTCAAACTTAATTAATGATAGCTACATTAGCATACCACCTTGCATCCTCATGCCATGCTCATGCATCATTTTGTTGCATATGATTGTTATTGATTGTTGTCATTTCTTTCGGTAGGCTCCGCTCCTCTAGATTCCGCCGAATATCCGACTGACGGATATTGTCCCTCCTCTGAGCAACAAGGCAAGCAACCATTTTGATCATCCCGATGAATCCCATGTTCTCGCTCCTGCACTTACTTATTGCATTAGGATAAAATGCTTCAAATGCCTTTGCCACGTTAGCTAAACCCACTTCCTTTGCATGACCTGTCTTTGTCACAGTAAATAGCTGAACCTTGCAACCTAGCATACCTGGTAGATGCATGAGCCATGATGTGCCTTATCCTGCTATGCATGCTATGCTTAGAGTTTTGTATGGTTTGTCATCTAGGAGATGAACAGAACTATGAGAATGTGCTCACTAAGTAAAGGTTGTGTGTGAACTTGATTTGGTAAAGGTATCGATGAAAGTCTATGTAGGAGTACATAGCGGGTTGTTTCATTGGAACCGTCCTTAGGAACTGAGTTCCGTGTATGTAATCCAAGACGAGATACTACCACATCCTGGGCCCTGAAATATGACCCCGCTCGACTTATTAATCGCCTAGTACTCGATCCAGGAGTTGCAAGTAGTTTCTGGTGTTTATAGTCATGCTGGAGGCCGTGCATAGCGCTGACCTGAGAGGTGGGCTGTGATGCGGTAGGTAGTGGCACGGTGTACCAAGTGACACCCGGATGGTGGGCTTGGGAACCGTGCGCACATCGTTTGGGGCCATGGCGGAAACCTCGGCCGGACTTCCGTGCGGGTTACCCTCAGATAGGCGATAGACCTGGACTAAGTATTAGTGTGGTTAACGGTCGTGGCTGACTCCCTCGCTGGGCTTCCGCTTGAAGGTTGCCGAGGTGCATGACGTGCACATGGCGATAAGTGGCGAGAGCGTGTGTGAAGAAGTACACCCCTACAGGGTTATGATCTATTCGAATAGCCGCGTCCGTGGATATGGACTACTTGGAGACATATGTTGTTCATAGATAACTTTAATGGCTACTCATAAAACTGTCAAGATAAGCGTGAGTGTCGTGAACGACATTTCCGCATGGAGACAGAATGATTCCATGACGGAGTATTGTTGTGGTGTTAGTCACTACGGGAATTCATAAATTTGTCGTCTGGCTTTCCTTTGCCGTCTGCTGACACATGGCAAAGAGCTTCTTTGCCTTCAGCTGGCACAAAGCAGACGGCAAAGACAACACCTAAGGCAAAAGTTTTCTTTGCCGTCGGCCTTCCCTTTGCCGTCGGCCAGCGGGCGGCAAAGGAACCACAGGAGGACGGCAAAGGGTTGGCAGACGGCAAAGGGGGCGCCACCCTAGCGGCCGGAGGCCTCCCCACCCCACCCACCCCTTTGTCGTCTGCCACCCAGCCTTTGCAGACGGCAAAGGGGGCTCCCTCTCTAACGGCGCGTAGCCCCCCACCCCGTCCCCTAACGGCTCTCGTGCCCACTGCCCGCTCTCTCGTTCTCGCCCTGCCTTCTCTCTCTCGCGTGCCCACCTCCCTCCGCCGCCGTCAGACCCGTCCCGCCCCTGCCGCGCGCCCCCTGCCGCCCCCCGGTGCACGCCCCTACCCCCCTGCCGCACGCCCCCTACCGCGCACCACTGCCTCCCCCTGCCGTGCGCCCCGTGCCGCGCGCCCCTGCCCCCGTGCCGTCGTCCACCGCCGCCGTCGCCGCCCCTTCCGTCGTCCACCGTCGCCGCAGCCACCCCCTGCTGTCGTCCACCGCCGCCCACACCACCCCGCCGGTGAGTTATTCTTCTTTTTCTTTTTTCATAAGTTAATTACTTTAGTTAGTTTATTAGGTTAGTTTTTTTATTATATATATGGTAATTTAGTTAGTTTATTTGGTTAGATTATTAGGCTAATTAGGTTAGTTAGTTAGGTTAGAAGAAAAAATAGGAAAAGTAGAAGGAAAAAATGAAAAAGAAAAAAGGAAAAGAAGAAAATAATTAGAAGAAGAATGAAAAGAAGAAGGAGAAGAAGAAGAAGAAGAAGAAGAGGACGAGGAGGAGGAGGAGAAAAAAGAAGAAGAAGAAGAAGAAGAAGAAGAGGAATAGGAGGAGGAGGAGGAGAAAGAAGAAGAAGAAGAAGAAGAAGAAGAAGAAGAAGAAGAAAAACTCACTCGGCGTCTCCCTCTCCATCTCACTCTCATCCGTCTCCTCCTTACTCTCAGCCGCTCGACCCCCGCCCGCCGGCCGCCTCCCCTCCCGTCGGCTGCCTCCTCCCCCGCCCCCTCCTCCCCTCCCGCGGCACCCCTCCTCCCCGCCCGCCGACCACCTCCCCTCCCGCCGCCTCCTCCCCGCGGCCTCCTCCCCGCGCCCACCAGCGGCACCCCTCCTCCCCGCCCATCGGCCGCCTCCCCTCCCGCCCGCGGCACCCCTCCTCCCCACCCGCCGGCCGCCTGCCGTCCCGCCCGCGGCACCCCTCCTCCCCGCCCGCCGGTCGCCTGCCCTCCCGCCTGCGGCACCCCTCCTCCCCGGCCGCCGGCCGCCTGCCCTCCCGCCCGCGGCACCCCTCCTCCCCGCCCGCCGGCCGCCTGCCGCGCGCCCCCTGCCCCTTGCCGTCGTCCACCGCCGCCGCCGCCCCCTGCCGTCGTCCACCACGGTGAGTTGAGTTTTTCTTCTTTTTCTTTTTAAAAAAGTTAATTACTTTAGTTAGTTTATTAGGTTAGTTTTTTATTATATATAGGGTAATTTAGTTAGTTTATTTGGTTATATTATTAGGCTAATTAGGTTAGTTAGTTAGGTTAGAAGAAAAAAAGAGGAAAAGCAGAAGGAAAAAATGAAAAAGAAAAAGGAAAAGAACAAAATAATTAGAAGAAGAAATAAAAAAAGAAGGAGAAGAAGAAGAAGAAGAAGAAGAAGAAGAACAGGAGGAGGAGGAGGAGAAAAAAGAAGAAGAAGAACAAGAAGAAGAAGAAGAAGAGGAGGAGGAGGAGGAGGAGGAAGAGGAGGAGAAAGAAGAAGAAGAACAAGAAGAACAAGAACAAGAACAAGAAAAATAATAGGAGGAGAAAAAGAGGAGGGGAGTAGGAGGAGAAAAAAGAAGAAGAAGAAGAAGAAGAAGAAGAAGAGGAGAGAGGAGAAGAAGAAAGAAGAGGAAAAGGGAACCCTGGCACCCCGAAACTGACCCTCGACCCCCGACCCGTGACGCCCGACGCCACTGACCCCCGACCATCGACCCCCGACGCCACTGACCCCCGACCCCCGACCCCCGACGCCACTGACCCCCGACGCCACTAACCCTCGACCCCCGACCCAGACCCTCGGCCCACGACTCCCGACCCCCGACGCTCGACGCCACCAACCCCCGACCCCCGACGTCACTGACCCTGGACCTCCGACGCCACTGACCCCCCACAACCGACGCCACTAACCCCCCGACCCCGATGCCACCGACACCCGACACCACCGACCCTCAACGGCACTGACTCCCGAGGCCACTAAGCCCCGACCCCCGACACCTCTTCTACCTTCTTTTGAACGAGAAGGTGCTTTTCGGCCTTCCAGAGGCCCACGAGGTCATAGTTTTGTAAATTATGAGTTAGGTCACATATTTTCCGATTATGTTAATTATAAAAACATCGTATTTGTGTTGAGCGTGTGAATTTCAATGTGCAGTTGTTCGACGACCTCCACGTGCGTTGGACGAGCTCAGCCCTTCGTTTGTTGGTGAGCACAAATGACTTCTCCTCCTACCCCTTAATTTGCTCTGTCCCGGTCTTCGTGCCGATGAAACTTGCTAGCTATAGATTTCTTCAATCATGAGTATGCGTGACCAATATGCGTCTCCCGTTCGAAAGGGCGACATCTATAAATATGCATTTCTTTGCATATTTATAACCGCCATCCTTTCGAATTGTCCAACATTATCCATGGACAGCCCGAGTATGTGTAGATTGGGTTTGTTTTCCCATATGCTGTGCTCCGGATCCGATGCGGAATTTCGTCAGTGCCTCCCCTGTTGTTCACCGGGTACACATCCTCTCTGCTTATTGCTGAGACGTGTATCAGGAGAACAGCGGGGAGGTGCTGCCGAAATTCTGCGCCGCATCTGGAGCAGAGCATGGGAAAACGAACCCACTCTACACATACTCGGGTGGGATTAGGACCTATCTTTACCTATTAGCACGTAGGTTGCATGGATAATAAAACTGACAAACTTGATTAGCGTATGAATATAGATGATGAATTATATATTTATTTCTTGTGCCCCCATAGGTAGCTAGGCAACATGAGTGATCGTGCTTGGATGTACACTGGTCACCCTAGTCAGAAAGACATGACCCATGAATGGTTAACAAAAACCAGGGGGTTTGTGAGAGCCGCATTTGCAAATGGCCGGCATAAAACATGGTGCCCCTCTCCCAACTGCGACAACTGGAAAAAGCAAACAGAGTTTGAAATGGGTAAACACCTGCAGAAGTGGGGTTTTACGCCTAATTATATGGCGTGAAATTTTCATGGTGAGTCTGACCAACGTGCCAGAGCTGAGGTGATTCGTCGTCGCACCGACGAGCATGGTACCGGGATTGAAGACATGGTGCAATACTTTGATGAAGCTCGTGATTCGAACGATGAGATGGAGGAATCTGCAAAGGCCTTCTATGAAATGCTGGAGTCTTCAAAACGTCCTCTCCACGAGCAGACTGAGATTTGTCAGCTCGATGCCATCGCACAAGTAATGGCTCTGAAGTCTCAATTCAACCTAGGCAGAGAATGCTATGACGCGATGATGACGATATTTGGACGCTTTCTACACAAAGGCCATGTACTGCCTGCAAACCTATACCAGTCAGAGAAAATCCTCCGTGTACTTAAGATGCCCTATGAGAAGATACATGCCTGTGAGAATGGATGTGCCTTATTTAGGCTTGAGTATGCGGCCTTGAACTATTGCCCCATTTGCAATTCTTCCAGGTATATTGTGGTAGACAACGGCATGGGTGAGAAGAATCAGACCAAAACCCCCATTAGTGTTCTTCGATATCTGCCAATCGTACCAAGACTTCAACGACTTTTCATGGTCGAAGAGACGTCTAGACAGATGACATGGCACAAATTGGGAAAAAGAACCGAACTAGATGCGGATGGGAACAAGATGCTGGTACACACTTCAGATGGTTTTGCGTTGAGGCACTTCGATGCATTACATAAGGATAAATCAGAAGATCCAAGGCAACCTAGAGTTGCCATCAGCACGGATGGGTTCAATGTGTATGGTATGACGGCAGCACAATACAGTTGTTGGCCTGTATTTGTCATTCCACTAAATTTGCCACCGGGAGAGATTATGAGAAGAAAGAACATATTCCTGATGTTGATAATTCCAGGGCCCAACTATCCGGGGAAGAATATGAATGTGTACATGCAGCCGCTTAAGGATGAGTTGCAAGAAGCCTGGGATAATGGGATCAAGACCTACGACGCGGCGACGAAAACAAATTTCAAAATGCATGTGTGGTACATGTACTCGACGCATGATTATCCGGCGTTTACGCTATTCGCTGGCTGGTGTGTGCATGGAAGGTTCCCGTGCACCACATGCAAGGCAGCTTTTCAGTTCCGTTGGCTGCAGGCTGGTCGCAAGTATTCTTGCTTCGACATGCATAGACAATTCCTGGATCCTGACCATAAGTTCAGAAAAGACAAGAAGAATTTCATCAAAGGTAGAGTTGTCAAAAAAACTGCACCAGCTGCGTTGATAGGCCAACAAACCCTTGATCAGTTAAACTCTCTCGAGCCTGATCCTTTGCGTCCAGGATACTCAAAGGGTATAATACGGAACACGCCTGGACTCACAAGTCATGCTTATGGGATCTCCCTTACTTCAAATACCTCCTTTGCCCACACAACATTGACGTGATGCACACTGAAAAGAATATTGCGGAGGCCATTTTTGGTACATTGTTCGGCATAGAGGGAAAGTCAAAAGATAATCCAAAGTCTAGAATCGACCTGGAGGCTCTATGTGATAGACCGTTGCAAAACTTGCGACAACGGAAAGGAAAGCAAAGCATAGCGAAGCCAAAGGCATGGTTCAATCTTGAAAGGCCAGCTATGAGGGAAATGCTATTGTGGGTGAAAATGCGGTTGATGTTCCCCGATGGGTATGCTGCTAATCTAAAGAGGGGAGAGAGTCTTGATTAATTGAAAATATTTGGGCTCAAGAGTCATGATTGGCACATATGGATTGAGCGGGTAATGCCGGTGATGTTGCGTGGCTTTATCCCTGAGGATGAATGGCTAGTACTGGCAGAGCTTAGCTATTTCTTCCGTTCTCTTTGTGCGAAAGAACTATCGCCTGGCGTGCTAGATGAAATGGAAGAGTTGGCGCCGGAGTTGATCTGCAAATTAGAAAATATCTTTCCACCGGGCTTCTTTAATCCAATGCAACATTTGATTTTGCATCTCCCGAGCGAGGCAAGAATGGGGGGGCCGTTCAAAATCGATGGTGCTACTCAACTAAGAGGATGCAGAAGACGCTTCGAGCTAAGTCTAAAAATAAACGTAGAATTGAAGCATCGATGGCCGAGGCATTCATTACTGAGGAGGCGGCAAACTTCGTGACAGCACACTACGAAGCCAAAAATCATCATTTGCATAACCCGAAGCCTCGGTACAGTGATGGCGCTCGAGAAAAAGTTCGATCCAACCTCAGCCTATTCAAAGGTAAGCTCGCACCATCCGGTGCTTCGAAAGGCAAATCGTTGGATGTCGAAGAATGGTGGACCATTTCGTTGTATATCTTCACCAACCTAACAGAAGTGCGGCCGTACATCGAGTAAGTTCTCGGTAATTTATTGTTCCGCAACTTCTAATTGCTTTGAACTACTCTTATTCCCGGATATTTGATATAGTCGATACGTCGCCGAATTCTCGGATGGAGCGGTCATCGAAAAGGATTCCGTCGAAGAGTATGAGCTTCTCGCAAAGCATGGAGGCGACTATCCCGGTTTCATCTCTTGGTTCAAACAAAGGGTAATTTATTACCATTAAGGGCCCATTTCATTTATTGGTCTAATTTGCGGCTAATGCATCCATTCTTTCGTATTAAACTTGTAGGCTGATGCAGAGTCTATGGACGCCGAGTTGAGACAAGTCGCTAATGGTTTTGACTATAAGGTCCGTTCATTTCACAAATACAACATCAACGGGTATCACTTTCGTACCTTTGGCAAAGAGCTATCTATGCCTGACCTAAAGACTACAAATTGTTCTGTCTCTGCTATCGGCGAAGGAGACACCGAGTATTATGGAAGAGTTGAAGCAATTTATGAACTTCTATTCTATGGTGAAAACCCACCGACCGTCGTAGTCTTCAAATGTTATTGGTTTGAGCCGAGGGAGACTAGAAGGACTCATGAACATATAGGACTAGTCGAAATCAACCAAAACACCCACTTAGATGTTCCCGATGTCTATATTACGGCTCAACAGGCGACACAAGTTTTCTATCTACCATGGGCCTGCCAAACTGATCCAAATCTCAAAGGTTGGGATGTCGTTTATGAAGTGCCACCACATTTTAGACAACCTACCCTCAATGAAGAGGATTACGAACCTCACATTAACCCAGACACATATGAAGGAGAATTCTTCCAAGAAACACGTTTGTCCAAGAAACGTTTCAAGAACCGCTCTACTTCACCCCAGAACGTTGAAGTAGACAGCGACAGTGAATCCGTCTTAACCCCTGAGCCCGAACAGGAAGAGCTGGAAGAAGAAGATACTGCTGCGGATGACCTGTCACTTCTTGACCGATTACATAATGGTGGCCTTCCACATGTTCTTCGTGATAGTGATGATGATGATGCATTTATTGATGATAGTGATGATCATGATGCATTCATTGACCCCGAAGCATATATAGACGAGGACGATTGTTATTAGTTCATGTCAGGTATTCAACTATTATACTATATATAAATTTTGAGTTCATGTTAGGTATTCAATATTTATTAGTCATGTTGGTATTTATGACGATGATACACTTAAATTATATACATTTTATTACTCCTGTTTGTATTTATGTTGTACTAATTTCATTTACTCTTTGTCATGACAGGTGTTGAAACAAGGTGGGAAAGGGTCGAAAGCACTCCGCGGCTGCTTCTTCGTCGTCGGGTGATGGGATGGGTACTTCCATTCCTGCCTCGCCTCTTCGGAGAGTGTTGCTCTCTACTTTGCAAGGAGCGGCCCCCGTGAGAGGAGGTCGACCCCCCGCGAAGCCAAGAGGCACTAAAGGTACATGTTGTATTCATGTTGGTATTTATGTTGTACTCATGTTGTATGCATATTGGTATTTATATACATTTTATTACTCATGTTGGTATTTATGTTGTACTAAAGGTACACGTGGCCGCGGGACAGGTAGGGCTACACGGTCTCCGCCACCACCCCAAGCTGATTCACCTGAGCACAGGACTTCTAGGGTGGATTCGTCTGAGGTGGAGGCTACACGGTCTCCGGTTCACGAGCCTCGGGTCGACGAGCCTCAGGTAGACGAGCCTTCGACCCACGAGACTCCTCTCCCAGAGGCTTCCTTCCAGGCGACTCCGGAGCAAGGCAGGGATGAGGGTACGTCCCAAGAGACCCAGTGGGATACCTGGCCTGAGGTAAGTGGCCATGCTGGTAGCGACGAGGAGCTGGGTGAGGGGCCTACCGTGTACCAGCGTGGTAGTTCGGGCTCCCGCTCGTGCCAGCGACCCCCGAGCAGAGGTGGTCGATTAGGCCAAATGGGGAGAAGTAAGTTAATTTACTCTTATTTAACCTTTTGACTTCGGGTTTTCTCAAATATCTAATGTTTTGGCTTTAATTTGTCATACTGTAGGGGTTGGATTGTTGCCAAGGGTGTCCGCAAGCCCAACAGCGTCCTTGGTGTTCTTTGCCGTCAAAACTTCCCAGGGTTTGTTACGTTGCCCGGTCGGGAGCGAGAGGTAGGAATGACCTGGGAGCATTACTTGGGTGCCCCGGCCCCGCCGAAGGTGGAGATTGACAGTGTTTTGTGTGACACTAGGGCGGACATGGTGATCCGAAAGTTCTGGGTAATTTCTCTTTCACACAATTATAAATCAACCATAGCTATTTATTGTACTAATCGCTGTTGTCTCGTTTGCAGACCTACTACAGGTGTGAGGAGGGATACGAGGAGGACGCGGCAAAGGTTATCGAAACCGAATGTCGCCGCCTACTTCAAAACTTTCGGCACGAGGCTCGGTGCAGGCTGTTTGAGACTACTATGCCACGCGGCATATTAGGCTTGAAAAGGCGAAGTGTCGTGATGCTAAGATGGAGAAGGAGCATTACATGAAGGTAATTACATATTATTAAGGCTTTGTAGTTAGTTTCCTTGATTTGGTTCTTACGCGCTCAAATTTCTCTTTATTAACTTAGGTGCCCCCGAGATGGTGTGTGGATAAGATGGATTGTTGGGAGGCCTTGGTGGATCAGTGGTGCTCCGAAACGTGGGAGGCCAGCCACAACAACGCCAAGGAGAGGCGTGGCAAAATGGTTGGCGTGCCACACCATCAAGGGAGCGTCAACTTAATCCAATTTGGCGAGAACTGGGTATGTAGTTTGCTTCATGCCTCATGAAATTCAATTTTCCTTCTCCTTTCCCAATACAATTTTCCTCTCTCTCTCTTTTAGGCGTGTCACAATAAGACGAAGGCGCCACAGATGTACGACACGTATGCGATGGCCCATACTGCCTCGTACAAGAAGGTCAAGGCATTATCTGAGTCTGACCTCGAGCATCCAGAAAACTTCACCAACATCTCCTCCCACGACAAGCTCGTGAAGTACAGAGATCACGGGAAGGCGAGGAAAGGGGAGGACTTTAACCCGAGCGAGGGGCCTATTGATCCAGAGCTGGTGATGATAGCTGGCAACGGGAGGCCCCATGGCTCGATCGCCATTCGAGACGGCCTTATACGTTGTCCTAGCTCTCTCCGGCAGATAAAGGCACGCCAAACAAGCTCTTGTCCAGAGATAACACGTCGTGCACGGCCAGTCGAGCTCGCCATCGAGGTTAGTTTAATGGACTCAAATATCTTTCCGCATTATGTTGTGCGTTGGAACCAATATGCTAACAATGAGTTGTGTTGTAGGCTGCTATTCAGAAAGAGAGAGAGGCAATGCAGGCGGCTATGGCGGAGAAGGATAAGGAAATTAGGGAGCTGGAGGAGAGGACGACTGCATTGGTGGAGGCGGAGAGGGCACGGAATGATGCGTCTACCAGGGCCATATACGAGCTCTTCGTGGTAAGTTTCTTCTTCATGTTATTTCAAATCTTGCATTTGAATGTCCGTTTCATTAATAAATAAAAAGTTTGACTTGTCGAAACCAAATGTTCAGTCTATGTGCGAGAAGAACGACCAAGTCCCTCCACCGATGCCAGTCGTTAACGTGGCGGGGACGGTGAGTTTCATTTCAGTGGAGTGATCTTAAGAGTGTCCACATGCTAACTACACATTGCAAACGATGTTTGGTGCAGAATATGTCCCGAAATGCATCGCACGACCCTTCTACAATTGAGCCTTCTCCAGGGCAGCCTTCTCCAGGTGAAACAAGCCAGAGCCACCGTGCTTGACCCTAACTTAGGTATGTTATTTCTAGTGTTTTAATAAAAGATAGCTAGATGACATAATTAGCTTAGTTAGCTCCAAAAAGACCTATTTAATAAAATATAGCTAGATGACATAATTAGCTTAGTTAGCTTAGTTAGTTTAGTTAGCTTAGTTAGCTTAATTAGCTTAGTTAGTTTAGTTAGCTTAATTAGCTTAGTAGCTTAGTTAGCTCCTCCTTCTCCTTCTTCTTGCAACAAAGCCTAAATTGGCTAATTATCCATCTAAATGACATAATTAGCTTAGTTAGCTCCTAAATGGTCTATTTAATAAAAAAATGACCTATACTTAGCTAATTATCCTCGAAATGACATAATTACCTCCAAAAAGGCATTCTTAGCCAATTTAGCCCGAAGAAGGAGACGAGAGGAGAAGAAAGAGGAAAAATGAAAGGAAGGAAGAAGAAGAAGAGGAGAAGAAGAAGAAGGAGAGGGAGGAGGATAAGAAGAAGGTGGAGAAGAAGGAGAAGGTGCTCCTCCTTCTCCTTCTTCCTCCTTCTTCCTCCTTCTCCTTCTCCTTCTTCTTTTCTTCTTCTTCTCCTCTTCCGTCTCCTTCTCCTCCTCCTCCTCCTCCTCCTCCTTCTTTTACTTCTTCTTCTCTTTCTCTTATTCTACGTAGCTTAATTAGACTCATCCAACAAAGGCTAAATTGGCTAATTATCCATCTAAATGACATAATTAGCTTAGTTAGCTCCTAAATGGTCTATTTAATAAAAAATGACCTATACTTAGCTTATTATCCTCGAAATGACATAATTAGCTCCAAAAAGGCATTCTTAGCCAATTTAGCCCGAAGAAGGAGACGAGAGGAGAAGAAAGAGGAAAAATGAAACGAAGGAAGAAGAAGAAGAGGAGAAGAAGGAGAAGGAGAGGGAGGAGGATAAGAAGAAGGAGGAGAAGGAGGAGAAGAAGGAGAAGGAGCTCCTCCTTCTCCTTCTTCCTCCTTCTTCCTCCTTCTCCTTCTCCCTCTTCTTTTCTTCTTCTTCTCCTCTTCCGTCCCCTTCTCCTCCTCCTCCTCCTCCTCCTCCTTCTTTTACTTCTTCTTCTCTTTCTCTTATTCTACGTAGCTTAATTAGACTCATCCAACAAAGCCTAAATTGGGTAATTATCCATCTAAATGACATAATTAGCTTAGTTAGCTCCTAAATGGTCTATTTAATAAAAAATGACCTATACTTAGCTAATTATCCTCGAAATGACATAATTAGCTCCAAAAAGGCATTCTTAGCCAATTTAGCCCGAAGAAGGAGACGAGAGGAGAAGGAAGAGGAAAAATGAAAGGAAGGAAGAAGAAGAAGAGGAGAAGAAGAAGATGGAGGAGAAGAAGGAGAAGGAGCTCCTCCTTCTCCTTCTTCCTCCTTCTTCCTCCTTCTTCTTTTCTTCTTCTTCTCCTCTTTCGTCTCCTTCTCCTCCTCCTCCTCCTTCTTTTACTTCTTCTTCTCTTTCTCTTATTCTACATAGCTTAATTAGACTCATCCAACAAAGCCTAAATTGGCTAACTATCCATCTAAATGACATAATTAGCTTAGTTAGCTCCTAAATGGTCTATTTAATAAAAAAGGACCTATACTTAGCTAATTATCCTCGAAATGACATAATTAGCTCCAAAAAGGCATTCTTAGCCAATTTAGCCCGAAGAAGGAGACGAGAGGAGAAGAAAGAGGAAAACTGAAAGGAAGGAAGAAGAAGAAGAGGAGAAGAAGAAGAAGGAGAAGAAGAAGGAGAAGGAGCTCCTCCTTCTCCTTCTTCCTCCTACTTCCTCCTTCTCCTTCTCTTTCTTATTTTCTTCTTCTTCTCCTCTTCCGTCTCCTTCTCCTCCTCCTCCTCCTCCTCCTCATCCGTCTTTTACTTCTTCTTCTCTTTCTCTTATTCTACATAGCTTAATTAGACTCATCCAACAAAGCCTAAATTGGCTAATTATCCATCTAAATGACATAATTAGCTTAGTTAGCTCCTAAATGGTCTATTTAATAAAAAATGACCTATACTTAGCTAATTATCCTCAAAATGACATAATTAGCTCCAAAAAGGCATTCTTAGCCAATTTAGCCCGAAGAAGGAGACGAGAGGAGAAGAAAGAGGAAAAATGAAAGGAAGGAAGAAGAAGAAGAGGAGAAGAAGGAGAAGGAGAGGGAGGAGGATAAGAAGAAGGAGGAGAAGGAGGAGAAGAAGGAGAAGGAGCTCCTCCTTCTCCTTCTTCCTCCTTCTCCTTCTCCTTCTTATTTTCTTCTTATTCTCCTCTTCCGTCTCCTTCTCCTCCTCCTCCTCCTCCTTCTTTTACTTCTTCTTCTCTTTCTCTTATTCTACGTAGCTTAATTAGACTCATCCAATAAAGCCTAAATTGGCTAATTATCCATCTAAATGACATAATTAGCTTAGTTAGCTCCTAAATGGTCTATTTAATAAAAAATGACCTATACTTAGCTAATTATCCTCGAAATGACATAATTAGCTCCAAAAAGGCATTCTTAGCCAATTTAGCCCGAAGAAGGAGACGAGAGGAGAAGAAAGAGGAAAAATGAAAGGAAGGAAGAAGAAGAAGAGGAGAAGAAGAAGAAGGAGAGGGAGGAGGATAAGAAGAAGGAGGAGAAGAAGGAGAAGAAGCTCCTCCTTCTCCTTCTTCCTCCTTCTTCCTCCTTCTCCTTCTCCTTCTTCTTTTCTTCTCCTCTTCCGTCTCCTTCTCCTCCTCCTCCTCCTCCTTTTACTTCTTCTTCTCTTTCTCTTATTCTACGTAGCTTAGACTTATCCAACAAAGCCTAAATTGGCTAATTATCCATCTAAATGACATAATTAGCATAGTTAGGTCCTAAATGGTCTATTTAATGAAAAATGAACTATACTTAGCTAATTATCATCGAAATGACATAATAAGGCTTATGTAGCTGCAACATGACCTATTCCCCCTAACTTAGGTATTAAATGGCCTATAATTAGCCTAGCTAGATCAAAAATGGCTTAATAGGCATAGTTTGCTCCGGAATGACCTATTTTACCCAAGTTAGCTCTGAAAAGACCTATAGTTAGCTAGGGTTCCACCTAAATGACATAATTAGCTTAGTTAGCTCCTAAATGGTCTATACTTAGCTAATTTCTCTCCGAAATAACCTATATATACACTACTTCATCTACTATTATTCTTCTAACTTTCTTATTTGTCATTTTGCAGATTACCTTCACTTCACGGGAAGCTTGGAAAATATTGATGGAATGCTTGAAGATGATTTCTTGTAACATGGGTTGTATTGAAACTATTGTAGTATATGAATATATGAAACTTTGTATGCACGTGGATGAAACTGGTGTAATATATGAAACTTTGTATGCACGTGGATGCCACTTGATAGCTGGATATAAGAGGTTATTTTAATATGGTTATGAGTACGGAAAGAAATTTATTTATGTCAAATATATATATATATATCCTGATTATTGTTAAAAATGCTAGATATAACAAAAATAAATAAAAAAGGGGTTGGTTCCCCTCTTTGCCGTTTGCCCCCACATGGCAAAGGGGGGGAGGCAGACGGCAAAGTGGGGAATCTGCCCCCTCTCTCTCCCCTCTTTGTCGTCTGCCCCCACATGGCAAAAGGGGGGAGGCAGACGGAAAAGGGGGGAATCTGCCCCTCTCTCTCCCCTCTTTGTCGTCTGCCCCCACATGGCAAAGGGGTGGAGGCAGACGGCAAAGGGGGGAATCTGCCCCCTCTCTCTCCCCTCTTTGCCGTATGCCCACGCACGGAAAAGGAGGGGAGGCAGACGGCAAAGGCAGACGGCCTGCCCTTAACACTTAACGGGACGTTGCACCCTTTGCCGTCCCAGCTAATTTGCCGTCAGCCCACTCATGGCAAAGATTCTTTGCCGTCCGCTTTGGGAAAGCTGACGGCAAAGAACCTCTTCACCAGATTTTTTTTTTACCGTCTACTTTGCCGTCTGCTGACCGACGGCAAAGCCTTTGCCGTCCGTGGTTGCACCCTTTGCCGTCCGCTTTGGCAGACGGCAAATTTATGAATTTGAGTAGTGAGTGGACTCGTGTGCGAGAAATCAAGTTGTCAAAATTTATTTTAAAATGCAAGTTGTCTAGCCACGAGTCAAATGCTGGCTTTCCGCATGAACCCCACAATTCCTTATTGATACATTGCATGAGTAGATAGTTATCCTAAAGTCTTGTTGAGTACCTCCATACTCACATTTGCTTAATAATTTGTTGCAGAGGTTGTTAATGACCCTAATGGAGGGTTCTTCCTAGACATGGACGACGACGAGTAGCTGGTATCCCAGCTACGATCTGGCCCTAGGGTGGGTCTGTAGTATAGTCAGGCCATGTGCCTTCTAGTTTCATCTGTCGGTACTCACACAGTTTATCTACTTCCGCTGGCTTGTAACTTGAATAACTGTTATGATGGGTCGTGAGACCCCTGCTGTGTAATATTATGTGTGTGGCTCTTCCGAGCCTTTTAAATAAAGCTTGTATGTTTATGGTTATGTTGTGATGCCATCGATGTATCTATACATATCAGTATGCCATGCGTACGGGTGTCGTACTTGACATGTATGGGGTTCGATTACCTAGCCGTAGGCTTTAGTAGCATTCCTTACAGGGAAATGCCCCTTTGTGATCCAACGAGCCATGGTAGTTCGCTACTGCTCTCGACACATTGGTTAACCGGCATGTGTCCTTCTTAGCTGCTGTGTCTGTCCCCTTTGGGGAAATGTCACGCAATGTAATGGAGTCCTTGTAGCTTGCTACGACTCGTCTACGTTCGCTGGTGACCGACACCTGCTTTGCTGGGTCATGTATGCATGTCCCTGTGCGGAACCGCCACTTTGGTTTATGACTAGACATGTCGATCCGGGTTCTTTGTCATTGTTTGCTAGCGACACAATTGCATACGCGAGTCAAAAGGCGCAAACGGTCCCGGCTGTGGTAAGACTGCAGCCGTGGGGTTAACCGTGCGTGAGACCGCAAAGAGATGCGATGTGTTATAGGCTGGATTCCTATGGCTTAGGATCTGGGTCCCGACACTAACCTGGTGCCTGAGCCACGACCAGAGAACCAGCGTAAGAAACAAAAGCTTATCAGGTGTAAAATCACAAGTTCTAGTCAAGCTCTCCTGCTGTCGTATAGTTTGTTGTTCGTGCAAGGAGGGCGACCTTATGGATGAGCTCGACCCTTTATTTGCCACGGAACTAGTCCACTACAAAATTGTAGTCCTTACTGTTGAGGAATGAGTTACTAGCTCCTCCTATAGATTATAGGAATGTGTCCAGAACCGGTCAGGTAATATGTCACAAGCCAAATAAACAGATACCACAAAATAATTTTCTATTGTCATATGAACACAAATAATTATACAAAAACTTGATAGTTGGCTAACACATATGAACAAGGCGACTTATAACTAGAGAAACAAATAGGATTGGTCTAATGTTACACTTTGTTGTATGCGCATCAGGTCTTGCCAAAAAAAATTAAAATGGTTGGTGTCTCGCCTATTGTAGTCTTCCTTGAAACTCCCTTGCGTACACCCATTGTTCAGGGTTCATAAATAGAATTATATTTTAATTACCTATCTCGACAATAATTTATAAAATCAATTTGCACGCAATGTTCCTTTAATCAATGAATTGTTTATAGAAAATGTAAGAAGTACTTGATGTCTAGTAATAACATATCCATCTTCCTATACCAGCAAATTACTAATTAAATTTCCGCAAAAATTTACTAATTAAATACGAGCTTCTGGTGTGTATATATACTATAACAGCCGCACATGAAATCAGTTTTGATCTGGGAGACACTAGAAATTAGACATGCATGCAAATTGTAGGTATAGAAACCACATACACCTATAATGGCCGCACATGAAATCGGGTGCCTAGCAGTACCGCGGCTGACGGCGTCGAAGAATCGGTGAGTTTCAGTTTTTTAGTTCTGTCAGTACGTAGGTGATTGTAATCCTCTTCTGTGAAAGACGTGATTGGAATTTTCTTTTGATCAGTGTGATCTATGATGTTTCTAGACAGGAGTACAGCACGATTTTGCTTGTGCTCCTACTTATTCTTCGTCACCTTTAATTTTTGAGCACTTCTTTTTATTAAAACTGTATTTGCGAGTTATCTCAATTGTTATTTGACATATGCTATTGTTCAGTCGAATGACTGCTATGAATTATCAAGTATCAAATATTCATTTTGTTTTCCTGATGTTTGATGGAAGATTGGATGTCTACGGTAATGCATGTCAAATATTCAGATCATGTATGCAAATGCACGTTGTGTTGCCTGTGCATAGTCCGTAGCCCTATACCATATTGCTGCTTGCTTGCTTGGATAGATTACTTCTTCATGCTATAGATTATCATAGCTTTAATTGGTGTTGATGCATGTATGTACAACTTAGGGTGTCATTACCAAAGTTTTCTCAACGATCTTAACGAGCAGCTCGCGAACGCTCGCGAGCACATAACGAACAGAGCCAAACAATTATTTTTGCTCATTATCCTTAACGATCTGGTACAGGTTCTTTTTGCAGTTTACTACATTTTTGATTATGCATGCATCAGTTGTTGCATACATTCAAAAGATGATTCACACTCAAAGAATCAATCATGTTTCCTGATTATGCATGCATTAGTTGTTGCATAAACACAAGATTTATTCTTTGAGATAATTGTTGATATTTCAGATGGTGATTAGATACAAGATTCCCTAAGATTCTGATAATCATATTTCAGTTGTTGCATTACTCATTATTGATGATTAAGGATAAAATATGCATCCCAATAATAATAATAATAATAATAATAATAATAATGTAGAAAACGCCGTCATCATTTTCTTCGTCTGAAAGCCTTATCATCATTTTTTTCTTGCAGGCGGCAATGGCAAGAGCATATTGTGCAGAGGAAGAGGATCAGAAAAACAATGTGGTTTTCATCCAATCTTTGTGGAACACTCTTTATGTGCGATTGTGTACTTGTTGGGTTCTTTTTCTGTGCACTTGCACTTGTAGAAGTATTCTCTTGTGTACATGTAAAATTATTTTGATGTGCCCTTGTTAGTCGTTAAACCTTAATGCTTGGAATGAGTGGATGATGTATTGTATTTGATTTGATATGCAACTGGAATGAGATATACATTTTATTTGCAATATTTTATTTTTCTGTATGTATTTTTAATGGGCCTATCTTGAGGTATGCGTGCTTCTAGCAAAAAAATGCTTCAATCCAAACAAATCAGACATTTTCAATAGTAAAATAGGTATTGGGCCAGGTCCATGTAGGCTAGATTGATGGACAGGGACCTGAAATTCATGATGATTCCATTTGGTCACTAACAATGCCACGTCAGCTTGCCACGTTAGATCCTACGTGGCTCACACAAATGGGTAATGACCAAACCAAAATTTTGGTCGATAGAGACCTACGACCAAAATTTTCGAAAGGTCATGTTTGTTCATTCTTGATGGCCAACTGTTGACGTTGTAAATTTGGTCAACAAAAGGTCAATAAACGACAACAATGACGAATCAATGACCAATATAGGGAGTCATAATTGACCTTATTTCTTGTACTGTCCGCTGCACTAAGTTTATCATTGAGGACTTTCCTCAAAAGGAATTTCCTCGGTGATGAAATTCTAAAATTCGTCTATTCATCCCCCCTCTAGTCGATATAACACACTTTCAGACACTGATTAGGATGACTCTAGGCCCCAAACCGGATACATATTTATTCTTAATGGGGGTGTGGTAAGCTGGTGCAGTTCCAAGCAGAGCGTCGTAGCTAATTCTACATGGGAAGCGGAGTACATAGCTGCCTCGGAGGCGGCTAAAGGGGGTGTCTGGATGAAGCAGTTCACAACAGATCTTGGAGTTGTGCCAAGTGTACTGGATCCAATAAATCTATTCTGTGAAAACACTGGTGCCAAGGTTTCACAAGAGGACTAGACACATAAAGTGACGCTTCAATGCCATCCGCGAGTACATCAAGGAGGATGACATAAATATTTGCAAAGTGCACACGGATCTGAATGTTGCAGACCCGCTGACTAAGCCTCTTCGACGAGCAAAACATGATCAACACCAGAACTATATGTGTGTTAGATTTGTTACATTTTAAATCACA
Source organism: Hordeum vulgare subsp. vulgare (assembly GCF_904849725.1). Lineage (NCBI taxonomy): Eukaryota > Viridiplantae > Streptophyta > Magnoliopsida > Poales > Poaceae > Hordeum > Hordeum vulgare. Next base: position 372,413,095 of record NC_058524.1, on the reverse strand, counting down.
TAGAGATGTGAAGCTAGATTATTTACTCTAGTGCAAGTGGGAGACTGTTGGAAATATGCCCTAGAGGGAATAATAAAATAGTTATTATTGTATTTCCTGTTTCAAGATAATCGTTTATTATCCATGCTAGAATTGTATTGAATGGAAACATAAATACATGTGTGGATCCATAGACAAAACATTGTCCCTAGTAAGCCTCTAGTTGACTAGCTCATTGTGCAAAGATGGTTAAGGTTTCCTAGCCATAGACAAGTGTTGTCATTTGATAACGGGATCACATCATTAGGAGAATGATGTGATGGACAAGACCCAAACTATGAACGTAACATGTGATCGCGTTATTTTTATGCTACTATTTCTCCATGTCAAGTATACATTCCTATGACCATGAGATCATGTAACTCACTAACACCGGAGGAATACCTTGTGTGTATCAAACGTCGCAACGTAACTGTGTGACTATAAAGGTGCTCTACAGGTATCTCTGAAGGTGTCCGTTGAGTTAGCATGGATCAAGACTGGGATTTGTCACTCCGTATGACGGAGAGGTATCTCGGGGTGACTCGGTAATACAACATCACAACAAGTCTTTCAAGTAATGTGACTAAGGAGTTAGTCAAGGGATATTGTATTACGGAATGATTAAAGAGACTTGCCAGTAACAATATGGAAATAGGTATGGAGATAACGACGATGGAATCTCGGGCAAGTAACATAACGAAGGACAAAGGGAATGTTATACGGGATTAACTGAATCCTTGACATAGAGGTTCAACTGATAAGATCTTCGTAGAATATGTAGGATCCAATATGGGCATCAAGGTCCCGCTATTGGATATTTACCGTAGAGTGTCTCGGTCATGTCTACATAGTTCTCAAACTCAGAGGCTCTGCAGACTTAAGGTTTGGTGACCTTTCGGTATAATTGAATTATTGATGTTGGTAGACGAATGTTGTTTGGAGTCCCGGATGAAATCCTAGACGTCACGAGGGTTTAAGGAATGGCTTGGAGATGAAGATTGATATATAGGAACTATCTATTTGGCTTTTGGAAGGTTTTCACGCATTACCGGTAAATTACCGGGAGTGACAAATGGATTTTGGAGTTCCACCGGGAGGGGCCACCCACCCGGGAGAGAACCGAAGAGGCCAAGGGTGGTGCACTATTGGGGAACGTCGCATGGGAAACAAAAAAATTCCTACGCACATGCAATACATATCCATGGTGATGATCATCTACGAGAGGGGAGAATCAATCTACATACCCTTGTAGATCGCTAAGCAGAAGCGTATATAACGCGGTTCATGTACTGGAACATCTTCGCGAATCAAACCGCAGCCCGTCCCGCGATCTCACCATGATCCGTCCCGTGATCCCATTACGATCCATCCCGATCTAGTGCCGAACGGACGGCTCCTACGCATTCAGCACACGTACAGCTCGATGACGACCCCCGCCTTCTTGATCCAGCAAGAGGGGGTGGACAGGTAGATGAGTTCTCCAGCACGGTGGTGTGGTGGTGGTGGTGGTGCTATTCCAGCAGGGCTTCGCCTAAGCACCGCTAAAACTAGAGGAGAAACAGATCTAGAGAGAGAGGGCAGCACGTGGCTGTTTTCTGTTGTGTATAAAACCCTCAAAACCCTTAGTATATATAGGAGGGAGAGGGCTGCGCCCTAGGGCAGACCTTTTTTCCCTTGCGCATGGAGGAGAGGAGGAGTCCTCCTCCAATCCTATTTGGAGTAGGATTCCTCCTTTCCACTTGGAAACTCTTTCCACCTTGTGTTTTTTCCTTCTCAAACCTTATGGGCCTTAGTGGGAACTTATTCTAGCCAACTAGGGGCTGGTTTATCTCTTCCCACAGCCCATGAGGCCTCTTGGGGCATGACACCCCTCCCGATGGTCCCCGGCACCCCTCCCGGCACTCCCGGTACACTACCGATGAGCCTGAAACTTTTCCGGTGACCAAAACAGGACTTCCTATATATCAATCTTTACCTCCGGACCATTACGGAGCTCCTCGCGACGTCCGGGATCTCATCCGGGACTCCGAACAACCTTCGGTCACCAACACCTATAACTCAACTATACCGAAACGTCACCGAACCTTAAGTGTGCAGACCCTACGGGTTCGAGAACTATGCAGACATGACCTGAGACATTCTCCGGTCAATAACCAATAGCGGGACCTAGATGTCCATATTGGCTCCAACATATTCTAGAAGATCTCTATCAGTTGAACCTCTATGTCAAGGATTCAGTTAACCCCGTATGCTATCCCCTTTATCCTTCGGTATGTTACTTCCTCGAGGTTCGATCGTCGGTATCTCCATACCTATTTCAATCTCGTTACCGGCAAGTCTCTTTACTCGTTCTGTAATACAAGATCCCGTAACTAAATCCTTAGTCACATTGCTTGCAAGGCTTGTTGTGATGTAGTATTACCAAGTGGGCCCCCAGATACCTCTCCGTCACACGGAGTGACAAATCCCACACTTGATCCATGCCAACCCAACAGACATCTTTGGAGATACCTGTAGAGCACCTTTATAGTCACCCAACAACGTTGCAACGTTTGATACACATGAGGTATTCCTCCGGTGTCCGAGAGTTGCATGATCTCATGTTCATAGGAACAAATACATTGACATGCAGAAAAACAGTAGCAATAAACTGACACGATCATATGATATGTTTATAGTTTGGGTCTTGTCCATCACATCATTCTCCCAAAGATGTGATCCCCTTATCAAGTGAAAACACTTGTCTATGGTCAGGAAACCTTGACCATCTTTGATCAATGAGCAAGTCAACTAGACGCTCACTAGGGACAGTGTGTTGTCTATGTATCCACACATGTATTTGAGTTTCCAATCAATACATTTCTAACATGGATAATAAACGATTATCATGAACAAGGAAATATAATAATAACCAATTTATTATTGCCTCTTGGGCATATTTCCAACAGTCTCCCACTTGCACTAGAGTCAATAATCTAGTTCACATCACTGTGTGATTGTAATGAATCTAACACCCATACAATTCAGGGGTTCGATCATGTCTTGCTTGTGAGAGAGCTTTTAGTCAATGGATCTGAACCTTTTCAGATCTGAGTGTGCTTTACAGACCTCTATGTCATCCTGTAGGTGCTGCTACCAACGTGCCATTTTGGAACTATTCCAAATGACTGCTCCACTATACTAATCTGGTTTACTACTCAGAGTTTTCCGGATTACTGTCAAAGCTTGCATCGGCGTAACCCTTTACGACGAACTCTTTTAACACCTCCATAATCGAGAAAAATTGCCTTAGTCCACTAGTTACTAAGGATAACTATTGATCATTGTCTAGTAATTCATTCCTGGATCATTTTCGTATCCTTTGACAAATTCATGGCAAGGCACCCATCAGGTGCGGTACACATCATAGCATAATATAGAGCCTATGGCTAATGCATAGGGGACGACCTTCGTCCTTTCTCTTTCTTCTCAAATTCACACCTTACCACACAACAAAGAACTCCTTCTTTGCTGATATATTTTGAACTCCTTCAAAAACTTGTCCAGGCATGCATTTTGTTGAAAGTTCAATTAAGCGTTTCGATCTATCTCCATAGATCTTGATACTCAATGTTTAAGTAGCTCAGTCTAGGTTTTCCTTTGAAAAACTCCTTTGAAACAACCCTTTATGCTTTCCAGAAATTCTACATTACATCTGATCGACAATATGTCAACCACATATACTTTTTAGAAATTCTATAGTGATCCCACTCACTTCTCTAGAAATACAAGTTTCTCATAAACCTTGTATAAACCCAAATGCTTTGATCATCTCATCAAAGCGTATATTCCAACTCTAAGATGCTTTCACTAGTCCATAGAAGGATCGCTGGAGCTTGCATACTTGTTAGCATCCTTAGGATCAAAAAAACCTTCTCGTTATATCACATACAACCTTTCCTCAAGGAAACCGTTGAGGAAACAATGTTTTGACATCCTATGTGAAATATTTCATAAATAATGCAGCAACTGCTAACATAATTCCAACAGACTTTTAGCATCGCTACGAGTAAGAAAGTCTCATCATAGTCAACTCTTTGAACTTGTCGGAAACATGTTTGCGACAAGTCGAGCTTTTCTTAATTGTGACTTTTCACCGTCATTGTTTGTCTTCCTTTTAAAGATCCATATGCACTTAATAGTCTTATGACCATCAAGTAGTTCTTCCAAAGTCTACACTTTGTTTTCATACATGGATCCTCTCTCGGATTTCATGGCCTCCAACCATTTGCTGGAATCGGGGCCAACCATCACTTCTCCATAGCTCGTAGGTTCATTGTTGTTCAACAACATGACCTCCAAGACATGGCTACCGTACCATTCTGTAGTATAGTACGCGACCTTTTCGACCTACGAGGTTTGTAGTAACTTGATCTGAAGCTTAATGATCACTATCATCAGTTTCCACTTCAATTGGCATAGGCACCACATGAACAACTTCCTGCGCCCTCCTACACACTGGTTGAAGTGACGGTTCGATAACCTCATCAAGTTCCACCACCCTCCCACTCAATTCTTTCGAGAGAAACTTTTTCTCGAGAAAGGACCCGTTTATAGAAACAAGCATTTGCCTCTGGATCTGAGATTGGAGATATACCCAACTGTTTTGGGTGTCCTATGAAGACGCTTTTATCCGCTCTGGGTTCGAGCTTATCACGCTGAAACTTTCCACATAAGAATCACAGCCCCAAACTTTTAAGAAACGACAACTTAGGTTTCTCCAAACCATAGTTCATACGGTGTCATCTCAACGGAGATACGTGGTGCCCTATTTAAAGTGAATGCGGTTATCTCTAATGCATAACCCATAAACGATAGTGGTAATTCGATAAGAGACATCATAGTATGCACCATATCGCAAAGGGCGCGGCTATGACATTCGGACACACCATCATACTATGGTGTTCTAGGTGGCATGAGATGTGAAACAATTTTCACATTTGTCTTAATTGTGTACCAGGCTCGCAACTCAGATATTCATCTCTATGATCATATCGTAGACATGTTACCCTCTTGTCACGACGATCTTCAACTTCACTCTAAAACTACTTGAACCTTTCAATAATTTAGATGTGTGTTTCATCAAGCAAATACACTAGTACCTACTCAAATCATCTATGATGTAAGAACATAGCGATATCCACTGCGTGCCTCAGCACTTCATTGGACTGCATACATCCAAATGTATTACTTCCAATAAGTTACTTTCTAGTTCCATCTCACTGGAAAACGAGGCCTTCAGTCATCTTGCACATGTGGTATGATTGGCATGTCTCAAGTGATTCAAAATCAAGTGAGTCCAAAGGATCCATCTGCATGGAGTTTCTTCATGCGCTTATACCAATAGGTATGGTTTGCATGTCTCAAACATTTCAAAAATGAGTGAGTACAAAGATCCATCACCATGGAACTTCTTCATGCATTTTATACCAACATGACTCAAGTGGTAGTGCCACAAGTAAGTGGTACTATCATTACTACTTTGTATCTTTTGGCATCAATATTATGAACATGTGTAGCACTACGATCGAGATTCAATAAACCATTGAAGGTATTTTTTCAAGCAAATAGAATAACCATTATTCCCTTTAAATGAATAATCGTATTGCAATAAACAAGATCTAATCATGTTCATGCTCAACGCAAACACCAAATAACAATTATTTAGGTTTAACACGAATCCCGATGGTAGAGGGAGCGTGTGATGTTTGATCACATCAACCTTAGAATTACTTTGAACACACATCGTCACCTCACCCTTGCTAGTATATGTGACACCCCGGTAAATTAAGCTACAGTAAACATCTACTAATGGTGTCACGTCACCGGGATTACTATTGGTAGTCTCGCGTACTTTCAAACCGATCCAAATTCAAATTTAAAATAAAATCAAACGGGAAAAGTTTTCGAATGTAAAAATAAAAATGTCGGATGAGCTACAAGAATTCCCTAATACATTATAAAATTGAATCGGATATTTTTAGAATTAATTAAAACACTTAAATATTTAAAATAGAAACTGAAAAAATAAATAATACAAAAAAAAAACAAATCCCACCAGCCCAACCGGCTGAGCCCCCTCGCTACACGCAGGCCGCCCCAACCCTAAGCGCCCCCAGCCCCTCCCCATTCCCTCCTACCGCCACCGCCAGGAACGAGGGGACCGAACCCCCCTCGCTCACCAACCCTCTCTCTCGCTCCCGTCACCCCACCTGCTCCGCAGCCACTCCGCCCGTCGCCCCACCCATCGCCAGATCTGACGAGCGGATCGAGCCGCTCGCCAGCCCCTCCCCAAGCGCTCGTGCCTCCCTCCTCTGCTCGCCCCTAAACCCATAGCACATCACCGCCCCACACCGTGCCCCCTCGCCCCTTCAATCTCCACCCCTCGTCGCCCTCCCCCAGGTCGCCAGTCTCCCCGTCGCCCATGGCGCTCACGTCTTCCACGACGCTAGCTCCCTCCCTCGCTCCCTCCGCATCGCCCCTCCGGTTCCCCGCCACGCCGCCGGCCCTCCCCAGGCGCCACCACGCACCGCCCCTACCGCGTCGTCGCCTCTCCGGTGCCCCGTCGTCGACCTTGCCCCGACTCCTCGTCGCAGTCTCCTGCCGGATCCGCGTCGGCAGTGCCGTGGCACCCCCCCCCCCCCGGCTCCATCGGATCCGCCCCGCGTCACCCCGGCCGGCCACCACCTCGGCCACCACTGGTCGGGCCCCTCTGCGTCGGATCCGACCCCATCACCAACCACGCCAACTCCCCGTGCACTCCGGCTACACCGGGCCTTTCCTTCATTGCCGGTGAGCCCATTCGCGCACCTCCCACCTTCTCCTTCCTTCCTCCTTCGGCGAGCCGCCGGATGTGCACTCCGGTTTTCTCCGTCTTGACAGAGGGGATTAGCCTCTATGTGTAGTATAAATGCATGTATGTACGTATGTATTGTGTATGTATTATGTATGTATGTATGTATGTATCTATTATGTAGATATGCATGTATATAGAAAAAATACATAGTGTATAAGTGTGTGTATGTGTACATCATGTGCATGATGGATATGTTTGTGTGTGTGTGTGGCCGATGAGCCACTGCCATGTGGGGCCAATCCCCCAGACCCAATGACAAAGGGGGCCCAGGAACCCCCCCCCCCTCTAACTGTTAGAGAAAAATGGAAATAAAAACATATATAAAAATAAAAATAAAAATATTTAATAAATATTTTAATTTATTAAATAATTAATTAGTGAATTAATTAATTAGTGAATTAATTAATTAATGAATTTATTAGTTAATATATGATTATAAGTAATTAGTATAATTAAGTAAATGTGTTAATTAGATAATTAAATTATCCTATTAGAGTATGACACGTGGGTCCCCCACTAAATTAATTTTATTAATTAATATTTAACCTTAATTAATAATTTGTGTCAATGACACGTAGGACCCACCGGTCAGTTGACGAGTCAACTGCTGATGTCACCATGGCATCATGCTGACGTCATAATAGTATTTAAATAATTAACTAAATATGTTTTTAATTCCTAATTATTGAATAAAACTTTAAAAATAATATTAAATAAACCATAAGTCACATCAAAATATTTTCAACATGAAAGTTCAACAGCAGAACGAGACGAACCGGGATACGCGGTCCACTCGTTTGTCACGCGTCCCTAGCATAGCAAACGTGGAAATTTTCCATCGTTTTCCATCTCACCGGTAGAAGGCACGGACCCGGAAAATATCGCCACATATTCTTCCGACCAGTCTATGACGGATGTTACTGCGTTAGATCATGTCTAGCCTGCATATTGCCATGTCATGCTTAGTATTGCACCTGTTGCTATTATTTATTGTTTCTCCCCCCTCTTCTTACCGGTTGACCCCGAGACTAACGCTGATGTCGGGTACATCTACGACCCTGCTGACCAACCCTTTGCAGCAGAGAAACAAGGCAAGCAAACCCCCATTTGATCATTCCTATATCGCCTATTCTTTCTTCCTCCTACTTGCATTAGAATTTTGCTACTATTGTAGTTAGCTCCTATATCTGATGCATAGCCTATTTTTGATGAACTGCTACTTTCAGTATTGTACCTTTAAACTGTTTAGTATAGGTGGAGCAGTCATCCCCTCTGACCCCGTAGTCCAGTTGCCCCGCTTAATTGTCGAGTCTCGATCCCTGATCAACGAGCCAGACCCGACACAGCGACGCTACAGAGATAATATCGGGTACCGAGGGTGACACCTCGCGAAATACTCCTGATGATATCTCTGTAGTACAAGTAGTCGGTCGTGGTTATCGAGGGTGATTCCTCTTTCACCATTCCCGACGATGTCGCTGTCGTGCAACCCCTCAAGTGTGGGACCCTCGAGGGTGATCTCTCTAGGTCCACCTTGATGGATACATCGTTCGGAATCCAACGAGGGTGATACCTCGGATTCCCCCTGATGTTTCTACCACACAGTTACTTGACCATGTTACTGGGATCTTTGATGAATAGATGTTAGGCGGCTGGTTTCCCGCGGGTTTGTGTCGATGACATATTTAAAATGATAATGGATTTGGGTATTTGATCTAGGTTGGTTGGAGACCTTTTCGCACTAACCGGCTATGCGGGAAGAATTATGGGTACTCGACGTCGCGGTATTAGCTGAAGCTCTTCAGACGTCAGCGATGTAGCGCGCGTGCCCGAGTGGTCCCGAGATGCATCGCTCTTGTATTAAGGGGTGCTAGGACTCACATCGGCCGCCCTCGCATCGTGGAGGAGCGCGAAGGGCAAGTAGTCCCACGACCCCTTTGTGCTTAGGAGTTAGACTAACGGGCTGGCCTCTCTACTGAGCTTAGGTGCGGCTGCGACGTGTCGATATTCCGAGGCCGGGCATGAGCCAGAAAAGTGTGTCCGGCTAGAGTATTATCGAGGGTGGCGAGAAACTTGGTGCACCCTTGCAGGGATGAAAATTAACTATTCGGATAGCTGTGTCCACGGTTACAGGACGACTTGGAGTTGTGCCCTGATCTTATACAACTACAACTGCTACTTAACTGGAATTAGTTGCCCCGAGATTGCTTCCTCGCAAGGAGTCGAGGGAGGATCTCTGGGCGTGACCTCATATTAATATTGCTGCAACAATATGACTATTATTTATGTTACCCTGTTCTACTCTCTCTATTGCTGCAAGACCCTGAAGATGCTAGTCTTCGATAGGACTAGGCCTTCTTTCTATTCTCGCATTGCTGCAGTCAGTCCACATATAGACCCCCCCTCCTTTGATACTGTTGCATACTTAGTATAGTTCTGATATAAGACTTGCGAGTACTTTGGATGAGTACTCACCGTGCTTTGCTCCCCCTTTGCCCCTTAATCCGTTGCTGCGACCAGATGATGGAGCCCATGAGATGGAGGATCCCGCCGCTGACGACTGCTACCCTGACGGTGCCTACTACTACGTGGAGGCCGCTGAAGACCAAGAGTAGTTAGGAGGTTCCCAGGCAGGAGGCCTCTCCTCGTTCGACCGTTGTATCTTTTGTGCTAGCCTTCTCTAAGGCATCCCATGTTTAATGCCTATACTCAGATATTGTTGCTTCCGCTAACTCGTGTGTTTATCGAGCTTCTGTATTCTAGCCCTCGAGGCCCCTGGCTTGTAATATGAAGCTTCTATTGTTTTATTTCTGTCTAGACTTGTCTTGTGATATCTTCCCGTGAGTCCGTGAGTTTGATCGTACGCATTGCATGTATGATTAGTGTATGATTAAATCGAGGGCGTCACAGTATCCATTTAATCCGTAGCTATAATTTTGAGTTACTAACACTTAGCAACTGAACCGGTATCTAACACCCTCGTGCCACTAGGAGTACTAGTAAGGTACACATCAATATCAGGTATATCCAATATACTTTTGTCGACTTTGCCAGCCTTCTCAACTACCAAGTATCTAGGTTAGTTCCGCCTTGGTGACCGTTCCCCTCATCACAGAAGAACTTAGTCTCGGGTTTGGGTTCAACCTTGGGTTTTCTTCACTAGAGCAGCAACCGGTTTGCTGTTTCGTGAAGTATCCCTTCTTGCCCTTGCCCTTCTTGAAACTAGTGGTTTTACTAACCATCAACAATTGATGCTCTTATTTGATTTCTACTTTTGTGATGTCAAACATCGTGAATAGCTTAAGGATCATCATATCTATCCTTTCTATCTTATAGTTCATCACGAAGCTCTAGTACCTTGGCGGAAGTGACTTTGGAGAACCATCACTATCTCATCTGGAAGATTAACTCCCACTCGATTCAAGCGATTGTAACACTCAGACAATCTGAGCACATGCTCAACGATTGAGCTTTTCTCCCTTACTTTGCAGACAAAGAATCTTGTCGGAGGTCTCATACCTCTCAAAAATGGCACGAGCATGAAATCCCAATTTCGTCTCTTGGAACATCACATATGTTCCGTGACGTTTAAAACGTCTTTGGGGCCTCAATTACGCACTGAACTATCACGTAGTCATCAAAAACGTGAATGTCAGATGTTCGCAACGTCTACCAACGATGCTCGAGGTTCAACATACCGAGTGGGGCATTAAGGACATAAGCCTTCTGTGCAGCAATGAGGACAATCCTCAGTTTACGGACCTAGTCCGCATAATTCCTACTATCATCTGTCAACTAAATTTTCTCTAGGAACATGTCAAAACAGTAGAGCTACAGCGCAAGCTACAACATTATTTGCAAAGACCTTTTGACTATGTTCATGATAATAGAGTTTAGCTAATCATATTACTAATAACTCCCACTCAAATAGACATCCCTCTAGTCATTTGAGTGGCGCATGATCCAAATCCACTAACTCAAGTCCGATCATCACGTGAGTTGAGTATAGTTTCAGTGGTGAACATCTCCATGTTGATCATATCAACTATATGATTCATGCTCGACCTTTCGGTTCTTGTGTTCCGAGGCCATGTCTGTACATGCTAGGCTCGTCAAGTTTAACTCAAGTGTTCCGCGTGTGCAACTGTTTTGCACCCATTGTATGTGAACGTTGAGTTTATTGCACCCAATCATCACGTCGTGCCTCAAAACGACGAACTGTCGCAACGGTGCACAGTCGGGGAGAACACAATTTTATCTTGAAACTTTTGTGAGGGATCACCTTATAACGCTACCGTCATTCTAAGCAAAATAAGGTGCATAAAAGGATTAACATCTCATGGAAATCGTAAGTGACATGATATGGCCATGAACTTGTGCTTCTTGATGTCCATCACCAAAGCACCAGCATAATCTTCATCGTCACCGGCGCCACACCATGATCTCCATCATTGTGCCTCCATTGAGGTTGTCATGCTATCTATGCTATTACTACTAAAGCTACTACCTAGCAATATAGTAAACGCGTCTACAAGCACAAACGTTAGTTTAAAGACAACCCTATGGCTCATGCCGGTTGCCATAGCATCGACGTGCAAGTCGATATTTAACTATTACAATATGATCATCTCATACATCCAATATATCATATCATGTCGCTGGCCTATCACATCACATGCATACCCTGCAAAAACAAGTTAGACGTCCTCTAATTTGTTGTTGCATGTTTTACGTGGTAGCTAGGGGTATCTAGTATGATCGCATCTTACTTACGCAAAGCCACAACGGTGATATCCAAATTTATATTTCACCTTCTCCAAGGACCGCCTCGGTCAAATCTGATTGAACTAAAGTTGAAGAAACAGACACCCGCCAGTCATATTTATGCAACAAGTTGCATGTCAGTCGATGAAACCGGTCTCTCATAAGCGTATGAGTAAAGTTTGTCTGGGCCGCTTCAATCCAGCAATACCACCGAATCAAGAAAATACTAAGGAGGGCAGAAAATTCAACATTAACGCCCACAAACTCTTTTGTGTTCTTCTGGAGATATCATCTACGCATGAACCTAGCTCATGATGCCACTGTTGGGGAACGTCGCATGGGAAACAATTTTTTTCCTATGCACGCGCAATACCTATCCATGGTGATGATCATCTACGAGAGGGGAGAGTGAATCTACATACCCTTGTAGATTGATAAGAGGAAGTGTATATAATGCGGTTGATGTAGTGGAACAACTTCGCGATTCATATAACAGCCCATCCCGCGATCTCATCACGATCTGTCCCACGATCCCATCACGATCCATCCTGATCTAGTGCTGAACGGATGGCACCTCCGCGTTCAGCACACGTATAGCTCGATGACGACCCCCTCCTTCATGATCCAGCAAGAGGGTGCGGAGTGGTAGATGAGTTCTCCAGCACGGCGGCGTGGTGGTGGTGGTGGTGGTGCTATTCCAGCAGGGCTCGCCTAAGCATCGTTGAAACTAGAGGAGAAACAGATTTAGAGAGAGACGGCAGCACGTGGCTGTTTTCTGTTGTGTATAAAACCCTCAAAACCCTTAGTATATATAGGAGGAGAGGAGGGAGAGGGTTGCGCCCTAGGGCAGCCCTTTCTTCCCTTGCGCAAGGAGGAGAGGAGGACTCCTCCTCCAATCCTATTTGGAGTAGGATTCCTCCTTCCCTCTTGGAAACTCTTTCTACCTTGTGTTTTTCCTTCTCAAACCTTAGGGGCCTTAGTGTGAACTTATTCCAGCCCACTAGGGAATGGATTATCTCTTCCCACAGCCCATGAGGCCCCTTGGGGCGTGTCACTCCTCCCAATGGTCCCCGCACCCCTCCCTGCACTCCCGGTACACTACCGATGAGCCCAAAAATTTTCCGGTGACCAAAACAGGACTTCCTATATATCAATCTTTAACTCAGGACCATTCCGGAGCTCCTCGTGACATCTGGGATCTCATCCGGGACTCCGAACAACCTTCGGTAACCAACACCTATAACTCAACTATACCGAAACGTCACTGAACCTTAAGTGTGCAGACCCTGCGGGTTTAAGAACTATGCAGACAAGACCAGAGACACTCTCCGGTCAATAACCAATAGCGGGACCTGGATGTCCATATTGGCTCCCACATATTCTACAAGATATCTATCGATTGAACCTCTATGTCAAGGATTGTGTTAATCCCGTATGCTATTCCCTTTATCCTTCAGTATGTTACTTGCCCGAGATTCGATCGTCGGTATCTCCATACCTAGTTCAATCTCGTTACCGTCAAGTCTCTTTACTCGTTCCGTTATACAAGATCACGTAACTAACTCCTTAGTCACATTTCTTGCAAGGCTTGTTGTGATGTTGTATTACCGAGTGGGCCCCAAGATACCTCTGTGTCACATAGAGTGACAAATCCCAGTCTTGATCCATGCCAACCCAACAGACACCTTTGGAGATACCTGTAGAGCAACTTTATAGTCACCCAACAACGTTGCGACGTTTGATACACACAAGGTATTCATCCGGTGTCCGGGAGTTGCATGATCTCATGTTCATAGGAACAGATACATTGACATGCACAAAAACAGTAGTGATAAACTGACACGAACATATGCTACGTTTATAGTTTGGGTCTTGTCCATCACATCTTTCCCCCAATGATGTGATCCCGTTATCAAGTGACAAAACTTGTCTATGGTCAAGAAACCTTGACCATCTTTGATCAATGAGCTAGTCAACTAGAGGCTCACTAGGGATAGTGTGTTGTCTATGTATCCACACATGTATTTGAGTTTCCAATCAATACAATTCTAGCATGGATAATCAACGATTATCATGAACAAGGAAATATAATAATAACCAATTTATTATTGCCTCTAGGGAATAATTCCAACATGCACCAGCCCCTAATGGGCTGGTGGCCAACCCAAAGAGGCCTATTTCGGCCAAGGGAGAAAAGGAAAGGAGGGTGGCCCAAATCAAATTGGGGAAGGAGGACTCCTCCTTCCAAGTTGTTTTTTTGGAGGATCCTTCTCCTCCTCTTGCGCCGGCCGAACCCTAGGGCACCACCCTCCCCTCCCTCCTATATATAGTGGAGGTGAGAGAGGCTTTTGGCACCTCAAGCCATAGCGCATCCCTCTCTTCCTCCACCACTTAGTGACACCGTGTAGCTAGTTCGGTACGGTACAACGAAGCCCCGCTAGAGTAGCTCCACCACCATCACCGCCACGCCGTCGTGCTGCTAGAGAATTTAGCTACCTCCTCGTTTCTCTTGCTAGATCAAGAAGGCAGAGATCGTCATCAAGTTGCATGTGTGCTGAACGCGGAGGTTCCATCCATTCGACGCTAGATCGGGACGGAGTTCATGGGACGCTTGCGATTTGGATCGAGAAGCCGTTCGACTACATCAACTGCGTTTCTTAACGCTTCCCGCTTAGCGATCCACAAGGGTATGCAGATCTGATCTCGCTTCTCATAGATGATCATCATCATGGATAGACCTTGTGTGTGCGTAGGAAATTTTTTGTTTCCCATGCAACATTCCCCAACACTTCTTATGTAATCCAAGGGTTGGATATTAGATACTTGAATCCGATCTTTAGATTCCGAATTATGAGAAAATGAGTTACTTGATTGAACTACGAAAACATCTTACGTTAAGTTACACAAGTAGTATTTCGCACCACCTTTAGCCTGCTCTCACTCAAAGCGCATGCCTAGCTTTTGTAGCTTTCTTGGATCTTCTCCTCCCTACCACATTTTCAATACAAGTATTAGTCACATTCGACCGCCATTCGGCTCAACTCGTGCACTAATAAGGGAAAGAAGGCAGAGTACACCTCTTCACCATCCTATGCGATTGCCGAGCATCCCCTTTGGACGGTTATCGTAACATTCATGCTTTATTCCGGCCACCATTTCACACCTCCACACTACACTAAACTCACTTGAAACACCAACAACTCCTTGATCTTCTTCCGCACCACATCACCACCAACACCACCACCACCACCACAACAACAACTACAACGACACCAACAAAGACAACAACAAAAAAGTCTTTGATACGTCCATTTTGCATCATGCTTTTATGTTGATATTTGTCGCTTCTTGGGCTGTTATTTCACTTCACGGTACAATACTTATGCCTTTTCTCTCTTATTTTGCAAGGTTTACATGAAGAGGGACAATGCCGACAGCTGGAATTCTGGCCTGAAAAGGAGCAAGTTTGAGATGCCTATTCTACGCAACTCCAAAAGCCATGAAAATCAATGTGGATTTTTTTGGGAATATATAAAAAATACTGGGCCGAACAAGTGCGAGAGGAGCGCAAGCAGGGGGCCACAAGTCTGGTAGGCGCGACCACCCCCTGGCCGCGCCTAGGGGTCTTGTGGGCTCCCTGCTGGCCCACTGGCTCCCCTCTTCTTCTATATGAAGGGTTAAGTTCAGAAAAAAAATCAAGAGGAGTCTTTTCGGAGGATTCGCCGCCGCCACGAGGCGGAACTTGAGCAGAACCAATCTAGAGCTCCGGCAGGACGATCCTGCTCGGGAAACTTCCCTCCCGGAGGGGGAAATCGTCGCCATCATCATCACCAACACTCCTCTCATTGTAGGGGAGTCATCACCATCAACATCTTCATTAGAACCATATCATCTCCAAACCCTAGTTCATCTCTTGTAACCAATCTCCGTCTCGCGACTCCGATTGGTACTTGTAAGGTTGCTAGTAGTGTTAATTACTCTTTGTAGTTGATGCTAGGTGGATTACTTGGTGGAAGAGTTTATGTTCAGATCCTTGATGCTACTCATTACCTCTCTGGTCATGAATATGATTATTCTTTGTGAGTAGTTACTTTTGTTCCTGAGGACATGGGATAAGTCATGCTAATAGTAGTCATGTGAAGTTGGTATTCGTTCGGTAATTTGATGTGTTGTATGTTGTTTTTCCTCTAGTGGTGTTATGTGAACGTCGACTACATAACACTTCACCATTATTTGGGCCTATAGGAAGGCATTGGGAAGTAGTAAGTAGATGATGGGTTGCTAGAGTGACAGAAGCTTAAACCCTAGTTTATGCGTTGCTTCGTTAGGGGCTGATTTGGATCCACTAGTTTAATGCTATGGTTAGACTTTGTCTTAATTCTTCTTTCGTAGTTGCGGATGCTTGCGAGAGGGGTTCATCATAAGTGGGATGCTTTTCCAAGTAAGGACAGTATCCAAGCGCCGGTCTACCCACATATCAAACTATCAAAGTAAGGAACGCGAATCATATGAACATGATGAAAACTAGCATGACAGAAATTCCCGTGTGTCCTCGGGAGCGTTTTTCCTCCTATAAGACTTTGTCCAGGCTTGTCCCTTGCTAGAAAATGGATTGGGCCACTTTGTTGCACCATTGCTACTTTTGTTACTTGTTGCTTGCTACGAATCATCTCACCACACCACTACTTGTTACCGATAATTTCAGTGCTCGCAGATTTTACCTTGCTGAAAACCACTTGTCAGATCTTCGTGCTCCTCATTGGGTTCGACACTCTTACTTATCGAAAGGACTATGATAGATCCCCTATACTTGTGGGTCATCAAGACTCTTTTCTGGCGCCGTTGCCGGGGAGTGAAGCGCCTTTGGTAAGTGGAAATTGGTAAGGAAACATTCATATAGTGTGTTGAAATTTATTGTCACTTGTCACTATGGAAACTAATCCTTTGAGGGGCTAGTTCGGGGTATCTTCACCTCGAACGGAAGCACAAAGAGTTGCTCCTCAACCTGCTGCACCTACTGAAACTATTTGCTTTGAATTTCTTTCGGGTATGCTTGAGAAACTGTTGGCTAATCCTTTTACAGGAGATGGAACATCACATCCAGACTTGCATCTAATCTATGTAGATGAAGTTTGTGGTTTATTTAAGCTTGCAGGTTTTCCCGAGGATGAGGTCAAGAAGAAGGTCTTTCCTTTATCTTTGAAGGATAAGGCGTTGACATGGTATAGGCTATGTGGTGATACTGGATCATGGAACTACAATCGGTTGAAATTGGAACTTCATCAAAATTTTATCCTATGCATTTAGTACATCGTGATCGGAATTATATTTATAATTTTTGGCCTCGTGACAGAGAAAGCATCGCTCAAGCTTGGGGTAGGCTTAAATCAATGTTATATTCATGCCCCAATCATGAGCTCTCGAGAGAAATTATCATTCAGAACTTCTATGCTCGACTTTCTCATGATGATCGCACCATGCTTGACACTTCTTGTACCGGTTCTTTTATGAAGAGAGATATTGACTTCAGATGGAATTTATTGGAAATAATTAAACGCAACTCTGAAGATTGGGAGCTTGATGAAGGTAAGGAGTCAGGTATGAATTTCAAGTTTGATTGCGTTAAATCCTTTGTTGAAACAAATACTTTTTGTGATTTTAGCGCTAAGTATGGACTTGACTCTGAGATAGTAGCTTCATTGTGTGAATCATTTGCTGCTCATATTGATCTTACAATAGAGAATTGGTTTAAATATCATCCTCCCTTAGAAGTCAATGTATTTAAACCCAATCCAGTTGAAGAGAAAGTCATTTCCTATAATGATCCTATTGTTCCCAGTGCTTACATTGAGAAACCACATTTCCCTGTTAGGATAAAGGATCATTCTAAAGCTTCAACTGTAATACGTAGAGGCTACATAAGAACACCTACACCCCCTGAGAAAATTAGAGTTGAACCTAGCATTGCTATTATCAAAGATCTTTTGTCCGACGATGTTGAGGGACATAATATTCACTTCTGTGTAGATGCTGCTAGAATTGCTAAACCTCGCGCTAGAGACAAACATAGGCCTGTTGTTGGCACGCTAGTTGTTTCTGTTAAGATAGGAGATCATTGTTATCATGATTTATGTGACGTGGGTGCTAGTGTTAGTGCAATACCTCAATCCGTATATGATGAAATCAAAGACGAGATTGCACCTATTGAGATAGAGCCTATTGATGTCACTATTCAGCTTGCCAATAGAGATATTATCTGCCCCGTGGGAATTCTTAGGGATGTTGAAGTCTTGTGTGGTAAAATGAAGTATCCTGCTGATTTCCTCGTTCTTGCTACCACCCAAGATAGCTTTTGTCCCATCATATTTGGCGGACCTTTTCTCAATACTATCAATGCTCATATTGACTGTGAGAAGCAAATTGTCACTGTTGGCTTTGAAGGTGTGTCACATGAGTTCAATTTCTCCAAGTTTGGTAGACAACCTCATGAAAAAGAGTTGCCCAGTAAGGATGAAACTATTGCCTTAGCTTCTATTGTCGTGCCTCCTACTGATCCCTTGAGCATGAAAATGATATGCATATGGATGAAAGGGATGAAATATGGATATGGATGAAAGGGATGAAATAGATAGAGTTGTCTTAGAACAATATCCTATCCTTAAGAATAATTTCCTTGTTGAACTGCTTAGGGATCCACCCCCACCAAAGGGTGATCCTGTGTTCGAGCTTAAACAGTTGCCTGATACTGTTAAGTATGCTTATCTTGATGAAAAATAGATATATCCTATCATTATTAGTGCTAGACTCTCAGAGCATGAAGAAAAGAAGTTACTAAAAACTCTGAGGAAGCACCGTGCTGCTATTCGATATACTCTTGATGATCTTAAGGGCATTAGTCCCACTCTATGCCAGCACAAAATCAAAACTAATCCTGATTCCAAACTAGTTGCTGATCATCAAAGGAGATTGAATCCTAAGATGAAAGAGGTAGTAAGAAAAGAAATACTAAAGCTCCTGGAAGCGGGTATTATATATCATGTTGCTCATAGCGATTGGGTGAGTCCGGTGCATTGCATCCCTAATAAGGGAGGCATTACCATTGTCCCTAATGATAAGGATGAATTGATCCCACAGAGGATTATTACTGGCTATAGGATGGTGATCGATTTTAGGAAATTGAATAAAGCCACTAGGAAAGATCATTACCCTTTACCTTTTATCGACCAAATTCTAGAAAGACTTTCCAAACACACACACTTCTGCTTTCTAGAGGGTTATTCTGGTTTCTCTCAGATACCAGTTGCACAAGCTGACCAGGAGAAAACCACTTTCACCTGCCCTTTCGGTACCTTTGCTTATAGACGTATGCCTTTTGGCTTATGTAATGCACCTGCTGCCTTTCAAAGATGTATGATGGCTATATTCTCTGACGTTTGTGAAAAGATTGTTGAGGTTTTCATGGATAACTTCTTCGTTTACGGGTCTTCCTTTGATGATTGCCTCAGCAACCTTGATCGGGTCTTGCAGAGATGTAAAGACACCAATCTTGTCTTGAATTGGGAGAAGTGCCACTTTATGGTTAATGAAGGCATCGTCTTAGGACATCAAATTTCTGAAAGAGGTATTGAAGTCGACAAGGCTAAGGTTGATGCAATCGAGAAAATGCCACACACCACAGATATCAAAGGTATAAGAAGTTTCCTTGGTCATGTTGCTTTCTATAGAAGGTTCATTAAAGACTTCTCTAAGATTTCTAGGCCTCTTACCAATCTCTTGCAAAAGGATATTCCTTTTGTTTTTGACGATGATTGTGAGGAAGCCTTCGAAATACTTAAGAAGGCTTTGATAACTGCACCTATTGTTCAACCACCTGATTGGAACTTACCTTTTGAAATCATGTGTGATGCTAGTGATTATGCTGTTGGTGCTGTCCTAGGGCAAAGAGTTGATAAGAAGTTGAATGTTATTCACTATGCTAGTGAAACTCTACACAGTGCCCAAAGAAACTATGCTACTACGAAAAAGGAATTTTTAGCAGTCGTGTTTGCATGTGAAAAGTTCAGGTCTTACATAGTTGATTCCAAAGTCACTATTCACACTGCGCTACTGTTATGTACCTCATGGAGAAGAAAGACACTAAACGTAGACTTATCAGATGAGTTCTCTTGCTACAAGAATTTGATTTGCACGTTGTCGACACGAAGGGTGCTAATAACCCAGTAGCAGATAACTTGTCTAGGTTGGAGAACGTTCTTGATGACCGACAACCTATTGATGATAGCTTTCCCGATGAGAAATTGAATGTCATCAATGCTTCACGTAGTGCACCTTGGTATGCTGATTATGCAAACTATATAGTTGCCAAATATATACCACCTAGTTTCACATACCAGCAAAAGAAGAAATTCTTCTTTGACTTGAGACATTACTTTTGGAATGATCCTCTCCTTTATAAGGAAGGAGTAGATAGTGTTCTTAGACGTTGTGTACCTGAACATGAATAGGGACAGATCCTACAGAAGTGTCACTCTGAGGCCTATGGAGGACACCATGTGGGAGATAGAACTGCACACAAGGTATTGCAATCAGGTTTCTATTGGCCCACTCTCTTCAAGGATGCCCGTAAGTTTGTCTTGTCTTGTGACGAATGTCAAAGAATAGGTAATATCCGTAAACATCAGGAAATGCCCATGAACGTTGAACCATTGTCTCTTCAAGGATGCCCGTAAGTTTGTCTTGTCATTGAACCATTTGATGTTTGGGGATTTGATTATATGGGACTTTTTCCAAAATTTAACGGGTATACTCATATCCTAGTTGTTGTTGATTGCGTCACTAAGTGAGTAGAAGCTATCCCTACTAGTAGTGCTGATCACAACTCCTCTATCAGGATGCTTAAAGAAGTTATTTTCCCTAGATTTGGAGTCCCTAGATATCTAATGACCGACGGTGGTTCACATTTAATTCATGGTGCTTTCCGTAAAATGCTTGCTAAGTACGATGTCAACCATAGAATTGCGTCTCCCTATCACCCTTAGTCCAGTGGTCAAGTAGAGCTAAGCAATAGAGAGATTAAACTGATTCTGCAAAAGACTGTCAACAGGTCTAGAAAGATTTGGTCTAAGAAGCTCGATGATGCAGTGTGGGCTTATAGAACTTCCTATAATAATCCCATGGGCATGTCTCCGTACAAAATGGTGTACGGTAAAGCATGTCATTTACCTCTTGAGCTAGAGCATAAAGCTTATTGGGCAATCAAAGAGCTCAACTTTCATTTCAAACTTGCTAGTGAGAAGAGGTTATTTGACATTAGCTCGCTTGATGAATAGAGAACTCAGGCATATGAGAATGCCAAGTTGTTCAAAGAGAAGGTTAAGAGGTGGCATGATAAGAGGATACAAAAGCATGAGTTCAATGTAGGTGATTATGTCTTGCTATATAATTCTCGTTTAAGATTTTTTGCAGGCAAGCTTCTCTCTAAATGGGAAGGTCCCTATATTGTTGAGGAATTATATCGTTCCGGTGCTATCAAGATCAACAACACGGAAGGTAATTGTCCGAGAGTGGTAAATGGGCAGAGAATTAAGCTTATATCTCAGGTACTCCCATAAATGTTGAAAGCAATATTATCAATACCATAACTCCGGAAGAATACCTAAGGGATATTTATTAGCTTGTTTCAGACTCCGAAAACGAAGAGGTATGTGATTCGGTAAGAAAACAGACTCCAAAACTTTTCCAGTAGGAATTTTTCTCCGTTTTGGAATATTTGAAAAAATAAAAAAATTGGAAGTAGTCCGGAAAGCGCGCGAGGAGGCGACAAACCTGTCAGGCGTGGGCCCACCCCCTGGCCGCGCCTGGGGGGCTTGTGGGCACCTCGTGTGCCTCCCGGACTCCGTTTTCGTGTGGAGTACTGCTACTGCAACAAAAGACCTTCCAACAGCGCCAGAAATAGGTGTGTTGACGGCACCAGGAATCCTTGTGCTACGGCTACGCCTTAAGGGGCTTCCTAGGCAAATAGGCAAAGGATTTCCCCCGTGGCCTTGGAGCCTTGCGTTGGTGTTCCCTCGAAGCGGAAAGGGTGACGTAGCGCAGCGGTGGTAAGTATTTCCCTCAGTTTGAGAACCAAGGTATCGATCTGGTGAAGGAGTATCAAAAGAGCCTACACAAACACAAAAAGCTTGCTCCCAACGCTATGAAGGGGTTGTCAATCCCTTATAGATTGTTCGCCAAGTGAGAACTGAAAGCAACAAAGTAACAAAGCAAAGTAAAAGCAAAGGTGGAAACGATAGGTGTGAATAGACCCGGGGGCCGTAGTGTTTACTAGTGGCTTCTCTCATGAAAGCAAGTAGACGGTGGGTGAACAAATTACTGTCGAGCAATTGATAGAACCGCGCAAAGTCATGACGTCATCTATGGCAATGATTATATCTATAGGCATCACGTCCAAAACAAGTAGGCCGATACTTTCTGCATCTACTACTATTACTCCACACGTCGACCACTATCCAGCATGCATCTAGTGTATTAAGTCCAAAAGAAGAGAGTAACGCCTTAAGCAAGATGACATGATGTAGATGGACAACCTCATATCTACGATAGAGCCCACCTTGTTACCCTTGATGGCAACTACACAAGTATGCCTTGCTGCCCCTACTGTCACTGGGAAAGGTAACCACACGGTAAGAACCCAAAACCAAGCACTTCTCCCATTGCACGAATCATAGATCTAGTTGGCCAAACAAAACCCAAGACTCGGAGAGACTTACAAGGATATCAAATCATGCATATAAGAAATCAGCAAAGACTCAAATATATATCATAGATAATATGACCACAAATCCACAATTCATCGGATCTCGACAAACACACCGCCAAACAAGATTACATCGGATAGATCTCCATGAAGATCATGGAGAACTTTGTATTGAAGATCCAAGAGAGAGAAGAAGCCATCTAGCTACTAACTACGGACCCGTAGGTCTGAACTGAACTACTCACGAGTCATTGGAGGGGCGATGATGATGATGAAGAACTCCTCCAACTCCAGACTCCCCTCCGGCAGGGCACCGGGAAGGGTCTCTAGATGAGGTCTCGCGAAAACGGAAGCTTGCGGCGGCGGAAAAGTATTTTCGTGGATCCCTTGATTTTTTCTGATTTTTAGGGAATATATAGGCGCCAGATCTAGGTCAGGGGGGCGCCAGGGAGGCCACAAGCCTGCCCACTACCGCCTCCCTGGTGGCGGAGTGGGGGCTTGTGGGCTCCCTGTAGCCCTCCTGGCTTGGCCCACAAGCCCCTGGATCTTCTTTCGTTCGGGAAAAAATCATTTCGGGGATTTTATTCCCTTTGGACTCCGTTCCAAAATCAGATCTGGAAAGAGCCAAAAGCACAGAAAAAACAGGAACTGGCACTTGGCACTGAATTAATAAGTTATTCCCAAAAAAGATATAAAAGCTACATAAAACTTCCAAAGATGACAAGATAACAGCATAAAACCATCAAAAATTATAGATACGTTTGAGACGTATCAAGCATCCCCAAGCTTAACTCCTGTTCGTCCTCGAGTAGGGAAGTGATAAAGAATGAATTTTTGATGCTTTCATGCTACCTAGCATAGATGTCCTTTGTAACTCCTCTTATGTGACGTGAATGTTAAGATCCATTAGATTCAAAAAAATAGTTTGCTATTGACGTGGAAACAATAATAATTCAAGCAAACTACCAAGGTAATCATGAACTTTCAAAATAACAAGGCCAAAAGAAAGTTATCCCTACAAAAGCATATAGTCTGGCTATGCTCTATCATCATGGCACAACGAATTTAAATCATGCACAACCCCGGTATTGGCCAAGTAATCGTTTCACACCTTTACTTTCTCAAACCTTTTCAACTTTCACGCAATACATGAGCGTGAGCCATGGTTATAGCACTATAGATGGTGTGGAGTGTGGTGGAGGTTGCAAGACAAAACAAGGAGAAGATGGCAACATTAACTAGGCATATCAATGAGCTGTGGAGATGCTCATCAATAGATATAAATGTGAATGAGTAGGGATTGCCATACAAATGATGCACTAGAGCTACGAGTATGTGAAAGATCTTAAAGAAAACTAGTGGGTGTGCATCCAAGTTGCTTGCTCACGAAGACCTAAGGCAATTTTGAGGAAGCCTATCATTGGAATATACAAACCAAGTTATATAATGAAAATTTCCCACTAGCTATATGGTGGTGACAAAACGAGAGACTCTCGATCATGAAGATCATGGTGCTTAATATGCACAAGTGTGGAAAAAGTGGTAGCATTGTCCCTTCTCTCTTTTTCTCTCATTTTTTTATTTTTTTGGTGGGCACTTTGGCCTCTTTTTTTTGGTGGGCTTCTTTGGCCTGTTTTATTTCCTCACATGGGACAATGCTCCATCAATGATGATCACCACACTTTCAACTCAAAACTTAGAACAACTATGACTCTATATGAAATGCCTTCGGTAGTGTACCGTGGCAATGATCTACCATGGCATAGACATTAATGGAAACATCATGCTAGCTATCTTACGATCATGCAATGGCAATGTAGACGTGATGGTACATGTCATGGTGGTAGTTTCATGGAAATATATCTCGCAATGACTTTGAAAAAGCCATAGTAGGTAGGTATGGTGGCTGTTTTGAGGGAGGCTAATGGTGCGTTTTGTGCACCGGAGAAAGTTGCACGACACTAAGAAGATAGTGATGGTGGAAGGTGAAAGTGCATCTAAACCATGGACTCAACATTAGTCATGAAGAACTCATATACTTGTTGCAAAAGTTTTATTAGTAATCGAAACAAAGCATTCAACGCATACTCCTAGGGGAAGGGTTGGTAGGTATAAACCATCGCGCGATCCCTACCGCTACGCAAAGGATGACAATCAATAGACTAATTATGCTCAGATTTCATCACATAGCGGTTCACCATACGTGCATGCTACGGGAATCACTAACTTCAACACAAGTATTTCTAGATCCACAACACCTTACTAGCATAACTTCAATATTACCAAAACCACAGCTCAAAACTAATTGAGATGAATCAAACTTCTCTAACTAATCAATGCACATGAAGGTGGAAGTTTTCGTATCCCTTTGGATATCTACCCCTCTGAGACTACTTTCAAAGCATAGATCAACTACCAAGGCACACACCGCTGTGCTCCAAAATATATAATTGAAGCACACAGAGCAAAAGTATCTAGCTCCAAGTAACATTACCGATGGATTGAAGAAGAAAGAGGGGATGCCTTCCCGGGGCATCCCCAAGCTTAGGTTTTTTAGCATCCTTGAATCAACTTGGGGTGCCTTGGGCATCCCCAAGCTTGAGATCTTGCCACTCTTTATCTCTTTGTCCATAAGAACTTCACCCAAAACTTGAAAACTTCACAACACAAAACTTAAACAGAAACTCGTGATAACATTAGTATGCGAAAGCAAACCACCACTTCCTTAGGTACTGTAGAAAACTTAAATTCTACTTATTCTGATGTTGGGTTAGTGTATTTTCAATCTTCCATGGCTAATACCCCCCCGATACTATCCATAGTTTCATCAAAATAAGCAACCAACACAACAAAAACAGAATCTGTTAACAGTAGACTAGACTGTAGCAATCTGTATATTTCATATACTTCTGGTACTTCAAAAATTCTGAACAATTATGACAGTCTGAAGAATTTGCATAGAAATCAGCAGAAAAAAGCATCAACTCAAAAGCTCTTACAGAAAAGAAAATGAAAATTCTTTTCGTGAGTAGAAAGTTTCTGTCTTTTCCAGCATGACCAAACGATCATCCCCAAGGCTAATCATAACGGTTTTTCTTGGCATAAACACAAAAGGAAACAGAAAAAACACAATCATAACAGAATTATGCAAGTGTGGAAAACTCAAAATAGAAAGAAAAATGATAGATTCGTTGGGTTGCCTCCCAACAATCCCTTTTGTTTAACACCCTTAGCTGGGCAAAAGGTGATGGAATCACGTATAGTCATCTTTGGTGCTCAAACCATAAGTAGCCCTCATCATAGATTCATAAGGCAATCTTATTCTCTTTCTAGGAAAGTGCTCCATGCCCTTATTTAAAGGAAATTGAAATCAAATATTCCCTTCCTTCATATCGATGATAGCACCAATAGTCCTCAGGAAAGGTCTCACTACTGAAATTCAGAAATTTGCCGTTTGCCATGGCGGACGGCCAAGGGGGGAACCACGGACGGCAAAGGCTTTGCCGTTGGTTAGTAGACGGCAAACTAGACGGTAAAAAAATCCGGTGAAGAGGTTCTTTGCCATCAACTTTTGTAAACCGGACGGCAAAGAACCTTTGCCATGAGGGGGCATACGACAAATTAACTGGGACGACATATACTGCAACGGCCCCGTTAAGTGTTAACGGCAGGCATCCTCTCTTTGTCGTCTGCCATCCCCCCTTTGCCATGTGGGGGCCGACGGCAAAGAGGGGAGAGAGAGGGGGTTGATTCACCCCTTTGCCGTCTGCCCACCCCCCTTTGCCATGTGGGGGCACAAGGCAAAGAGGGGAGAGAGGGGGGGGCAGATTCCCCCCTTTGTCGTCTGCCTACGCCCCTTTGCCATGTGGGGGCAGACGGCAAAGAGGGGAGAGAGAGGGGGCAGATTCCCCCCTTTGACGTCTGCCTACACCCCTTTGGCATGTGGCGGCAGACGGCAAAGGGGGGAACCAGCCCCTTTTTAATTTATTTTTTATTATATCCAGCATTTTTAACAATAATCAGGATATATATATATATATATATATATATATATATATATATATATATATTTGACATAAATAAATTTCTTTCCGTACTCATAACCATATTAAAATAACTCTCATCCATAGTGCATACATATTATGCAAGTTGCATCCGTACCAAACCATATATTACACCAGTTTCATCCACATGCATACAAAGTTTCATATATATCCATATACTACAATAGTCTCAATACAAGCCATGGTACAAGACATCATCTTCAAGCATTCCAACAATATAATCCAAGCTTTCCGTGAAGTGAAGGTAATCTGCAAAATGACAAATAAGAAAGTTAGAAGAATAATACTAGATGAAGAAGTGTATATATAGGTTATTTCGGAGAGAAATTAGCTAAGTATAGACCATTTAGGAGCTAACTAAGCTAATTATGTCATTTAGGTGGAACCCTAGCTAACTATAGGTCGTTTCGGAGCTAACTTGGGTAAAATAGGTCATTCCGGAGCAAACTATGCTTATTAAGCCATTTTGGATCTAGCTAGGCTAATTATAGGCCATTTAATACCTAAGTCAAGGGGAATAGGTCATCTTGCAGCTACGTAAGCCTTATTATGTCATTTAGGAGAGAACTTAGCTAACTTTAGGTCATTTTTTTATTAAATAGGTCATTTTGGAGCTAACTAAGCTAATTATGTCATTTCGTAGGATAATTAGCCAATTTAGCCTTTCTTGGATGAGTCTAAGCTACGTAGAAGAAGAGAAAGAGAAGAAGAAGTAAAAGAAGGAGGAGGAGGAGGAGGAGGAGAAGGAGAAGGAAGAGGAGAAGAAGAAGAAAAGAACAAGGAGAAGGAGAAGGTGGAAGAAGAAGGAGAAGGAGGAGCTCCTTCTCCTTCTTCTCCTCCTTCTTCTCCTTGTTCTTATCCTCCTCCCTCTCCTTCTTCTTCTTCTCCTCTTCTTCTTCTTCCTTCCTTTCATTTTTCCTCTTTCTTCTCCTCTTGTCCCCTTCTTCGGGCTAAATTGGCTTAGAATGCCTTTTTGGAGCTAATTATGTCATTTCGAGGATAATTAGCTAAGTATAGGTCATGTTGTTTTAAATAGACCATTTAGCAGCTAACTAAGCTAATTATGTCATCTGGGTGGAACCCTAGCTAACTATAGGTCATTTCGGAGCTAACTTGGGTAAAATAGGTCATTCCGGAGCTAACTATGCTTATTAAGCCATTTTAGATCTAGCTAGGCTAATTATAGGCCATTTAATACCTAAGTTAGGGGAAATAGGTCATCTTGCAGCTACGTAAGCCTTATTATGTCATTTAGGAGAGAACTTAGCTAACTGTAGGTCATTTTTTATTAAATAGGTCATTTTGGAGCTAACTAAGCTAATTATGTCATTTCGTAGGATAATTAGCCAATTTAGCCTTTCTTGGACGAGTCTAAGCTACGTAGAAGAAGAGAAAGAGAAGAAGAAGTAAAAGAAGGAGGAGGAGGAGGAGAAGGAGAAGGAAGAGGAGAAGAAGAAGAAAAGAAGAAGGAGAAGGAGAAGGAGGAAGAAGGAGGAAGAAGAAGGAGAAGGAGGAGCTCCTTCTCCTTCTTCTCCTCCTTCTTCTCCTTCTTCTTATCCTCCTCCTTCTCCTTCTTCTTCTTCTCCTCTTCTTCTTCTTCCTTCCTTTCTTTTTTCCTCTTTCTTCTCCTCTTGTCACCTTCTTCGGGCTAAATTGGCTAAGAATGCCTTTTTGGAGATAATTATGTCATTTCGAGTATAATTAACTAAGTATAGGTCATGTTTTATTAAATAGACCATTTAGGAGCTAACTAAGCAAATTATGTCATCTAGGTGGAACCCTAGCTAATTATAGGTCGTTTCGGAGCTAACTTGGGTAAAATAGGTCATTCCGGAGCAAACTATGCTTATTAAGCCATTTTGGATCTAGCTAGGCTAATTATAGGCCATTTAATACCTAAGTTAGGGGGAATAGGTCATCTTGCAGCTACGTAAGCCTTATTATGTCATTTAGGAGAGAACATAGCTAACTGTAGGTCATTTTTATTAAATAGGTCATTTTGGAGCTAACTAAGCTAATTATGTCATTTCGTAGGATAATTAGCCAATTTAGCCTTTCTTGGAGCTAACTAAGCTAATTATGTCATTTAGATGGAAGTCTAGCTATTTTTTATTAAAACACTAGAAATAACATACCATTATCGTCATCACAGCGGTGAAGCACGGTGGCTCTGGCTTGTTTCACGTGGAGAAGGCTGCCCTGGAGAATGCTCGACTGTAGAAGGGTCGTGCGATGCGTTTCGGGAGATATTCTGCACCAAACATCTTTGCAATGTGTAGTTAGCATGAGGACACTCTTAAGATCACTGCACTGAAATGAAACTCACCGTCCCCGCCACGTTAATGACTGGCATCGGCAGAGGGACTTGGCCGTTCTTCTCACACATAGACTGTACATTTGGTTTCGACAAGTCAAACTTTTTATTTATTAATGAAACGGACATTCAAATGCAAGATTTGAAATAACATGAAGAAGAAACTTACCACGAAGAGCTCGTATATGGCCCTGTTAGAACCATCATTCCGTGCCCTCTCCGCCTCCACCAATGCAGTCGTCCTCTCCTCGAGCTCCCTAATTTCCTTATCCTTCTCCACCATAGCCGCCTGCATTGCCTCTCTCTCTTTATGAATAGCAGCCTGCAACACAACTCATTGTTAGCAATGTAATCATATTGGTTCCAACGCACAACATAATGCGGAAAGATAGTTGAGTCCATTAAACTAACCTCGATAGCGAGCTCGACTGGCCGTGGACGACGTGTTATCTCCGGACAAGAGCTCGTTTGGCGTGCCTTTATCTGCCGGAGAGTGCTAGGACAACGTATAAGGCCATCTCCAATGGCGATCGAGCCATGGGGCCTCCCGTTGCCAGCTATCATCACGAGCTCTGGATCAATAGGCCCCTCGCTCGGGTTAAAGTCCTCCCCTTTCCTCGCCTTCCGGTGATCTCTGTACTTCACGAGCTTGTGGTGGGAGGAGATGTTGGTGAAGTTTTCTGGATGCTCAAGGTCAGACTCATGGAATGCCTTGACCTTCTTGTACGAGGCAGTATGGGCCATCGCATACAGGTCGTACATTTGTAGCGCCTCCGTCTTATTGTGACGCGCCTAAAAGAGAGAGAGAGGAAACTTGTATTAGTAAAGGGCTCAAGATAGCATTAAGAATGAATTGCATGAGGCATGAAGCAAACCACATACCCAGTTCTCGCCAAATTGGATTAAGTTGACGCTCCCTTGATGGTGTGGCACGCCAACCATTTTGCTCGCCTCTCCTTGGCGTTGTTGTGGCTGGCCTCCCACGTTTCGGAGCACCACTGATCCACCAAGGCCTCCCAACAATCCATCTTATCCACACACCATCTCGGGGGCACCTAAGTTAATAAAGAGAAATTTGAGCGCGTAAGAACCAAATCAAGGAAACTAACTACAAAGCCTTAATAATATGTAATTACCTTCATGTAATGCTCCTTCTCCATCTTAGCATCACGGCACTTCGCCTTGTCAATCCTAATACGCCGCGTGGCATAGTAGTCTCGAACAGCCTGCACCCGAGCCTCGTGCCGAAAGTTTTGAAGTAGGCGGCGACATTCGGTTTCGATAACCTTTGCCGCGTCCTCCTCGTATCCCTCCTCACACCTGTAGTAGGTCTGAAAACGAGACAACACCGATTAGTACAATAAATAGCTATGGTTGATTTATAATTGTGTGAAGGAGAAATTACCCAGAACTTTCCGATCACCATGTTCTCCCTCGTGTCGCACAAAACACCATCGATCTCCACCTCCGGCGGGGCCGGGGCACCCAAGTAGTGCTCCCAGGTCATTCCTACGTCTCGCTCCCGACCGGGCAACGTAACAAACCCTGGGAAGTTTTTACGGCAAAGAACACCAAGGACGTTGTTGGGCTTGCGGACACCCTTGGCAACAATCCAACCCCTACAGTATGACAAATTAAAGCCAAAACATTAGATATTTGAGAAAACGCGAAGGCAAAAGGTTAAATAAGAGTAAATTAACTTACTTGTCCCCATTTGGCCTAATCGACCACCTCTGCTCGGGGGTCGCTCGCACGAGCGGGAGCCCCAAACTACCACGCTGGTAGACGGTAGCCCCCTCACCCAGCTTCTCGTCGCTACCAGCATCCCACTAGGTCTCTTGGGACGTACCCTCATCCCTGCTTTGCTCCGGAGTCGCCTGGAAGGAAGCCTCTGGGACACGAGTCTCGTGGGTCGAAGGCTCGTCGACCTGAGGCTCGTCGACCCGAGGATCGTGAACCAGAGACCGTGTAGCCTCCACCTCAGACGAATCCACCCTAGAAGTCATGTGCTCAGGTGAATCAGCTTGGGGTGGTGGCGGAGACCGTGTAGCCGCCACCTCAGAAGGCGTGACAGCCACCGCCCTACCTCTCCCGCGGCCACGTGTACCTTTAGTACAACATAAATACCAACGTGAGTAATAAAATATATATAAATACCAATATGCATACAACATGAGTACAACATAAATACCAACATGAATACAACGTGTACCTTTAGTGCCTCTCAGGTTTGCGGGGGGTCGACCTCCTCTCACGGGGGGCGCTCCTTGCATAGTAGAAAGCAACACTCTTCGAAGAGGCGAGGCAGGAATGGAAGTACCCATCCCATCACCCGCCGACAAAGAAGGAGCCGCGGAGTGCTTTCGACTCTTTCCCACCATCTTTCAACACCTTTCATGACAAAGAGTAAATGAAATTAGTACAACATAAATACCAACAGGAGTAATAAAATGTATATAATTTAAGTGTACCATCATCATAAATACCAACATGACTAATAAATATTGAATACCTAACATGAACTCAAAATTTATATATAGTATAATAGTTGAATACCTGACATGAACTAATAACAATCGTGCTCGTCCATATATGCTTTGGGGTCAATAAATGCATCATGATCATCACTATCATCAATAAATGCATCATCATCATCACTATCACGAAGAACATGTGGAAGGGCACCATTATGTAATCGGTCAAGAAGTGACAGGTCATCCGCAGCAGTAACCTCTTCTTCTTCCAGCTCTTCCTGTTCGGGCTCAGGGGTTAAGACGGATTCATTGTCGCTGTCTACTTCAATGTTCTAGGGTGAAGTAGAGCGGTTCTTGAAACGTTTCTTGGACATACGTGTTTCTTGGAAGAATTCTCCTTCATATGTGTCTGGGTTAATGTGAGGTTCGTAATCCTCTTCATTGAGGGTAGGTGGTCTAAAATGTGGTGGCACTTCATAAACGACATCCCAACCTTTGAGATTTGGATCAGTTTGGCAGGCCCACGGTAGATAGAAAACTTGTGTCGCCTCTTGAGACATAATATAGACATCGGGAACATCTAAGTGGGTGTTTTGGTTGATTTCGACTAGTCCTATATGTTCATGAGTACTTCTAGTCTCCCTCGGCTCAAACCAAGAACATTTGAAGACTACGACGGTCGGTGGGTTTTCACCATAGAATAGAAGTTCATAAATTGCTTCAACTCTTCCATAATACTCGGTGTCTCCTTCGCCGATAGTAGAGACAGAACAATTTGTAGACTTTAGGTCGGGCATAGATAACTCTTTGCCAAAGGTACGAAAGTGATACCCGTTGATGTTGTATTTGTCAAATGAACGGACCTTATAGTCAAAACCATTAGCGACTTGTCTCAACTCGGCGTACATAGACACTGCATCAGCCTACAAGTTTAATACGAAAGAATGGATGCATTAGCCGCAAATTAGACCAAGAAATCAAATGGGCCCTTAATGGTAATTAATTACCCTTTGTTTGAACCAAGATATGAAACCGGGATAGTCGCCTCCATGCTTTGCGAGAAGCTCATACTCTTCGACGGAATCCTTTTCGATGACCGCTTATTCCAAGAATTCGGCGACGTATCGACTATATCAAATATCCGGGAATAAGAGTAGTTCAAAGCAACTAGAAGTTGCAGAACAATAAATTACCGAGAACTTACTCGATGTACGGGCGCACTTCTGTTAGGTTGGTGAAGATATACAATGAAATGGTCCGCCATTCTTCGACATCCAACGATTTCCCTTTCGAAGCACCGGATGGTGTGAGCTTACCTTTGAATAGGCTGAGGTTGGATCGAACTTTTTTTCGATCGCCATCATTGTACCGAGGCTTCGGGTTATGCAAATGATGATTTTTGGCTTCGTAGTGTGCTGTCACGAAGTTTGCCGCCTCCTCAGTAATGAATGCCTCGGCCATTGATGTTGCAATTCTACGTTTATTTTTACACTTAGATCGAAGCGTCTTCTGCATCCTCTCAGTTGAGTAGCACCATCGATTTTGAATGGGACCCCCTTTCTTGCTCGGTCGGGAGATGCAAAATCAAATGTTGCATTCGATTAAAGAATCCCGGTGGAAAGATCTTTCCTAATTTGTAGATCAACTCCGGCGCCAACTCTACCATTTCATCTAGCACGCCAGGCGATAGTTCTTTCGCACAAAGAGAACGGAAGAAATAGCTCAGCTCTGCCAGTACTAGCCATTCATCCTCAGGGATAAAGCCACGCAACATCACCGGCACTACCCGCTCAATCCATATGTGCCAATCATGACTCTTGAGCCCAAATATTTTCAATTTCTCAAGACTCGCTCCCCTCTTTAGCAGCATACCCATCGGGGAACATCAACCGCATTTTCACCCACAATAGCATTTCACTCATAGCTGGCCTTTCAAGATTGAACCATGCCTTTGGCTTCGCTATGCTTTGCTTTCCTTTTCGTTGTCCCAAGTTTTGCAACGGTCTATCACATAGAGCCTCCAGGTCGATTCTAGCCTTAGGATTATCTTTTGACTTCCCCTCTATGCCGAACAATGTACCAAAAATGGCCTCCACAATATTCTTTTCAGTGTGCATCACGTCAATGTTGTGTGGGCAAAGGAGGTCTTTGAAGTAAGGCAGATCCCATAAGCATGACTTGTGAGTCCAGGCGTGTTCCGTATTATACCCTTTGAAGTATCCTAGACGCAAAGGATCAGGCTCTAGAGCGTTTAACTGATCAAGGGTCTGTTGGCCTGTCAACGCAGCTGGTGCAGTGTTTTTGACAAATCTACCTTTGATGAAATTCTTCTTGTCTTTTCTGAACTTATGGTCAGGATCCAGGAATTGTCTATGCATGTCGAAGCAAGAATACTTGCGACCAGCCTGCAGCCAACGGAACTGAAGAGCTGCCTTGCATGTGGTGCACGGGAACCTTCCATGCACACACCAGCCAGCGAATAGCACAAACGCCGGATAATCATCCGTCGAGTACATGTACCACACATGCATTTTGAAATTTGTTTTGGTAACCACGTCGTAGGTCTTGATCCCATTATCCCAGGCTTCTTGCAACTCATCCTTAAGCGGCTGCATGTACACATTCATATTCTTCCCCGGATAGTTGGGCCCTGGAATTATCAACGTCAGGAAAATCTTCTTTCTTTTCATAATCTCTCCGGGTGGCAAATTTAGTGGAATGACAAATACAGGCCAACAACTGTATTGTGCTGCCGTCATACCATACACATTGAACCCATCCGTGCTGATGGCAACTCTAGGTTGCCTTGGATCTTCCGATTTATCCTTATGTAATGCATCGAAGTGCCTCCACGCAAAACCATCTGAACTGTGTACCAGCATCTTGTTCCCATCCGCATCTAGTTCGGTTCTTTTACCCAATTGGTGCCATGCCATCTGTCTGGCCGTCTCTTCAACCATGAAAAGACGTTGAAGTCTTGGTACGATTGGCAGATACCGAAGAACACTAATGGGGATTTTGGTATGATTCTTCCCACCCATGCCGTTGTCTACCACAATATACCTGGAAGAATTGCAAATGGGGCAATAGTTCAAGTCCGCATACTCAAGCCTAAATAAGGCACATCCATTCTCACAGGCATGTATCTTCTCATAGGGCATCTTAAGTACACGGAGCATTTTCTCTGACTGGTATAGGTTTGCACGCAGTACATGGCCTTTGGGTAGAAAGCGTCCAAATATCGTCATCATCGCGTCGTAGCATTCTCTGCCTAGGTTGAATTGAGCCTTCAGAGCCATTACTTACGCGATGGCATCCAACTGACAAAGCTCAGTCTTCTCGTGGAGAGGACGTTTTGAAGACTCCAACATTTCATAGAAGGCCTTTGCAGATTCCTCCATCTCATCGTCCAAATCTCGAGCATCATCAAAGTCTTGCACCATGTCTTCAATCCCGGTACCATGCTCGTCGGTGTGATGATGAATCACCTCAGCTCTGGCACGTTGGTCAGATTCACCATGAAAAGTCCACACCATATAATTAGGCGTAAAACCCCATTTTCTGCAGGTGTTTACCCATTTCAAACTCTGTCTGCTTTTTCCAGTTGTCGCAGTTGGGACAGGGACACCATGTTTTTTGCTGGCCATTTGCAAATGCGGCTCTCACAAACCCCCTGGTTTTTGTTAACCATTCATGGGTCATGTCTTTCTGACTAGGGTGACCAGTGTACATCCAAGCACGATCACTCATGTTGCCAAGCTACCTATGGGGGCACAAGAAATAAATATATAATTCATCATCTATATTCATACGCTAATCAAGTTTGTCAGTTTTATTACGTCCATGCAACCTAAACGCTAATCGGTAAAGATAGGTCCTAATCCCACCCGAGTATGTGTAGACTAGGTACGTTTTCCCATGCTCTGCTCCAGATGCGACGCAGAATTTCGGCAGCACCTCCCCGTTGTTCTCCTGATACACGTCTCGGCAATAAGCAGAGAGGATGTGTACCCGGAGAACAGCAGGGGAGGCACTGGCAAAATTCCGCATCGGATCCGGAGCACAGCATACGGGAAAACAAACCCAATCTACACATACTCTTGCTGTCTATGGATAATGTTGGACAATTTGAAAGGATGGCGGTTATAAGTATGCAAAGAAATGCATATTTATAGATGTTGCCCTTTCGAACGGGAGACGCATATTGGTCACGCATACTCATGATTGAAGAAACCTATAGCTAGCAAGTTTCATCGGCATGAAGACCGGGACAGAGCAAATTAAGGGGGTAGGAGGAGAAGTCATTTGTGCTCACCAACAAACGCAAGGGCGGAGCTCGTCCAACGCACGTGGAGGTCGTTGAACAACTGCACATTGAAATTCACACGATCAACACAAATACGATGTTTTTATAATTAACATAATCGGAAAATATGTGACCTAACTCATAATTTACAAAACTATGACCTTGTGGGCCTCTCGAAGGCCGAAAAGCACCTTCTCGTTCAAAAGAAGGGAGAAGAGGTGTCGGGGTCGGGGCTTAGTGGCGTCGGGAGTCAGTGCCGTCGAGGGTCGGTGCTGTCGGGTGTCGGTGGCATCGGGGGTCGGGGGGTTAGTGGCGTCGGTTGTGGGGGTCAGTGTCGTCGGGGGTCCAGGGTCAGTGACGTCGGGTGTTAGTTGCGTCGGGGGTCGGGGGTTGGTGGCGTCGAGCGTCGGGGGTCGGGAGTCGTGGGCCGAGGGTTTGGGTCGGCGATCAATGGCGTCGGGGATTGAGGGTTAGTGGCGTCGGGGGTCAGTGGCGTCGGGGGTCGGGAGTCGGAGGTCAGTGGCGTCGGGGGTCGATGGTCGGGGGTTAGTGGCGTCGGGCGTCAGGGGTCGGGGGTCGAGGGTCAGTTTCGGGGTGCCGGGGTTCCCTTTTCCTCTTCTTTCTTCTTCTCCTCCCTCCTCTTCTTTCTTCTTCTTCTTCTTTTCTTCTTCTTCTTCTTCTTCTTCTTCTTCTTCTTCTTCTTTCTCCTCCTACTCCCCCTCCTCTTGTTGTCCTCCTATTCTTTTTCTTCTTCTTCTTCTTCTTCTTCTTCTTTCTCCTCCTCTTCCTCCTCCTCCTCCTCCTCTTCTTCTTCTTCTTCTTCTTATTATTATTATTATTATTATTATTATTATTATTATTATTTCTCCTCCTCCTCCTCTTCTTCTTCTTCTTCTTCTTCTCCTTCTCCTTCTTTTCGTTCTTCTTCTAATTATTTTCTTGTTTTCCTTTTTTCTTTTTCATTTTTTTCCTTCCGCTTTTCCTCTTTTTTTCTTCTAACCTAACTAACTAACCTAATTAGAGTAATTATCTAACCAAATAAACTAACTAAATTACCCTATATATAATAAAAAAACTAACCTAATAAACTAACAAAAGTAATTAACTTTTTTAAAAAGAAAAAGAAGAAGAACTCAACTCACCGCGGTGGACGACGGCAGGGGCGGCGGCGGCGGGGGTGGACGACGACCGGGGGCACGGGGCGCGCGGCAGGGGGCTCGCCGCGGGGAGGGGCTCGCCGCGGGGGTGGGTCGCCGCGGCGGTGGGTTGTCGCGGGGAGGGGCTCTCGCGGTGAGGGGCTCGCCGCGGGGGGGGGGCTCGCCGCGGGGGGGGGGGGCTCGCCCCAGGGAGGGGCTCGCCGTGGGGAGGGGCTCGCGCGGGGAGGGGGTCGCCGTGAAGGGAGACAGTGAGCGAGTGGCCGGGGGAGAGAGAGACAGTGAGGACGAGGGGGTTAACGGCCGTTATAGGGCGGCCCCTTTTCCGTCCGCCCCCCGATGGCAAAGGGCCCCACGGCAGACGGCAAAGGCCCGCGGACGGCAAAGGACCCTGGATTTCAGACATGGCACGCATGGGACCCACCCGTCCTCTTTGCCATCTGCCCTGGGGCTCTTTGCCGTCCGCTGGCAGACGGCAAAGGGCCGACACATGGGAAATAGTATTTTTGCCATGTGTCAGTCCTTTGCCGTCTGCCTTCTGTCAACTGATGGCAAAGAGGTTCTTTGCCGTCAGCCAGCAGACGGCAAAGAACTGGCTGACGGCAAAGAACTGGATTCCAGTAGTGGTCTACCAAGAAAAATGGAACATGAAGGATTGCAATCTATGTCAAGTACAATGAAATATACTGGTACATAGTTCTTATTTGAAACAATAAGAACATCACCGATCCTTCCCATGGGTTTCTTGATCTCATGAAAATTAAGAGAACACTCTTCAATCTCATGAAAACCAAGAATATCACATAAAGACTTTGGAATCGCGGAAACACTAGCACCCAAATCACACAAAGCATTGCACTCATAGTTTTTTATCTTGATTTTGATAGTAGGTTCCCAATCATCATGAAGTTTTCTAGGTATAGAGACTTCTAGTTCGAGCTTCTCTTCAAGAGATTTCATCATAGCATCTACGATATGCGCGGTAAAGGCATTGCTTTGGCTATAAGCATGTGGAGAGTTTGCATTGGATTGCATCAAAGAAATGCATTCAAACAAGGAGCAATTATCATAATTGAATTCCTTGAAATCCAAAGTGGGAGTTTCATTACTACCCAAAAGTTTGATTTCTTCTACTCCACTCTCCACACCTTTATCATCAAGATGGGTGGACTCCGAATCATTGGGGCGTTTTTCAACCAAAGTGGATTCATATCCAGCCCCTCCATAAATAGGTTTGACACGCGAAAACAAAGATTCAAGAGGAGACACACCAAGCACTTTAAGATCTTCGTGATTTGCATCACTAGAACACACCCTTTTAAACCATTCATGCGTAGTGCGAACTTGGGCGGTTCTTTCTTTGCTCTCATTCATGGAGGCACGCATAGCTTTCAAAGTTTCATCCAAGTTAACCTTGGGAGGAGCGCATCTAACTTGCAAAGCATCAATATCACAAGACATCCTATCAACGCTCTTAGCCAAATCGTCAATTTTGAGTAGTTTTTCCTCTATGGACGCATTGAAAATCTTTTGAGAGTTGATGAACTCTTTGATATTACTCTCTAAATCAGAGGGTAATTTGTTGTGATTTCCATAAGTGTTGTTGTAGGAATTGCCATAATTGTTAGAGGAGTTACTAGGAAAAGGCTAGGAACATAGTTTCCTCTAAAAGCATTGTTGTTGCCAAAATTGTTCCTACCAACAAAATTCATGTCCAAACTAGCGTTGCTACTCTCAATCAAGGAAGATAGTGGCATGTCATTAGGATCTACAGTACCGTTTCTACTAGCAACCAAATTCGTCAACTCGTCCATCTTTGCACTAAGCGAGTTAATCTCTTCTATAGCGTGTACCTTTTTGCTAGCAGGTGACCTTTCAGTATGCCACTGAGAGTAGTTGGTCATGATATTTTCTAGGAGTTTTGCAGCGTCTCCTAACGTGATTTCCATGAATGTTCCTCGTGAGGCGGAGTGCAAGATATTGCGAGAACCGAAATTCAAGCCAGCGTAAAAGATTTGTATAATCATTCACAAACTCAAGCCATGAGCGGGACAATTTCTAATCATAAGCTTCATCCTCTCCCAAGATTGTGCAACGTGTTCATGATCAAGTTTCTTGAAATTCATAATATCGTTACGTAAGGAGATGATCTTAGCCGGCGGAAAATACTTGGATATGTAAGCATCTTTTCACTTATCCCAAGAATCAATACTATTTTTAGGCAAAGAAGAAAACCAAGTTTTTGCGCGATCTCGCAACGAGAAAGGAAAAAGTTTCAACTTAATCACGTCATTATCCACATCTCTTTTGTTTTGCATATCACAAAGCTCAATGAAGGTATTGAGATGGGATGCGACATCTTCACTAGGAAGGCCAGAGAATTGCTCTTTCATAACAAGATTCAGCAAAGCTGCATTGATTTCATACGATTCCGCACTAGTGGCGGGAGCAATCGGAGTACTAATAAAGTCATTATTATTAGTTCTCGAGATGTCGCAAAGTTTGGTGTTTTCACCCATGATGACTTCAACAAACAAACAAGCACACAAGCAAGCAAGAAAACCGGCAAAGGCAAAAGAAAACGGCAAAGGAGAAACGCAAATGAAAATGGCAAATGTGTAGTGGGGGAGAGAAAAACGAGAGGCAACTGGCAAAAAAGTAAATGCAAGAGATGAGTTTGTGAGACCTACTTGGATAGATCTCTCCTTCCCCGGCAACGGCGCCAGAAATACTTCTGCTACTGCAACAAAAGACCTTCCAACGGCGCCAGAAATAGGTGTGTGGACGGCACCAGGAATCCTTCTGCTATGGCTACGCCTTAAGAGACTTCCTAGGCAAATATGCAAAGGATTTCCCCCGTGGCCTTGGAGCCCTGCGTTTGTGTTCCCTCGAAGCGGAAAGGGTGATGTAGCGCAGCGGTGGTAAGTATTTCCCTCAGTTTGAGAACCAAGGTATCGATCCAGTGAAGGAGTATCACAAGAGCCTCCACAAACACAAAAAGCTTGCTCCCAACGCTATGAAGGGGTTGTCAATCCCTTATAGATTGTTCGCCAAGTGAGAACTGAAAGCAACAAAGTAACAAAGCAAAGTAAAAGCGAAAGTGGAAATGATAGATGTGAATAGACCCGGGGGCCGTAGTGTTTACTAGTGGCTTCTCTCATGAAAGCAAGTAGACGGTGGGTGAACAAATTACTATCAAGCAATTGATAGAACCGCGCAAAGTCGTGACGTCATCTATGGCAATGATTATATCTATAGGCATCACGTCCAAAACAAGTAGACCGATACTTTCTGCATCTACTACTATTACTCCACACGTCGACCGCTATCCAGCATGCATCTAGTGTATTAACTCCAAAAGAACAGAGTAACGCCTTAAGCGAGATGACATGATGTAGATGGACAATCTCATATCTATGACAGAACCCACCTTGTTACCCTTGATGTAAACTATACAATGTATGCCTTGCTGCCCCTACTGTCACTGGGAAAGGTCACCACACGGTAAGAACCCAAAACCAAGCACTTCTCCCATTGCAAGAATCACAGATCTAGTTGGCCAAACAAAACCCAAGACTCGAAGAGAGTTACAAGGATATCAAATCATGCATATAAGAAATCAGCAAAGACTCAAATATATATCATAGATAATATGACCACAAATCCACAATTCATCGGATCTCGACAAACACACCGCCAAACAAGATTACATCGGATAGATCTCCATGAAGATCATGGAGAACTTTGTATTGAAGATCCAAGAGAGAGAAGAAGCCATCTAGCTACTAACTACGGACCCGTAGGTCTGAACTGAACTACTCACGAGTCATTGGAGGGGCGATGATGATGATGAAGAAGTCCTCCAACTCCAGACTCCCCTCCGGCAGGGCACCGGGAAGGGTCTCCAGATGAGGTCTCGCGAAAACGGAAGCTTGCGGCGGCGGAAAAGTATTTTCGTGGATCCCTTGATTTTTTCTGATTTTTAGGGAATATATAGGCGCCAGATCTAGGTCAGGGGGGCGCCAGGGAGGCCACAAGCCTGCCCACTACCGCCTCCCTGGTGGCGGAGTGGGGGCTTGTGGGCTCCCTGTAGCCCTCCTGGCTTGGCCCACAAGCCCCTGGATCTTCTTTCGTTCGGGAAAAAATCATTTCGGGGATTTTATTCCCTTTGGACTCCGTTCCAAAATCAGATCTGGAAAGAGCCAAAAGCACAGAAAAAACAGGAACCGGCACTTGGCACTGAATTAATAAGTTATTCCCAAAAAAGATATAAAAGCTACATAAAACTTCCAAAGATGACAAGATAACAGCATAAAACCATCAAAAATTATAGATACGTTTGAGACGTATCAAGCATCCCCAAGCTTAACTCCTGTTCGTCCTCGAGTAGGGAAGTGATAAAGAATGAATTTTTGATGCTTTCATGCTACCTAGCATAGATGTCCTTTGTAACTCCTCTTATGTGACGTGAATGTTAAGATCCATTAGATTCAAAAAAATAGTTTGCTATTGACGTGGAAACAATAATAATTCAAGCAAACTACCAAGGTAATCATGAACTTTCAAAATAACAAGGCCAAAAGAAAGTTATCCCTACAAAATCATATAGTCTGGCTATGCTCTATCATCATGGCACAACGAATTTAAATCATGCACAACCCCGGTATTGGCCAAGTAATCGTTTCACACCTTTACTTTCTCAAACCTTTTCAACTTTCACGCAATACATGATCGTGAGCCATGGTTATAGCACTATAGATGGTGTGGAGTGTGGTGGAGGTTGCAAGACAAAACAAGGAGAAGATGGCAACATTAACTAGGCATATCAATGAGCTGTGGAGATGCTCATCAATAGATATAAATGTGAATGAGTAGGGATTGCCATACAAATGATGCACTAGAGCTACGAGTATGTGAAAGATCATAAAGAAAACTAGTGGGTGTGCATCCAAGTTGCTTGCTCACGAAGACCTAAGGCAATTTTGAGGAAGCCTATCATTGGAATATACAAACCAAGTTATATAATGAAAATTTCCCACTAGCTATATGGTGGTGACAAAACGAGAGACTCTCAATCATGAAGATCATGGTGCTTAATATGCACAAGTGTGGAAAAAGTGGTAGCATTGTCCCTTCTCTCTTTTTCTCTCATTTTTTTATTTTTTTGGTGGGCACTTTGGCCTCTTTTTTTTGGTGGGCTTCTTTGGCCTGTTTTATTTCCTCACATGGGACAATGCTCCATCAATGATGATCACCACACTTTCAACTCAAAACTTAGAACAACTATGACTCTATATGAAATGCCTTCGGTAGTGTACCGTGGCAATGATCTACCATGGCATAGACATTAATGGAAACATCATGCTAGCTATCTTACGATCATGCAATGGCAATGTAGACGTGATGGTACTTGTCATGGTGGTAGTTTCATGGAAATATATCTCGCAATGACTTTGAAAAAGCCATAGTAGGTAGGTATGGTGGCTGTTTTGAGGGAGGCTAATGGTGCGTTTTGTGCACCGGAGAAAGTTGCACGACACTAAGAAG
The DNA here is from genome assembly GCF_904849725.1 of Hordeum vulgare subsp. vulgare. Taxonomy (NCBI): domain Eukaryota; kingdom Viridiplantae; phylum Streptophyta; class Magnoliopsida; order Poales; family Poaceae; genus Hordeum; species Hordeum vulgare. Next base: position 372,370,800 of record NC_058524.1, on the reverse strand, counting down.
ATAGTGATGGTGGAAGGTGAAAGTGCATCTAAACCATGGACTCAACATTAGTCATGAAGAACTCATATACTTGTTGCAAAAGTTTTATTAGTAATCGAAACAAAGCATTCAACGCATACTCCTAGGGGAAGGGTTGGTAGGTATAAACCATCGCGCGATCCCTACCGCCACGCAAAGGATGACAATCAATAGACTAATTATGCTCAGATTTCATCACATAGCGGTTCACCATACGTGCATGCTACGGGAATCACTAACTTCAACACAAGTATTTCTAGATCCACAACACCTTACTAGCATAACTTCAATATTACCAAAACCACAGCTCAAAACTAATTGAGATGAATCAAACTTCTCTAACTAATCAATGCACATGAAGGTGGAAGTTTTCGTATCCCTTTGGATATCTACCCCTCTGAGACTACTTTCAAAGCATAGATCAACTACCAAGGCACACACCGCTGTGCTCCAAAATATATAATTGAAGCACACAGAGCAAAAGTATCTAGCTCCAAGTAACATTACCGATGGATTGAAGAAGAAAGAGGGGATGCCTTCCCGGGGCATCCCCAAGCTTAGGTTTTTTAGCATCCTTGAATCAACTTGGGGTGCCTTGGGCATCCCCAAGCTTGAGATCTTGCCACTCTTTATCTCTTTGTCCATAAGAACTTCACCCAAAACTTGAAAACTTCACAACACAAAACTTAAACAGAAACTCGTGATAACATTAGTATGCGAAAGCAAACCACCACTTCCTTAGGTACTGTAGAAAACTTAAATTCTACTTATTCTGATGTTGGGTTAGTGTATTTTCAATCTTCCATGGCTAATACCCCCCCGATACTATCCATAGTTTCATCAAAATAAGCAACCAACACAACAAAAACAGAATCTGTTAACAGTAGACTAGACTGTAGCAATCTGTATATTTCATATACTTCTGGTACTTCAAAAATTCTGAACAATTATGACAGTCTGAAGAATTTGCATAGAAATCAGCAGAAAAAAGCATCAACTCAAAAGCTCTTACAGAAAAGAAAATGAAAATTCTTTTCGTGAGTAGAAAGTTTCTGTCTTTTCCAGCATGACCAAACGATCATCCCCAAGGCTAATCATAGATAATTTGATCACAAATCCACAATTCATTGGATCTCGACAAACACACCGCCTAAGAAGATTACATCGGAAAGATCTCCATGAAGATCATGGAGAACTTCGTATTGAAGGTCCAATAGAGAGAAGAAGCCATCTAGCTACTAACTACGGCCCCGTAGGTCTGAAGTGAACTACTCACGAGTCATTGGAGGGGCGATGATGATGATGAAGAAGCCCTCCAACTCCAAAGTCCCCTCCGGCAGGGCACCGGGAAGGGTCTCCAGATGAGATCTCGCGGAAACGGAAGCTTGCGGCGGCGGAAAAGTATTTTTGTGGATCCCTTGATTTTTTTCTGATTTTTAGGGAATATATAGGCGCAAGATCTAGGTCAGGGGGGCGGCAGGGAGGCCACAAGCCTGCCCACCGCCGCCCCCTGGTGGCGGAGTGGGGGCTTGTGGGCTCCTTGTAGCCCTCCTGGCTTGGCCCAAAAGCCCCCTGATCTTCTTTCGTTCGGGAAAAAATCATTTCGGTGATTTTATTCTGTTTGGACTCCGTTCCAAAATCAGATCTGAAAAGAGACAAAAACACAGAAAAAACAGGAACTCGCACTTGGCACTGAATTAGTAAGTTAGTCCCAAAAAAGATATAAAAGGTACATAAAACTTCCAAAGATGACAAGATAACAGCATGAAACCATGAAAAATTATAGATACGTTTGAGACGTATCAAGTACTCCTTCTGGTGTGGAAAAAATCATTATATATTCTTCCATAAGGTCTGACACTCGTATCACGCTGATTTCCTCTGTTTTCGTTTCGAGCCTGTTTTCTGCAGCAGATTTAGAGCAAGATGTCGTCTTAGGAATCTGTGGGGGAGAACAATCTCCCTCAAGTCTATGGAGAAGTAAATGCTGATCTGAAAAGGATGGAGGTCATGGAGGCTAAGGAAAGGCTACCTAAAGAAACCAAGGGCAAAACTTACGAGAGGAACCAGGCGTCGGACGAAGCACAATCTGTGTTCAACAAAGAAGAAGTTGAAGAAGTGGATTTCCTCCAACCCTACCTCCACCTACTATCTCCATCCTTGATTGAACTCTTGAGGTTTTGTGAAACAACTCGTGCTCGCAATACTTATCTCACTCGCGAAGTTGTTTTGCTGGAGAAACATATCACAGGTCTCCAAGCTATAAATCAAAGATTGATGGCCCTCTTGGAATCAAGGGAGAAAACAACTCCACCACCATCACCTCCAAAGGAAGACAACTAAGCATGGGTATGGGCAATCCCCTTGGCTTGTGCCAAGCTTGGGGGAGTTGCCCCAGTATCGTATCACCATCACATCTTTTGCCTTTACCTTTGTTTTAGTTTGTTCCTTTTCAGTTTTCTTTTTCTCTTGTAGAATAAAGGTCTTAGTGTTTTAGTCTTTAGTTTTGCTTTGTGTCACCCCCGATGTATTCGAGCTCGTGAGCCATATAATAAAGAGTGTCTTAGTTAAGGGCCATGCCTCATGCCATGATCAAAAGATTGAGAAAAGAACAAAAGCATGAAAGATCATGTAATGATCTTATGGGAAGTGATGGCTTCACATATAAAAAGAATGATGATTGAAACTTGCTGAGGGTAGACAAACGTAGACCTTGGTCATTGTTGCAATTAATAGGAAGTGATAAAGAAGGAGAGGTTCACATATAAATATATCATCGTTGACACCATCTATGATTGTGAACACTCACTAAACTATTACATGCTTAGAAGTAGATGTTGGACAAGGAAGACAACATAATGAATTGTGTTTGCTTGGTTCCGAACAATGTTATATTATTAGAGATCCCTTCGCATGTGACGATTGCTTCCACCTCATATTAGTCAAAACTCCCGCACCAAGTAGAGATACTACTTGTGCATCCATAAACCTTCAACCCAGTTTTGCCATGAGAGTCCACCATACCTACCTATGGATTGAATAAGACCCCTCAAATAAGTTGTCATCGGTGCAAGCAATAAAAATTGCTCCCTAATATGTATGATCTATTAGTGTGTGGAAAATAAGCTTTGTACGAACTTGTGATGAGGAAGACATAAAAGCGACAGACTGCATAATAAAGTTCTTTATCACAGGAGGCAATATAAAGTGACGTTCCTCCGCACTAAGAGGACACACATCCAAACCTCAAAAGCGCATGGCAACCTCTGCTTTCCTCTGCGAAGGGCCTATCTTGTACCTTTACTTTTTGCCCTTGAAAGAGTCATGGTGATCTTCACCAATTCCTTGTTTCGCCTTTATCTTGGCTAATGTCATATGCTTGGAAAAGATCTATATTCATATGTCAACTTGGAAGTAAGTATTCATTAATTATTATTGTTGACATTACCCTTGAGGTAAGCAGTTGGGAGGCGAAACTATAAGCCCCTATCTTTCTCTGTGTCCAGCTGAAACTTTGATCTCATGAGTACCACGTGAGTTGTAGAAATTGTAGAGAACGAAAAGATGATTGAGTATGTGGATTTGCTTTACAAGCTATTATTTAACTCTTTCTGATGTTGTGATAAATTTTAATTGCTTCAGTGACTAAAGTCTATCGACTGTTAATTCCCCGTAAGGTTCTTGATCCATACTTTACTTTCTGAAGGAATTGTCACTTTAGCATGAGAGATTATATGTTGGTATTGCTGTTCTGATCATGATCATGATGCATGCATGTTCGTATCCTTTTTTGTCGACACCTCTCTCCCTAAACATGTGGACATATTTATTCAGCTCGGCTTTCGCTTGAGGACAAGCAAGGTCTAAGCTTGGGGGAGTTGATACGTCCATTTTGCATCAGGCTTTTATGTTGATATTTATCGCTTCTTGGGCTGTTATTTCACTTCACGGTATAATACTTATGGCTTTTCTCTCTTATTTTGCAAGGTTTACATGAAGAGGAAGAATGCCGACAGCTGGAATTCTGGCCTGAAAAAGGAGCAAGTTTGAGATGCCTATTCTGCGCAACTCCAAAAGCCGTGAAAATCAACATGGATATTTTTGGGAATATATAAAAAATACTGGGCCGAAGAAGTGCCAGAGGAGTGCAACCAGGGGACCACAAGCCTGGTAGGCGCGACCACCCCCCTCGCCGCGCCTAGGGGGCTTGTGGGCTCCCTGCTGGCCCACTGACTCCCCTCTTCTGCTACATGAAGGGTTTCGTTCTGAAAAAAATCAGGAGGAGGCTTTTCGGAGGATTCGCTGCCGCCACAAGGCGGAACTTGAACATAACCAATCTAGAGCTCCGGGAGGACGATCCTGCCGGGGAAACTTCCCTCCCGGAGGGGGAAATCATCGGCATCGTCATCACCAACACTCCTCTCATTAGAGGGGACTCATCACCATCAACATCTTAATCAGCACCATCTCATCTCCAAACTCTAGTTCATCTCTTGTAACCAATCTCCGTCTCGCGACTCCGATTGGTACTTCTAAGGTTGCTAGTAGTGTCAATTAATCTTTGTAGTTGATGCTAGTTGGATTACTTGGTGGAAGTGTTTATGTTCAGATCCTTGATGCTACTCATTACCTCTCTCGTCATGAATATGATTATGCTTTGTGAGTAGTTACTTTTGTTCCTAAGGACATGGGATAAGTCATGCTAATAGTAGTCATGTGAATTTGGTATTCGTTCGGTAATTTGATGTGTTGTATGTTGTTTTTCCTCTAGTGGTGTTATGTGAACGTCGACTACATGACACTTCACCATTATTTGGGCCTAGAGGAAGGCATTGGGAAGTAGTAAGTAGATGATGGGTTGCTAGAGTGACAGAAGCTTAAACCCTAGTTTATGCGTTGCTTCGTAAGGGTCTGATTTGGATCCACTAGTTTAATGCTATGGTTAGACTTTGTCTTAATTCTTCTTTCGTAGTTGCGGATGCTTGCGAGAGGGGTTAATCATAAGTGGGATATTTGTCCAAGTAAGGGCAGTACCCAAGCGCCGGTCCACCCACATATCAAACTATCAAAGTAACGGACGTGAACCATACGAACATGATGAAACTAGCATGACAGAAATTCCCGTGTGTCCTCGGGAGCGTTTTTCCTGCTATAAGACTTTGTCCAGGCTTGTCCCTTGCTACAAAAGGGATTGGGCCACTTTGCTGCACCGTTGCTACTTTTGTTACTCGTTGCTTGCTACAAATCATCTCACCACACCACTACTAGTTACCGATAATTTCAGTGCTTGCAGATTTTACTTTGTTGAAAACCACTTGTCAGATCCTTCTGCTCCTCGTTGGGTTCGACACTCTTACTTATCGAAAGGACTATGATAGATCCCCTATACTTGTGGGTCATCAGTCTTTAGTCCCAAATAAGTTCGGGTAGGTGATACGTCTCCAATGTTATCGATAATTTTTGATTGTTCCATGCTATTATATTATAAATCTTGGATACTTTCTACGCAATTATATTCTATTTTATACCATTTTGGGGAACTGACCTATTAGCCTAGTGCCTAGTGACAGTTGCTATTTGTTTGCTTATTTTTGGTTTTCAGGAGATTAGCACCATACAAACTGTCATCTAGATCTCCTTTTGATTTACCTACTGTTTTGAATCAGCTTGTTACACCACCGCTTGTTGCTCTTTCTCATATATCGCTGGAACATGATGATGATGATGCTTCTCAAATTAATGATGATACTACTCCTATATTTTATGAAACTAAAATTGTGCCACTGAGTGAATTACTTGATGCTCATATTGCTAAAGCTAAAGAACTTGAAAATGCTAAAATTGATGAAGATTTTGAATCACATGTTACACCTCATGCTCCTAATAGATATGAATTGTATTATGTACGTAAGTGCTATGTTATCGATGAGGAAGTAGCTAGGGAGTTTCTTGCTTGTGAAAATAGAGATGACTTGAAGAAACTAGAGATGCAAACTGAAAGATAAATCTATGATGGAGAAAATGAAATATGATCCTAAATTTGCTACCTCTTGTTGCTTGTTGTTGTACATATCACTAAATCGAACGATACTGCTGCTTTGTTTACTCATGAGGGAAACATGTGTCACTACAATATCCTTAAGCCTTTTCCTTTCTCCCTAAAAAGTGAGGTTAAAGAATGGAACATTTCTCTTGCTCCTCGTTGTATACGTAGTCTCCAGGATATGTTTTATCACTTGTATGAAAAATATGTCCTTGCTCATAAGAAACAAGATGATTTACAGGAAATATTGTATTTTGTGCAAATAGAAGAAGAGAATCTCCCTCGAGCTTGGGGGAGGCTTCTCCAACTACTAAGAGCTTTGCCTGATCGTCCTCTTAATAAAAATGAAATACTTGATATATTTTATAATGGACTAACCGATGCATCTAGTGACTACCTAGATAGTTGTTCTGGTTGTGTTTTCAGGGAGAGAAAGGTTGAACAAGCTGAAGAATTATTGAACAATATTCTACAAAATGTTGATATTGGACACTTCCTAAGCCACCGCCTGAACCTATTAAAAAAGAGAGGCATTCTATTCCTCAGTCCTAAAGATATGCAAGAAGCCAAAAGATCTATTAAATAAAAAGGTATTAAAGCCGATGAAATACATGGACTTGACATCCCGACACAGGTAGTAGAGGTAAATTCTCTCCATACCTTTAATGAAAATGATATAGCTTATACGAAGACTCCTAGTAAGTGCTTGTATGTTGATAATTACATCATTAAGCAAGAACATTTCAATAACTATGTTAAAGATTGATTGGGAACAATGCTATGATGATAGACCGCTTGGGTGACTTGATGTTTAGAATTGCTAATGATGTTAGGGGTCTAAACAAACATGCTTCCATGGTTCGTACTCAACTAGACCAAGTTGCTAGGTCACAAAATGATTTGCTTGGTGAAGTTAATGAAAATATGAACGATCATGCTATGAGTGTATTGACTAGAGGGGGAAGAATGACTCGGGAACCCATTTATCCCGAAGGTCATCCTACAAAAATTGAGTGGGATTCCCAAAGAATAATGATGGTGCAGCTAGTCGATCTAAGAAGAAAAAGAAAAATAAAAATGACAGGACTTTGCATGTTCCTAGTAAACCTGTTATAGAAAAACCCTCTGAGAATCATAATGATGATTCTATTTGTGATGTTGAAACACAATCTATAGTGAACACTAACCTAGTGATAACAAAAATAATAAATGATGTTCATGTAGATGCTCAAGTAGATACTAATAAATAAAATGATAATGATGTGGAAATAGAATATGTTGAAGATCTTGATAATCCATGTCCTAAAAATAAACGATACAAGAAGAAAGACTTTGTTGCTAGAAAACATGGTAAGGAAAGGGAGCTATGGGTCCAAAAACCCATGCCATTCCCGCGTAAGCCTTCTAAAAGTAATGATGAGGAAGATTTGAACGCTTTGCTAAAATGATTAGACCTATCTTTTTGCGCACTCTTTTCACGGATATATTGAAAATGCCTCCATATGCTAAGTATATGAAGGATATTATTACCAACGAAAGAAATATACCTGAAACTGAAATTGCTACTATGCTTGCTAATTACTCATTTGATCGTGGAGTGCCTAAAACCTTGGGAGATCTGGGTATACCAATAATACCCTGCTCCATTAAAAGAAAATATGTTAAAACTACTTTATGTGATTTAGGAGTTGGTGTTAGTGTTACGCCTTTCTCTCTATATAAAAGACTATATTTGAGTAAGCTTACACCTACTGAGATATCATTGCAAATGGCTGATAAATCCACTGCTTTACCTATTGGAATTTGTGAGGATGTTCCTGTTGTGGTTGCAAATGTTATTATGTTAATGGACTTTTTTATTCTTGATATGCACGAGGACGACAACATGTCGATCATCCTTGGTAGACTCTTTTTAAACACTACAGAGGTTTTTACTGATTGCAACAAAAGCAAAGTCACTTTTCATGTCAATGGCAAACAACATACCGTGCATTTTTTGAAGAATAAAACTTTGGTAAATAATATTAATATCACTGAGATAATTGCCACAGTCACCATTGGAGATTTCAAAATTCCACTTCCTACTGCCAAGAAGAAGTATTATACCCTTATTGTCAGGGATATGCATATCCGCGATTGAGGTAACTTAGTGTTTTTGTGAAAGTTCTTCGATTTCATGTCAATCGAAAATGGTTATTTATAAGACTTGATCAACCTTATTAATGGATCCTTTTTGAAAGACATGTGGTTGATGAATTTAGTAAGCACAACCCACCCTATTATTAGCTTTCTCCCTATCTTTCTTAGTTAAATAAAATAAAATGCCATGATTATCCTGTTTTTCAAGTTTACCATGCAATAAAAATAACCCAAATATAAAAAGTCTCAGAATGCCACAAAATTTTAACATGGATTTTTCTGGTATATTTAAGATCTTTCGATGCTAAACCACATCAGGGGGAGCACGTGTGGGCCAAAAGACAATCGGGAACGCGCTGTTAGCTTGTTGGGCCCATAGGCCCCCCTCACCTTATCTCTCTAGCCCATGTCATCTCCTACCTCGAGAAAAATTCATACACCTTATGTGTGTCGTGTTCTTGCTCTTGAGACAAAAAATTTCTATCTCTTTGCTTGGAACTCCGTTTCCAAAACTGTTTCAAGGAATTTCTCCTTGGTATGTGACTCTCCCATTCCTCCAATTATTATTTTTGCCTTAGTGGCTTATACTTTGCATATTTTGCTGCACTTGGTGCTGCATAAAATGAGCTTGCGTGTTGAATTCTTTCAGCTCGAAGTAGCATGAATGCTTGATATGACCTCTAGGCACCTATATGAGTAGTTGCTACTGATGACCCACAAGTATAGGGATCAATCGTAGTCCTTTCAATAAGTAACAGTATGGTGGTCCTATAACACAAAATACAGGAAATGAAACTACGAAAACAGAAGTCTTCAAGCTTCAAAGTCCTCGCAAAAATTTCTTCATGAAAACACCAATTTCCTCACTCTCAAAGTCTTGGAGGAAATACCAAAATCTTCAGCCGAAGACATACATTTTTAGGGGTCTATATTCTTGGAATAACTCAAACTCCTCGGCAACTTATAGAGCATGTGTGCACTTATAAACACATCAGTCTCTTAACCTATAACACTTCAATACACCAAAATCACCAAGGAGCACTAGATGCACTTACAGTCTCCCCCTTTTTCATGAATGATGACAAATAGGTTAAGTTTCAATGGGAATAATAATATGAAGTGTAAGTACAGTGCTTGAGGAATTTGATTGCAAGATGTAGAGAAACTCCCCGTGAAGATGTGCATATTTGAGGAATTTTCTTTGGACTCCAAATGCACATTGAGGATTTATGCCATGGAGATCTCCCCCTATATCTTGTAATCCATGCAAGCATATGACATACATCATGAGGAAATTGAAATGCATGATGGAAACTGAAGTCTGACAAATTTCAGCATCCGTGCATTAATAAATGCGAGGAAAAAGCATGCGAGGAAAAACGGTTCAAAAGTGTGAGACCACCACTGGGCATAAGTTTACAACTCATACAACCAAACATTTTAGAAGAACGGGCGTTGCCGCTTAAACAATATGGTTCAAAAAGACCATGAAGTAGACCCAGTTGAAGACTAACTCAAATTTCTCCCCCTTTGTCATCTAGTGACGAAAAGGGATGGAAGTGAGGACTAACGCCCCTGAAGAATATCAACCTCTTGGTGGAGGAGGAGCGCCAGCGTTGTTGGGGTCATTCGTCACAGGTGTGTCGTCAAGATCTTCAGCTTCATTAGTTGTGAGCGATGAAAAATATGAACTGGCCACCAAGTTAGGAACTGGAACTTTCTTGAACTTCTTCTTGGGCGGCCAGGACCAATCGAAGTCTTGCTGGAACTCCATTTCAGCGAGTTCCTCTTCTTTCTTGAGGTGAGATAGGATGGCCCATGTGCGGTCGAAGATCTCATGAATATAATAGTGGTTTTTCTTCACAGCATTGTGCGTTGCATTTATATCACGCACAATGGCACCAAACTGATGCTTTACCCACTTGTGGTTGCGATCAACCTTTTGATGAAGACTAAGCAAGAGCTCATGGTCAGTCATCCACGTGGTGTAGACTCGAGAAGGGCTTTAGCTCTTGCAGTCGAGTCTTCAGAAGAAGTGTCATCATTTGTGGAGTAGGACAAAGCTTTGCTAAATTGGCCATCAAGGTGCCGAGATCCCTCATAAATCACATATTTGTGTTTTCCTTCAATTAGCTCAAAGGATTTCTTGACGACTTCTAGTGGAGGCAAGTAGCTGAGATAATTCTGAAAATATGCCTTGTAAGGAATTGAAGATCTCGTCCTGATGAATTTCATAATCCACGGTGCATAAGGCTTGAGATCAAAAGGTGATAGAGCATTGTTTGCCAAAGTCCTCAAGAAGAAATCATGAAGATTAATCGGAATCCCATGGATGATATTGAATAGCAAATTCTTCATGGTTCCCACAACAACTTCTTCAGAGTTATGGCCCTTGATTGGATTGAGGGTTTTGGTCAAAATGCAGTACACTATCCTGGGCACATAGAGCATTTCCTTGACGAGGAATGTGGTCCTTGGTGTTTCGCCAGGAGCGAAAGGCTTCATAACCACTTGCATCATGTGATTGGGCAGTTCAGTTTCATCATAGATGGATCAGGCTCCTTCCAAGCAAATTGGAACTGGGACTACACGAAGTAACTCCGTGGCAGGAGCTTTGTAATGAGTGTCTTCAGTCATCCAGTCCAGAACCCAAGTGTTGACATCTGATGCTTCACGTGATATATGCAAGGTGGCATAGAATTGAAGAATGATTTCCTCATTCTAGTCGCAGATGTCCATGCAGAATGACAATAGTCCAGCTTCAGAAAGAACGCGAAGGACTGGATCAACGCAAGGAATGTTCTCCATATCTGCATGAGGAATTTCTGATGCTGAAAAACTTTGTTCTTGTTGAAGATTACAACACCATAGTAGTTCAGCTGAGTAATGGTCCAGAATCTCTTTCGCCTTATCCATGAATATTCAAATGAATTTGTGCCGATGAAATAGTGATGTTCATCAAAGAATGTCTGCTTGTCAAATTTTGGCCTTGTTGTTCCAGTGTAAGGCTAAAGAGTCTTGGGTTGAAGATTTGGCTTGAAACGGCCCACAAGTCTTTGAATATCTTCAACCCGAGGAATGTCATCCATGACCACTACAGACTGAGGATTATCAGCATGAGGTTTAGACGCAGTTTCCTCACTTTGAGGAGGAGAATTTTCTTCAACCACACTTTTGTCAGTGTGGGCAAAATGTTGTGCAGGTTCATCAATTAGTGGTGCAGCATTTTCCTCAGTAGTTGTTTGATTGACAACGTCTTCAGCTCATGCAGCTGATTTAGTCTTCGGGGTGGACTTCATAGGAGTGTTCTTGTCTTTAGATCTTGTATGAATTTCTTCAGTGGCCGCAGGGGACTGAGGAACTTGAGGAAGTGGACTTGTCAATGGTGAGTTGGGATGAGCCCCTTCCCAGTATTCGTCATTGATCACCGGTATTGTTCTATTAATGTCAACCTCTTCATCTTTTTCTTCATCTCCCACATTTGTGTTCTATTGTGGCTGAGGAGATGAGGCTTGAGGAATTGAAGGATTTGGTTCTTCTTCAATTTATTCGTCGATTTGCTCTGTGGAAGCAGCAAATTGAGTATCTTCCATTTCGTGATCCCCTTCTGTGATGATGTGTTCGACACCAAATGGCACCACCACATAAGAGGGTATCGTGTTGATAGGGTTGGAGTCAATAGGTGTTGTTGAGGAACTTGTCAAAGTCCTCAAGTGTGTTCCTTCTGATGACTCTAAACTCGTTGAAGCCTTTCTCTTCTTAGCTTCTCCTTTTCAGCAGCCTTCATTCTCTTCACTTCTCATGCAGAAGGGAGTTTCACTTTCTTCACTTTTTAAGACTTTGGTGCCGGAGCAGATTCTTCATGCACGACTCATGTAGTTGGCCTCACAGTAACAATTTCTTCACGCGCAACCATCTCTTCAGCTGGCATGCCAGTTTATAAGTTGCAGGTTCGTTACGCAGAGGAATTTCTTCATCCCTATCAGAGTCGTCACGCAGTTCAATAGTGTAGCTGGCCTGAGAAATTTGAGGTTGCGTTGAGGTTGCAACCAGTTTGTTGTGGTTTGTGATGAACTTGTTCACAACATTGACGAATCTGACTTTTGCACCGTTCCAGTCCGCATGAAAGCGACATTATTCGTCATTGAGGTTGTTGATCTCAGTTTGAGTGGTGATGAGATGATTTGGGGTCATAGCCAGAATCTTTTTCTTCAGAAAGTGTTCTTTGTGAGTTTGTGCTTTTCTGGCTTGTTTAGCTTATGAACCTTTCATTCTTCCTCATTGAAGAAGGCCATCAACATATGAGAAGGTCTAGGTGGAAGCTTCAAGTCATCAATAGGTGTTCGAGGATCTTCATACCAAAGATCAATGAAGTCTAGTACCAGCTTTGAATCCATCATGAGGGGAATGGTGGTGCCTTTTGCTTGTGTGATGCTTTCTTGCTTGTTTCTGATGATAGCAGCAAGTACTTCATCATCACCTTATTCTTCTTCCTCTAATCATGAAGGAACATTGAGGGTTATCTTGCTAGGGCTGGGCCTTTTTCCATGCCCAACGGTCATCTTCTTCTTCTCTTTTGCACTTGAAGAAGTATGTGCACAGCCAGGAGCAGAGGGCCCTGAGGGAATTTAAGACCCCATTGGTTGCTGAATCATATCCAGTTTTAGTGGCGGTGAGGACTGTGTGGCAGTAGGTGAGGACTTTGTTGCCGCCTTAGGAGATGACTGATGAATTTGCTATGAGGGATTTCCAGTTGATGACTTAGGCTTGACAGCTGATTTCTACAACAGGGCTCGCTTCAGAGCAGTTCAGTACCAGAAGCCTCAACAGCAGAGAAGGAGGCAGCAACAGATTCCTCATTGAATCTCTTCACGGTCTGTTTTGCAACTTTGTGCATTTTGGCTTGTTGATTTTACCATTCTTGAGGACAGTCTTCACCAGTGGCAAGGCTTGTGGGATCAGCAACCTGTTGATTTCCCAGAGGAGGCCTTTTCCATGGAGGCTTCAAAGCTAAATTCTTCATGTATTTAGGAGTCACATACTTTTACTCCTTCCAATCTATGGACCATCTCCTCTCAATTTTCTGCAAACGTGTTTTGCGCTATTCTTTTGTCTCATTTCCATAAATTGCTTCATCAGGGGTGCAGTAATCATCATAGATGTCGTCAGGTTTCTCAAACGCAGTGTTGGAATCAGCCTTCTTTCCACCATTCTGTTGTTTCTTCTCATGATCTATTTTCTTCACTTGAGGAATATGAAATTTTGAGGAATGTGATGAGGTACGCAAATTTTCTTCAAGAAATGTTGCAAATGAGTCAAGTTGATGAGAACCTAGTGATTTGTGAGCACGCATTTTGTACCTGTGAACAAAGTATAGGTGCGAAGAATTGGAAGAAGTCATATGCATTCTCAGAATATTTTCAAAAATGATTCAAGTTGAGGAAATTGACCAATACTATTTTTGAGGAATTTCTCTAAGTGTTCTTGTCGTCGGTTCCAGAGTTGTGCAGATCCGAAAATTCAGACAATTGAGGAATCTCTTGAAGAATTGAGAAACTTAATGAAATTTATCAAGTGTTCTAGACAAAGAATTGTTCATCTGATGAATTTGCTGAGGAACACCACTTATTGAAGATTTTATGGAAACACAAAGATCTACAAGGGTAGTAATATCAAATTTTAATTACCCTGGTTGAAGAACACGAAGAACACAATGATATGTAGATGCTGAAACAGAAGCTCGTTAGTTCATATCTTCAAGGCCCTAACTCGGCGGCTGAAGACAGATATGGTTGTGGCACGGGACGGAGATCCCTGGCCGGCGTGAGTACGACGATGACGAGGTTGAGGCAGTGAAGCCCTTCCTCACCGGAGACAATGATACGCTAGGTATGGCTTCGAGCAGTGAGAATTGGAAACGAGAGGAAAAAGTGACTGAGGGTTGAGAGTGGGGTATTTATAGCCCAGGTGAAAATGGTCCGACCCGAACTTTTCGGACCAGATTGCCCCTGGCCCTTGCTCTCCGCTCGACAGGTGTCACACACGTATTAAGCGGTGGAGTTAGTGGAGATCGTGCTTATCCAATAGTGGTAGTGGGTGTAGTTTGAGTGGTAACGGCTGAATTTTTTTTGAAATAAATTATGAGGACTTTGTTCGCAAATTCTTCAGCTGACAAGGACTCAGCGAAGAGTTTGAACGAGTTTCAAATGGAACACATATGAAAATTTTCAGAACAGACTGGGTTGAACTTAACATAGAGGGGGAAATGGGTCCGATCACATTCACTTAGAGAAAAAACCAATATGAAGACTTAGCAATAAGTGAATGTTGTTGAGGACTTTGAAAGTTCACAAATAAGTATATAGACAATGAAGAACACATTTTGAAAAGTTTGAAGAATTTGGAAAAATATCAACTTTGAAGAATGTCAACTTGGAGAATTTCAAATTGGATTGGTGGCGTGACCCACCATGTAAGAATGATAATTTCGGGCACCACGTATAGTTGTCGTAGGGTCCTGAGAATCAAATTCTTCATTAATTTATTCACACTTAGAGTGTTATTCTTCACTGATTGAACAAAAACGTTACTTCGTGTGTTTCACATCTAACACTACTGGAATCAGAGATTTTGCCGTCTGCCTATTCTTTGTCGTCAGCTAGCGGACGGCAAAGACACTCTTTTCCATCAGCTTCAGCAAAACTGACGGCAAAGAACTAGCTAATGGCAAAAAAGGTCTTTGCCAGCAGTCAGCTCTTTGCGGTCTGCGGCAGACGGCAAAGAAGGCGCCAGCAGACGGCAAAGAAGCTCATCTGGCCGGGGGAACCTTAGGTCAACCTACTCCCTTCTTTGCCGTCTGCTGGCGCCTTCTTTGCCGTCTGCCAGCAGACGGCAAAGATCTTGAATCTAGTAACGGTTGTCCCGCCCCCACCGCGGCCCTCTCTCTCTCTCAAACGGCCCCTCCCTCTCTCTCTCTCCTCCCCCGACGCCCAACGCCGCCAGCGTTGTTGCCCGGCCACCCCCGGCGCCGCCCCGGTGCCCCTGGTGCCGCCCCGAAGCCCCACAACCCCCCCGGCGCCCCCTGGTGCCGCCCCTCAAGCCCCACCGTCGGCGCCCCGTGGTGCCCCTGGTGCGCCCCCGCTGCCCCACCGCCGGCGCCCCTGCTGCCGCCGCCGCAGCCCACCGCCGGCGCCGCCGGCCCAGCCACTGCCCCGCAGGCCTCGGCGCCGCCCCCGCAGCCCCACTGCCGGTAAGCCCATCCACCCCCGCCCCCTTGATTTTTTATTTTATGGTATTTAGTTCTTTGGAATTAGATTATAACTACCGGCATGATTTTTTATTGTTGTTGTAGTAGTTGTTCTTGTTATTGTAGTTGTTGTTGTTATTGTAGTTGTTGTGGCATATATAGTTTAGTTGGTAGGTTAGTTAATTAATAGTTTTAGTGGTAGTTTAGTTAGTTGGTAGATTTAGTTAGTTAATTAGTAGATTTAGTTGGTAGTTTAGTGGTAGATTTTGTTTTGTTATTTAGTGGTAGCTAGATTATTTTTTAGTTACTTAGTGGTAGATTCTGTTTTTATTATTTTTTTGCTGTTTAGTGCTATCTAGGTTTAGCGATAGGTTTAGTTAGCTTGGTTAGTTAGGTTAGTTAGTTAGTTAGCTTACTAGAAAGAATAGGAAGAAGAAGAAGAGGAGGAGGAGGAGAAGAGGAGGAGGAGGAGGAGAAGAAGAAGAAGAATAGGAGGAGGAGAAGAAGAGGAGAAGGAGGACGAGAAGAGGAGAAGAAGAATAGGAAGAAGAAGAAGAGGAGGAGGAGGAGAAGAAGAAGAAGAATAGGAAGAAGAAGAAGAAGAATAGGAGGAGGAGAAGACAACAAGAAGATCACATGTTTGGTATTTAGTTTTTTGGAATTAATTAGTCCATTTAGCTCCAAAATACCATAATAAGCTCAAAATGGCACAAGAACCTTGGTTAGCTCATTAATATTATATACTTAGCTTGTTTTCCTCTAAAATGACATAATTGAAACATTTAGTTCGAAGAAGACATAATTAGATAATTTAGCTCCAAAAGAGGAGAAGAGGAGAAGAAATAGGCAAAATGAAAAGATAGAAGAAGAAGAAGAAGAAGAGAAGAAGAAGAAGAGAAGGAGAAGGAGGAGGAGGAGGAGGAGGAGAAGGCCAAGGTCCTTGGCCTTCTCCTCCTCCTCCTCCTTGATTTCTTCTTCTTCTCCTCCTCCTCCTCTTTCTTCTCCTCTTTCATATTATCCTTGCAATTGCTTTAATTTCCCCAACAATCACATAATTAGTCCATTTAGCTCCAAAATACCATAATAAGCTCAAAATGGCATAAGAACCTTGGTTAGCTCATGAATATTATATACTTAGCTTGTTTTCCTCTAAAATGGGATAATTAGCCCATTTAGCTCAAAAAAGACATAATTAGGTAATTTAGCTCCAACAAGAGGAGAAGAGGAGAAGAAATAGGTAAAATGAAAAGAAAGAAGAAGAAGAAGAAGAAGAAGAGAAGAAGGAGAAGGAGGAGGAGGAGGAGGAGGAGAAGGCCAAGGACCTTCTATCCTTCTCCTCCTCCTCCTTCTCCTCCTCCTTTTTCTTGATTTCTTCTTCTTCTCCTCCTCCTCCTCCTCTTTCTTCTCCGCTTTCATATTATCCTTGCTTTAGTTAACCCAACAATGACATAATTAGCCCATTTAGCTCCAAAATACCATAATAAGCTCAAAATGGCACAAGAACCTTGGTTAGCTCATGAATATTATATACTTAGCTTGTTTTCCTCTAAAATGACATAATTGGAATATTTGTGTTGATCAAAGGATTTACATGTGATAGTTGTCTCGTCGCTGTGAGGTCTGCTGTGCGAAGACCTGCCCGTGCGTTGTACGAGCTCCGCCCCTGCATTCGTGGGTCAGTACAAATTTCATCTCCTCCCCGCCCCCCTTCATTTACCGTGGCTCGGTTTTCGAATGAAACTTTCTAGATTTAGGTAATTCAATTAATTTATCAGTATGCGTGACCAGTATGCGTCTCCCGTTCGAAAGGGCGACATCTATAAATATGCATGTCTTTGCATATTATAACCGTCATCCTTTCGAATTGTCCAACATTATCCATGGACAGCCCGAGTATGTGTAGATTGGGTTCGTTTTCCCGTATGCTGTGCTCTGGATCCGATGCGGAATTTCGTCAGTGCCTCCCTGTTGTTCTCCGGATGCACATCCTCTCTGTTTATTACGGAAACGTGTATCAGGAGACCAGCGGGGAGGTGCTGCCGAAATTTTGTGTTGGATCCGGAGCAGAGCATGGGAAAACGAACCCAATCTACACATACTCGGGTGGGATTAGGACCTATCTTTACCTATTAGCGTGTAGGTTGCCTGGACGTAATAAAAATGACGAACCTGATTAACCGATGAATTTAAATGCTGAATTATATATAAATATATTTCTTTTGTCTTTAGTAGCTACGCAAGATGAGTGATCGTGCGTGGATGTATACCGATCACCCTAGTCAGACAGAGATGACGAAAGAATGGTTTTTAAAAACAAAGGAATTTGTGAAAGCCGCATTCGCAAATGGCGAGGAAAGAAACTATTGCCCCTGTCCTGGATGCGACAACTATAAAAAGACGACAGAGGCTGTAATGATTAAACACCTGCAGAGGAGGGGTTTTAAGCCAAATTATACGGTGTGGACATTTCATGGTGAGTCTATACAACGCACAAGAGCTGAGGTGGTCCGTCGTCGCACGGACGAGCATGGTACCGGGATCGAAGACATGGTGCAAGACTTTGATGATGCTCGGGATTCGGAAGATGAGATGGAGGAAACTGCAAAGGCCTTTTATGAAATGTTGGAGTCTTCAAAACGTCCTCTCCATGAGCACACTGAGCTCTGTCAGCTGGATGCAATTGCACAAGTAATGGCTCTGAAGGCTCAGTTCAACTTGGGAAGAGAATGCTACGACGCGATGATGACACTATTTGGACGTATCCTATCCAAAGGCCATGTCATGCCTGCAAACCTGTACCAGTCGGACAAAATACTTCGTGTACTTAAGATGCCCTATGAGAAGATAGATGCATGTGAGAAAGGATGTGTCTTATTTAGGAAGGAGTATGCACACTTGGACTATTGTCCCAATTGCGAGTCTTGCAGGTATCTTCTGGTAGACAACGGTATGGGTGAGAAGAGGCAGACCAAAATCGCAGTTAGTGTTCTTCGGTATATGCCAATCGTACCAAGACTTCAACGTCTTTTCATGGTCGAAGAGACAACCAGACAGATGACATGGCACAAATTGGGCAAAAGAACCGAACTAGATGCGGATGGGAATAAGATGATGGTACACACATCGGATGGGGAAGCGTGGAAACATTTCGATGGATTGCATCAGGATAAAGCGGCAGATCCAAGGAATCCTCGAGTCTACACCGCCACGGATGGTTTTAATCCCTTCGGCATGATGGCAACCCAATACAGTTGTTGGCCTGTATTTGTCATTCCACTCAATCTCCCCCCCGGGCAGATTATGCAAAGAAAGAACATATTTCTGACGTTGATAATTCCAGGGCCCAATTATCCGGGGAAGAATATGAATGTGTACCTGCAACCGCTTAAGGATGAATTGGAAGAAGCTTGGGAAAATGGGGTCAAGACATACGATGCCGCTAGAAAAGAAAACTTCAAAATGCATGTGCGGTACATGTACTCTATGCATGACTTGCCAGCGTATGCGCTATTCTCTGGATGGTGTGTGCATGGAAGGTTCCCGTGCCCCCAATGCAAGGCAGCTCTTCAGTTTCATTGGTTGCAGGAGGGTCGGAAGTATTCTTGCTTTGACTTGCATAGACAGTTCCTGGATCCTGACCATCAGTTCAGAAAAGATAAGAAGAACTTTACCAAAGCTAAAGTTGTCAAAAACTTGGCACCACCTGCGTTCACAGGCCAACAGATCCTGGATCAGTTAAACGCCCTTGAGCCTGATCCAGAGTGTTCAGGGTATTTCAAGGGGTATAATTCAAAACATGCCTGGACTCACAAGCCATGCTTGTGGGATCTGCCTTACTTCAAAGACCTGCTTCTTCCACACAATATCGACATGATGCACACTGAAAAGAATATCGGAGAGGCTATTTTTGGTACATTGTTCGACATAGATGGGAAGACAAAGAATAATATTAAGGCTAGAGTCGATCAAGAGACACTATGTCATAGACCGTTACAAAACATGCGAGAAGGCAAAGGAAAGCAGAAGTGGTCGAAGCCAAAGGCCTGGTTCAATCTTGGAAGGCCAGCTATGAGGGAAATTATCTTGTGGGTCAAAATGCACTTGATGTTCCCCGATGGGTATACAGCGAATCTAAAGAGGGGAGCGAGTCTTGAAAAATTAAAAATCTTTGATCTCAAGAGTCATGATTGGCACATGTGGCTAGAGCGGGTAATACCGGTGATGTTACGTGGCTTTATTTCTGAGGATGAATGGCTAGTACTGGCGGAGCTGAGCTATTTCTTCCGTGTTCTTTGTGCGAAAGAATTGTCGCCTGGCGTGGTAGAAGACATGGAGGAGTTTGCACCGGAGTTGTTGTGCAAGTTAGAGAAGATCTTTCCACCGGGCTTCTTTAATCCAATGCAGCATTTGATTTTACATCTACCGACCGAGGCAAGATTGGGTGGGCCCGTGCAAGATCGTTGGTGCTATGCAACTGAGAGAATGCAGAAGACCCTTCGCGCTAAATGTAAAAATAAGCGTAGAATTGAAGCATCGATGGCTGAGGCATTCATTACTGAGGAGGTGGCAAACTTTATGACAGCACACTACGAAGCCAAAAATCATCATTTGCATAATCCGAAGCCTCGGCACAATGATGGTGACCCTAAAAAAGGTGGGTCCAACCTCAGCCTATTCAAAGGGAAGCTCGCACCAGCCGGTGCTTCGAAACCAATAACGTTGGATATCGAAGAATGGCGGAACATTTCGTTGTATATCTTCAACAACCTAACAGAAGTGCGGCCGTACATCGAGTGAGTTCTCGGCACATGTTCCCGTAACTTCTAATTCATTTGAACTGCTCTTATTCCCGGATATTTCAAACAGTCGTTACGTCATCAAATTCTCGGATGGAGCGGTGATCGAAAATGATTCCGTCGAAGAGTATGAGCTTCTGTCAAAGACAGGAGGCGGCTATCCCGGTTTCATCTCTTGGTTCAAACAAACGGTAATTATCAATAATGGACCATTTCATTCTTGGTCTAACTTGCGGCTAATGCAACAACCGTTTCGTATTAAACTTGTAGGCTAATTCAGAGTCTATGGACGCCGAATTGAGACAAGTCGCTAGTGGTTTTGACTATAAGGTCCGTTCATTTGAGAAATACAACATCAACGGGTATCTCTTTCGTACCTTTGGCAAAGAGCTATCTATGCCCGACCGGAAATCTACAAATTGTGGTGTCTCTGCTATCGGCGAAGGTGTTATCGAGTATTATGGAAGAGTTGAAGCAATTTATGAACTTCAATTCTATGGTGAAAACCCACCGAACGTCGTAGTCTTCAAATATTATTGGTTCCAGCCGAAAAAGACTAGAAGGACTCATGAACATATAGGACTAGTCGAAATCAATCCAAACACCCATTTAGATGTTCCCGATGTCTATATTACGGCTCAACACGCGACCCAAGTTTCCTATCTACCGTGGGCATGCCAAACGGATAAGAATCTGGAAGGTTGGTATGTTGTTTATGAAGTGCCGCCACATGTCAGACCACCTCTCCCAAATGAACAGGATTATGAACCTCACATTAACCCAGACACATATGATGGAGAATTCTTCCAAGAAGCACGTCTTTTCAAGAAACGTTTCAAGAACCGCCATGCTTCATCCAAGAACATGGAAGTAGACAGCGACAATGAATCCGACTCCAGCCCTGAGCCGGAACCAGAAGACCTGGAACTCGTAGAGGTTACTGATGCGGATGACCTGTCAATGCTTCAACGATTAAAGGAAGGCCTTTCACAACTTCACGCCGTTGAACCCGATGAGCACGTCATTCATTAAGACATGCGTGATAGTGATGATGATGATGCATTTATTGATGATGATTATTAGTTTGTAAGATTCACAACTTAAATTATATATATTATAATCTTTATTATTCATGTACATATTATTATTCATGTCAGTCATTCATTTATTGATGGTGGGCGCGGGTCCAGAGCGCTCGACGGGTTCTTCCCAGGCGCCCCGCACGAGGGGTGGTACTTCCCTTCCACCCCTATCTCTCCGTAGAGCCTTGGCAGACAGTCTTTCGACACCAGCCGGGGGTTCTTCTTCGTCGGCGGCATTGCCCATTGGGAGAGGTGCTGGTCGGGTAGGGAGGAAGGGGAAGGGTACAGGGAGAGGTGGTGGCCGCGGAAGATCCAGGAGGACTGTTGAGCCGTCCTCGCCACCACCACCAGCTCATTCACCCGAGCATAGGACTAGTATGGTTGACCCGTTTGCGGAGGAGGCTATGGGGACTCCGGTCCAGGAGCCTGATGTTCACGGGCATTCGTCCCATGAGACTCCGGTCCAGGAGCAGACTCGGGTCGAGGTGCATTCGGCCCAGGAGCAGCCAGAGGAGACTACGGTTCCGGAGGCTTCACCCGACGTGGAGAGGGCCGGATGGGAGCCTTGGCTGGATCGTACCGAGTTACCGGATTGGACCGAGGGTCCGGGTGGCTCAGGGGGCGGGGATGAGCTTACGGATAGTGAGGGCGATGTGCAGGTGGACGGGGCCACCATGTACAAGCGTGGTAGTACACGTCTCCCGATCGCCCCGGCTACCCGCGAGCAAAGGCCGGTGATTAAACCTGAAGGAGATAGGTAAGTACATTTACCCTTTTTTTAGCTTTTGCCTTCAAGTTTGTTCAAATATCTAATGCGCTGACCTTATCATACTGCAGGGGATGGGTACACCCTCTTGGAGTCCGCAGGCCGAACTCCGTCCTTGGTGTGCTTTGCCGGACAAATTTCCCGGGGTTTGTCACGTTGCCTGGTGAGGGTCAGGTTCCTACACTAGGATTTACCTGGGAGCACTACCAGGCTGCGCAGGCCCCGCCGGAGGAGATTATAGATGGTGTCTTGTGCCACACGAGGACCGAGATGGTGATCAGGAGCTTTTGGGTAAATTATTCTTTTACAGAATCTAAAATTAACAATATACCTAATTATTGTACTAATCGGTGTTTTCACGTTTGATTGCAGACCTTCTATAGGTGTGAGGATGGATATGAGGAGGAGGCGGCCAGGGTTCTAGAGGTCGAGTGTAGGCGGTTACTACAGAACTTGCGCCACGAGGCTAGGCAGCAGGCTATTCGAGATTACTACACCACGCGTGGTATTAAGAAGGAGAAGAAGGATTGCCGCGGAAAGTTTTTGAAGAAGGAGCAATACATGAAGGTAATTACCTATTCTTAAGTCCTTCTACGTAGTTTTCTTGATTTCATTCAAAGGCGTAGCGCTGAAAATTCTTTCTAATAACTTACAGGTGCCCCCGAGATGGTGTGCGGATAAGATGGATTGTTGGGAGGCGTTGGTTGATGAGTGGTGCACAGACAGCTGGCGAGCCGTCCACGAGAATGCGAAGGATTGGCGTAGCCAAATGGTTGGTGTGCCACACCATCACGGCAGCGCCAACTTACTTCAGTTTGGACGAAACTGGGTATGTGATTTGCTTCAAGATTCATGCAATTCATTCTTGATGCTAATATTTGATTCCTCTCTTTTAGGTGCATCACAATAAGACTGAGATGCCACACTTGTACGACCTTTATGGCATGGCCCATACTGCCTCGTACAAGAAGGCGAAGGCATTCTCTGAGTCTGACCTGGATGATCCCAGTAACTTCACCAACATATCATCCCACCAGAAGCTCGTGGCATACAGGGACGCGGGGAAGGCTACGAAAGGGGATGACTTTAACCCTAGCCAGGAACCTTTGGATCCAGAGCTGGTGATGATATCTGGTGGCGGAGGCCCCATGGCTCGATAGCCATTGGAGATGGGATAATACGTTGTCCACTCACTCTTCCGGAGATCAAGGCGCGCCAGTCGAGCAGATGTCCTGAGATAACGCCTCGTCCACAGCCAGTCGAACTTGCCATTGAGGTTAGTTGTACGTACTAAGAACACTTTCATCCATTTCATTATGTGTGTCACCATAGATCATTACTGTGGTAACGAGGAATGGTTTTTCAGGCTGCTCTTCAGAAAGAGAGAGCGGCAAACCAGGCTGCTCTTGAGAAAGAGAGATTGGCAAGCCAGGCTGCTCTTCAGGCTGCTCTTGATGAGAGGGACCAGACCACGGCACGATTGCTTGAGGAGGAGAGGGCCCGGAATGAGGCGGGTCAACGGGCCCTGTACGAGCTTTTTGTGGTATGTTTTTTTTCACATTAGCCAAATCATGTGTGTAATGTCTGTTTCAATACTAACTAATACGACCCATTTTTCAGGGTCTGTGCGAGAAGAGCGGTCAAGTCCCTCCGCCGATGCCCGTCTTCTCTTCAGTTATTATAAACTAGTATTAATAATTGAGTGTCATCATGCTAACTGAGACATTGCAAAATATCTTTTCTGCAGAATAACTCCCGAGCAGCATCGCACGACCCTTCTCCAGGGCAACAGTCTCCTAACGAAGCCGGCGCGAGCAACCATGGTGCTTCTCCTCCTTGATGACCACTACGGTAAGTTTTTCCTCCAAACTTAGCTTGTTTTTCTTTAAAATGAGATAATTAGCCCATTTAGCTCGAAGAAGACATAATTAGGTAATTTAGCTTCAACAAGAAAAGAAGAAATAGGAAAAATGAAAAGAAAGAAGAAGCTTGGCCTTCTCCTCCTCCTCCTTCTCCTCCTCCTTGATTTCTTCTTCTTCTCCTCCTCCTCCTCTTTCTTCTCCTCTTTCATATTATCCTTGCAATTGCTTTAATTTCCCCAACAATCACATAATTAGTCCATTTAGCTCCAAAATACCATAATAAGCTCAAAATGGCATAAGAACCTTGGTTAGCTCATGAATATTATATACTTAGCTTGTTTTCCTCTAAAATGGGATAATTAGCCCATTTAGCTCAAAAAAGACATAATTAGGTAATTTAGTTCCAACAAGAGGAGAAGAGGAGAAGAAATAGGCAAAATGAAAAAAAAGAAGAAGAAGAAGAAGGAGGAGGAGGAGGAGGAGGAGACCTTCTATCCTTCTCCTCCTCCTCCTCCTCCTCCTCCTCCTTCTTGATTTCTTCTTCTTCTCCTCCTCCTCCTCCTCTTTCTTCTCCGTTTTCATATTATCCTTGCTTTAATTAACCCAACAATGACATAATTAGCCCATTTAGCTCCAAAATACCATAATAAGCTCAAAATGGCACAAAAACCTTGATTAGCTCATGAATATTATATACTTAGCTTGTTTTCCTCTAAAATGACCTAATTAAAATATTTAGCTTAAAAAAGACATAATTAGGTAATTTAGCTCCAACAAAAGGAGAAGAGGAGAAGAAATAGGCAAAATGAAAAGATAGAAGAAGAAGAAGAGATGAAGGAGGAGGAGGAGGAGGAGGAGGCCAAGGACCTTCTATCCTTCTCCTCCTCCTCCTTCTTCTTGATTTCTTCTTCTTATGTCATTTTCTTTCTTATCCTCTTTCATATTATCCTTATTTTAATTAACCCAACAATGACATAATTAGCCCATTTAGCTTCAAAATATCATAATAAGCTCAAAATGGCATAAGAACCTTGGTTAGCTTATGAATATTATATAATTAGCTTGTTTTCCTATAAAATGACATAATTGGAATATTTAGCTCAAAAAGAAGGAGAAGGAAGAAGAAGAAGAAGAGAAGAAGAAGAGAAGGAGAAGGAGAAGAAGGAGGAGGAGGAGAAGAAGAGAAGAAGAAGGAGAAGGAGGAGAAGAAGAAAGAGAAGGAGCCCTCCTTCTTCTCCTTCTTCTTCTCCTTCTTCTTCTCCCCTTCTTCTCCTCCTTCTTCTCCTTCTCTTCTTTTTTCTTCTTCTCCTCCTCCTCCTTCTCCTTCCCCTTCCCCTCCTCCTCCTCCTTCTTGTTTTTCTTCTCCTTGTTCTCTTCTTGCTTCTTCTCTTTCTTCTTCAATTTAGCTTATTTGTAATATATATGTTGTTGTTCTTCTTCTTCTGACTTTCTTATTCCCATTTTGCAGATTGGATGCTACATGCATGGAAGCTGGCGTTGGAGTGCTTTAGTTTCCGTTTTTATTTGAGTTGATGAACAATGTGTTGGTTCTTTGTATGTTTTGATGAACAATGTGTTGATGAACAATATATGTGCAACTATATGTATGTATATATGGATGAAACTTTGTATGTGTTGGTTCTTTTGACATATGGGATGTACGTTGATGAACAAATGGCATTGATGAGCTTTATATGTATATCATATATGTGTTGTGATCTATTTATGATATATGTGCTATGAATTATATGTATATGTGCTGTGAAATAGAAAAAATAAATAAAAATGTGACAATATAGGCTCTTTGCCGTCTGCCAGCTGATGGCAAAGGCCTTTGCCGTCAGCCAGCCGGCGGCAAAGGCGCCACGTGGCGCCCAGCTGTGCAACCTGGGCAGTAGCAGCTGGCCATATAGTCTCTTTGTCGTCCGCTTCCTGGGGGGCAGACGGCAAAGAAGAGGGCACAGAGGAGGAGGCAGGCGGCAAAGAGTGGAGAGGGGGGGGAGGACCCGGCAGACGGCAAAGATTGACGGGGAGGCAGACGGCAAAGATGGAGGGGAGGGGAGGGGAGGAGAAGGCAGACGGCAAAGATTGACGGGGAGGCAGACGGCAAAGATGGAGGGTAGGGGAGGGGAGGAGAAGGCAGACGGCAAAGATTGACGGGGAGGCAGACGACAAAGATTCACGGGGAAAGGCAGACGGCAAAGGCTCCGTTAACCCCTAACGGAGGCAACGCCTGTCGGCTGCCGTCTCAAAAGCTTTGCCGACTGCTCCTAATGAAAGCTGACGGCAAAGAACTTTGCCGTCCGCTTTGGGGGGGCAGACGGCAAAGAAGGTCCTATGCCGTCGTAGGCTGACGCAGAAATTTTACCGGCCGTGACAATCTTTGTCGTCTGTGGTATTGTCTTTGCCGTCAGGGATACTGTCTTTGCCGTCTGTGGCGGCAGACGACAAAAAAGGTGATTCCTGTAGTGTAAGTCATCAATTTTGCATAAGTGTTAGGATGTGTGTCCTTTCAAACAACATCTGAAGATTCTAGGATACTTAGCTCACACCGCAATTTGCAAAATCTCTTTTCATCAAAGGGCTTAGTGAGGATATCTTCTAGTTGTCCTTCAGTCTTCACATGGTCGATGATGATGTTGTTCTTGAGTACATGATCATGAAGAAAATGATGATGAATCTGGATGTGCTTGGTCTTCGAGTGTTGCACTGGGTTGTATGTAATCTTGATTGCACTACCATTGCCACAGTAGAGTGGCACATTCTTCATGTTGATGTCGTAGTCCTTGAGGGTTGCTTCATCCATAGCAGTTGAGCACAACATGAACCAGCAATAATGTACTAAGCTTAAACAGTAGAAAGTGACATGCAGTTCTGCTTCTTTGAGTACCAAAAGACTAAGGATCGTCCGAGGAAATGGCAGGTGCCTGATGTTGACTTGCAAGCCACACGGTCACCAACATAGTAAGAGTTAGAATATCTAACGAGATGAAGATTTGAGCCCTTGGGATACCATAATCCAAGAATTGGTGTGTGAGCTAGATATCAAAGAATATGCTTCACAACCTTATAGTGCGATTCCATCGGTGTTGCTTGGAAACGGGCATACATGCAAACACTAAGCCAATCATAGAGCGATACACAAGCTGATAGAAATCTTTACCATTTTTGTTAGTGCAGAGGTGGCCATTGGTAGGCACGGGAATTTTGACGCCTTTGCATTCATGCACGCTGGATTTCTTCAGGACATCCTTGAGGTACTTCTCTAAAGAAATGAAGATGTCGTTACGTTGTTGATGAGTTTGTAGTCCTAGGAAGAATTTGAGCTCCCCCATCATGGGCATTTGATATTCTTCACCCATCAAGTAGGCAAATTTATCAACATAATGTTTGTTAGTACAACTAGAGATGATATCGCCCACATATATTTGCCACACAAATTGTTCATTGTCATAATATTTTGTGAAAAGAGTTGGTTTGGGTGAACCGGGTTTGAAGCCTTTCTTCATGAGGAATTCGTTCAATATGTCGTACCACTCCCGTCGGGGATATTACTCACAGTTTGACCCAGCCAGGAGATGACCCGCCCATCATTTGACGACTGATGCAAGGTGCCATGTTCACCAGGTCAATCGGGATGGAATGACCCAAGGCCTAGTGTGCAAGCCGGCGTAAAAGCGGATCACACAGAAGGCCCAAGAAGAGTTAGAATTCCCTCCAAGAGAAGCAAGACCTAGATTAGGATTCCAGAGAAACTAGTGTTAGTCCAAGTAGGCTCTATGTAAACCTACCCCTTCAACCTATATAAGAAGGGGCAGGGCACCCTAAGAGGGCAAGGTAAATTAGGTATAGAGAAGAAAAATCATGAGATAGCAAAATTAGGCACCCTCAAGGTTAGAGGTAGCGATTCCGCACCCTTGTGATCGAGATCATCCTCATCATGATCGTCATTGAAACACAAGCAGGGCGTAGGCTTTTACCTCTTTCGGAGGGGCCGAACCTGGATAAACTCACGTCTCTCGATTCCTACCAACCCATTTCAAGCCGCCACATAGTTGCGATGGCCTCACACTTAAGTCCTTACATGAGGACATCTACCGTGATAAAAACACGAAGTTGGCAGCCAACATGGGGCATAGCACTATGGTGTTGTGTTTTTGAAGGGAGCTCTTCATAGATTAAGAAGCTCGCGATTGTTCAGATGAAGAAGAGTAGGAGAGTTGTCGAATCTGAATTAGGCTTTGTCGTTCTGCATGCCCAGATGCGATGCGATCTGTTGAAACCCAACAGGAGATCTATTTCTACTGTTGCTATCGTGCGTCGTCGAGATCGACAGGATTTTTGCTACTACAGCCGTATGCCGAGTCACATCAATATATATCTATATGTTCCCATATGCTACTATTAATGGGGAAGGCCGAAGCCAAGTTCATCAATAACAAGCCGCCTTCATCCCCTTCCTCCCGCACACATGCATCGCGGGCACGGTCAGATCTCGGGATTGGACCAAAAACAACGAGGACGACGACGGCTGGATCTTGGAACGCATATGGCGGCAGTACACAAGCCTACACAGCTCCACACGAACATGCTCGAGCGCCTCCTGGTTTCTCCCGCCATCACTGGCGGTTGCCATCGCTGCGTACTTGGCTGCCTAGTCCGTGACATTCACTGACAACCGGCATCCACCGCATCTGGTTTCCCCACATCCACCACGGGTGGCCAGCAATACCGCATCAGGGACAAGTAGGTGACGTCCCCGATATGCTTCTCGGTGTCCATGGTTAGCATGATCCACCTCGATTCTTCCAAAACGCAGCATGCTCCACCTAAGAGCATGGTTAATAGTATAACCAACTGCTGGCTACAAGCCATCTTATAGTCCATCTTATAGCTAGCTTGTACAATAATTAGTTATAAAAGAGTACTACTTTTATCATATATGCCCCACATTTCATTCTCACAAAAGCATCTAGGAGCACGTGCTGGAGCTAGCTCTTCACGAAGAGACCTCTTCCTTTCTCTCTCCTCTTCTCTATCATCCAACTCAGCAAAAATATAGCATTTTAATCCTTACAACCTGCTGACTGTACCTCTAATCCGATCGTGCTCGGGGCGCAAGGAGCAGCTGCTCGCCCTGACAAACTCCAGTCTCGAGCCCGCTTCCTAGCCGTACTTGCCTCGCCATGTCCGAGCACGACTCACAATGGCCTTGCCTCGAGCTGCCCTCACCGGCGCCTTCCTCGTCGCCGTGACCTTGTCTTTGGGTCGCCCTGTCTTCAACCAACGAGCCGCCGCCCTGCTGTGATGTCTCTGCCCCGCCACTCCACGTCATCTACGGCCTCACCTTGCCAAGCCTCGCCTCAAGCTGACCCACCGGCATTGCCCTTTGACCGCCGCCGCGTTCCACGAGCCACCCCATTGCACCGCTTGCCTCCACTACATCTTGAGCCGTCGCGCTGCCCGCTTCCGCGTGCTGTTGCGCAAGGCCAATCCTGCCATCCCACACCTGCAACAGGCTGGCTCTGCCTCTCCGTCGTGCGAGCCTATACCCGCGCCAAACCCGCTTAGCGCGCCCAAGCCGCCGCACACTCCGCCATCACCAGACCTTGCCTCCACTCACTCGCCTTAACGCCAGCCCTGCCACTGGTCATGACATGCTCTGCCGGCTCACCTCCGACCGCAGCATCACATCTCCACCCTGAGTCCGATTCTACACCCTCTCGTGCCGCCATGGAGCCGCTTTCTCCGCTCGCCCTGTGTCGTGGCCGCATGAGCCGAACCCCCGCGGCCTTTGGCCCACGGCCTTTTACATCAGTTGGACGTTCCCCCGCGAGCCGTCCTTGGTGAGTGGTTACACCTTGGCCCTGCTGCCGCCTTAAGCTGTTGGCCACCGTCGAGCTGCCATCTCCGTGGCCTCGCTCATGCTCCGCCGGTTTGACACGAGGCCTTCGCCGGCTGCTTGCCGCGCCGCCTGTTGCCTTCGCGGGGCTGGATGGCCGATAGATCAAGGGAAAGAAATGGGCACCGGCTACCCATGTTGAGACGGACTAAAAATCAAAAGGAGCTGAGGTCGGCTGGTCAGTCTGCTTGGACTAATCTTCAGCACAGAGCATACGTACACCAAACTATGCTCCTCGTTAGTTGTGTTAAGGATTAATTTAATCCTAGTAATCAATGCGTAAGTCGGTTGTTTACGTTGGTTGTGGTTACCGACATTGTAACTCTAACTGCCTGGTAAGAAGGGTATATATACCCAGTTTTCAATCAATGAGAAAGACTCTTCGGTCATTTGCTTTTATTCTTTGCTTTTATTCTTTCACACGTTATCAGCATTTTTCGCTCTGCATCGAAGAAGCACAACGCGACTTGCCTTTGTACTGCAGCCCAACCGGCGACGCAAGCGGCCGGCCTGCGGCAGGGTAGCCATCCGCGGTGGCGCGACGAGGCAGGCGAACGTCAGCGAGAAAGAACGACCACGAGGCACATGGCTATCGCAACATCGACGCCCTCCGGCTCGACGGAGGCACGGCTTCAACGCCAGCGTCCATCTTGACCTCGTCGGCTCCCAAATCGGCGAACGGACAAAGGGGGCATCAATCTCCAATCCTTCATCGATTCTATGATGAAAACAAAAGAAGAAACGAATTGATTGCAGTCCAAAGAGGACATTGAAATCGACTACATTTTTTTTCTATGAAGTTGAGCAATGGAGAACTACAACGAATTGATCCTTGTTTTTCATCTTTAGTTGTCAGGAAATTTGGCAATGTACGCATCCTTTAATGAAACATAAGAAGAGAAAAGACGAACAAAAAAGAAGGAAGAGCAAGGACGTTGGCATCCACGGCTAATGGTTCGAAGATCCATACCAAGTACTTCGTGGCCTTCAGTCTCGTCGCAGACTCGATTCCTGCGTGGTGGCATCGTCGACCCGGCACACCAGTGACGCAGACCCTCAACGCAGCGCGTGGTGGCGTGGTGTCGTCGGCATGGCGCGGGGCGCTCGACTGAATGTGGCACATCAGCGCGTCTTGCGGCCGCTGGCTGCGAGACGCGGTAGTGCTACGTTACTACGCGTCTACGTGCAGTAGCACGGATGCATGACGGCTGCTGCCGGATGCGAGCCGTGGCGGCGGAGCTACCACCGGCCCAAGGCAGCGCCCTCCGGCGCGGCGGTGGCCTCTGCGTACAAGGGGAGCAGCCGAACGAATCAATTGATTCGTATCCTCAAGCAGGAATCGATAAGAAATCTTATCCCTTTGGATATTTTGCAATTTAGTGCTCGGAATTCATCCAACTACACACAAGTCCATGAAAATACTGATCGGGTATTGCTAAATTCATATAATTTTTTTTGTCACCCTTGAGGCTAACAAACTTTGCGTTTCACTAGATTACTGTATTACGTAATCAAGCTATCAGGCATAATGCACTTTGAATTTTCAATACAATAACTATATATTTCCAAAGCATGTTTACTTTCCTTTTGAATTTAAATGTAAGTCAAATCGGAGTTATAAGTTTCATAATGAGTATCATCATCAAAATTTATTTGCGAATCACAAGGTATTGATGACATCTACTGCACAGTTTGCAGATTGTTCATCACTACTGTAAGGTCTACATCTTGTTATTTGATAAGATGATTACCTTCAATGTGCTCTTCCAAATATTAATATTTGATGTGACTATCTCAAGATATCATATGATAATACTGGCATCTACTGTAAATTTTATAGATTATCCACTATTACTGCAAGGTCTATATCATGTCACTCTGACACATGATTACCTTCAAAGTGATTTTCTTAAATATAGCATAACATAAGGTAATAGAATTATGAACATCTACTGGCAAATGTGAGACTATGTTTTCTATTACTGCAAGATCTACACCATATTGGTGATTATCTTCAAAGTGTTATCCTATATATATAGAGGTCTACACATATGGCTACATGGTATCACCCGTATTAGAATTTGCTCCCCCGAAGCATTTATTGTTGTTGTTCACTAAAATAATTTACTTTCATAGTAAATATTATACTTGCACGCTTTCTTGAATATGTCATAGGAAATTATGAAAATATAAGCATATACGTCTGATTACCTTCTATTACATTGGTAAAATACATGGCAATGAAGCCTACGACACTATTTCTAATTATAGTTTCGTCCATCCATCAAGATGGATCGCATAATTTATGGCAATGATTAAGTGTCACAACACTTTTACAAGGTCCACATCACATTGTCATTATACTTTCATAGCGACTAACCAATGTGAAATACACAAACTCTATACGTTTTGGCAGTGACTCTCAAGTCACACACTTCCTTAAGAATGAATTCCAAAACATTAGCAACAATTTCATCGCATGTGGTATATTGAAGGATACACCCAGGTTCATCAAGGATCACCTTGAACATGATTGTTCCCAAACAAATCATTTCTTCATTGATGCCACTTACTCATAGTAGTAAATTAAATAAATGCATTACATTTTCAAGTAACACATGGCTCACATTTCCAAATACACCAAATCATGATTTGGTGGGAGTATTTATTTTAAGATGATTCATGACATCAGTCATTGTATCCACATGCGGCATTTGTGGCCACTATAACTCCTACTTCGGAATATGTGTCATGGCTATTCTCTTAAGAGCTAATTATGTTTGTATGTATTTCGTTTGTCACCAACTTCACTTAGTTCTCAAACTAAGTACATAATGGACGAATATTTATTCACCTTGAATATTTCCCTTAAGAGAAACATGCTGCCATGAGCACATTTGGAATGATCACCCAATATTTTTTCAAGGCCTCAAGTCTACCGCACCTTACAATTTTGGTAATTATACAATCAACTTGAAGTTGAGATTTTGTGATCAGATATTTTTCATATTTGAATCCGATTGAATAGCCCATAATACACTTTACATCCTCTTATGATGGCATTACCATTTTCATGGTAAATAAACAAATTATTTCTTAAAATCATCACATTCACCCAACGGGTGCTATACCATTATTTAAAAATATTTGCTATTATTGAGAAGCAAGTCAATGGTCACAAAATAGAACCATGAGGAATTCAAAGTAAAGTGGAGGCTAAAGACAACCAATGACAGAATTATCTTTTAATTGGAAATTGATCATTTCCATATGATCACAAAGACAACTCTCAAGTTTGTCAAATGTGTGGTTACATAAATATCGTACATACGATTACCAAACCCTCAAACATATGGGGAAATAAGTTCATTGGGATATTTAAAAATTTGCAAACATAAGACGAGAAACTATTCTGGTAAATCTTCATCAGCAGGAGAACCAAAAATATGGTGCAAGAAAAGAATGATCAATTCGTTTGCGCATATGATATGTTTGCGTAATTCATTTTTTTAGTAATATGGGAGACCTCATGTAATATCCTGATTATTCCCAAAATATTGTTTACCTATACTTGTACTACTACATGTAGTGTAATGTCCAATATCCTATTTCTTGAACATTAGATTTTATAATTTTTGAATGTATGAATCAATTCATACTCAGTTTTGTTGCGTACAAAATAATTTTCTAAATCTTACAAATTACTTATCCTCATGGATTATAGAAAATTGTGGAAATAATTTGCAAACAAAATATTGTGATAATCCAACAGATTATACACAATCTCATGTTCATGTCAATGGCAATGGTATGAGACATCCTCCATATTTGCAAAGTTCAGGGGGGGTAATCTCCCAAACTATAACCTATTAACAATCATCAGATTGCATATATTGTACTCTTTTTTTCCTTAATGAGTTTTCCCTAACGGTTTCTTATAAAAGGTTTTTAACGAGATAATATAAACACAAGTATCTATATATGCCATATCATTTTCTCCTTATATTTTTTTCCCACTGGGTTATAAAGGAGTTTTCAATGGCATGTATGATTGCACTCTTTTCCCCTATGAGTTTTCTCTCAAAGTTTCTCATAATGGTTTTTAATGAGGCAATATGTTATGAAACATCATATGTTATACTTTCTATTTTCCCTATCGGGGTTTTTAAAGGAAGTACTCAAGACATATCAATTGTTCTCTAAACTCACCAATGAGTTTTCTCCTTCTATAGAGGTTTTCGCAAATGAGTTATCACGAGACAATAAATCATTATATGTTGTATCATTTTCTCCTTATTTTTCCCACGGGGTTTAAAGGAGTTTTAGCAACATATCTATACTATACTCCTCATATTTTTCCCATAGGGTTTTTGGAGGAGACAATAAAGATTATACATGTCTTTCTCAAAATGAAGAAGATGAACATTCTCAACGCAAACACATACCGGAAGGAATCTTTATCAAGATGAAGCGTATTAGACTAGCATAGATTAGGGGGAGTGTTAAGGATTAATTTAATCCTAGTAATCAATGCTTAAGTCGGTTGTTTACGTCGGTTGTGGTTACCGACATTGTAACTCTAACTGCCTTGTAAGAAGGGTATATATACCCAGTTTTCAATCAATGAGAATGACTCTTCGGTCATTTCTTTTATTCTTTCACAAGTTGGATGCGTCCGTCATCAAGCGAAAACTATCATCAGGAAATATTTTTCTAATAATTTTTTTCACACGAATATGTTCTATCAAAAAAATTTATACATTGAATTGTACAAATTTACATGCAGGATAATTTATAAATAGGAGGCAGCACCATTGTCTGAATGTGGTGGAAAATCCAACGTACGCGCATGACAGTCCGAGTGGGACGATCTACATCAACACACCGTGTCGCGCCTGCTCGCTCGAGCCGCCCGACGGACGCGTTCAAACCGCCGCCTCCATGGACCGACCTACATCAACACGCCGGAGCCGCGCCTGATCGCTCGAGCCTTCCAACGGACGGACGCACGCCACCCCCATAGACCATCTCTTTCAACAACATTGAAGCAATGGAAAAAGTGACATTAAGAATCATGTCTTACCCAACATCGCCAAAAGACATGCCAGCCTCCGCTCGCACCAGGTTTCTTAATGGATAGACGCATTGGCCTATTATCCCAGTGATATATTCTACTTTAACATATCAAAAGAAACAGAAGATCTTGCCATGAAGGAAGTATCCCTAGAGAAACTACAATTTGATCCGGCGAAGATTGAGCGGTAATTCAAAAGCCAACTTCAAAGAAAAAAATAGCCCTCGAGGAGTTAGGAGAGTCGGACTACATGAGAATAACAAAGCAAGGCTCATAAGGCATATGAACTCAATTTGTCCATGGCATTTGCCAAAACATATACAATGTGCATCATGAAGATCATCAACTCGACAAATCATCTTTAGTTTGAGTAATCTCCATTGTTCGGTCGTCAACCTTATGTCGACTTATGCCACAACAAAGTATGAAGACTCTGAAGTTGTCTCCATGATCTGACTTAAGACTCCAGGGCTACACAGTCACGGATCGACAGATTTGGGTGTTTTCAACAAATTCAAGAACTCCGAGTCATTGCAGGGAAGACAACCCGGAACCCAGGGGCTGCTTCCTTATGGGTGAAAAATTAAAGGTCGCCAAACAAGTTCAGCTGCCACACTGTGTTGTTCAAACATGGGTATCTTTCTTTATTGGATTATCATATCGTGGTTAATGGAATTAAGCCAGCTTATGTGGGGGCTATTGGCCCCAGGTTGTTTAGCACTAATAGCATTGCCTTTCGCAATCTTATGTTGGGCATTTCTATTGATCATAGGTCACTTGGGGGCTTCCAATTCATCAAGTTTAGCTTTTTCAACCTCTTGATCGGCAAAGACGCCAGAAGATGGTTAAACCTGCCGGTATGTTTGATGTGACTCCGATCAGGTGACTCCATGTACTCTTGACTATTCAATCCATTGTGGACCCTGAATTAGCAAGGTTAAAACATTGTCTTGTCACGTGGGAGCCGGCATGCTGAAAGCGAGGATAAACCATGGGTTATCATACTTGCTTCATTGAAGCAAGACTTGAGCCTCGAAAGCCGGTCTCTTTTTACCGTGTATCACTAAGCCGGATTATTATTGCTTTACATTATCATCGCTTTATCTTTTCAGGTACAAGTACTATTTGTACCGGATCATCATGAATGACCAGTTCACAAAACCTGCAGTCATATTATGATCAGTTCAAGCATACATCATCCTGGATTGCATTATGCATCATACATACATATCATGCCGGTCTTCAAACTAGGATACAACATAAACTTTTGCAGGAACATCTTTGAGAGCCAAACTGGCCGGATTTTTCATCATTCTTTATCATAACCAGTATCAAATGATTAGTTTTTTCAAATCAGTTCAGGAGAAATAAATATTCTCGAAAGGCTAGTTTGTCACATATTGCTGAGCGAGTATATTACATATTACTGAGCTGACCCATGACATATAATGACGGGTCATCTAATTGACCGGCTCTTGGATTTCTTTAACTTGCGCTTGTAGTAAACTACAACACTTATGGATTTCTCAAACATATATTTGTCGGGTTGCACCGGAAGCACGGACATGGATTTTCACTTCAAGCACAAAGGCATTGTTCCACGATATTCATGAAGACAAAAATTTCCAATTTGTATTACAACCATGGTCAAGGATTCATTCAAATTAAGGGGAACTTATGAAGTGCATTATGATGGGTTATATTATTCTCACAATGTCCCAACTCGCCACAAGCAATCGACCCGGCACTTGGGGGTTACACTGCTTAGATCAAATTTCTGAAGTCCCAAGTCACCGTAGGCATGTGACTTGGCACTTGGGGGGCTACAACATTCAGTTGTTTAAAATTATGGGGTCCAATTTGAAGACCCGCCCCATGCTGCGTCTTGAGCTTGCGTTGGTTTTCCCTTGAAGAGGAAAGGGTGATGCAACACAGGAGCAGTAAGTATTTCCCTCAATTTGAGAACCAAGGTATCAATCTAGTAGGAGAATCAAGCCAAGTGTCCAGAGTACCTGGGCAAACACAAACGAGCTTGCACCCAACGCTATAAAGGGGTTGTCAATCCCTTCAAGATTGATTGCAAAGTGGGATCTGAAGGCGGAAAGAGCAACGAAGTAAAAGTGTAAGGCTGAAAATATGATGTGAAGTAGACCCGAGGGCCATAGTGTTCACTAGAGGCTTCTCTCAAAATAGCAAGTATTACGGTGTGTGAACAAATTACTGTCGAGGAATTGATAGAACCGCGCAAAGTCATGATGATATCTAAGGCAATGATCATACATATAGGCATCACGTCCGAGACAAGTAGACCGATACTTTCTGCATCTACTACTATTACTCCACACATCAACCGCTATCCAGCATGCATCTAGTGTATTGAGTTCATGACGAACAGAGTAACGCCTTAAGCAAGATGACATGATGTAGAGGGAAAAACTCAAACCAATGATGTAAACCCCATCTTTTTACCCTTGATGGCAACAACATGATGCGTGCCTTGCTACCCCTTTTGTCACTGGGTGAGGTCACCGCACGATATGAACCCAAAACCAAGCGCTTCTCCCATTGCTAGAATCATAGATCAAGTTGTACAAACAAAACCCAAAACTCGAAGAGAATTACAAGGATATGAAATCATGCATATAAGAGATCAGAAGAAACTCAAATAAGATTCATAGATAATCTATTCATAAATCCACAATTCAACGGATCTCGACAAACACACCGCAAAAGAAGATTACATCGGATAGATCTCCATGAAGATCATGGAGAACTTTGTATTGAAGATCCAAGAGAGAGAAGAAGCCATCTAGCTACTAGCTATGGGCCCGAAGGTCTATGGTGAACTAATCACGCGTCATCGGAGATGTCATGGTGTTGATGAAGAAGCCCTCCGTATCCGAATCCCCCTCCGGCAGGGCACCAGAACGTGCCCAGATGGAATCTTGCGGAGACAGAAGCTTGCGGCGGCGGAAAAGTATTTTGGTGGATCTCTCGCGCAGTTTTTGATTTTTCGGGAATTTATAGGCGGAAGAGGTAGGGAAGACAAGCCACAAGGGCCCACAATCCTGCTAGGCGCGGGCCCCCCTGGCCGTTCCTAGGGGGCTTCTGGCCTCCCCTGGTGGCCTCTGCCTTGCTTCTCACGTCCCCTGCGTATCTTCTGTTCTGGAAAAAATATTTTCAGAAGTTTTATTCCGTTTGGACACCATTTAAAATTCTCCTATGAAAAGGGTAAAAAACATGGAAAAAACAGAACTGCCACTTGACACTGAGTTAATAAGTTAGTCCAAAAAAAGATATAAAAGGCATACAAAACATCCAAAGTTTGACAAGATAATAGCATGGAACCATAAAAAATTATAGATATGTTGGAGACGTATCAAGCATCCCCAAGCTTAACTCCTGCTCGTCCTTGAGTAGGGAAGTGATAAAGACTGAATTTTTGATGTGGAATGCTACCTAGCATAGTTGTCCTTTGTAACTTCTTTCATGTGACATGAATGTTCAGATCCGTAAGATTCAAAACAATAGCTTTCTAGTGACATGAAAACAATAATACTTCAAGCAAACCAGCAAGGTAATCATGAACTTTCAAAATAACAAGGCCAAGGAAAGTTATCCCTACAAAATCATATAGTCTGGCTATGCTCCATCATGCCCACACAACTAATTTAAATCATGCACAACTCCGGTATTGGCCAAGTAATTGTTTTTGCACTCTTACTTTCTCAAACCTTTTTCAACTCTCACGCAATACATGAGTGTGAGCCATGGATATAGCACTATGGTGGAATAGAGTGTGGTGGAGGTTGTGAGACAAAAAGGAGGAGATGGTCACATTAACTCGGCGTATTGAAGGACTATGGAGATGGCCATTAATAGATACCAATGTGAATGAGTAGGGATTGCCATACAAAGGATGCTCTAGAGCTATAAGTATGTGAAAGCTCAAAAGGAGAACTAGTGGGTGTGCATCCAACTTGCTTGCTCATGAAGACCTAGGGAAATTTTGAGGAAGCCCATCATTGGAATATACAAGCCAAGTTATATAATAAAGATTCCCACTATTATATGGTGGTGATAAAACGAGAGTCTCTCAATCATGAAGAACATGGTGCTTATTATGAAGCATAAGTGTGGAAAAAGGTAGTAGCATTGTCCCTTCTCTCTTTTTCTCTCTTTTTTCCTTTTTTTTGTTTGGGCTCTTTGGCCTCTTTCCATATCTCTTTTTTATGGGAAACTTTGGACTCTTTTTTTTATTTCCTCACGTGGGACAATGCTCTAATAATGATGATCATCACACTTTTATTTACTCACGACTCAAAGCTTAGAACGATGATGACTCTATAGGAAATGCCTCCGGCAGTGTACCGGGATGTGCAACGATCTAGCTTGGCGTATGACGTTGAAACATCTCACTAGCTATCTTACGATCATGCAATGGAAATATGAGAGTGACGGAACAAGTCATGAGACGGAACGGTGGGAGTTGCATGGCAATATATCTCGGAATGGCTATGAAAATGCCATAGTAGGTATGTATGGTGGTTGTTTGTGCACCGACGAAAATTGCGCGACACTAGAGAGGCTAGCAAAGGCGGAAGGTGAAAGTGCATTTATATCATGGACTCACATTAGTCATGAAGAACTCACATACTTATTGCGAAAGTTTTTATTAGTAATCAAAACAGAGTGCTAAATGCATACTCCTAGGGGAACGGTTGGTAGGTGTTAACCATCGCGCGATCCCGACCGCAACACAAAGGATGACAATCAATAGGTCAATTATGCTCCGACTTCCTAACATAGCGGTTCGCCATACGTGCATGTTACAGGAATCACTAACTTCAACACAAGTATTTCTAGATTCACAACACCCTACTAACATAACTCTTAATATTACCAAATCCACGTCTCAAAACTAATTGAGAGGAATCAAACTTCTCTTTCTACTCAATGCACATGAAGATGGAAGTTTGATTGTATCCTCTTTGGGTACCTATCACCTTTGGGACTACTTTCATAGCACAAGCCAACTACCAAGTTACGCACCGCCGTGCTCTAAAAGTTCTAAGTGAAGTACATAGAGCAAAATTGTCTAGCTCAAAAGATATAAGTGAAGCACAATGAGTATTCTAGCAAATTCACGAGGAGTGCATGTCTCTCTCAAAAGGTGTGCATCAAGGATGATTGTGACACATAAAAAAGAAAAGACTCCTACGATACAGGACACTCTAAGAAAAACACATATCATGTGGTGAATAAAAATATAGCTCCAAGTAATGTTACCGATGGATCGAAGACGAAAGAGGGGATGCCTTCCCGGGGCATCCCCAAGCTTAGGATTTTTGGTGTTCTTGAATTTGGCTTGGGATGCCTTGGGCATCCCCAAGCTTGAGCTATTTCCACACTTTATCCCTTTGTCCATGAGAACATCACCCAAAACTTGAAAACTTCGCAACACAAAACTTTAACAGAAACTCGTGATATCATTAGCACAAAAAAATAAACTACCAACTCTTTAGGTAGTGTATCAATCTTGATTTCTATTTATATTGGTGTTAGATTACTGTATTCTCACTTTTTCATGGCTAGTACCCCCCCCCCCCCCCGATATTATCCATAGTTTCATCAAAACAAGCAACCAACACAACAAAAACAGAATCTGTCAAAAACAGACCAGTTTGTAGTAATCTCTATACTTCGTATAGTTATGGTACCTCAAAAATTCTGAACAATTACGAAAGCCTGGGCAAAAGGCATATCAACCAGCAGCAAAAAGAATTAACTCAAAAGATATTTATGAATAAAAATTAAAAATAATTTCGTGAGCGAATAGTTTCTCTCTTTTTCCAGCAGGATCAAACAACCAACACCAAACTAGTCATAAAGGTTTCGCTTGGCTCAAACACAAAAAGAAACACAAAAAACACAATCATAATAGAATTATGATGGTGTGGATGCAACAAAAGAGAAAGAAAAATATAAATTCATTGGGTTGCCTCCAAACAAGCGCTATTGTTTAACGCCCTTAGCTAGGCATAAGGCGATAGAATCACGTATCGTCGTCTTTGGTACTCAAACCATAAGTAGCCCTCATCATGGATTCATAAGGAAATCTTATTTTCTTTCTAGGAAAATGCTCCATGCCCTTCTTTAAAGTAAATTGAAACCTAATATTCCCTTCCTTCCTATCGATGATAGCACCAACAGTCCTTAGGAAAGGTCTACCAAGAATGATAGGGCATGTAGGATTGCAATCAATATCAAGCACAATGAAATCCATGGGTACATAGTTCCTATTTGCAATAATAAGAACATCATTGATCCTTCCCATGCATTTCTTGACAGTAGTATCCGCAAGATGCAAATTAAGAGAACACTCCTCAATCTCATTAAAGCCTAGAACATCACATAAAGACTTTGGAATCGCGGAAACACTAGCACCCAAATCACACAAAGCATTGCATTCATAGTTTTTGATTTTGATTTTGATAGTAGGTTCCCACTCATCATGAAGCTTTCTAGGA
The DNA here is from genome assembly GCF_904849725.1 of Hordeum vulgare subsp. vulgare. NCBI lineage: Eukaryota > Viridiplantae > Streptophyta > Magnoliopsida > Poales > Poaceae > Hordeum > Hordeum vulgare. Next base: position 372,329,342 of record NC_058524.1, on the reverse strand, counting down.
ATAGAAACTTCCAACTCAAGTTTCTCTTCAAGAGATTTTGTCATAACATCGACGATATGATCGGTAAAGGCCTTGTTTTGGCTATAAGCGTGTGGAGAGTTTAGCATGGATTGCATCAAGGAAATGCATTCAATCAAGGAGAAACTATCATAATTGAATTCCTTGAAATCTAAAGTAGTAGTTTCATTACTACTCAAAGTTTTGATATCTTCTACTCCACTTTCAATGCTTTTAGCATCAAGATAGATGGACTCCGAATCATTGGGTATTTTTCAACCAGAGTGGATTCATATCCAGCCCCATCATCATTAGGTTTGACACTAGAAAACAAGGATTCAACGGGAGTCACACCAAGTACTTTAAGATCTTCGTGATTCTCATCGCGAGAACACGCCTTTTAAGCCATTCATGTCTAGCACGAATTTGGGCGGTTCTTTCTTTGCTCTCATTCATGGAAACACGCATAGCTTTCAAAGTTTCATCCATATTGATCTTGGGAGGAGCACATCTAACTTTCAAAGCATCAATATCAATAGACATGCTATCAACGCACCTAGCCAAATCCTCAATTTTGAGTAGTTTTTCCTCTATGGACGCATTGAAAATCTTTTGTGAGTTGGTGAACTCTTTGATATTACTCTCCAGATCAGAGGGTAATTTATTGTAATTTCCATGAGTATTGTTGTAGGAGTTGCCAAAGTTACTAGAGGGGTTACTAGGAAAAGGCCTAGGAACATAGTTTCCTCTAAAAGCATTGTTGTTGCCAAAATTATTCCTACCAACAGAATTAACGTCCAAGCTCGCATTGCTACTCTCAATCAAGGAAGACAAGGGCATATCATTAGGATCTAAAGGAGCACTTCTACTAGCAACCAAATTCATTAACTCATCCATCCTAGCACTCAACGAGTTAATTTCTTCTATAGCGTGTACCTTTTTACTAGTAGGTGACCTTTCACTGTGCCACTGAGAGTAGTTTGTCATGATATTGTCCAGGAGTTTTGTGGCTTCTCCTAATGTGATTTCCATGAACGTTCCACCTGAGGTGGAGTCCAAGATATTTCTAGAAGCGAAATTCAAACCAGCGTAGAAGATTTGTATAATCATCCAAAGACTCAAGCCATGAGTGGGACAATTTCTAATCATCAATTTATTCTCTCCCAAGATTGTGCAACATGTTCATGATCAAGTTGCTTAAAATTCATGATATCATTACGGAGAGAGATAATCTTAGCCGGCGGAAAATACTTGGATATATAAGCATCTTTATCACATCATTATCCACATCTTTCTTCTTTTGCATATCGCAAAGCTCAATGAAGGTATTAAGATGGGATGCGACATCTTTACTAGGAAGGCCGGAAAATTGCTCTTTCATAACAAAATTCAGCAGAGCAGCATTGATTTCGTATGATTCCGCACTAGTGACGGGAGCAATCGGAGTACTAATAAAATCATTATCATTAGTATTCGAGAAGTCACAAAGGTTGGTGTTTTCACTCATGGTGACTTTAGCAAGAAAACAAGCACACAAGCGAACAGAAAGCAAGCAAGAGAAAAGGGCGAATGAAAAAGGCAAATATTTTTGTAAATTTTTGTTTTTCAGAAGTGCGGGAGAGGAAAACGAGAGGCAAAAAAGTAAATGCAAGAGATGAGTTTGCGACACTTACTTGGATGAGCTTCACCTAGAATAATCCCCGGTGCCAGAGATTGACACATTGACGGGAAACTATTCTTTGAGTTGATCCTCCCCGGCAATGGCGCTAGAAATCCTTCTGCTGCCTCTTGATCTTGCGTTGGTTTTCCCTTGAAGAGGAAAGGATGATGCAGCATAGGAGCAGTAAGTATTTCCCTCAGTTTGAAAACCAAGGTATCAATCCAGTAGGAGAATCAAGCCAAGTGTCCAGAGTACCTGTGCAAACACAAACGAGCTTGCACCCAACGCTATAAAGGGGTTGTCAATCCCTTCAAGATTGATTGCAAAGTGAGATCTGAAGGCGGAAAGTGCAACGAAGTAAAAGTGGAAGGCTGAAAATATCATGTGAAGTAGACCCGGGGGCCATAGTGTTCACTAGAGGCTTCTCTAAAAATAGCAAATATTACAATGGGTGAACGAATTACTATCGAGCAACTGATGGAACCGCGCAAAGTCATGACGATATCTAAGGCAATGATCATACATATAGGCATCATGTCCGAGACAAGTAGACCGATACTTTCTGCATCTACTACTATTACTACACACATCGACCGGTATCCAGCATGCATCTAGTGTATTGAGTTCATGACGAACAGAGTAACACCTTAAGCAAGATGACATGATGTAGATGGATAAACTCAAACGAATGATGTAAACCCCATCTTTTTACGCTTGATGGCAACAACATGATGCGTGCCTCGCTACCCCTTCTGTCGCTGGGTGAGGTCACCGCACGGTATGAACCCAAAACCAAGCACTTCTCCCATTGCAAGAATCATATATCAAGTTGGCCAAACAAAACCCACAACTTGAAGACAATTACAAGGATATGAAATCATGCATATAAGAGATCAGAAGAAACTCAAATATGATTCATAAATAATCTGATCATAAATCCACAATTCATCGGATCTCGACAAACACACTTCAAAAGAAGATTACAACGGATAGATCTCCATGAAGATCATGGAGAACTTTGTATTGAAGATCCAAGAGAGAGAAGAAGACATCTAGCTACTAGCTATGGTCCCGAAGGTCTATGGTGAACTACTCACGCATTATTGGAGAGGTCATGGTGTTGATGAAGAAGCCCTCTGTATCCGAATCCCCCTCCGGCAAGGCATCAGAACGTTCCCTAAATGGGCTCTTGTGGAGACAGAAGCTTGCGGCGGCGGAAAAGTATTTTTGTGGATCTCTCGCGCAGTTTTGGATTTTTCAGGAATTTATAGGTGGAAGAGGTAGGGCAGACGAGCCACAGGGGGCCCACAAGCCTGCTAGGCGCTGCCCCCCTGGCCGCGCCTTGGGGGCTTGTGGCCTCCCCTGGTGGCCTCTGCCTTGGTTCTCACGTCCCCTGCGTGTCTTCTGTTCTGGAAAAAATCTTTTCGGAAGTTTTCCGTTTGGACACCGTTTTAAATTCTCCTCTGAAAAGGGTCAAAAACACAGAAAAACAGGAACTGGCACTTGGCACTGAGTTAATAAGTTAGTCTAAAAAGTTATAAAAGGCATACAAAACATCCAAAGTTTGACAAGATAATAGCATGGAACCATAAAAAATTATAGATACGTTGGAGACATATCACCCCATCACATACTGATGAGCCGGCTCTTGGGGGCTAAACATGTGACATTCAATACATTCAACTCAACTCATATCTCGCGATTTAGATGACAACCCGAATTTATCCAAAGCTATCTATCTACAACATTCAAAACCAAGTTCAAAAGTCCCGGGTTGTTGGAAGCAAAAACAATTCAACCCTCGTGGGCTACAACAGCTGAAGCTTTTTTAAAGTATAGACAACTACATGTCTCAGGCTGTTGCACACAATACAACCCAACACCTGGGGGAGACAGCCAAGATATTTTTCTACCCGAACTGCCAAGTCATCATGAACTAATAAACTCAGAGCTTGGGGGCTACAGGTAATGTGGAGATAAAAAGAGAAAATAAGAATATCCTCAACCAATCAATTTTAAAGTGGGGCTGAAGCATTGAAAACCGGCTCAACATATTTTTATCTAGGTGAACCATTGAAAGAGCGGCTCAGCATCATACATATTTCTTTATTCCCAATAATTTAATCAAATCCACCAGGGTGCCTTTGTTGGACTTGGCGTCACCAAAAATCATGACCCAACATTTTCAAGGAACATACAAACAACCGATGACAATTGTGGATCTTCAAACAATGTGCCCATCGCACACGCGAGTTAGCTCATCATTGTACCCACTGGTTGCAGGAATCATCCACTCATTGGACAACATTACGACCTCGCAAGCCATCCTGATTTTGGAGGAAACTTGCCACTCCCAGACACTAGTCCTGAGGCTTGGTCACCTAAAATGGAAGACACAAGATATGGGCGATTTAATGGATGTTCCGACGAGGTATGGTGAGTCAGACGAGATGAAGGATCCGGGCTCGGATGAGGAGAAAGTTGGCAAGAACAAGAAAGGTGAAGGTGGTAAGAGCAATCAACAAAGTGGAAACACTAAAGGTCAAAATAATAAACAGATGTAGCCCGAGGACGGATCAGAATTTGTGGCTAATGCCAATACTGGGTTCAAGAACCAACGCTGCTCTGGAGGATATTACAATGGGAATAAGCTGCACAATTATGAGGAAGCACTCAAGGCGCCTTGCCCAAAGCATAGTACCCAAAATAAGTGATCTACTCACTCATGGGAGAATTGTTATATTATGCAGGAGTTAATAGTGGAAGATATCCGGGGCAGTATGGTTAAACCGGATCACAAGGCGACTCGTTTGGCGGATTCTTAGAATTAGTTTTCAATAAACCATGCGGCTCGATATTGGGTTTTCAGCAACAAGGAAACACTGGCAATGGGCAACATCCTGATGAGGGAAATCAACAGGATAACAATCAGTCTGGGTTTCAAAGAAACTCTAAGCAGCTGAACAATGGTCAGTACCACAGTTTCATCACCAACACTTGCAAACAAAAGCAAAAGCACAATTAGAGAGCCATTAATATGGTCGAGTCGGTAGTCCCTAGATACCTTAACTGGTCTCAGCAAACAATCATTTGGAGGAGGGAGGATCACCCTCCCTGGGTTGATTGCCCGGGAGATCTAGCCTTGGTGGTGGCGCGTGAGTATTTTCATTAAAGCAAAGCATTGGAGGCCGACTCAAAAAAATATGGGTGCTTTACTCCCAATATTTCATTGCAAGAGACATTGACCAACAAGATGATTATGAAGACGGCTCAAAAGAAACCAGGATTTTTCAAGAGCCGCTCCATTGAAACAAGCCGGCCTAGGAGCAAGCCATTCTCTTAACATATTTATTATTCTTATTTCAGGAACTTACCATGAATGAATTCAAGCTAACATGGGGGCTAATGTCGGGGATATTACTCACGGTTTGACCCGGCGAGGAGTATGACCTGGCCCATCATTTGATGGCTCATGCAAGGCGCCGTGTTCACCAGTTCAATCGGGACGGCAGGGCCCGAGGCCCAGTGTGCAAGACGGCGTAAAGGAAGCTCACACAAAAGGCCCAAGAAGAGGAGGAATTCCATCCAAGAGAAGCAAGACATGGATTAGGATTCCAGAAAAACTAGTCCTAGTCCTAGTAGGACTCTATGTAAACCTACCCCTTCAACTTATATAAAAAGGGGCAGTGCTCCCCAAGAGGGACAAGCTGAATTAGGTCTAGACAAGAAAAATCATGAGATAGACAGATTAGACACCCTCGAGTTTAGAGGTAGCGATTCCACACCCTTTTAATCAAGATCATCATCATCATCATCATCATCAATGAAACACAAGTAGGATGTAGGATTTTACCTCCGTCAGAGGGGCCGAACCTGGGTAAACTCGCGTCTCTCGATTCCGTCCAACCCATCTCAAGCTAAGTCCTTACACGAGGTCATCTATCGTTATAAACACCACGAAAACGCCCGAGGGGCTTTCTTGAGGCCATAGAGAGCCTTGTTGATTCTCAAGACTTTGTCACGATGCTTTGGGTCTTCAAAACTCGTGGGTTGACCAACATATACTTCTTCCTCAAGCTAACCATTCAAGAATGCACTTTTCACATCCATTTGATACAATGTGATATTTTTATGGTTAGCATAAGCAATCAATATACGAATAGCTTGAAGTCTAGCAATAGATGGAAAAGTTTCATCAGAGTCAATTCCTTCAACATATGTGTAGCCTTGGGCTACAAGTCATACCTGGTTCCTCAGTACCTGACTATCTTCGCATTGCCTGTTCCGGTAGATCAACTTGGTACCGTTGACATTGTTCTTGCAAGTATTAGGCCTCTTGACAATTTCCCACACATTGTTGAGCTTGAATTCATGAAGCTCTTCTTGCATAGCTTGAATCCACTCGGGTTCCATGAAGGCTTCATCGACTTTTGACGGTTCTATGATAGACACGAAAGAAGAATACCCACAAAAGTTAATCAAATGTGAAGATTTTGAGTGAGTGAGGGGACCTAGTGCATTTATGTCATCAAGGACTGTGTCAATTTGCACCTCATTTGCAATCCTAGGATGTGCGGGTTGAAGACATTGATCGGGTTGAGGAATTTTATCTCGAGCAATTTCCTCAGGTGCACCATCCCGAATTTCTTCGTTGGGATGAGTTCTTCAACAGGTGGTTATTCTTCAGTAGGAATGATATCTTCAGTAGCCTTGAACTTAATAGATTCCTCAGGAGGCATTTCATCTAGCACATGTAGCACGTGCTCTCTTTGCGAGCCGTTAGGTTCATCGAACCACACATCTATAGTTTCAACAACCTTGCTGTGGTAGTTGTTGAAGACTCTGTACGTGTGCGAGTCCTTTTCGTAACCAAGCATAAAACCCTCATGTGCTTTTGGTGCAAACTTTGAACTGTGGTGAGGATCTCTAATCCAGCATCTTGCACCAAAGACTTTCAAATAACTTACATTGGGTTTTTGTCAGTGAGGAGTTTGTATGAAGTTTTCTTGAGGAATTTGTGAAGATATACCCTGTTGATGATGTGGTAGGCAGAATTGATTGCCTCAGGCCAGAAGCGACGAGGAGTCTGATATTCTTCAAGCATAGTCCATGCCACCTCAACCAGAGTCCTGTTCCTGCGCTCCACGACGCCATTCTATTGAGGAGTATAAGGGGAGACAACTCATGAGTAATACCAAGTTTATGAAGATAGTAATCAAGACCAGTGTTCTTGAACTTTGTCCCATTGTAACTCTTGATGTGCTTGATGTTGACGCCCAAGTTTATCGAGGCCCTTGAGGAAAAACGTTTGAAGACTTCGTGCACTTCAGTTTTGTAAAGGATAATATGCACCCAAGTATAACATGAATACTCGTCAACAATGACAAAGCCATAAAGTGATGATGCATTATTTAGATTAGCATAATGAATAGGTCCAAAGAGGTCCATGTGAAGCAATTCAAACGGACGAGTGGTGGTCATGATAGTTACAATGGATCTGGTCATCTTTCGAGACTCACAAGCCCTGCATAGATGATCCTTGAGGAATTTGACACCTTCATTGCCAATGACATGCTTCTTATTCTCTAGTGTGTGCAGATTCCCCATGCCTGCATGACCAAGTCGTCGATGCCATAGCCATCCTCATCAGGCTTTTGCAAGTAGACACGTGGTCATATGTGGACCTGTAAAGAAGTCAACAATGTACAAGTCTCCTCTCCTAAAGCCTTCGAAGACTTTGGATTTGTCAGATTCCATGATGACTATGCATCGATATTTGCCAAAGATGACAGTCATATCAAGATCACAAAGCATCGAGACTGACATGAGGTTGAACCCAAGGGATTCGACAAGAATGACTTTCTCCATGTGTCTGTCCTTAGAAATAGCCACCTTACCGAGGCCCAATACCTTGCTTTTACCTTTGTTTGCATAGGTGATATGCTTCAATGGTGATGGAGTCATTGTGATATTCATCTGTAAACTCTTTTCACCACTCATGTGATTTGTACACCCATTGTCAAGAACCCACTCTATGGTTTTGGGGTTGTCATCCTCCACATGAATTAGTACTGCTTACCATCTCATATGCTTCAGAGTGAAGAATATGATATCAAATTCATCAGGCTTGAATTTCATCACATAGAGTAGAATTAAGACATAATGATGACGTGTGAAATAATAAACATTTCATTATAATTAGATTGCATCCTTTCAAGCAATTCCTCAGGTCTCCAGCAAATTCTTCAAATGATCATATTCATCTAGAGACCTGACCTGCAAAAGTGATTAGTTCAATTTCTTCACCACCCACATCTGAAGGGGTGACAAAGAGTTCATCATCCTACGAGCACCATAAGAGAATTGTAGCATTGAAGCTAATGCACTTCATTTAAAAAGAAGGGGGTTAGAGTACTCAAATGAATAAGGAGGGAAATTCTTTGAGGATTAATGAATATAGTGGTTTGAGGAATAGTGCACATATTCATGTCCCTTGTAGTTTCCCTACATATCAGAAGCGTTAGCTTGAGTACGAGCAGAGTTTTGACCATATGAGGAATTTGATCTGTGTGAAGACTTTGGTCCACTTGAGGAATTTGATCTGGGGTTCCTATTCTTCACTGGTGGTGTCATGAGGACATTCACCAGAAGACTTTCCAAACTGCTTTTGGAAACCCATATTTTCCTCAAGGGTGGTCCATTCCTGCAGTTAGTTCCAACATATCTAGAAAATAATTCACCATTCGTATTTTTGAACAATTTACAATTGGAGTCGAGTGACTCATGAGAGGAATAGGAAGCTTCACATGCAAAGCCTGATAGAGTAGATGGATCAACACGAGTTCCTTTTGAAGCAACCCATGAGGATTTGGGATACAGCTAGGTTTCCAATATGATCCATTAACATTCAATTTCCTCTAAAATGCAATACCCTCTTTCCTAGGGTTTCTGTTCAGAATCTGATTTTTGAGCACATTACAAAGGGTTTGATGCCCTTTGAGGCTTTTGTAAATGCATGTCACATACAATTCCTTCAACCCTGGATTTTTGTTAGTGACATTTTTGGTTTCCTCAAGTGAGGAATTTCTAACCACAAATACATTTGGAGAATTTGTAGCAATAGAAGCATTTGAACTTTCAGGTGCAGAATTAGCAGATTCACGTTCGATGCATTTCAAGCATGGTGGAATGAATTCTTCGTGAGCGGTACTGATCTGCTGAGAAAGCAAGAATCATTTTCACTTTGAAGATCATCATGAGACGCCCTTAGTTTCTCAAGATCTTGCTTTCTTTTAAGAAATTCATAGGAAAGCTTCTCATGATCAGCCAAGAGGGTGACATGATAATCCTGAGGACTATCAAACCTAGACTGAAGACTTTGAAAATCATTAGTCAAGATTTGAGTCCGATTCATTTCCTCATTCAACACGTCATCACTTTTGTCTAGTAGTTTCTGAAGCTTTTCAAGAGCAGTTTGTTGCTTAGTGGCAATATTAGCAAGCTTGTAGTAAATGGGTTTTTGATAGTCATCAGGTTCTCAATCACTAAAGTTAGAAGAGGAAGTGTGGTTGTGCACCTTGGAACCTTTTTCCATGAAGCAATAGGTGGGAGCAAAGTCATCTTCACAGTCATCAGTGTTGGTGACATTGTCATTTTCTTTGAGGTCAAAGATGGACTTAGTGATGAATGTGGTAGCAAGAGCTAAGCTTGCCACACGAGACCCTCACTCCTCTTCAGAACCTTCATCTTCATCACATTCTTCAATTTCTTCCTAAGAATCCATTTCCCCGCCAATAAGAGCCCGAGCCTTTCTAAAGCTATTCTTCTTGTGCGACCAGGACTTTGAGGATGAGGACTTCGAAGATTTCTTCTTTTTCTTGGAGTCATTAGAACTGCCATCCTTGTATTTCTTCTTCTTTGATTCCTTCACCCAGCGAGGGCAGTCAGCAATATAGTGTCCAGATTTCATGCATTTATGGCAGGTTCTCTTCTTGTAGTCCTTAGATGAAGATTATGATTTCCTCATATCTCTTCTTGAAGACTTTTGGAACTGGCCTCGTTTTGAAAACATGTAGAATTTACTCACGAGCATAGCCAGTTCCTAACCAAGTTATTCAGGATCACCAAGGCAGCAATCACAATCTTCTTCTTGAGATGAGGAAACAACCTTTGCCTTCAGTGCAGGAGGTCTTCCATAGCTTGATTCATAGAGGTCTCTTTTCATAGCTTGTTGGAATTCGTGAGTATTGAGTCTCTCAAGAATATCAGCAGGATCTTGTGCCTTCTAGTCCCTTCGTTCTTGAGTCATCAGAACTAGTGTATCGAATGAAGAATCAAGAGATCTCAGAAGTTTCTTCACCACCTCATCCAAAGTGATGTCTCTAGCTCCAAGAGCCTGTAGCTCATTGGAGATATCAGTGAGGCGATCGAAGGTTTGCTAGTAGCTTTCATTATTGAGTCTTCTGCAGCGGTTGAAGAGATTGCGAAGAACATCAATTCAAGTGCCACGTTGAGTAGACACTCCTTAATTGACCTTGGACAGCCTTTCCCACATAAGCTTTGAAGAGCCCAAAGCACTCACTCTACCATACTGACCTTTGCTCAGATGTCCACAGATGATATTCTTTGCTTGAGAGTCGGGTTGCTTAAATCTCTTTACGTCATCAACATGGATAGTTCTGGACATAGTGGGAACACATTTTCCCACAATATACTAGAGATCATTGTCAATTGCTTCAATGGGCATGCGCATCTTGTTCTTCTAGTAGGGGAAGTCCTTAGCATCGAAGGTAGGACAACCCGCAGTGACCTTGATCATACGTGTGGTCGACATAACTAAAAATCGAGGTGGCTAAACCAAAATCACACAAAACAAACGAGTACCTTGCTCTGATACCAACTGAAAGTGCGTTATATCGACTAGATGGGGTCGAATAGGCAATTTTTATGAATTCATCACTTAGGAAATTCCTTGTGAGGAAATTAATGAGTCACGAACTGCATGCAACAGAATAAGTACTCATGCAAGCGTGCAAAACAACAACAACATATTCTTTAGAGTGAAATGAAACATTCGGTTTGCACAAGTAGCGTGTTCAGGATATGCAGGTGAAGATCAAGTTATTTGAAGAATTTGAGGTGAGAAAACTTAAAAAGTCTTCAGTCAAATTCTACAAATAGTAACGATCAAAGTCATCAACATACATATGAGGAAATGAAAGGGTTGAGGAAATAGAACCAGGTGCTAGATGAAGACAATGGTTTGATGACCCAGTTCCAACTGCTCTGACATTCGTACGTCTGGTTTGGAGCGTCTTGGTATTTAAACCAAAGGATACATAGTCCCACGACACACGGTCCTTACCATATTCTCCTTGAGCTAAGGACACACAGTCCTCGCCCAACACTCGTGGTAAGTCTTCAAGGCAGACTTCCAAACCCTCACAAACTCGGTCACCCGACGATCCATAATTTACTGCAGGATGCTCTAGACCATGACACCTAACATTCTTGAGGATGCACAGTCCTCAAAGGTATCAAGCGTCAGTTCCTGATGACGAGTTGATGAATATACTTCTCGCCCCTCGTTGGTTACCCCAAGTGGAAGGTGGAGATGTAGTGAGCACCAAGTTTCCCTTACACGGAGAATGTAAGGTTGATTGAACCAGGAGGACTCCGAGGACCAACAAGTAGGTGTTCGCTGCCCTTGCACTTGCAGAAGACGTGGACCTGCACACACAACAAATAACTTTGCTCCCAATGAGTATAGAGAGGTTGTCAATCTCTCCGGCCTTGTAGTTTGCAAACGATCAAAACACAAGCGGGGATAGTGATACTGACTGCAATGAAAAAGTAAATGAAAGCAGTAAATGGTGGAGGTGTAAGCAATGGTGGTGCTATGGACCTGAGTCACATGATGTTCACTAGTGATGTCTCTCTCCCAAAAGACGATAAAAAACTATGCATGGGTCAACAAATTACTGCTGGGCAATTGACAGAATTATAAACGCACCGCAATGCTAATTATGCTACTTGAAAGTTAGAGGCTCAATAGTAATGGGCAGTGCGCCAAGACAAGTAGACCGTTTATTCATCAACATCTATTTACTAATCAACCACCTTGAGATATCTATCTAGAACATCTCGCTGGTATTAAGTTGCGAGCCCCACCCAAAGTGTAAACTCAAAGTAACGGACAACTGCATTAACGAACTATGCCTAAGGTAAACAATCCTTGCAACCGTGGTCACAAGCATCGTTGTTTTCTCCCTGGTGGCAACAACACATCCCCTAGTCTCATGTTTCTGTCACTCAAGCTAGACATGAGGGGCATGAATCCACAATCATGCATAATGCTCCCTCTTGGAGTTACAATCTACTACTCGGCCAAAGCAATAAAGAACAACGGAGAACATGCATGAATCACTAAAGAACATAATATAAAAGGATAATCAAATATATAACTCATAACAATCTGAACATAATCTCATAATCCATCGGATCCCAACAAACCAAGCATAGCAATAGCATGAAAATTACATAGGTGCCTTGATCATGTAGGGCAGCTGACAAGGGCTAATCATGGAAGCACAAGATTGGAGAGAATACACCACATAGATACTGGTCATGGACTCATGGTCCAAGGAGGACTACTCACGGCACGTCCGAGAAACGTCCATGGCAATGGAGAAGCTCCCGGAGGTCAATCCTCCCTCCGGCAGGGTGCCGGGAAGAGGTCTCCTGATGCTCCCGATCTCGGAAGCACTGCGGCGGTAGAACGATGGAGAAATTATCGATTCTCGATATATCTCGAGGGTTTCCGGTCGGAGGGGTAAATATAGGCCAAAGGAGGGCGTCAGAGGAGGTGGGGCCCATCGAGGCAGCCTGTGGGCGCGGCCAGGGGCCAGGTCGCACAGGGTGGCCGCCTGGGCAGCCCGTGGCTCCCCTCTGGCCCATCTTCGGTGATCTCGAAGCTTCCGTCACGCTGATGTTTATATATTTTTCTCGGGATTTTTGGGGCTTTGGAAATTTGGGTAAAAGCCCCTGCAAAAAAGACATCAACAGAGAAAAACCAGCACTGGGTGCACTGAGTTGGTAGGTTAGCCCAAATATCTGTAAAAAGATATAGAAGTGTAGAAAAACATATAATAATGTCACCCAAAAGATCATGGAGCAAACAGAAATTATAGATACATTTGGGACGTATCAACATCCCCAAGCTTAATTCCTGCTCGTCCTCGAGTAGGTAAATGATAACACAAATAATTTTTGTGGTGGCATGCTAACACACATATACGAACTTCAAAGTAAAGCAAGTAACATATGCAATTCAAGTCAAGACAATAACAAGCAAGAGTCTATATTTAGTATTGAGTTTAGCAAAGTAAGAACATAAAAGTGCAAGAGCTCTCGTTGTCTATGACTCGAATGTGTCCAAATGGTGTTTGCGTGCAAGAAATGGGAGATGGGTTAGAGCATAAAATATTTTTCAATTGAGAACTCAATCTACTAAACTTCACACTTGGTCCCCTTCGAAGTCTTATTTTGACTCATCCCCACACCACTAGTCAGGCACAAGTCAAAATGATCCTCTCCCTTTCGACTTTGAGCACTCATGCAATGGATGAGCGCAAGCAAGATATGTTGGCACTTAGGATGGCAATTAGAATAATGATGGGGAAGGAAGACAAAAAGGGTGTGAAAGGCTCACATCAATGAGGACAACCATAGGGGAGAGAAAACCAAATGGTAGATATCATGTGAGGAGTAGGGATTGCCATGCAACGGATGCACATATGAGCTAAGGTAAGCTCTCCAATGGAACTAGTGGGGGGTGCATCCAACTTGCTTGATCATGAATACCTAGAGCTCATTTGAGGAGGTTCATCATTGGAATATGCAAGCCAAGTTCTATAGTGTAAGGGTCCCCACATAGTTATGAATGAATGATAATCTCTATGTAGTACAAATATAGCAATGGAGTGCGGGTGTAGATCTTTCAAAAGGAATAGTAGTGTTCCCCCCTTTCTCTCTTTTTTTATTTTTCTTTTTCTTTTTTTTACTTTTTTGTGGCCTCTTTGGCTCTTTCTATTTATCTCTCATTTGTCCTCTTTAGGATCTTTTAATTTGTCCTCTTTGCGATCTTTTCCTAACTTAAGGGCAACACTCCATGTTTTACAAGAATAAAAAGAAGATATTCACACTTTATAAGAAGTACTCACATAAAGACAAGTGAAAACTATCATGATGTATGCAAATGTATGCCTCTGCAAGTGCAGCAGGATATGCGATGAAACTAGCGTGTCATGTAGCAATAATAAGGGCAAGGCCAACTAGCATGCGGCTCCTTGATCAAGCAAAAGCATGTATGACATGAATATCAAGTCATGATATGGTGGATGTTGCATGGTAATGTATCTCGGAAAGGCTATGGAAATGCCTTAATAGGTAGGTATGGTGTCTGTTTTGAGGAATAATATAATGAGGCTTATGATGACAGAGCGTATCATGCCATGGGTTTGGATGCACCGGCGAAGTTTGCACCAACTCTCAATATGAGAAAGGGCAATGCACGGTACCGAAGAGGCTAGCAAAATATGGATGGTGGAAATGCCAACAATCGAATCCTCACATTAGTCAGAAGAACTCATGCACTTATTATCGGTAACTCTCTATCTAGTTAGGAAATTCACAAATAGACAAGTACCCTGAGGAGGAGTGTTTGGGGGTTTGGTTATCCTTGCGCATCCTCAACCCATGGTAACGTGAGGGTACTCTATATATTCCAACCCCTCCAGAGGTTAGCGATCAATCTAGTAGCTAGAATTCTCAACTAATTTTTTAGTTTTTGAAAAACATACGAATTTACCAAAATAGGACACCTATCACTAATAGGCTCAAGCACTTGGCACCAATAATCCAAAAATTACTCAACTCAATACCTCAAAACTATTGCAAGTTACTACTATACTTAAATAGCAACCTAAATTACCTAATCATGCAAGACACACAACTCAGTGCAACGAGCCAACTCTCTAAACAAGATAAGCATGATAACTATTAGCTAGAGTTCCATCTAGTAGCTAGAGTTCTCAACTAATTTTTTTGTTTTTAAAATTAAGCACGGATTGCCCAAAATACGACACCTATCACTAATAGGCTCAAGCTCTCGACACCAAAAGTCCAAGCATTACTCAAATCAATACCTCAAAACAATTGCAAGTTACTACTATACTTAAATAGCAACCTGAGTTACCTACTCATGAAAGACACACTACTTAGTGCAACAAGCCAACTCTCTAAACAAGATAATTATGATAAATCAAGAGAGTTCCAAAAGCTACCTAAATAAAATCTCTTAAAAAGATAATGCATGAAAACTAAGAGCTAAGCATGACAACAACTATAAAAAGATAAAGAACACACAAAAAAGATAAGCATGAAATCCTATGTTGTGTTCTAGAGTGGAATGGAGTGTGTTTCTCTCCCAAAAAAGGAAGGCTAGGTTCCAACTTGTTATGAACAGAAAGAAAAACTAAAACAAACTAAAAAGTAAAGAGCGGGACGGAGAACATGCATGAATCACTAAAGAACATAATATAAAAGACTAATCAAATATAATACTCATAACAATCTAATCAAAATCTCATAATCCAGCGGATCCCAACAAACCAAGCATAGCAATAGCATGAAAATTACGTAGGTGCCTTGATCATGTAGGGCAGCTCACAAGGGCTAGTCATGGAAGCACAAGATTGGAGACAAGACATCACATAGCTACTGGTCATGGACTCATGGTTCAAGGAGGACTACTCACGGCAGGTCCAGGAAGCGTCCATGGCGGTGGAGAAGCTCCCGGAGGTCAATCCTCCCTCCGGCAGGGTGCTAGGAAGAGGTCTCATGACGCTCCCGATATCGGAAGCGCTGCGGCGGCGGAACGATGGAGAAATTCGCGATTCTCAATATATCTCGAGGGTTTCTGGTCAGAGGGGTAAATATAGGCCAAAGGAGGGCGTCAGAGGAGGTGGGGCCCACCTAGGCGGCCTGTGGGTGCGGTCAGGGGCCACGCTGCGCAGGGTGGCCGCCTGGGCAGCAACTGGCTCCCCTCTGGCCCATATTCGGTGATCCGGAAGCTTCTGTCACGCTGATTTTTATATATTTTTCTCGGGATTTTTGGGGATCTGGAAATTTGGGTAAAAGCCCGTGCAAAAAAGACATCAGCACACAGAAACTAACACTGGGTGCACTGAGTTAGTAGGTTAGTCCAAATATGTGTAAAAACATATAAAAGTGCAGCAAAACATATAACAATGTTACCTAAAAGATCATGGAGCAAGCAGAAACTATAGATACGTTTGGGACGTATCAGTTCCACACACGAACAATCTCTTCAGTGATGCTCAATCACTTTGGGGTTTTTGGATTTTGGTTTGGATTTTTGGGTTATTTCGTCACTCATGATTTTCTCTCAAAGTCTTCGAGGAATGGGTTGATCTCAAATGACAAGTGTTAGTTTCTCTCATAGAGCAGCCAACCATCTAGTGGTTATGGGGGCGGCTATTTATAGTCGGGGAGCAATCCCGACATGATTTGACATAAATTACCCCAATGATATGACTGTTATGTGGATAAGGTTTGGGACAGCTGGCTCGCAGCGCAGCAACAATGGAACATTTCCACTGTGGAAGTCCTCATGTCACCCATGTTCCTCATTGGTAGCTAATACGCACTGGCTAAAATCCTAACTCCTCAGTTAGAGAAAATTCCTTAGAGAACAGGAGTTCTTCGTCTCTATCACTAAAGAATTTGACTAAACTATAAAAAAATTGAAGGTTTCACTCGAAGGATTTCTATGTGTAGATTTTGAGATGAGCATCACTTGAAAACCATTCCTTAGTCTTACCTCGAGCCCCTTTAATAGTATGGTGGTCCTATGACACAAAATACAGGAAATGAACGTACGAAACATAAGTCTTCAAGCTTCAAAGTCCTCGCAACAATCTCAAAGTCTTCAAAAAAATACCAAAACCTTGAGCCGAAGACATACATTTGTAGGGGCGGTTGGAGCAGGGCGAAGCGGCCGCGCAAGCGCGGAGCCGGAACGAGGCGAGATGGCATGGTGCAGGCGGAGCCAGGCGGCGACGCGAACCACCCGGATGATGTAGGGCATCGCGGGAGGCCAGTGGACCGGGCGGCGCGGTGACGATGACGGCTGGGTTGGCACGGGTGGACCAGCTTTAGGAGCAAGGGGAGGTGGAGCCACCGATCGCGACGAGGTTGACCGGAGCATGGCGCTAGAGATGCCCACGTGGGGGCGGGGAGCAACACGGGGCGCGGAGGTTGGTCGGCGCTGCTGGCATGGGTGGCGAGGCCGGCTCGGATGCGGATGCGGTGTCAAGCGAGACGATAGGTGCAGGTTGGCTCAGACGCAGCCGTGGTTGGAGGCTTCCCTTTTTATCCCAAATGATGTGGTAGTCAATTAGTACTTTCCAAATCATACGTTAACTAGATCAATCTTTGGGGCTAGTTGATTTTGGTCTTGGCAGAGCTTGCTCCTCGCACTGATCAATTTCACGCACGAGATTTTCTCCGGCATGACAATGCTTCTAACTTGTTTTTATTCTTCAACCAGAACACGCCATAGTACGTGCGAACATTTCTACACCGAGTCATGGAAGTTTCCAACCATGTTGGCGTCTGGGTCACCTAACGTAGTGTGGCGACGATCGAGTCACCATTGTTGATAAACATTGGACCCATAAAAAATTGAATCCATGTGCATGTAGGTCCTTCCGAGTCAGTTTTTCTTCATCTGAACAGTTGTGACCTTCTCGATCCCTCAAGATCCCCCTCCAAGAACTCAACACCACTATGCGCAAGCCCCACGGCGGGCGACAACTTTTGTGGTTTGTCACGACATATGTCCTCATGAGAGAACTTAGGTGTAATTCCATAACAACTAGGTGGCAGCTTGAACGAGGGTTGGTCGGAATTGAGAGACGTGGGTTCATCCAAGTTCGGCCCCTCTGATGGAGGTAAAAGCCTACGTCCTGATTTTGATTTTGTTGATGATGATGATGATCTCGATTACAAGGGTGTTATTTTGCTACCTTCAGTATCGAGGGTTTCTAATCAGTCTATCTCTAATGACTTGTCCCTCTCGGGTTGCCTTGCCCCTCATTATATAAGTTGAAGGGGCATGCTTACATGTAGAGTCCTACTAGGACTAGGACTAGTCTTTCTTCTGTTAGAAGCTGAATCATAATCCAGGTCTTGCTTCCCTTGTGAGGGATTTTTTCTCTTCTTGGGACTTATTTGTGAGCCGGCCCTCCAGGCCTCTCGATGAGTCACGTACTGTCGGGGTGCACACTGGCATTAGGTCTTGTAGTCTAGGTCGATCTGGTAAGTGAAGTGACCTATGAGCCACCAAATAAGGTCTCGGGTCATACCTCCTGACTAGGTCAAACCGTGGGGAATATACCCAATAGGCACGCTACCAAAACTGGTCTCAAGATGGGATCGCGGTGGAACAGAGTCTTGCGGTGGCGCAAAAGTGTTTCGGTGGATTTCTGGTGTCTTTGGAATATTTGGTGATCTATCAAAGTGGAATTATGTGAGGTAGGTGTGCGGGTGGGCCACGAGCTCGGGGTCGCGCCCTCACCCCCAGGAGGCGTCCCTTGAGCTTGACCCTCACCCGTGCACCTTTTGTCTTTTCACAAAGCTTCTATGATCTCCTTCAGTATAGAAAAGAAACACCATAAAGTTTCATCTTGTTTGGACTTTGTTTGGTATTGATTTTCTGCACAAGTCAAAACACGCAAAGAAATAGAAACTAGCATTTTGCACTAGGTTAATAATTTAGTCCCAAAAAGAATGTAAAATAGCATATAATTGCATATGAAGTCTCCAAGATTGACAATATAATAGCATGAAACAATCAAAAATTATAAATGCGTTGGAGATATATCAGCATCCCCAAGCTTAATTCCAGCTCATCCTCAAGTAAGTAAATGACAAAAGCAGAATTTTTAATGTGGCATGCTAACTAACATGTAATCTATTTCAGGTATAATTATTACGAACAATGAAGTAATTGGTATCAACGTAACTTAAGAAGCATAATCATTACTTTTTCAAAATATATGATCCTTAAATAATGTTTCCCTACTCATTTTACCATATTAGCATGGCATGACTCTGTCTTCACTTCATAAATATAAATCATGAGCACTCTGGTGTCAGACCAGGCAATTGGATCGTACTTCTGATACGCTTCAGCATTTTCAGCTTCAAACAATACATGAGAGTGAGCCATGGATATAGCATATAGTGGAATAGAGTATGGTGGTAAC
Source organism: Hordeum vulgare subsp. vulgare (assembly GCF_904849725.1). Lineage (NCBI taxonomy): Eukaryota > Viridiplantae > Streptophyta > Magnoliopsida > Poales > Poaceae > Hordeum > Hordeum vulgare. The sequence goes on along the minus strand of NC_058524.1, from coordinate 372,310,334 downwards.
GATTAAAAGTAGTCAAAAGGTGGAAGAAAATCTCGTATCAACTAAGCGTACTAATGGGCAATGGAGATGCCCATCAATCAATATCAATGTGAGGAGTAGGGATTGACATGCAACAGAAGCACCAGAGTTATAAGTATATGAAATCTCAAATGAAACTACGTCATTGTGCATCCAACGTGCTTGCTCATGAAGACCTCAGACATTTGAGGAAGCCCGTCATCATAATATACAAGCCAAGTTCTATAATGAAAATTTCCCACTAGCATATGAAAATGACAACTCCAAAGACTCTCTATATAAGGAACATGGTGCTACTTTGAAGCACAATTGCGGAAAAGGATAGTAACATTGCCCATTCTCTTTTTTACTCTCATTTTTTCTCATTTTCTCCTTTTTTTATTTTTCATGGTGGCCTCATTTGGCCTACCGCATTTTTTCTCCTTTTAATTTTTTATCATCCGGAGTCTCATCCGGATTTGTCGAGGAGTCATAGTCTCCATCATCCTTTCCTCATTGGGACAATGCTCTAATAATGATAATCATCACACTTTTATTTATTTACAACTTGATATTATGATAAAGCTATATAAGATGACTCTACGTAAATGCCTTTAATGCCCCAAGAGTGTAACTTGCCATATTTGGAACCTTCTGTATGTGGGTCCATCTTGTCAGTGCCATGAGAGTTCAATGCATGTTTTATTTCATGTGATGTCACCTTGTCTTATTTTCCCTTTGCATTCATGCATCCATTCATCCATGCCTAGTTGTGTTTGTTGCCTTGTGATCATGTGTATGTGGTGTGATGACATGTGATGATGTGATGGTGATATGTGGAGTGATGTGGAGTGGAGTACTTGTAAGTAGGAAGCTCTATGTGGATTGCACTAGGTTTTATAAAACTTCCCCCTTCTCTATTTATCTCAAGCTCAAGATTATTTTGCTCCATCCCTGTTTCAAAAATGCCCATGCTTTAGTATTAATTGTGGTGGATGTGATGCTATGAATTTCCTGTTTTGAAACTATGTTTTAAAGGTGCAAATATTCACAAAACAGATCAAATAAATTCTTTTTTGTAAATATTTATTTGCTCCAAATATTCCTTTTCCATTTTATTTAAATAGGTCATAATTCCTTATGACCAGGGGCATTTCTGTTTTATTTTTAACCTCAACAGATTTGCATGTGCTTTTGTTTTGCTTCTCTTTATTTTTGTAATTAGAAAACCCCAAAGGGTTTTATTTCTTTCTTACCTAGCGCCACCTAGTGGGCTTCCTCCCACAAGCTGGCCCAACCTCCCTCGAGTGTGGCCCTTTCCCTCTAGACGGCGTTCTCCTCTCCTCCTCCTCCGTCAGTCTTCTTCAAAGAGACAGAGAGAGCGCGACAGCAAGAAACGCCGTCACGGACGTCTAGGCGCGCGTCCCTTGCCTCCTCCTCCTCCATATAAACCCCCTTGGCGTCCGTGCAAGCCTAGGGTTCCTGCCCTTGCGCCGCCACCTCTTTCCCATCTCCTCCTCCCTCTTTGTTGGTGGCATCAGGTAAGGGACGAGCTCCTCCGCCATGGCCGCAAGCTGAGGAGGTCCTCGCCGTCGCTACCGTACCCCTGCGTCCTCTCCAACCCCTCGGCGAGCACGCGGGATCTCCACGGAACCCATTCCCGCAGCTAGGAGGATGAGATCTGCCCTGCTTCCCCTTCATCAACGACGACGGCTTCCTCCCCGACGTTCTTCCCCGACGCGGCTTCTTCCCCTTCTTCCTCTACCTCCTCTCCGGCAGACGCGACGACCTCGTCCAGTGGGTGAGCTAGATCCTTTGCCCCTCTTCCCTATCACCAGTTCGTGAGCGTAGCCTGTAGCTTCATCGCCGTTCCCCTCTCTGTCACCGCGCCGCCCCGCGTAGTGGAGCCGTTGCTGTAGGCTACCGCGAGGCGATCTAAGTTTAGGAATGGAACCGTGGGAGCCTATTCTCCCTTTCATCTAGTTTGTAACGTCGGCGAGGTACTTCCCCTGTTCCAGCCACCGTCGGGCGGAGGAAATACATGAGGCGGTTGCTCAATAGAGTTTACTCCCCTTCTCTGTTAAGATCCAAAGAAGTAGCAGATTGGTAGGTGCATTTTGGTGCAGTGGACAGGTCGTGGGTTCGAATCCCCTCGGCGCACCCCTTTTTAATTCCTGGTTTTGGCATAGTAGCTGCAGGAGTGCTTAACCTGTTTTACCTCTCTCTTCTGTCGAACTGTGGGCAAGTAGCAGAGTGGTGTTGTTGCTGGTGGGGAACCATGGAGTCCTGGGTTCGATCCCCCCAGGTCCTTTTATTTTTGTTATTTCTTTTGCTTGTGATATGTGTTGCTGTGGCCTGCTAGGACAGAATGTGTAGTTATTTTGCTTGCCTCCTAACAGTAAGTGTTCCTAGTATTTTTGCTAGCTTGGTAGAAGTGCATATGTAGGCTTGAGTGCATATGTGTTATGTGAGTTTGATGCCATGTATGTGTGTGTGTTTAGCATGTGTATTTGGCACTAGGCTAGAGTAATGCATGGGGTGGTTACTCTTGTGCATAGGTGATAAGCTTATGCACTATGATGTTCAAGTTTGTGGGTGTGTGTGTGTGCGGGTTCACCCCCCCCCCACATACTTTGTGGTGTAGGAGTAGTGGTTCTTATGTGTGTGTGTATAGTTGATCATGTGTGTTTGTGATGTAGTGTGTGCTTGTGTGTGTGTGTCACACACATGCCCAAGGCATGATGTGCCTTGATGAGCACATGATCAAGCTAGTATGTGTAGGTGTAGGAATGCACATGTGAGTGTAAGCTAAGGTGTGTGTGATAATTAGCATGTGTAGGTGTTTATTATATGTTCTGCTTGATGCATGTGTGTGTTTGGTGGTGTGCTAAGGCACATGAGCATGAGGTCTACCCCTCATGTGAATCATTGGATATTTGAGTGTGTGCAAGTGCATGTGAAGTGATGAGCTAGTGGAAGCACATGTGATGAAGCACTATTCACCTCTATGTGATTCCATGTATAGTTTCTTCTTAGCTTTGTGTTCTTTGTTCTATGCAAGTGCCTATGTATTATATATGTTTTTGGGGTAGAATCATCCTAGGAATCCAATGGTGGGTTCAGATTCCACTTTGGAACACTTTCTGGGAATGACATATTTCTGTTTTGTTCAATGTTTAGAGCTTGGTTCCATGTGTTGTGATGAGCCCAAGAGGTTGATTCCTTGTCGTGGCAGTAGAGGGTGAACCCCTCTATAGCATGTTGTTTTGTTTCATGCTTAGGAGTTCAAATGTGCAAGTTGTGCCTAGTCAAAGTAGGCATGTGGCTGAAAATTCCAGTTTACTGAAAGTCTGTGATTTTCACTAAGTCTGAGAATCTGCTTATATTTTCTTCTCCTGTAGTTTTGCTTGCAAAAGTTCATGTGTTGGGAATCAGCCCTTGCAATAAACTGAGAAGTTGTAGCTTTTGTGTTTGTCTAGGTCTCTGTCAATTTTCATTCCATTTGTATTCATGTAGATATTGTTTTGGGTGCTGTCAAAATGCTTCAGAGCATAAACAGCTAGTGAGAATCTGAGAATTTCACTAAGTCCCTGAAAACTTATATTTTTGTCCATGTTTTGGATTAGCTTTTTGCTCATGCTTGTAGAGCATTCGAATAGCTTCTGCCCCATATCCTATTTGGCACATTTGGTTTGTTGTAGGTGCTTTGCATGTGGCTCTCAAACTGCTATGATGCTGTTTATGGCAGATTGTATAGTTTTGATGTTTTGATGCTTGTGAGTGCATAGTTGATGGTGTGGTGATATTCCTTGCACCACCCCATCCATACTTGTTTGTTTTGTGATATGCCAACCTGGGAATACCATAAGTACGCCATTGGAGTGTGTTGTGATGGATTTGTTTCGTAGGACTCCATTTCTTGTTTCGTTGTTTCCGGATGATCTGTAGCTCCATTCGTAACGTTCATTATATGTTTTTGCATCGTTATCACGTGACATATCTTTTCATGTCATCCTCATGCATGTCAAAATAGTATTATCTTCTCATGCATGTGCAAGTGACTAGAATAGAGATGCATGTTCATTTTCATCTCATGCATCATGTGCTTGTTGCATCTTGTTGTGCTGTTGTTCATTGGATGCTATATTTATGTTGGGTAGCACCGGGATCGGAGAACGAGTAAGTGGATCCGGGAGAGTACGTGCAGGACGAACAAGAGAAGTTCCAAACTGAAGGAACTTACCTTAGCGATATATCTTGCGTATAGGAATCCAGTAAAGCTTTGGTTCTCCCCAGAGTTTAGGTTTTCCTCTAAGGAATCCGACGAGATCACGAGATTCGTGATAGAGGATTACTTTGCGGCCCGTGACCGTTTGTGATGGACTAGTTGGAGCACCCCTGCATGGTTTAATCTTGCATAACCGTGACTGTCCCCTTCGAAGACCTCTCTTCGATCGGGAACACGGTGGGGTTATGATTGACGTAAGTAGGTGTTCAGGATCACTTAGTGATCAGCTAGAAAACGCCCGCTAGTATAGACCTCCTTCAAATACTTGTTCTACGTAAGCTAGCCACCATAAAGCGTAGGATGCTGCAACCTAAACACTGAATCTTCCTTACCTATTAACTTGACTAGTTCTGGCACCGAGGTCATAGATTGTTGAGTCCCCGTGGCTCACAGATTACTTCAACACCCCCCAACAGGTACAGGTATGCCCGACATAGGTGATCCCGATGGCATGCAGCTGGTGTGAAAGTACGATGAGGAGAACGACCGCCTGTACGTGAACTATCCAGAAGACTGAGGCATGGTCGTGATCGTGGGCAAGCATGTAGGGTAGCATAGCCTTTTCTCATGTTATGTAGTCCGTAGTAGAACTACCTTGTCTGAATAAATGTGTGATGTAAACTCTGATATTATCTATGAGATGACAGATGATTCCTTGTTTGTCATTCTATTATTATGTATGAGCTATGTTACCGTGCTTGCGAAACGCTTAGATGTGCTTCTTTCCATTTTGGGGCCTCGTTCCCTAAATCGGAAAGGACCACATCTTAGTTGTTACAAGTTGGTAATCAGAGCCTTACGACCATAGGAGCCTTTGTGTGATCGTACTTGGCTGAGTCGAGTCTAGTAAAATGTTTTGAGTCTTAGTTATATCGAAGAGTAGGATTCTTTTTTCTCCTCTTCCATGCTCTGGTGAGGTTCTCGACTTAGGAAATCTTAATTCTACTCCTCTTCTCGCTGATTTTTTTAGGATCACGCGGGTATTTGTGAAATCTATATGATATCGATGTGACGGAGTTCTGTCTTGGTGCCTCATGTCTGCCTTGATTTCTTCCGGGGAGTTGAGCTCCAAGGGATTCTTGTGCACATCGCCATCATTCGGATTTCTGAGTATCTCAGAACAAAGGATGTCCATAATTGCTGCAATACTAGTAGTGGCGAGATAAAACCCCGATGTCCCCAGTACTGGTGCAGATTGTTCGGGAGTACTGCCATACTTTGTATCGTTGTGATCATGAGGGTCTGTTATAGATGAAGGTCTGAGATTCTCGTTATGTGTTGACGGATGTGATACAGTGGACGGGTTAGTATAGGAGTTGTGTGAATATTACTCCTTGTATCCGTGTACCAGATTGTATGACCAGATATTTCGGGAATTCATAGGTGGGATATCAAGTAGTGACTTATAGGACAATCTTACTATAGATGCATGATGTGAGGTTGGGATTCGACATTCAGTGGGTATGTTTGTTCACGGTCGTCTTACAGCGGTTCTCGTTGAGTCCTCGTAGCTTGCTACGACTCGGGGATACTTCGTAAGTTGTGTGCACTACCTTGCACAGGATGGCTACTGTAAATTCGAGCCTGTGCGATCTTATCCACGAAGATATCGAATGAAATCTCAATCATACGTTTGTTCCGAGCAGTTCTAGCTCATACTTGTTTGCAAGTGGTCTTAATCAGAATTTTGTCGACCGTCACTTGAGGAAGCATTCTTACTATTTTGTTCGAGTGCAATTGCTAATATTCCTGTTCAGATATTCCTGCCTTTTTTATTCAGCTATACCTTCAATTTATTCTGTGGGCTAAAGTGTTGTCCGTCTTCAGGATGGCTCCACCAACTCGTCAGAATCCAGGTCGTGAGGATGTGCCGCCACCACCTCCTCCTCCACTCCGCCTTCTCCTGCAGAGGCTTGGCAAGCGGTGATGGCTGCTACAAATGCAAACACTCAGATGCTGATACACTTGTTGCAAGAGAGGACTAATCAGCAGCACGGCAATTTCCAGCATGGTGGAAATCAGTTTGCTAATCTGAGTCAGGTCCTGTCAAATCAGCCGAAGACTTTCACTTCCTGTGACCAGCCGTTTGATGATGAGGATTGGATCCGTGACATGAACAAGCACTTTGAATGCAGCAATGTTCGTCCAGAGGATTTCATCAAGTTTGCAACATTCCAGCTAAAGGGGCAAGCATCTATCTGGTGGCAACAGTTGAAGGATTCCAGGGGTGCTAGAGTCATCACTTGGGATGAGTTCTGCCGTGACTTCAGATCCCACTACATTCCGTCCAGCTTTGTGGAGGAAATGCGTGAGAAGTTCACGCGCTTGAAGCAAGGTGGTAACTCCGTGTACAAGTACAATTCGAGTTCCACGAGCTGGCCCGATACGCCTTGCAAGATATCCCTGATCAGAAGAGCACGATATATCAGTTCAGAGGTGGCTTGAAAGAAGATTTGCAGTTAGCTCTCGCTTTGCACGATCCTGAGGAGTTCGATAAGTTCTACAACTTAGCTCTCAGGGGTGAGGCAGCTTTGCTCAGGGTGGAGAATTCTAAGAAGCGCTTTAGAGATTCCAGCTCGTCTCCTACTCAGGTGGTTCAGAAGCAACAAAAGTTTTGGGTGTCTCCTCCTCCTTCTTGGCACGCGCGACAGTTCAAGCATTCTGGTGGCCGTGGTTCTTCCCACCCACCCAACCCAGCTTTCCAGCAGAGATTCCAGCAGCAGAAGCAAGGGCCTCCTCAGACATAGTACGGTCACCCAGCAGATATTACTTGTCACAAGTGTGGGCAAAAGGGTCACTATGCCAACAAGTGCACTTCTCAGCTCCGTCTTCCACCTCCTCCTCTAGGCAAATCTCCAAGCAATGCTCTTGTCAAGTTCAACCCCAGGTCTGCTCCAGTCAACATGGTGAATGCGGGTGAGGTAGAAAACTCGTGAGATGTGATTATGGGTAACCTCCTCGTCAATGATTTCCTGCTAAAGTGTTATTTGATTCTGGTGCATCGCATTCGTTTATCTCAAGGCCATTCTCATTTAAGCATGGGTTCTCAACTCATGATTTGCCTAAGCCTCTATCAATTGTGTCTCCCGGCAAGATCATGAATTCCCACATGGTGGTTCCGAATATTTCTGTCAAGATGGGTAGTTATTCTTTTCTGGCGTCTCCTATTGTCTTGGGCAATTCCGACATTGACTTGATCCTTGGTATGGACTGGATTGTCATGAACAAGGCATTGGTTGATTGTGAAGCTAAAGAAGTGAAGATTACTCACTCTTCGGAGGACGGGATTATATTCGCGGCGCGCGATGACACAATCCGTCTGTTATCTTTGAATGAAAAGGGTGAGACTAATCCTATTTCGCAAGTCCCAGTGGTCTGCGAATATGAAGATGTGTTTCTAGAAGAACTGCCAGGAATGCCTCCGCACCGAGAAGTTGAATTTGTCATTGAGCTTGAACCAGGTACTGAGGCTGTGTGCAAACGGCCATACAAATTGGGTCCAGAAGAGCTGAAGGAACTTAAGAGGCAACTCGATGGGCAGGAGCGTTTGGGTCTGATCACACCGAGCTCGTCTCCTTGGGGCTGTGGAGTTCTGTTTGTCAAGAAGAAGGATGGCACGGACCATTTGTGTGTCGATTACCGTCCATTGAACAAGAAGACAATCAGGAACAAGTATCCACTTCCGAACATAAATGAGTTGTTCGAACAGTTGAAAGGGGCTAAGATCTTCTCCAAGCTCGATCTCAGAATGGGCTATCATCAAATTCGCATTCGCAAAGAGGATATTCCGAATACTGATTTCAGGAATAGTTTTGGCTCGTATGAGTATACGTTCATGTCTTTTGGTGTGGCAAATGCTCCTCCGAAATTTTGTCGAATGATGAACCACATATTCTCTCCGTTCAAGAATGAGTTCGTCTTGCTGTATCTTGACGATATTCTGGTCTTTTCAGAGATTGAGGAAGAACATGAAGAACCTCTCAGGCTAGTGCTCGATAAGCTGAGAGAGCACAAATTCTATGCCAAGTTTTCCAAGTGTGAGTTCTGGTTGAAAGAAGTCGTCTATCTTGGGCACATCATTTCTGCCGACGGCATCAAAGTTGATCCGTTGAAGGTGCAGGCCATTGTTGAGTGGGAGCCTCCGCAGAATGTGAAGCAGCTTAGAAGCTTTCTCGGGCCTGCAAGCTATTGTAGAAGGTTCGTTGAGAACTTCTCCAAGATTGCTAAGCCTCTCTCAAATCTTCTTCAAAAGGGTGTGAAGATGCTTGGTCTCCAGAGTGTCAGTTGGCCTTCGACACACTCAAAGAGAAGGTCACCTCTACTCCAGTCTTGGTTCCTCCGGATGATTCCAAACCTTACCAAGTGTTCTGGGACGCCTCTCTTCAAGGTCTTGGTGCCGTTCTAATGCAAGAGAATAAAGTGGTTGCTTATACCTCCAGGCAGTTGAAGCCAGTAGAGAAGAATTATCATGTGCATGATCTTGAGCTCGCAGCAGTGGTACATGCTCTAATGACTTGGAGACACCTCTTGTTGGAACGAAAGGTTGAAGTGTTCATCGATCACAAGAGTCTCAAGTACATCTTCACCCATCCTAACTTGAATCTCCGGCAAACTCGTTGGGTGGAAATGCTCCAAGATTTTAATCCGAGTGTTGAGTACACGCTAGGCAAAGCTAATGTCGTGGCAGATGCTTTAAGCAGGAAGGCTTACCGCAACAGTGTCATTCTGAAGCCTCTCCAGCCTAACCTTTGTGAATATTTCAGAAAGCTCAACCTTCAGTTAGTACCTCAGGGATTTCTTGCAAATCTTCAGATCTCTCCTACCTTGGAAGATCAGGTCCGAGCAGCACAACTTCTTGATGCAATGGTGAAGAAAGTCAAGATTGGCGTGGCAAAGGGTCTTCCCAAATATAAGTGCTTCAGTGTTGATGCCAGAGACACGTTGTTCTTTGAGGATCGTCTTGTCATTCCGAAAGGTGATCTCAGATAGGTAATCATGGAAGAAGCTCATAACTCCTTGCTCTCAATACATCCTGGAAGCTCCAAGATGTATCGGGACTTGAAACAGACCTTCTGGTGGACTCGCATGAAGCGTGAGATTGCTCAGTTCGTAAATGAATGTGATGTATGTCGAAGGGTGAAAGCAGAGCATCAACGTCCAGCAGGTCTTTTGCATCCTTTGCCCATTCCCGAGTGGACGTTTGACCATATTCAGATGGATTTCGTCACCGGGTTTCCGAAGTCCAAGAAGGGTAACGATGCCATCTTCGTCGTCATCGACAAGTTGAGTAAAGTGGCTCATTTTATTCCAGTCAAGGAATCCATCTCCGCTGCTCAGCTTGAAGGGCTGTACACTTCCAGGATAGTGTCTTTGCACGTCGTGCGTATGATGATTTCTTCGGATTGCGGAAGTATCTTCTTCACTTCCAAGTTCTGGGACTCTTTCCAGTCTGCGATGGGCACGAAGATACGCTTCAGCACAGCTTTTCATCCTCAGACTAGTGGTCAAGTGGAGAGAGTCAATTAGGTCCTTGAGGATATGCTGAGAGCCTCTGTTATCTCTTTTGGCATGAAGTGGGAAGACTGCCTGCCTTTTGCTGAGTTGTCATATAACAACAGTTATCAAGCTAGTTCAGGCAAAGCTCCGTTCGAAATTCGCTATGGTAGGAAGTGTCGTACCCCGCTCAACTGGTCCGAGACCGGCGAGCGTCAGATTCTTGGGAATGACTTGATAGAAGAAGCTGAAGAGATGTGTCAGGTCATTCGAGATAATCTCACAGCAGCTCAGTCCCATCAGGAGAGCTATTATGATAGCTAGCATCGTGACATGTCCTATAAGCTTGATGACTTCGTCTATCTCAAGGTGTTCCCTATGAAGGGTACACAACGCTTTGGCATCAAAGGCAAGCTTGAGCCTCGCTTCGTTTGTCCTTTTAGAGTTGTTGGCAAGAGAGGCGACCTTGCGTACCAGCTCGAGCTCCCGTCAAACTTTGAAAATGTGCATGACGTGTTCCATGTATCTTAGCTCCAGAGATGCTTCAAGACTCCCAAGCGCATTGTTCATCTTCAAGACATCGACCTTCAACCCGACCTATGCTATCGTGAGCATCCAGTTGTGGTTCGCGAGGCGACTGAGCGCAAGGCCCGCAACAAGACAGTCAAATTTGTAAAGGTGCAATGGTCACACCATTCCGATAAAGAGGCCACTTAGGAACGCGAGGATCACGTCTATTCTGAATTCCTAGAGTTCTTTCAATCTTAGATCTCGGGTCGAGATCTTTTTGTAGTGTGGGAGAGTTTGTAATGCCCCAAGAGTGTAACTTGCCATATTTGGAACCTTCTGTATGTGGGTCCATCTTGTCAGTGCCATGAGAGTTCAATGCATGTGTTATTTCATGTGATGTCACCTTGTCTTGTTTTCCCTTTGCATTCATGCATCCATTCATCCATGTCTAGTTGTGTTTGTTGCCTTGTGATCATGTGTATGTGGTGTGATGACATGTGATGATGTGATGGTGATATGTGGAGTGATGTGGAGTGGAGTATTTGTAAGTAGGAAGCTCTATGTGGATTGCACTAGGTTTTATAAAACTTCCCCCTTCTCTATTTATCTCAAGCTCAAGATTATTTTGCTCCATCCCTGTTTCAAAAATGCCCACGCTTTAGTATTATTTGTGGCGGATGTGACGCTATCAATTTCCTGTTTTGAAACTATGTTTTAAAGGTGCAAATATTCACAAAACAGATCAAATAAATTATGTTTTGTAAATATTTATTTGCTCCAAATATTCCTTTTCCATTTTATTTAAATAGGTCATAATTCCTTATGACCAGGGGCATTTTTGTTTTATGTTTAACCTCAACAGATTTTCATGTGCGTTTGTTTTGCTTCTGTTTATTTTTGTAATTAGAAAACCCTAGAGGGTTTTATTTCTTTCTTACCTGGCGCCACCTAGTGGGCTTCCTCCCATAAGCTGGCCCAACCTCCCTCGAGCGTGGCCATTTCACTGTAGACGGCGTTCCCCTTTCCTCCTCCTCCGTCAGTCTTCTTCAGATAGACAGAGAGAGCGCGATAGCAAGTAACGCCGTCACAGACGTCGAGGCGCGCGTCCCTCGCCTCCTCCTCCTCCATATAAACCCCCTTGGCGCCGTGCAAGCCTAGGATTCCTCCCCTTGCACCGCCACCTCTTTCCCATCTCCTCCTCCCTCTTTGTCGACAGCATCAGGTAAGCGACGAGCTCCTCCGCCATGGCCGCAAGCTGAGGAGGTCCTCGCCGTCGCTACCGTACCCCTGCGTCCCCTCCAACCCCTCTGCGTGCATGCGGGATCTCCAGGGAACCCATTCCCGCAGCTAGGAGGATGAGATCTGCCTTGCTTCCCCTTCATCGACGACAGCGGCTTCGTCCCCGACGTTCTTCCCCGACGCGGCTTCTTCGCCTTCTTCCTCTACCTCCTCTCCAGCAGACGCGACGACCTCGTCCAGTGGGTGAGCTAGATCCTTTCCCCCTCTTCCGTGTCACCAATTCATGAGCGTAGCCCGTAGCTTCGTCGCCGTTCCCCTCTCTGTCACCGGCGCCGCCGCGCGTAGTGGAGCCGTTGCTGTAGGCTACCCCGAGGCGATCTAAGTTTATGAAAGGAAACATGGGAGCCTATTATCCCTTCCATCCACGAGCGGCAGTTCAATTTAGTGTGTAACGCCAGCAAGGTACCTCCCCTGTTCGGCCACCGTCGGGCAGAGGAAATACATGAGGGGGTTGCTCAATAGAGTTTACTCCCCTTCTCTGTTAAGATCCGAAGTAGTAGCACAGTCGTAGGTGCGTTTTGGTGCAGTGGACAGGTCGTGGGATCGAATCCCCTCGGCGCACCCCTTTTTAATTCCTGGTTTTGGCACAGTAGCTGCTGGGAGTGCTTAACCTGTTTAGCTCTCTCTTCTGTCGAACTATGGGCAAGCAGCTGAGTGGTGTTGTTGCTGGTGGGGAACCAGGGAGTCCTGGGTTCGATCCCCCCCCAGGTCCTTTTATTTTTGCTGTTTCTTTTGCTTGTGATATGTGTTGCTGTGGCCTGTTAGGACAGAATGTGTAGTTATTTTGCTTGCCTCCTAACAGTAGGTGTTCCTAGTATTTTTTCTAGCTTGGTAGAAATGCATATGTAGGCTTGAGTGCATATGTGTTATGTCAGCTTGATGCCATGTATGTGTGTGTGTTTAGCATGTGTGTTTGGCACTAGGCTAGAGTAATGCATGGGGTGGTTACTCTTGTGCATAGGTGATAAGCTTATGCACTATGATGTGCAAGTGTGTGGGTGTGTGTGTGTGTGGGGGGGGGGGGTTCACCCCCCCACACACATACTTTGTGGTGTAGGAGTAGTGGTTCTTATGTGTGTGTATAGTTCATCATGTGTGTGTGTGATGTTGTGTGTGCTTGTGTGTGTGTGTCACACACATGCCCAAGGAATGATGTGCCTTGATGAGCACATGATCAAGCTAGTATGTGTAGGTGTAGGAATGCACATGTGAGTGTAAGTTAAGGTGTGTGTGATAATTAACATGTGTTGGTGTTTATTATATGTTGTGCTTGATGCATGTGTGTGTGTGGTGGTATTCCAAGGCACATGAGCATGAGGTCTACCCCTCATGTGCACCATCGGATATGTGAGTGTGTGCAAGTGCATGTGAAGTGATGAGCTAGTGGAAGCACATGTGATGAAGCACTATTCACCTCTATGTGATTCCATGTATAGTTTCTTCTTAGCTTTGTGTTCTTTTGTTCTATGCAAGTGCCTATGTATTATATATGTTTTTGGGGTAGAATCATCCTAGGAATCCAATGGTGGGTTCAGATTCCACTTTGGAACACTTTCTGGGAATGACATATTTCTGTTTTGTTCAATGTTTAGAGCTTGGTTCCATGTGTTGTGATGAGCCCAAGAGGTTGAGTCCTTGTTGCGGCAGTAGAGGGTGAGCCCCTCTATAGCATGTTGTTTTGTTTCATGCTTAGGAGTTCACATGTGCAAGTTGTGCCTAGTCAATGTAGGCATGTGGCTGAAAATTCCAATTTAGTGAAAATATGTGATTTTCACTAAGTCTGAGAATCTGCTTATATTTTCTTCTCGTGTGGTTGTGCTTGCAAAAGTTCATGTGTTGGGAATCAGCCCTTGCAATAAACTGAGAAGTTGTAGCTTTTGTGTTTGTCTAGGTCTTTGTCAATTTTCATTCCATTTGTATTCCTGTAGATATTGTTTTGGGTGCTGTCAAAATGCTTCAAAGCATAAACAACTAGTGAGAATCTGAGAATTTCACTAACTCCTTGAAAACTTATATTTTTGTCCAACTTAGCAGCTTTAGAACTTCCTGTGTGAGACTCCTTTGAATTAGCTTTTTGCTCATGCTTGTAGAGCTTCTGAATAGCTTGTGCCACATATCCTATTTGCCACATTTGGGTGGTTGTAGGTGCTTTGCATGTGGCTCTCAAACTGATATGATGCTGTTTATGGTAGATTGTATAGTTTTGATGTTTTGATGCTTGTGAGTGCATAGTTGATGGTGTGGTGATATTCCTTGCACCACCCCATCCATACTTGTTTGTTTTGTGATATGGCAACCTGGGAATACTATAAGTATGCCATTGGAGTGTGTTGTGATGGATTTGTTCTGCAGGACTCCATTTCTTGTTTTGTTGTTTCCGGATGATCTGTAGCTCCGTTCGTAACGTTCTTTATATGTCTTTGCATTGTTTTTGCGTGACTCATATGTTTATGTCATCCTCATGCATTTCAAAATCGTTTAGAGTGCAGTTCTGTCCAGAAGTTGTATTATCTTCTCATGCATGTGCAAGTGACTAGAATAGAGATGCATGTTCATTTTCATCTCATGCATCATGTGCTTGTTGCTTCTTGTTGTGTTGTTGTTCATTGTATGCTATTTTTATGTTGGGTAGCACCGGGATCGGAGAACGAGTATGTGGATCCGGGAGAGTACGTGCAGGACGAACAAGAGCAGTTCCAAGCCGAGGACATCGCAAGCAAGATGATATGACCTTGATTCCATCTCTAGACTTGTTATGCTAGATTCACTTTTCCTTCAACATATGCTCGCTGCCTACCACTAAAATAATTGCCTCTTGATATTGCCATGAAACCCGAACACTTATCCCCTCCTAGCAAATATTGAATGGCTAAGTAGGCTTGCTCAGCTACTAATGTTAGCGTTGCTAGTTGCAGGTGCACTTGTCTCATGTGATAACATGAGTTTGATATCATTATGTTAAATCTGTTATTTAATTAATGCACCTATATACTTGGTAAATAACGGAAGGCCTAGCCTTTTGCCGGGTGTTTTGTTCCGTTATTGCCGCCATAGTTACACGCTACCGGTGTTTGATTCCAAAACTGATCGCTCCTAACACGTTCGGGGTTGTTATGGGACCCCCTTGATAAATCTTGTAGTGTTAAGACTTGTCCGGCAGGACCCAACATTGGTTTTAGTTTGCTAATCACTTAATAATAATCTACATAGGGAATAGCTACCCTGAGGAATTAATCAACAACCCGGGCCAGTGCTCCTCATGAACGTTGGTCCACCCACCTAGCAGTCGGCAATACCACCTCGGGGAAACTTGAGGCATTGGTCATTGTCCACTATGCATAGACGGTGTTGTCCTGAGACTGAGATACATGGCTCTTATCAGGGTCGTCGACACACCGGGAGGTCCTGCTAGTCTTGTCTTACCTTAGTGATATATCTTGCGTATAGGAATCCCGATGAAGCTTTAGTTCTTCCCAGAGTCGAGGTTTTCCTCTAAGGAATCTGACGAGATCACGAGATTCGTGATAGAGGATTACTTTGCAGCCCGTGACCGTTTGTGATGGACTAGTTGGAGCACCCCTGCAGGGTTTAATCTTTCGGAAAGCCCTGCCCGGGGTTATGTGGCAACTTGGAATATTTGTTAACATCCGGTTCTAGATAACTTGAACTAATCTAATAAAATTGCCAACCGTGTGCGTAACCGTGACTGTCCCCTTCGAAGACCTCTCTTCGATCGGGAACACGATGGGGTTATGATTGACGTAAGTAGGTGTTCAGGATCACTTATTGGTCAACTAGAAAATGCCCGCTAGTATAGACCACCTTCAAATACTTGTTCTATGTAAGGAGCCACCATAAAGCTTAGGATATTGCAACCTAAACATTAAATCTTCCTTACCTAATAACTTGACTAGTTCTGGCATCGAGGTCATAGATTGTTGAGTCCCCGTGGCTCACAGATTACTTCAACACCCCCAACAGGTACAGGTACGCCTGACACAGGTGATCCCGATGGCATGCAGCTGGCGTGGCAGTATGATGAGGAGAACGACCGCCTGTACGTGAACTATCCAGAAGACTGATGCATGGTCGTGATCGTGGGCAAGCATGCAGGGTAGAATAGCCTTTTCTCATGTTATGTAGTCCGTAGCGGAACTACCTTGTCTGAATAAATGTGTGATGTAAACTCTGATATTATCTATGAGATGACAGATGATTCCCTATTTGTAATTCCATTATTATGTATGTACTATGTTACCGTGCTTGTGAAACGCTTAGATGCGCTTCTTTCCATTTTGGGGCCTCGTTCCCTAAATCGGAAAGGACCGCATCTTAGTCGTTACAATGCCATTGGCAATGTAACTGGGTGTGCAATGATCTAGCATAACATCTAAATAGTGATAAACGGTTGCTTTCCCACAAATACCATGTCGTCTATATATGATCATGGAAAGCAATATGATGATGAACACATAAGTCATGTGATAGAACGGTGGAAGTTGTGTGGCAATATATCTCAGAATGGCTATGGAAATGCCATAATAGGTAGGTAGGGTGGCTGTTTGGAGGAAGATATAAGGAGGCTTATGTTCTCTAGAGCATATCATAACACGTGGTTTGGATGCACCAATGAATTTTGTACCAACTCTCGAGGTGAGAAAGAGCAATGCACGGTATCCAAGTTGCTATCAAATTGCGGAAAAGTGAGAGTATGTATATCCATGGACTCACATTAGTCATAAAGAACTGATATACCTATTGTAAAGCGTGTTATCTCTCTCAAAGAAAAGTACTACCGCATGCCTCAAGGGAGGAGGTTGGGAGGAGTTAACCATCGCGCACCCCGATTCAAACAACACGACAAAATTTCATTTCAGACATAGAAACGCTCACACTCATCAGCATGCCATGACCAATATTTAGATGGGAAGTAAATAACAAGCTTTAATACCAATATTTCTACTAACCAATGATCATGAACCTATATCCTTTCATATTATTACCTCAATATAGTTAAACCATACATTTCTTATTTGGTGAGCTACATGAAAGGTTTTATTATATCCTCCTTGAATACATATCCTTTTTGGGATAGCCTTATAACACATGCAAATTATCATTAATATTTATTTAGAATTTAAAAAAGATTTTAGTGAAGCATGAGAGTGCAATGATTTCTATAAAATGTATTCACCGTTGTGCACTAAAAGATATCACTCCATAGCAAAATAACTGTCTCAATCTTAATACAACTTTGTACCAGGGCTAGTATAAAGTTGGGACACTTATTTTACGATGCACGGAGTATAAATGAAGCACTAGAGCAACTGCCTAGCTCAGAATATATAAGTGAAGCACATAGAGTATTCTAACAATTTATGATGAAAATGTGTGTCTCTCGAAAGTTGTGTGCCCAAAAAACAATGATTGTGGAAAACGAGAGTATAAAAAAACTATAATACATGACGCTCCAAGCCAAACTCATATTATGTGATGAATAAAAATATATCTCCAAGTGACATACTGATAGATTGGGCACGAACAAGGGGATGTCATCCGGAGCATCCCAAGCTTAGATGCTTGG
Organism: Hordeum vulgare subsp. vulgare; assembly: GCF_904849725.1. Taxonomy (NCBI): domain Eukaryota; kingdom Viridiplantae; phylum Streptophyta; class Magnoliopsida; order Poales; family Poaceae; genus Hordeum; species Hordeum vulgare. The sequence goes on along the minus strand of NC_058524.1, from coordinate 372,293,163 downwards.
GTATTCCTTGAATATTATCTTGGGCCGCATTGGTCATCCCCAAGCTTAGGGTATTTCGGCTCGTTATTACTACATCCATCATTATCTCACACAAAATTTGAAAACTTCAGCAACAGAACTCAACAGAAACCTCATGAGATCCCTTAGTATAATGAATATATCATATACTTTAGGTTTTGTCATAAATTCATTAATATTACATTATTGCATAATAGGTATTGTATTCTAACTTCTCCATGACTTATACCCCCGATATAATCCATATCACCATCAAAACAAACAAACTATGCAAGCAGAAACCGAGTATGTCTAAAATAGGAAAGTCTATAAAGATCTATACGAAAATCATACAAATGTAATTCCAAAAATTCGAAAAAATGAGGAAAACCTGGGAATTGTTTATAGAATTTGTGCACAAATTTCAGAAATTTATCACAATCTAGTAAAATGACAGAAATTAGGTACTAGCTGCAAAAAAAATTGTTTTTGCACATGATTAATTCTACTATCATCCAAATCATCCTGAAGGATTTACTTGACACAAACACTAATTTAAACATGAAAACACAATGATTATAGTATCAATGATTATAGTATCAATGATTATTTTGTCACACCAAACCAGAAAGTAGAAGCAAAAAATTAAGATAACTATTGGGTTGCCTACCAACAAGTGATGTTGTTTTATGCCCCTAGCTAGGCATAATGTATTGTTTCAAGTATGGTCATCCTTCATATCTTTTCAGATCAAATCTTTCAAAACATTTATTAATAAATCCCCCCTATCAAATCATTCTTTTCTAGTAGGCAAGCTCAATCGTTTGAAAGGACTCTTATTGGCGATCTTAACATTCATTATATCATCGCTAGCATCATCATCATGGGGGTCCTCATACAAGACATGAATCTCATCACTAATGGGTTCCCTAGTGGTATTATCATGCCAATCCTAACTATATCCCTCATTAATTCACTTATCAATCCATTCAAATTTATCTCAACTATTAAGGAACAAGGTTTTCATTAACACTTCATGATGAACTGTCCGCCTCATATTCTCACCAAAACCATGATAGTCACGAGATTATAACCTACACATAGTGTCTTTATCATGAAAGATTTCTTCTATTGGAAGACGTTCAGAACTTATTCGATAAAAATAAAAAAATATCTCTATCTTCTTGAACTATGTAATCGAACTCATGCATAAGGATGATGGTAGCTATTTTCTTAATTTTTGGATTATGTATGTCCCAAGAATATATTTTGAAGCATAGGGTGAGATGCACGAATTTCATTTAGAACTTAACCATAAGCATGGCAATAACATCAACATAACAATTTATTTTATCTAGTATGGAGCCTTTAATAAGTGGGATAACTCAGCACTCAAAGCATTCTTGAATAGCATTCTTTCCAATAATGTTCCCACTACTCACATGATATATTTTAGATTTTGAAAAAATCGGAGTTTCATCATGAGGAAATTGACTTCTTGTAGGATCGTGATTAGAATCAATAAATTTTGGTTTTTCCTCATTAAATTCACTAACAGTATCTTCACTAGCACTTTCGACGATAACATTTTCAAATTCACACATGATAGCAACTTCAAGCAAAACAAGCAAACAGAAATATTTTTGTGTTTTTATTTTGTTTTTATAACCAGAAAATAAAAGGAAAATAAAACATAGAACAAGGGATTGATAGTTTGTGTGAAGGAACCTGATAAGAATTTGATGACGTCCCCCCGGAAACGGCACAAGAAATTATTTCTCCTTCTTGTGAGCTACGTTGGGTTTTCCCCCAAGAGGGAGGGTGAAGAAATATAGTAGTGATAAGTTCCCTCAGTTATAACCAAGGTTTATCAAACCAATAGGAGAATCAAGGAAAACCCTCACCATCGGCACCACCACACACAAAACCAAATGCTTGCACCAACGTGTTGAAGAGGGTTGTAAATACCCTTGAACTCTTTACTTGCAAGGATTAATTCTTATAGAGATAGATATATGAAAATTAAAAGTAAATAATTGCGGCAAGGTGTCTACATTTTCCGAAATATGATTTAGGTAGACCCCAGGGGGCATAGTTTTCACTAAAGGCTTCTCTCTCGAACGAATAGCATACGGTGGTTAGAAAAATTATTGTTAGGCAATTGATAAAAAATCGGATAGCTATGAGGTTATTTACGGCAATGATCATGTATATATGCATCACATCCATAAATAAGTAGACTAAAATGATTCTCCATTGACTACTATTACTCCACTTCGAGAGCGCTTATACTGAATGGCGTAGCCACAGGGTGGTGATACGTCCCAAACGTATCTATAATTTTTGCTTGTTCCATGTTCTTTTGGGTGACATTATTATATGTTTTGCTACACTTTTATATCATTTTACACAAATTTGGACTAACCTACTAACTCAGTGCACCCAGTGCCAGTTTATGTCTGTTGATGTCTATTTTGCAGGGGCTTTTACCCAATTTTTTGAAGCCCAAAAAATTGCAGAAAATATATATAAAAAATCAGCAAATCAGAAGCTTCCGGATCACCAAAGATGGGCCACAAGGGGGCCAGGGGCTTCCCAGGCAACCTGTTGGCGCGGCCAGGCCCTAGGACGCGCCAGGAGGCCGCCTAGGTGGGCCCCACCTCCTCTGGTGCCCTCCTTTGGCCTATATTTAGAGTCCCGAGATGAAACCCTTCAACAACTTCTGGAATTGCGAATTTCTCCATCGTTCCCACCGCCGCAGCGCTTCCGAGATCGGGAGCATCAGGAAACCTCTTCCCAGCACCCTGCCGGAGGGAGGATTGACCTCCGGGAGCTTCTCCACCGCCATGGACGCTTCCCAAAGTGTTGTGGGTAGTACTCCTTGGACCATGAGTCCATGACTAGTAGCTATGTGATGTCTTCTCTCCAATCTTGTGCTTAAATCGTTAGTCCTTGTGAGCTGCCCTACATGATCAAGGCATCTATGTAATTCTCTTACTATTGCTGTGCTCGGTTTGTTGGGATCCGATAGATTATGAGATTATGTTCAAATTGTTATGAGTTATATATTTGATTATCCTTTTATATTATGTTCCTTAGTGATTCATTCATGTTCTCCGTTGCTATTTATTGCTTTGGTCGAGTAGTAGATAGTAACTCCAAGAGGGAGCGTTATGCATGATTGTGGGTTCATGCCCCTCGATGTCTAGCTTGAGTGACAGAAACATGAGACTAGGGGATGTGTTTGTTGCCACCAGGGAGAAAACAACGTTGCTTTTGACCATGGTTGCAAGGATTGTTTACCTTACGCATAATTCGTTAATGCAGTTGTCCATTGCTTTGAGTTTACACTTTGGGTGGGGCTCGCAACTTAATACCGGCGAGATGTTCTGGATAGATATCTCAAGGTGGATGATTAGTAAGTAGATGTTGATGAATAAACGGTCTACTTGTCTTGGAGTACTACCCATTACTATTGAACCTCTAACTATCAAGTAACATAATTAGCATTGCGGTGCGATCACGATTCTGTCAATTGCCCAACTTTGATTTGTTTACCCAAGCATAGTTGTTATCGTCTTTTGGGGCAGAGACATCACTATTGAACATCATGTGACTCCGGTCCATATCACCATCATTGTTTACACCTCCATCATTTACCGCTTTCATTTACTTTTCCGTTGTAATCGCTATTACTTTCCCGTTTGTGTTTTGATCCTTTGCAAACTACAAGGCCGGAGCGATTAACAACCTCTCTGTACCCGTTGGGAGAAAAGTTATTTGTTGTGTGTGCAGGTCCACATCTTCTGCTAGCGCCAGGGTGGAAGACACCTACTTGTTGAGCCTAGGAGTCCTCCTGGTCGATAAACCTTACAGTCCCCGTGTAAGGGAAATCTGCTGCTGACTACATCTCCACCTTCCACTTAGGGTAACCAACGAGGGGCGAGAAGTATATCCATGAACTCGTCATCACGTGGATAGTTTGGTCCATGGACCACCCTATAATTCAGCCCATTACCTTACTATATATGTCAAATAACAAGAAAGATATTAGGAAGACTGCAGTGGCCAAGGCCCAAGCCCAATATACAACCGCTAGGCTTTAATCTAATTGCTAGGCTTTCTTCGTATTCTGTACGCTCCGAGCCTCGCACGATGACTGGAACCGGCGCCAGGTTGTTGGCGAACGCGGATCCGCGAACCCTAGCGAGGCAAGGAGACGGAGGTACCACAAACAGCCGTCGATGACGCACGACCGCTTGTCGGCTAGTAGCGACGGATTGTCGAGGGAGTGATGAAGAGACAACGTCGCCCGGTGACCCGACGCCTGGCCTGCAACACGCACAGGACCTCACCGAGCCCTAGACTGAGGCAGGACTGCGGGAGTTCACTTACTTTGCATCTTCTACGATTAAACGTATGATCTGCATCTTTTTTCTATTCAGAGTATAATTTGCCTTTATGGTTTAAACAACTTTAGTCCCGACTCCATATTGGAACTCGAAACTGGTGTATTAAGATGATGATTGTCTGGTCGCATACATTCAGCGAGATGTTTTCTCCAAAGTAAGTGAAGATGATGTAATTGATACTTTGATGGGACTAAGAAGGCGTTATCCCGATAAATAAGGTGTGTTATTTTCCTACACAAAATTAGAAATGCAACTTGGAATTTTCATATGCTTTGTAAGACCTTATGGATGCGTGTTTTCATAATAAAAATATGATTTGCAGGTATGCTTTGTTTATGGTGCAATTTTTTCTATCAATTGGACCACCCTCACATAAAATCCTAGCTACGCCACTGCTTATACTCTTGCCTCTCTAGGTATTAAGTTCATGCAAATACTATAATGTTTAGAGCAAGGTGACATGATGTAGACAAAGTAAATCAATATGAATAAACCCCGTCATTTTATCCTTAGTGGCAATAATACGGATAAATGTCTTGTCCCCTTGTATCACTGGGATATAAAGGACCGTAGGACTGAACCCACTACAATGCATCACTCCCACTGAAGATAAATCAATTTAGTTGGCCAAACCAAACGGATAGATCCAAGAGAAATATGAAGCTATAACGATCATGCATAAGAAATTTCAAAAAAAACTTCGTTACTTTAAATGAATAATTTGATCATAAACCCACAATTTATCAGATTCCAACTAACACACTGTAAAAGAAGATTACATCTGATAGATCGTCGTGGGAATCGCGGACAACATGGTATAAAAGATTAAAGAGAGAGAAGAAGCCATGTACCTACTAGCGATGGACCAATAGGTCTGTGATGAACTACTCGCACATCATGATAAAGGCATCAAGGTTGATGTAGATAGCCTCTGTGATCGATTCCCCCTCACACACGGTACCAGAAAAGGTCTTCAGATGGGATCATGGTGGAACAAAGGCTTGTGGCGGAGGAAAAAGTATTTTGGGTAGATCTCTCATGTTTCTGGAGTATTTGGCAATTTACAAAAGTGGAATTAGTCCAGGAAGGTGTGCGAGTGGACCACGAGTTCACGGGGGCTACCCCCAGGGCACGCCCCTTGAGCTCGTCGCTCACCCGCGCGCCTTCTTGTCTCGTCCCGAAGCTTTAAGGGTCTTTTTTTGGTCTAGAAAAATCATCATAAAGTTTATCTTGTTTGAATTTCGTTTGGTACTGATTTTCTATAAAAATCAAAAACACACAAAAAACAAATACTAACACTGGGCATTGAATTAATAGGTTAGTCAAAAAATAATATAAGATAACATATAATTACATAAAAGTATCTAAGATTGATAATATAATATCATGAAATAATTAAAAATTATAAATAGGTTGAAGACGTATCAAACCCTTGTATTGTTCTTCACCTAGGACTTTTTGGGTCCAGTGCCGCATATTCTCCGTTTCTAGATCTTTCTCCTCTAGGACCTCTACATCATCCACCGCCTTGATGTGCTCAGCACGGCGTGGTCAAAGAACGACATCTATCAGAATAGAATTGTATGTGCAGATGCTGACAATAGGGACCCACCATCTACATGATTATATGCAAGGAAGTGGCTTCTTATTATGCGAAAAAATGATTTCTCTCCTAGATAGCTGGGATCCACCAGGCTGAAACGTACATAGTGTTAGTTGTCTGGCCGCAGATCTATATGTATATAATGGTCTCCTCCAACGATGAACCATGTGCACGTTTCATAGTAGGAACTTTTTCCCTCGATGTAGCAGGTCATGCACTCCAGTCTAAATCATGTACACGTACCTAAATCCACGCTGCAAAAATACGGGCCAAGTATTCATGTACCGGCGGGCCTGCTCACGTATATAGGGACGACTGCACATGATGGTGTGGGTACGCACGAACGGGGAACTGATTATATTCCTCGAGCACCAACACACAGCTGAGGTTGGGCGACCAAAATGGCAAGAGCGAACACAAGAAGGTCTAGTTCATCGGGAGCCAACCGGTTGGGACGGAACAATCGAAACAGGGTCATGTTCATCAAACGGGGTCATGTTCATCGGGAGCTTGATGTGGAGTATTGTCGAATCAGGGTCATGTTCATGTGGAGGGGTGTGGCGTAACACAGAACGACCTCCATGGTGTACTCTACATCAACCGTGAATGGCCTAAGGCTGGTCATATTGAGGAGTATCATATAGTAGTATCATGCATATGATACTATTGTATGATACTATCTTCATAGTGCACAGTATCATAAGCTAGTATCATAAATGACCTTATTTACTAACATGCATGACACATATTAGTATAGCATTTAATATGTTATGGTATCTACCTATGTTACTCTAACCTCCTCTCTCTTCTTTAATTATCTGCCACATCAGCATGTTTGCTAGTCCGAAATACATGATACTACCTAAGTTACTCCAATTGGCCAGCCTAAGGCCTCCACGGTGTATTGTTCATCCAAAACCAATCGGCTCAGGTGTGGCATAACGTGGCACCTGTCTCCTTGGGGTCTTGTTCCTCCAGGAATAATTGCCTACTACCATAAGGTACTGTTCATTCACCGTTAACCGCCTACTACTACCATGGTGTCTTTTTCATCCATCCCCAACTGGCTAGGGTGGGGCGTACGCGCGAGTGGCAACAACATCGATTGTTCATCCACAACGAGTCAACCGGCTAGGTCAACACATCTCATGCAAGGGGTTGGATCGATTCAATCGGTTGCTGGTCTCGACTCAATCTACGTGTCACGCGTGCGGCGGCAACATGGATTGTTCATCGAGAGGCAATCAATTGGCTATGTCAACTCACGTCTGGCACGAGGGCTCGATGCAACACATGTTGGGGAACGTCGCATGGGAAACAAAAAAAATTCTATGCACACGCAATACCTATCCGTGGTGATGATCATCTACGAGAGGGGAGAGTGAATCTACATACCATTGTAGATCGCTAAGCGGAAGCATATATAACGCGGTTGATGTAGTGGAACATCTTCGCGATCCAAATCGCAGCCCATCTCGCGATCTCATCACGATCCGTCCCGCGATCCCATCACGATCCATCCCGATCTAGTGCCGAACGGACGGCACCTCCGCGTTCAGCACACGTACAACTCGATGACAATCCCCGCCTTCTTGATGCAGCAAGAGGGGCGAAGAGGTAGATGAGTTCTCCAGCACGACGACGTGGTGGTGGTGGTGGTGAACTAATCCAGCAGGGCCTCGCCTAAGCACCGCCGAACTAGACTAGAGGAGAAACAGATCTAGAGAGAAGTAGTGGGAGCACGTGGCAATTAGGGTTAGCCCTCACCTCTAAAACCTCTAGTACATATAGAAGGGGGGAGGGGAGGAGGCAGCCTCATGTGGCAATTAGGTTTGACCGAAATTGGAGGTGGAGGAGTCCTACTCCAATCCTACTAGGAGTGGTATTCCTCCTCTCCACTTGGAAACCCTTTCCACCTTTTTCACCTTTGGGTTTCTTTCCTTCCCACCTACAATCCGCCTTGGGATTTAGTGAAGGCTTCGGCCAGCCCACTAAGGGCTGGTCCATGTCCTTCCACATCTCATGAGACCCTTTGAGTGGGTGGGCCCACCTGGTGGACCCCCGGAACCCATTCGTCACTCCCCGTACACCGTTGGAAAGGCCCGAAACTATTCCGGAGTTCAAAACCCACTTTCCTATATATCGATCCTTACCTGTGGACCATTCCGGAGCTCCTCGTGATGTCCGGGATCTCATTCGAGACTCCGAACAACTTTCGGTTACCAAACACACATAACTCAATAATACTGAAACGTCACCGAACCTTAAGTTTGCACACCCTGCGGGTTCGAGAACTATGCAGACCTGACCTGAGACACTCCCCGGTCAATAACCAATAGTGGGACCTAGATGTCCATATTGGCTCCTACATATTCTATGAATATCTCTATCGGTTTAACCTTTATGTCAAGGATTCATTTAATCCCGTATGTTGTTCCCTTTGTCCTTCGGTATGTTACTTGCCCGAGATTCGATCGTCGGTATCTCTATACCTCATTCAATCTCGTTACCGGCAAGTCTCTTTACTCGTTCTGTAATACAAGATCCCGTGACTAACTCCTTAGTCACATTGCTTGCAAGGCTTGTTGTGATGTTGTATTACCGAGTGGGCCCTGATACGTCTCCAACGTATCTACTTTTCCAAACTCTTTTGCCCTTGTCTTGGACTCTAATTTGAATGATTTGAATGAAACTAACCCGGACTGACGTTATTTTCAGCAGAACTGCCATGGTGTTGTTTTTGTGCAGAAATAAAAGTTCTCGGAATGACCTAGAAACTTACAAGGATTTTTTATGGAATATATAAAAAATATCAGAGAAAGAATCAATTGAAGATACGCTGCCAGTGGGCCACGAGCCCTGCAAGCGCTCCCCCCCTAGGGCGCGCCTAGCAGGCTTGTGGGGCCCACGTGACTCCTCCGACTTCATCTCAAACTCCATATAACCTCTCTCGCCAAGAAAAAACCAGGAGAGAAGAGTTCATCGCGTTTCACAATACAAAGCCGCCGCCACCGCCTGTTCTTCCTCGGGAGGGCAGATCTGGAGCCCGTTCTGGGCTCCGGAGAGGGGAAATCAACGCCGTCGTCATCATCAACCATCCTCAATCCCCAATTCCATGATGCTCTCCATCGTTCGTGAGTAATCTTATCGTAGGCTTGCTGGACGGTGATGGGTTCGATGAGATCTATCATGTAATCGAGTTAGTTTTGATGGGGTTTGATCCCTAGTATCCATTATGTTCTAAGATTGATGTTGCTACTACTTTGCTATGTTTAATGCTTGTCACTAGGGCCCGAGTGCCATGATTTCAGATCTGAACCTATTATGTTTTCATCAATATATGTGTGTTTTTGATCCTATCTTGTAAGTTGTAGTCACCTACTATGTGTTATGACCCGGCAACCCCGGAGTGACAATAGCCGAAACCACTCCTGGAGATGACCATAGTATGAGGATCCCATGTATTCACCATGTGCTAATGCTTTGTTCCAGTTCTCTATTAAAAGGGGACCTTAATATCCCTTAGTTTCCATTAGGACCCCGCTGCCACGGGAGGGTAGGACAAAAATGTCATGCAAGTTCTTTTCCATAAGCACGTATGACTAAATCGGAATACATGCCTACATTACATTGACGAACTGGAGCTAGTTACATATCACCCTATGTTATAACTGTTACATGATGAATGCCATCCGACATAATTATCCATCACCGATCCAATGCCTATGAGCTTTTCCTATACTGGTCCTTGCTAAGTTACTTTACCGCTACTGTTGTCATACTTGCTATACAAATTACTACTGTTACTGTTACCGCCGCTACCGTTACTAGCATACTACTTTGCTACTAAAACTTTGCTGCAGATACTAAGTCTTTCGGATGTGGTTGAATTGACAACTCAACTGCTAATACTCGAGAGTATTCTTTGTCTCCCCTTTTGTCGAATCAATAAATTTGGGTTGAATACTCTACCCTCGAAAACTGTTGCGATCCCCTATACTTGTGGGTTATCAAGACCTTTTTCTGGCGTCGTTGCCGGGGAGCATAGCTCTATTCTCTTTGTCACTTGGGATTTATATTTGTTGATCACTATGAGGAATCCGAGAGATCCAAAAACTAATGTCTTGTCCTCAACTACGAGGACAGGTAAGGAACTGCCATCTAGCTCTGCACTTGATTCACCTTGTGTTATGAGTAAATTTGCGACACCACCACCTACTAGTAATTCTGATATGTCGCATATGCTTGATGATGCTACTTCTGCTATCCATGATTCTTATGATGATGCTTTTCTTGATAATGATATGCCACTGGGTGAATTATTTGATGCACAAATTGCTAGAGTTACTACTAAATCTGATGATACTTCTGAAACTAATGAAATTATTGAAGTTGAACCTCTTGTGGCACCTGTTAGACCTAGCTCTCCTAGATATGAATTGCCTAATATACCTAAGGGTTATGTTATGGAGGGAGAGGTAGCTGAAGACTTTCTTGCTTGTAAGGATAGCTATGATCTTGAAAATTTATTACGCAAGTGGAAAGAAAAATCTATGAATGCTAGAATGAAATATGATCCTAAGTTTTCTACTTCACCCATCTTTGTTACTAATAAGGATTATGAATTCTCTGTCGATCCTGAGTTAATCACTTTGGTTGAATCTGATCCTTTTCATGGTTATGAATTTGAAACTGTTGTAGCACATCTTACTAAACTGAATGATATAGCCACCCTATTCACTAATGAGGAAAAAATTCGCTATTACTCTATCCTTAAGTTGTTTCCTTTCTCAATAAAGGGTGATGCTAAAACTTGGTTTACTTCTCTTGCTCCTGGTTGTTTGCGTAGTCCCAAGGATATGATATACTACTTCTCTGAGAAATATTTTCCTGCCCATAAGAAAAAAGCTTCCTTGTAGGATATGTACAACTTTGTGCAAATTGAAGAAGAGAGTCTCCCACAAGCTTGGGGGAGGCTTGTCCAGTTACTGAATGATTTGCCTGATCACCCTCTTAAGAAAAATGAAATACTTGATATCTTTTATAATGGACTAACCGATGCTTTTAGGGACCACCTAGATAGTTGTGTTGGTTGTGTTTTCAGGGAACGGACTCTGGAACAAGCTGAAATTCTATTGAATAATATCTTGATCAATGATAATGCTTGGACTATTACCGAACCACCTCCGAAGCCAACTCCGAAGAAAAGAGGTATTCTATTCCTCAGTCCTGAAGATATGCAAGAAGCCAAGAAATCTATGCAAGAGAAAGGTATTAAATCTAAATATGTTAAGAATCTACAACCTATTGAAGAAATACATGGTCTTGATAACCCGATACATGTAGTAGAGGTAAATTCTCTTCGTAGATTCAATGAGAGTGATATTCCTTCTGACAAACCTGCTAACTTATGCTTAAATGAATTTGGTAAATTGGTTGCCAAACAACAAAGTTTTAATGATTATGTTAGCAGACAACTGAAACAAAATGCTCGTATGATTAATCATATAAGTTAATGATCATAAGCTTATTGGTAAACATGCTTCTATGGTCACTACTCAAGTAGAACAAGTACTTAAGGCTCAAAATGACTTGCTTAATGAATTGAATGATAATTCTGTTAGAGTTGTTACTAGAGGTGGTAGAATGACTCAGGAACCTATGTATCCTGAGGGCCATCCCAAGAGAATTGAACAAGATTCTCAAGGAGTTAATACTGATGCACCTAGTCATCCTGGTAATAGGAAGAAAAAGAAAGATGATAGGAACTTGCATGCTAGTAAACATGTTGCTCTTACACCTGAAAATCCAAATGATGTTTCTATTTCTGATGCCGAAACACAATCTGGTGATGAACATGAGCCTAGTGATAATATTGATAATGGTGTTCATGTTGATGCTCAACCTAGTAATGATAATGATTTGGAGATTGAACCTGCTGTTGATCTTGATAACCCACAACCTAAGAACAAGAGATATGATAAGAATGATTTTATTGCTAGGAAGCATGGTAAAGAAAGAGAACCATGGGTTCAGAAACCCATGCCCTTTCCTCCCAAACCATCCAAGAAAAAGGATGATGAAGATTTTGAGCGCTTTGTTGAAATGATTAGACCTATCGTTTTGCAAATGCGTTTGACTGATATGCTTAAAATGTCTCCTTATGCTAAGTACATGAAAGATATTGTGACTAATAAAAGAAGGATACCTCGTGTTGAGATTTCCACCATGCTTGCTAATTACACTTTTAAGGGTGGGACTCCTAAGAAACTAGGTGATCCCGGAGTGCCCACTATACCTTGCTCCATTAAAAGAAATTATGTTAGAACTGCTTTATGTGATCTTGGAGCCAGTGTTAGTGTTGTGACTCTCTCTTTATATCATAGACTTGAATTGGATAAGTTGACACCTACTGAAATTTCTTTGTAAATGGCTGACAAATCATCTGCTTTACCTATTGGCATTTGCGAGGATGTGCCTGTTGTGGTTGCCAACGTTACTATCTTAACGGATTTGTTATTCTTGATATTCCCGAGGATGATGCCATGGCAGTCATCCTTGGAAGACCCTTTTTAAACACTGCATGGGCTGTTATTGATTACAACAAAGGCAATGTCACTTTCCATGTTAATGGTAATGAGCACACGGTGCACTTCCCGAAGAAACAATATCGAGTTCATTGCATTAATGCTATTGAAAAATCTTCATCAATTATTACTGGAAGCTTTGAATTCCCTATACCTACTATCAAGATGAAATATGATATACTTGTTATTGGGGATATGCACACCCCCGTTGAGGTAACCTAATGATTATTCGAAAATTCTTCGGTTTTATGTGATTCAAAAAAAGTTTTGTCAAGGAGACTTGATCAACCTGATTGACGGATTTCTTTTGATGACCGTGAGATGGATGAATCTAGAAGTCACAACCTTTTGTTCCCAACTTTTAGTTTCTATTATTTAGTAGAAAAATAATAAATATAGCATTATTTTCCTATTTTCTGCATTATCCGTTCAATAAAAAATGACCTAAAAATAAAACTTCTCCAAATGCCCTAAAATTCAAGTATGATTTTTTCTGGAATATTTACAAATTTCTGAGATAGATAACTAGTAAGGGGGATGCACCAGTGGGCCACGAGCCGAGGAGGCGCGCCCACCCCCCTGGGCGCGCATGGCGGGCTCGTGGGTCCCACATGGCCCCTCTCCACTTATTCCAGCACCCATCTCGTTCGCCTACCTCCAGAAAAATTATTCCACTGCTCAAACCCGTGTTCTTGCTCATTTTGCTTCATTTTTCGATCTCCTTGTGCAAAGCCCCAATCACCAAACTGTTTTGTGGAATTGTTCCTTGGTATGTGACCCCTCCATTGGTCCAATTAGTTTTTATTCTAGTGCTTTATTCATTGCACATTATTGCTGCCTTGGTGACCCCGTTCTTGAGCTTTGCATCTTAATTTTAGTTGGTCCCAAGTAGTTTTGATGCATGATATGGCCTCTAGGCACTTGTAGGAGTAGTTGCTATGAGTTTTGTTAAACTTTGTTCACTTTTATTTTGAGTCACTAAAAATTTCAGAATTATTTCAGAAAAAGGAAGATGTCTAGGAAGAACTATCATGGTGGTTCCTCAAGCAAAAGGGGTCCCCGTCTCGCGATTCGGGAGCCCGATCCTTATCAGCCGAGGAACGCACCGGTGCAACCATGTGAATGGCTTTCCGATGAATTCATGATTGATGCAGGTTTCAAGGACGAGTTTGATATATTTGTTCACAACGCTGGGCTCGAAGAATTCATCTCCAATAAATGTGAATAGTATACTACACTCACTGCCTCTTTTGTTCGTAGATTCAAATTTTCAGTTGGCCGTGACACATCCATACTGTTTGATCTTTATGACAAATCGTATACTATGGATTTAGAGGATTTTAATAGAATATGCAAGATATCTGATTGGGGTAGTCCCAATGACCCTCCTAAGTCTTCGGTTAGAATTTTTTTTTCTAGTATAACGCATGCTACCATGGGGAGCATTCATTTTCCTGCCTTACATTATTTTTCCCTCTTCATAGGTAGATGCATTAACGGCAAGCATGACCATAGTCTCCTCTGCGCATCTGACCTTAGTATTCTTAAGAGCGCAGTAACGGGTGATAGAAGTTTCAACATGGGAGCTATAGTTGCTAGGAGGCTAAATATTAATGCTAAAGAAGGGGATTTCTTCGGTGGGATCTATGCCACTTGCATAGCAAATTCTCTTGGAATACCCATCCGCACAGGAGATCCCCCGCTCCACACATCTTTCCTTGATCGCGCCGCTATGATACGTTATCAGTTCTTTGAGAGGGATAATGAATCCCTCCTATACCGGTTAATATTTAACCGACAACATGTTTTCCATATTACCCTTCCTGCTCCTGCCTTCTTTGACTTTTAGGGAAAAACGGAGATTTTACATAACCAGAGGAGAGGCAGAGGAGTATGAGAGGGAGGTGAAGGTTGCTCGCCTTCGTGAGGGAGCTATTCAGGCGGTAGCTGTCGCGTCCCAGTACAACCCCCATTATGATTTTGGATATCGCCCGGACCAGCCATGGAACTAGACCAACTTAGGCCAAAAGCTTAAGCTTGGGGGAGTACGTGTCTCTCACCAACTTTATATTCATGCTCACACATTCACTTTGATAGTCGGTATTCACACTCTTCCATCGTATCATCCATGCTAGTTTATTTCTTTTTCTTGCATTCTAATCGTGTGTTTGTTTAAAAATGAGAAAAACAAAAAAAATAGTTGTAAGTTTACTTTCCAGCATGCTTAGTGGTAATTAAAAAGAAAACCCAAAAAGATTTCCCGTTCTTCTTTTGCTTGTTGGGAGCTTTCCCGTGTAAATAGTTTTATTTTTCTTTGGGTCGAGGGAGAAGACCATGATTAAAATGATTAGTGGCTCTCATATGCATTATTGTTTATCCATCAAAGAGCCATATTACTTTGTCTTGTCCTCTGAATTTGCTTGCAGATTCCAGCTTAGTCCAATGCACGAACACTCCTATTATTATTCACATCATTCGGTCATGCAAGTGAAAGGCAATAATGACGATATATGATGAAGTGACTGAGCCTGGAAAAGCTGGTATGAACTCGACCTATTTTATTTTTATAAATATGACTAGCTCATCATTCCTAATTCATCATTGTTATGAGAGAAACATGTTTGAATGACAACTTAGAGATCATAGTTTCTGATGCCATGCTGAATTAGCTAGGAGCTTATAATGGTTTGTCTTGGATGCCAACATGAATTTCAAGATGATTATGATGTAGTATGATAGGATGGTATCCTCCTTTGAATGATTCAAGTGGCTTGACTTGGCACATGTTCACGCATGTAGTTGAAACAAAATCAACATAGCCTCTACGATATTCATGTTTATGGTGATTTATATCCTACTCATGCTTGTACTCAACATTGGTTAATTTCAACGCATATTGATGACTGTTGTCGCTCTCTAGTTAGTCGCTTCCCATTCTTTTGCTAGCCTTCACTTGTACTAAGCGGGAATACTGCTTGTGCATCCACTTCCATAAACCCAAAGTTGTTCCATATGAGTCCACCCTACCTACCTATATGCGGTATCTACCTGCCGTTCGAAGTAAATTTGCATGTCCCACTCTCTAAATCTTCAAATAATAATCTGTTTTGTATGCCCGAACCGCTCATGTGGTGACAAGGGGCGGTCAGTATCTTCCATGCTAGGGATGTTATCCTCGATACGTGTTTATTCACTATCACTCACGAGAAAGGGGCTGGTAATCGGAATGCCCAATTCCATGCTCAAATCAAATCAAAAATATAATTGCAAACAAAACTCCCCCTGGAGTGTTGTTGGTATGCATGGCACCCGAGGATTCGGCTAGTTGTGGAGTGTGGTTGATCGGTGGTGGGGGAGTCAAAACTTTACTATTCTGTTTGGGAACCGCCTATAATATGTGTAGCATGGAAGATGGTGAAAACTCTTGGTCATCGTGTTGACAACGAAAGCATGCCACCCAAAATTATTTATCTCTGTTTTAAAAAGCTTGAGCTCTGGCACCTCTGCAAATCAATGCTTCCCTCTGCGAAGGGCCTATCTATTTACGTTTCTGTTGAGTCATCCTCTTCTTGTTAAAAAGCACCAGTTAGAGAGCACCTCCGTCATTTATATGCTTTGCTATTAATTGATATTGAGTATGACTATGACTGGATCTTCTTTGCCATGAATTACAATTTCCAGTCGGCCTTTGGTCTTTGAAGGTGCTCTGCGTTTACGTTTTGCGGTCCCAGAAAGGGCTAGCGAGATACCATTTATTCATATTGTATCATGATTATTTTGATTGAAGTGTTGACGTTTGAAACTTATTATTATTGCTCGCTAGTTAATTACGCCATTGATATGAGTATACCATGAGACCTAAATGTCATTGCTTATGTGGTTAGCTTATGATCTTGCTAAAAATCTGAATATGAGTTAGACATAATTACAACAAGAAGATCAAATAGAGTTCGTAAAAGTTTTTCCTTTGTCTCTTTCAGTTTATCAACTGAATTGCTTGAGGATAAGCAAGGCTTTAAGCTTGGGGGAGTTGATACGTCTCTGATGACCCACAAGTATAGGGGATCTATCATAGTCCTTTCGATAAGTAAGAGAATCAAACCCAACGAGGAGCAGAAGGATCTGACAAGTGGTTTTCAGCAAGGTAATCTTTGCAAGCACTCAAATTATCGGTGACAAGTAGTTGTGTGGTGAGATGATTCGTAGCAAGTAGCAAGTAACAATAGTAACAACGGTGCAGCAAAGTGGCCCAATCCCTTTTGTAGCAAGGGACAAGCCTGGACAAACTCTTATAGGAGCTAAAGCGCTCCCGAGGACACATGGGAATTTCTGTCAAGCTAGTATTCATCATGTTCATATGATTCGCGTTCGCTACTTTGATAGTTTGATATGTGGGTGGACCGGTGCTTGGGTACTGCCCTTACTTGGAAAAGCATCCCACTTATGATTAACCCCTCTCGCAAGCAACCACAACTACGAAAGAAGAATTAAGACAAAGTCTAACCATAGCATTAAACTAGTGGATCCAAATCAGCCCCTTACGAAGCAACGCATAAACTAAGGTTTAAGCTTCTATCACTCTAGCAACCCATCATATACGTACTACTTCCCAATGCCTTCCTCTAGGCCCAAATAATGGTGAAGTGTTATGTAGTCGACGTTCACATAACACCACTAGAGGAAAAACAACATACAACACATCAAATTATTGAACGAATACCAAATTCACATGACTACTTATAGCATGACTTATCCCATGTCCTGAGGAACAAAAGTAACTACTCACAAAGCATAATCACATTCATGACCAGAGAGGTAATGAGTAGCATCAAAGATCTGAACATATAATCTTCCACCAAGTAATCCAACTAGCATCAACTACAAAGAGTAATTAATACTACTAGCAACCTTACAAGTACCAATCGGAGTCGCGAGACAGAGATTGGTTACAAGAGATGAACTAGGGTTTGCAGATGAGATGGTGCTGATGAAGATGTTGATGGTGATGAGCCCCCTTCGATGAGAGGAGTGTTGGTGATGACGATGGCGACGATTTCCCCCTCCGGGAGGGAAGTTTCCCCGGTAGGACAACACTGTCGGAGCTTTAGATTGGTTCTGCTCAAGTTCCGCCTCGTGGCGGCGGTGATTCCTCCCGAAAGCCTCCTCCTGATTTTTTCTGGAACGAAACCCTTCTTGTAGCAAAAGAGGGGGGCCAGAGGTCCAGCTGGGACCCCACAAGCCCCCTAGGCGCGGCTAGGGGGCCGCGCCTAGCAGTCTTGTGGCCTCCTACTGGCTCCCCTCTATTACTTCTTCGGCCCAGTATATTTTATAAATTCCAAAATAAATCCTCGTTGATTTTCATGGCTTTTGGAGTTGCACAAAATAGGTATATCAAACTTGCTCCTTTTTCGGGCCAAAATTCCAGCTGCCGGCATTCTCCCTCTTCATGTAAACCTTGCAAAGTAAGAGAGAAAATGCTTAAGTATTGTACCGTGAAGTGTAATAACAGCCCATAAAGCAATAAATATCAACATGAAAGCATGATGCAAAATGGACGTATCAACTCCCCCAAGCTTAGACCTCGCTTGTCCTCAAGCGAAAGCCGAGATCAATAAATATGCCCACATGTTTAGAGAGAGAGGTGTCGACAAAACAAGATACGGACATGGAGGCATCATGATCATATTTAGAACAACAATATCATCATATCATCTCTTACGCTAAAGTGATAATTCCTTCACAAAGTAAAGTATGGATCAAGAACCTTACTGAGAATTAACAACCAATAGCCTATAGTCATTGGAGCAATTGCAATTTATCACAACATCGAAAAGAGTCAAATAAGAGCTTGTAAAGTAAATCCACATACTCAATCATCCTTTTGTCTTCTACAATTGCTACAACTCACGTGGTACTCATGAGATCAAAGTTTCAGTCGGACACAGAGAAAGATAGGGGCTTATAGTTTCTCCTCCCAACTATTTACCTCAAGGGTAATGTCAACAACAATAATTCATGAATACTTACTTCAAAGTTGACATATGAATATAGATCTTTCCCTAGCATATGACGTTAGCCAAGAAAAAGGCGAAATAAGGAATTGGTGTGGATCATCATGACTCTTTCAAGGGCAAAAAGTAAAGGTACAAGATAGGCCCTTCACAGAGGGAAGCAGAGTTTGTCATGCGCTTTTGAGGTTTGGATGTGTGTCCTCTTAGTGTGAAGGAACGTCACTTTATATTGCCTCCTGTGATATAGAACTTTATTATGCAGTCTGTCGCTTTTATGTCTTCCTCATCACAGGTTCGTACAAAGCTTATTTTCCACACACTAATAGACCATACATATTTAGGGAGCAGTTTTTATTGCTTGCACCGATGACAACTTACTTGAAGGATCTTATTCAATCCATAGGTAGGTATGGTGGACTCTCATGGCAAAACTGGGGCTGAAGGTTTATGGATGCACAAGTAGTATCTCTACTTAGTGCAGAAGTTTTGGCTAATATGAGGTGGAAGCAATCGTCACATGCTAAGGGATCTCTAGTCATATAACATTGTTCGGAACCAAGCAAACACAATTCGTTATGTTTTCTTCCTTGTCCAACATCTACTTCTAAGCATGTAATACTTTAGTGAGTGTTCACAATCATAGACGGTGTTAAAGATGATATATTTATATGTGAACCTCTCCTTCTTTATCACTTCCTATTAATTGCAACAATGACCAAGGTCTATGTTTGTCTACCCTCAACAAGTTTCAATCAACATTCTTTTTATATGTGAAGCCATCGCTTCCCATAAGATCATTACATGATCTTTCATGCTTTTGTTCTTTTTCTCATTCTCTTGATCATGGCATGAGGCAAGGCCATTAACTAAGACACTCTTTATTATATGACTCACGAAATCGAATACATCGGGGGTGACACAAAGCAAAACTCAAGCCTAAAACACTAAGAACTTTATTCTACTAGAGAAAGATAAAACCAAAAAGGAACGAACTAAGAAAAGGTAAAGGGAAAAGATGTGATCGTGATACGATACCGGGGCAACTCCCCCAAGCTTGGCACAAGCCAAGGGGATTGCCCATACCCATGCTTAGTTGTCTTCCTTTGGCGGTGATGGTGGTGGAGTTGTTTTGTCCTTTGATTCCAAGAGGGCCATCAATATTTGATTTATACCTTGGAGCTCTGTGATATGTTTCTCCAGCAAAAGAACTTCACGAGTGAGAAAAGTATTACGAACACGAGTTGTTTCACAAAGCCTCAAGAGTTCAATCAAGGATGGAGACGGTAGGTGGAAGTAGGGTTGGAGGAAATCCACTTCTTCAACGTCTTCCTTGTTGAACACAGATTGTACTTCGTCCCATGCCTGATTCTTCTCCTTAGCTTTGCCCTTGGCTTCCGTGACTTCCACTCTTTTCAGATCAGCATCTACTTCTTCATAGACTTGAGGGAAATTGTTCTCCCCGACAGATTCCTGAGACGACATCCTTGCTCTAAATCTGCGGCAGAAAACAGGCTCGAAACGAAAACGGAGGAAAATTGCGTGATATGAGGGTCAGACCTTTCGGGAGAATATATAATGATTTTTTTCAGACCAGAAGGAGTACTCCGCAAGAAAACGGAGTTCAGGAGGCACACGAGGTGGACACAAGCACCCCAGGCGCTGCCAGGGGGTGGCCCGCGCCTAGCAGGCTTGTCGCCTCCTCGTGCGCTTTCCGGACTACTTAAACTTTTTCTATTTTTTAAAAAATTCCAAAACAGAAATAATTCCTACTGAAAAAGTTTTGGAGTCGGTTTACTAACCGAATCACATACCTCTTCGTTTTCGGAGTCTGAAACAGGCTGATAAATATCCCTTATGTACTCCTCCGGAGTTATGTTATTGATAATATTGCTTTCAACATTTATGGGAGTACCTGAGATATAATGCTTGATTCTTTGCCCATTTACCACTCTCGGAAAATTACCTTCCGTGTTGTTGATCTTCATGGCACCGGAACGATATACTTCCTCAACAATGTAAGGACCTTCCCATTTAGAGAGAAGCTTACCTGCAAAAAATCTTAAACGAGAATTATATAGCACAACATAATCACCTACATTGAACTCACGCGTTTGTATCATTTTATCATGCCACCTCTTAACCTTTACTTTGAACAACTTGGCATTTTCCTATGCCTGAGTTCTCCATTCATCAAGTGAGCTAATATCAAATAACCTCTTCTCACCAGCAAGTTTGAAATCAAAGTTGAGCTGTTTGATTGCCCAATAAGCCTTATGCTCTAGCTCAAGAGGTAAATGACATGCTTTGCCGTAAACCATTTTGTAAGGAGACATGCCCATGGGATTCTTATAGGCAGTTCTATAAGCCCACAGTGCATCATCGAGCTTCTTAGACCAATTCTTTCTAGACCTGTTGACAGTCTTATGCAGAATTAGTTTAATCTCTCTATTGCTTATCTCTACTTGACCACAGGACTGAGGGTGATAGAGAGACACAATTCTATGGTTGACATCGTACTTAGCAAGCGTTTTACGGAAAGCGCCATGAATGAAATGTGAACCACCGTCGGTCATTAGATATCTAGGGACTCCAAATCTAGGGAAAATAACTTCTTTAAGCATCCTGATAGAGGTATTGTGATCAGCACTACTAGTTGGGATAGCTTCTACCCACTTAGTGACGTAATCAACATCAACTAGGATATGAGTATACCCGTTGGATTTTGGAAAAGGTCCCATATAATCAAAGCCCCAAACATCAAATGGTTCAATGACAAGTGAATAATTCATAGGCATTTCCTCACGTTTACCTATATTACCTATTCTTTGACATTCGTCACAGGACAAGACAAACTTACGGGCATCCTTGAAGAGAGTGGGTCAATACAAACCTGATTGCAATACCTTGTGTGCAGTTCTATCTCCCGCATGGTGTCCTCCGTAGTCCTCGGAGTGACACTTTTGTAGGATCTGTCCATGTTCATGTTCAGGTACACAACGTCTAATAACACCATCTACTCCTTCCTTATAAAGGTGAGGATCATCCCAAAAGTAATGTCTCAAATCAAAGAGGAATTTCTTCTTTTGCTGGTATGTGAAACTAGGTGGTATATATTCGGCAACCATATAGTTTGCATAATCATCATACCACGGTGTACTACGTGAAGCATTGATGACATTCAATTCCTCATGAGGACAGCTATCATCAATAGGTTGTGGGTCATCAAGAACATTCTCCAACCTAGACAAGTTATCTGCTACTGGGTTATCAGCACCCTTCCTGTCGACAACATGCAAATCAAATTCTTGTAGCAAGAGAACCCATCTGATGAGTCTAGGTTTAGTGTCTTTCTTCTCCATGAGGTACTTAATAGCAGCGTGGTCAATGTGAATAGTGACTTTGGAATCAACTATGTAGGACCTGAACTTTTCACATGCAAACACGACTGCTAAAAATTCCTTTTCCATAGTAGCATAGTTTCTTTGGGCACTGTCTAGAGTTTTACAAGCATAGTGAATAACATTCAACTTATTATCAACTCTTTGCCCTAGGACAACACCAATAGCATAATCACTAGAATCACACATGATTTCAAAAGGTAAGTTCCAATCAGGTGGTTGAACAATAGGTGCAGTTATCAAGGCCTTCTTAAGTATTTCGAAGGCTTCCTCACAATCATCGTCAAAAACAAAAGGAATATACTTTTGCAAGAGATTGGTGAGAGGCCTAGAAATCTTAGAAAAGTCTTTAATGAACCTTCTATAGAAACCAACATGACCAAGGAAACTTCTTATACCTTTGATATCTGTGGGGCACGGCATTTTCTCGATTGCATCAACCTTAGCCTTCTCGACTTCAATACCTCTTTCAGAAATTTTATGTTCTAAGATGATGCCTTCATTAACCATAAAGTGGCACTTCTCCCAATGCAAGACAAGGTTGGTGTCTTTACATCTCTGCAATACTCGATCAAGGTTGTTGAGGCAATCATCAAAAGAAGACCCGTAAAAGGAGAAGTCATCCATGGAAACCTCAACAATCTGTTCACAGAAGTCGGAGAATATAGCCATCATACATCTTTGAAAGGTGGCAGGTGCATTACATAAGCCAAAAGGCATATGTCTGTAAGCAAAGGTACCGAAAGGGCAGGTGAAAGTGGTTTTCTCCTGATCAGCTTGTGCAACTGGTATTTGGGAGAAACCAGAATAACCATCTAGAAAGCAGAAGTGTGTGTGTTTAGACAGCCTTTCTAGCATTTGGTCGATAAAAGGCAAAGGGTAATGATCTTTCCTAGTGGCTTTGTTCAATTTCCTAAAATCGTTCACCATCCTATAGCCAGTAATAATCCTCTGTGGTATCAATTCATCATTATCATTAGGGACAACGGTAATACCTCCCTTCTTAGGGACGCAATGCACCGGACTTACCCAAGCGCTATGAGCAACAGGATAAATAATACCTGCTTCCAGGAGCTTTAGTATTTCTTTTCTTACTACCTCTTTCATCTTAGGACTTAATCTCCTTTGATGATCAGCAACTGGTTTGGAACCAGGATCAGTTTTAATCTTGTGCTGGCATAGAGTGGGACTAATGCCCTTAAGATCATCAAGAGTATATCCAATAGCAGCACGGTGCTTTCTCAAAGTTTTTAGTAACTTCTTTTCTTCATGCTCTGAGAGGCTAGGACTAATTATAACAGGATATATCTATTTTTCATCAAGATAAGCATACTTAAGAGTATCAGGCAACTGTTTAAGCTCGAACACAGGATCACCCTTTGGTGGGGGTGGATCTCCAAGAAGTTCAAGAGGCAAATTATTCTTAAGGATAGGATATTGTTCTAAGACAACTCTATCTATCTCATCCCTTTCATCCATATGCATAACATTTTCATGCTCAAGCAAGTATTGCTCTAAAGGATCAGTAGGAGGCACGACAATAGAAGCTAGGGAAGTAGTTTCATCCTTACTAGGCAACTCTTTTTCATGAGGTTGTCTACCAAACTTGGAGAAATTGAACTCATGTGACACACCTTCAAAGCCAACAGTGACAGTTTGCTTCTCACAGTCAATATGAGCATTGACAGTATTGAGAAAAGGTTTGCCAAATATGATGGGACAAAAGCTATCTTGTGTGGTAGCAAGAATGAGGAAATCAGCAGGATACTTCGTTTTACCACACAAGACTTCAACATCTCTAACAATTCCCACAGGGCATATAACATCTCTATTGGCAAGCTGGATAGTGACATCAATAGGTTCCATCTCAACAGGTGCGATATCGTCTTTAATTTCATCATATAAGGATTAAGGTATTGCACTAACACTAGCACCGACGTCACATAAACCATGATAACAATGATCTCCTATCTTAACAGAAACAACAGGCGTGCCAACAACAGGCCTATGTTTGTCTCTAGCATGTGGTTTAGCAATTCAAGTAGCATCTTCACAGAAGTGAATATCATGGCCATCAACATTGTCGGACAGGAGATCTTTGATAATAGCATTACTAGGTTCAACCCTAATTTATTCAGGGGGTGTAGGTGTTCTAATGTGGCCCCTACGTATCACAGTTGAAGCTTTAGAATGATCCATTATCCTAACAGGGAACAACATGATCATTATAGGCAATGACTTTCTCTTCAACTGGATTGGGTTTAACTACATTGACTTCTAAGGGAGGATGATATTTAAACCACTTCTCTTTGGGGAGATCAATATGAGCAGCAAAGGATTCACACGATGAAGCTACTATCTCACAGTCAAGTCCATACTTAGCGCTAAAATCACAAAAAGTATTTGTTTCGACCAAGGATTTAACGCAATCAAACTTGAAATTCATACCTGACTCCTTACCTTCATCAAGCTCCCAATATTCAGAGTTGCGTTTAATTCTTTCCAATAAATTCCATTTGAAGTCAATATCTCTCTTCATAAAAGAACCGGTACAAGAAGTGTCAAGTATGGTGCGATCATCATGAGAAAGCCGAGCATAGAAGTTCTGAATGATAATTTCTCTTCAGAGCTCATGGTTGGGGCATGAATATAACATTGGTTTAAGCATCCCCCAAGCTTGAGTGATGCTTTCTCTGTCACGAGGCCAAAAATTATAAATATAATTCCGATCACAATGTACTAGATGCATAGGATAAAACTTTTGATGAAATTCCAATTTCAACCGATTGTAGTTCCATGATCCAGTATCATCACATAGCCTATACCATGTCAATGCCTTATCCCTCAAAGATAAGGGAAATACCTTCTTCTTGACCTCATCCTCGGGCAAACCTGCAAGCTTAAAAAAACCACAAACTTCATCTACATAGATTAGATGCAAGTCTGGATGTGATGTTCCATATCCTATAAAAGGATTGGCCAACAGTTTCTCAAGCATATCGGAAGGAAATTCATAGCAAATATTTTCAGTAGGTGCAGCAGGTTGAGGAGAAAATCTTTGTGCTTCCGTTCGAGGTGAAGATACCCCGAACAAGCCCCTCAAAGGATTAGTTAAATAGTGACAAGGGACAATAAATTTCAGCACACTATATAAATGTTTCCTAACCAATTTCCACTTACCAAAGGCGCTTCACTCCCCGGAAACGGCGCCAAAAAAGAGTCTTGATGACCCACAAGTATAGGGGATCTATCGTAGTCCTTTCGATAAGTAAGAGTGTCGAACCCAACGAGGAGCAGAAGGATCTGACAAGTGGTTTTCAGCAAGGTAATCTCTGCAAGCACTGAAATTATCTGTAACAAGTAGTTGTGTGGTGAGATGATTCGTAGCAAGTAGCAAGTAACAATAGTAACAACGGTGCAGCAAAGTGGCCCAATCCCTTTTGTAGCAAGGGACAAGCCTGGACAAACTCTTATAGGAGGTAAAGCGCTCCCAAGGACACATGGGAATTTCTGTCAAGCTAGTTTTCATCATGTTAATATGATTCGCGTTTGCTACTTTGATAGTTTGATATGTGGGTGGACCTGTGCTTGGGTACTGCCCTTACTTGGACAAGCATCCCACTTATGATTAACCCCTCTCGCAAGCATCCGCAACTACGAAAGAAGAATTAAGACAAAGTCTAACCATAGCATTAAACTAGTGGATCCAAATCAGCCCCTTACGAAGCAACACACAAACTAGGGTTTAAGCTTCTGTCACTCTAGCAACCCATCATCTACTTACTACTTCCCAATGCCTTCCTCTAGGCCCAAATAATGCTGAAGTGTTATGTAGTCTACGTTCACATAACACCACTAGAGGAAAAACAGCATACAACACATCAAATTATCGAACGAATACCAAATTCACATGACTACTTATAGCATGACTTATCCCATGTCCTCAGGAACAAAAGTAACTACTCACAAAGCATAATCACATTCATGACCAGAGAGGTAACGAGTAGCATCAAAGATCTGAACATATAATCTTCCAACAAGTAATCCAACTAGAATCAACTACAAAGAGTAATTAACACTACTAGCAACCTTACAAGTACCAATTGGAGTCAGGAGACGGAGATTGGTTACAAGAGATGAACTAGGGTTTGGAGATGAGATGGTGCTGATGAAGATGTTGATGGTGATGAGTCCCCTCCGATGAGAGGAGTGTTGGTGATGACGATGGCGACGATTTCCCCCTCCGGGAGGGAAGTTTCCCCGGCAGGACGACCCTGCCGGAGCTCTAGATTGGTTCTCCTCAAGTTTCTCCTCGTGGCCGTGGCGATTCCTCCCGAAAGCCTCCTCCTGATTTTTTCTGGAATGGAACCCTTCCTGTAGCAAAAGAGGGGGGTAGAGGGCCAGCTGGGAGCCCACAAGCCCCCTAGGCGCGGCCAGGGGGGCGCGCCTAGCAGGCTTGTGGCCTCCTGCTGGCTCCCTTGTGGTACTTCTTCGGCCCAGTATTTTTTATAAATTCCAAAATAAATCCTCGTTGATTTTCACGGCTTTTGGAGTTGCGCAGAATAGGTATCTCAAACTTGCTCCTTTTTCAGGCCAGAATTCCAGTTATCGGCATTCTCCCTCTTCATGTAAACCTTGCAAAATAAGAGAGAAAAGACATAAGTATTGTACCGTGAAGTGTAATAATAGCCCATAAAGCGATAAATATCAACATGAAAGCATGATGCAAAATGGACGTATCAGTCTCCAACGTATCTACTTTTCCAAACTCTTTTGCCCTTGTCTTGGACTCTAATTTGCATGATTTGAATGAAACTAACCCGGATTGACGCTATTTTCAGCAGAGCTGCCATGATGTTGTTTTTGTGCAGAAATAAAAGTTCTCGGAATGACGTGGAAACTTATGAGGATTTTTTATGGAATATATAAAAAATATTAGAGAAAGAATAAACTCAAGATACGCTGCCAGTGGGCCACAAGCCGTGCAGGCGCCCCCTAGGGCGCGCCTAGCAGGCTCGTGGGGCCCACGTGGCTCCTTCGACTTCATCTCCAACTCCATGTAACCTCTCCCGCCCAGAAAAAACCAGGAGAGAAGATTTCATCACGTTTCACGATACAGAGCCGCCGCCACCGCCTGTTCTTCCTCGGGAGGGCAGATCTCGAGTCCGTTCTGGGCTCCAAAGAGGGGAAATCGACGTCGTCGTCATCATCAACCATCGTCCATCGCCAATTCCATGATACTCTCCATCGTTTGTGAGTAATCTTATCGTCGGCTTGCTAGACGGTGATGGGTTGGATGAGATCTATCATGTAATCAAGTTAGTTTTGATGGGGTTTGATCCCTGGTATCCACTATGTTCTAAGATTGATGTTGCTACTACTTTGCTATGCTTAATGCTTGTCACTAGGGCCCGAGTGCCATGATTTAAGATCTGAGCCTATTATGTTTTCATCAATATATGTGTGTTCTTGATCCTATCTTGCAAGTTGTAGTCACCTACTATGTGTTATGACCCGACAAACCCGGAGTGAAAATAGCCGGAACCACTCCCGGAGATGACCATAGTATGAAGATCCCATATATTCACCGTGTGCTAATGCTTTGTTCCGGTTCTCTATTAAAAGGAGACCTTAATATCCCTTAGTTCCATTAGGACCCTGCTGCCACGGGAGGGTAGGACAAAAGATGCCATGCAAGTTCTTTTCCATAAGCACGTATGATTAAATAGGAATACATGCCTACATTACATTGACGAATTGGAGCTAGTTACATATCACCCTATGTTATAACTGTTAGATGATGAATGCCATCCGACATAATTATCCATCACTGATCCAATCCCTACGAGCTTTTAATATACTGGTCCTTGGTAAGTTACTTTACCGCTACTGTTGTCACACTTGCTATACAAATTACTACTACTACTACTGTTACCGCCGCTACCGTTACTATCATACTACTTTGCTACTAAAACTTTGCTGCAGATACTAAGTCTTTCAGGTCTGGTTGAATTGAGAACTCAACTGCTAATACTCGAGAGTATTCTTTGGCTCCCCTTGTGTCGAGTCAATAAATTTGGGTTGAATGCTCTACCCTCGAAAACTCTTGTGATCCCCTATACTTGTGGGTTATCAGGCCCCGAGATACCTCTCTGACACATGGAGTGACAAATCCCAGTCTTGATTCATGCCAACACAACATACACCTTCGGAGATACCTCTAGAGCACCTTTATAGTCACCCAGTTACGTTTCAACGTTTGATACACAGAAGGTATTCCTCCTGTGTCCGGGAGTTGCATGATCTCATGTTCATAGGAACAGATGCATTGACATGTAGAAAAGAGTAGCAATAAACTGACATGATCATATGCTATGTTCATAGTTTGGGTCTTGTCCATCACATCATTCTCCTAATAATGTGATCCCGTTATCAAGTGACAACACTTGTTTATGGCCAGGAAATCTTGACCATCTTTGATCAACGAGCTTGTCAACTAGAGTCTCAATATGGACAGTGTGTTGTCTATGTATCCACACATGTATTTGAGTTTCCAATCAATACAATTCTAGCATGGATAATAAACAATTATAATGAACAAGGAAATATAATAATAACCAATTCATTATTGCCTCTAGGGCATATTTCCAACAGTCTCCCACTTGCACTAGAGTCAATAATCTAGTTCACATCACTATGTGATTGTAATGAATCTAACACCCATATAGTTTTGGGGTTCGGTCATGTCTTGCTTGTGAGAGAGGTTTTTAGTCAACATGTATGAACCTTTCAGATCCGTGTGTGCTTTACAAATCTCTATGTGATCCTATAGATGCTGCTACCACGCGCCATTTGGAACTATTCCAAATGACTGCTCCACTATACGAATCCGGTTTACTACTCAGAGTTATTCGTATTAGTGTCAAAGCTTGCATCAACGTAACCCTTTACGACGAACTCTTTAATCACCTCCATAATCAAGAAAAATTCCTTAGTCCACTAGTTACTAAGGATAACTTTGACCGCTGTTCGGTGATTCAATCCTGGATCACTCTTTGTACCCCTTGACAGACTCATGGCAAGGTACACATCAGGTGTGGTACAGAGCATGGCATACATTAGAGTCTACGACTAAGGCACAGGGGACGACCTTCGTCCTTTCTCTTTCTTCTGACGTGGTCGGGCTTTGAGTCTTACTCAAATTCACACCTTACAACATAGCCAAGAACTCCTTCTTTGTTGATCTATTTTGAACTCCTTCAAAAACTTGTCAAGGCATGCATTTCATTGAAAGTTCTATTAAGCGTTTTGATCTATCTCTAAAGATCTTGATGCTCAATGTTCAAGTAGCTCTATCCAGGTTTTCCTTTGAAAAACTCCTTTCAAACAACCCTTTATGCTTTCTAGAAATTCTACATTACTTCCGATCAACAATATGTCAACCCCATATACTTATCACAAATCCTATAGTGCTCCCACTCATTTCTTTGGATATACAAGTTTCTCATAAACCTTGTATAAACCCAAAAGCTATGATCATCTCATCATAGCGTATATTCCAACTCCGAGATGCTTGCACCAGTCCATAGAAGGATCGCTGGAGCTTGCATAGTTGTTAGCATCCTTAGGATCGACAAAACCTTCTCGTTGTATCACATACAACCTTCCCTCAAGGAAACCGTCGAGGAAACAATGTTTTGACATCCTATCTGCAACATTTCATAAATAATGTAGCAACTGCTAACATAATTCCAACAGACTTTTAGCATCGCGACGAGTGAGAAAGTCTCATCATTGTCAACTCTCTGAACTTGTCAGAAACATCTTTGGGACAAGTCGAGCTTTCTTATGGTGACTTTTCACCATCATCGTTTGTCTTCCTTTTAAAGATCCATCTGGACTTAATAGTCTTACGAGCATTAAGCAGTTATTCCAAAGTATACACTTTGTTTTCATACATGGATCCTCTCTCGGATTTCATGGCCTCCAGCCATTTGTCAGAATCCGGGCCCACCAACACTTCTCCATAGCTCGCAGGTTCATTGTTGACAAGCAACATGACCTCCAAGACAGGATTACCGCACTACTCTGGAGCAGTATATTTCCTTGTCGACCTATGAGGTTTGGTAGTAGCTTGATCCGAAGTTTCATTATCACTATCATTAACTTCCACTTCAATTGGTGTAGGTGCCACACGAACAACTTCCTGCGCCCTGGTACACACTGGTTGAAGTGACGGTTCAATAACCTCATCAAGTTTCCACCATCCTCCCACTCAATTCTTTCAAGAGAAACTTTTCCTCGAGAAAGGACCCGTTTCTAGAAATAAACATTTTGCTTCCGAATCTGAGATAGGAGGTATACCCAACTATTTTGGGTGTCCTATGAAGAGACATTTATCCGCTTTGGGTTCGAGCTTATCAGGCTGAAACTTTTTCACATAAGCATCGCAGCCCCAAACTTTTAAGAAACGACAACTTAGGTTTCTCCAAACAATAGTTCATATGGTGTCATCTCAACGGAATTACGTGGTGCCCTATTAAAGTGAATACGGTTTTATCTAATGCCTTACCCAAAATTAATAGTGATAATTCGATAAGAGACATCATAGTATGCACCATATGCAATAGGGCACGGCTATGACGTTCGGGCACACCATCACACCATGGTGTTCAAGGTGGATTTAGTTGTGAAACAATTTCTACATTGTCTTAAGTGTGTACCAAACTCGCAACTCAGATATTCATCTCTATGATCATATCGTAGACATTTTATCCTCTTGTCTTGACGATCTTCACTCTGAAATAGCTTGAACTTTTCAATATTTCAAACTTGTGATTCATCAAGAAAATACTCCTGTATCTACTCAAATCATCAGCGAAGTAAGAACATAACGATATCCACTACGTGCCTCAGCACTCATTGGACTGCACACATCAAATGTATTACTTCCAACAAGTTACTCTCTTGTTCCATCTCACTTGAAAATGAGGCCTTCAGTCATCTGGCCCATGTGGTATTATTTGCATGTCTCAAGTGATTCAAAATCAAGTGAGTCTAAACAATCCATCTGCATGGATTTTCTTCATGTGTTTACACCAATAGGCAAGGTTCGCATGTCTCAAATGATTCAAAAACGAGTGAGTCCAAAGATCCATCAGAATGGAGCTTCTTCATGCGTTTTACACTAATATCACTCAAGAGGTAGTGCCACAAGTAAGTGGTACTACCATTACTACTTTGTATCTTTTGGCAACAATATTATGAACATGTGTATCACTACGATCGAGATTCAATAAACCATTCATTTTAGGTGCAAGACCAATGAAGGTATTATTCAAATAAACAGAGTAACCATTATTCTCTTTAAATGAATAGCCGTGTTGCGATAAACACAATCTAATCATGTCTATGCTCAACGCAAACACCAAATAACAATTATTTAGGTTTAACACTAATCCCGATGGTAGAGGGAGTGTGCGATGTTTGATCACATCAACCTTGGAAACACTTCCAACACATATCGTCACCTCGCCTTTAGCTAGGCTCCGTTTATTCCATAGCTTTTATTTTGAGTTACTAATACTTAGCAACTGACCTAGTATCTAATACCCTGGTGCTACTAGGAGTACTAGTAAGGTACACATCAATATCATGTATATCCAATATACATTTGTCGACTTTGCCAGCCTTCTCACCTACCAAGTATCTAGGGTAGTTCCTCTTCAGTGATTGTTCCCCTCATTAGAGAAGCACTTATTCTCGGGGTTGGGCTCAACCTTGGGTCTCTTCACTAGATCAGCAACTGGTTTGCCATTTAATGAAGTATCTCTTCTTGCCCTTGCCCTTCTTGAAACTAGTAGTTATTCTAACCATCAACAATTGATGCTCTTTTTTGATTTCTACTTTCGCGGTGTCAAACATCGCGAATAGCTCAAGAATCATCATATCTATCCCTGATATGTTATAGTTCATCACAAAACTCTAGTAGCTTGGTGGCAGTGACTTCGGAGAACCATCACTATCTCATCTAGAAGATTAACTCCCACTCAATTCAAGCGATTGTAGCACTCAGACAATCTGAGCACGTGCTCAACGATTGAGATTTTCTCCCTTACTTCATAGACAAAGAATCTTGTCGGAGGTGTCATACCTCTCAACAAGGGCACGAGCATGAAATCCTAATTTCATCTCTTGGAACATCTCATATGTTCCATGACGTTCAAAACGTCTTCGGTGCCTTAATTCTAAGCCGTTAAGCATTACACACTGAATTATCACGTAGTCATCAAAAAAGGTGTATGTCAGATGTTCGCAACATCCACAGACGATGCTCGAGGTTTAGCACAACGAGCGGTGCATTAAGGACATAAGCCTTGTGCGCAGCAATGAGGACAATCCTCAGTTTATGGACCCAGTCCGCATAATTGCTACTATCAACTTTCAACTAAATTTTCTCTAGGAACACATCTAAAACAGTAGAGCTAGAGCGCAAGCTACAACATAATTTGTAAAGACGTTTTTACTATGTTCATGATAATGAGTTCAACTAATCATATTACTTAAGAACTCCCACTCAAATAGACATCCCTCTAGTCATTCGAGTGGCTCAATTGTTGGAAATATGCCCTAGAGGCAATAATAAAATGGCTATTATCATATTTCCTTGTTCATGATAATCGTCTATTGTTCATGCTATAATTGTATTAACAGGAAACAATAATACATGTGTGAATAAATAGATCACAATGTGTCCCTAGCAAGCCTCTAGTTGGCTAGCTCGTTGATCAATAGATGGTCACGGTTTCCTGATCATGGACATTAGATGTCATTGATAACGGGATCACATCATTGGGAGAATGATGTGATGGACAAGACCCAATCCTAATCATAGCACTAGAACGTGTTGTTCGTATGCTAAAGCTTTTCTAATGTCAAGTGTCTTTTCCTTCGACCGTGAGCTTGTGCAACTCCCGGATACCATAGGAGTTCTTTGGGTGTATCAAACGTCACAACGTAACTGGGTGACTATAAAGGTGCACTACGGGTATCTCCGAAAGTGTATGTTGGGTTGGTACGGATCGAGATCGGGATTTGTCACTCCGTATGACGGAGAGGTATCTCTGGACCCACTTGGTAGAACATCATCATGAGCTCAATGCGACTAAGGAGTTAGTCAAAGGATGACGTGCTACGGAACGAGTAATGAGACTTACCGGTAACGAGATTGAACAAGGGATGGGTATACCGACAATTGAATCTCGGGCAAGTTCTATACCGATAGACAAAGGGAATTGTATACAGGATTTATTGAATCCTTGACATCATGGTTCATCCGATGAGATCATCGTGGAACATGTAGGAGCCACCATGGGTATCCAGATCCCGCTGATGGTTATTGGCCGGAGAGTGTCTCGGTCATGTGTGCATGCCTCCCGAACCCGTAGGGTCTACACACTTAAGGTTCGATGATGCTACGGTTATAGGGAATTGCTATAAGAGGTTACCGAAGGTTGTTAGGAGTCCCGGATGAGATCCCGGACGTCACGAGGAGCTCCGGAATGGTCCGAAGGTAAATATTGATATATAGGATGGATGGGTTTGGATGCCGGAAATGTTTCGGGCACCACCAACAAAGTGTCGGGAACACCGGAAGGGTTCTGGAGGCCCACCGGGAGGGGCCACAAGACCCAGGAGGCTACATGGGCCAAGTGTGAGAGGGAACCAGCCCCTGGGTGGGCTGGTGCACCCCCCACACCTAGCCCAAGGCGTCTAGAGAGGGAAAGGGGGGAACCCTAAGTCTGGTGGGCCTAAGGCCCACCAGGGGTGCGCCACCCTCCCTCCCCCTCCTGGCCGCCACCCCCTCTTCCAACTAGGGCTGCCGCCCCCTTTAGGGTGGGAAACCCTAAAGGGGGCGCCACCCTCCCTTCCCCCTATATATAGTAGGGTTTTTTGGCCTTTGAGAACACGGTTTTCCATCTCTCTCGGCGCAGCCCTGTCTCTCTTCTTCCTCCTCTCCCACGGTGCTTGGCGAAGCCCTGCCGGGAGACCTCGTCTCTCCATCTACACAACACCGTCGTGCTGCCGGAGATCTCCCCCAACCTCTCCCTCCTCCTTGCTGGATCAAGGTGCAGGAGACGTCACTGGGCTGCACGTGTGTTGAACGCGGAGGTGTCGTGATTCGGCACTAGATCGGAATCACACCGCGATCTAAATCGCTGCGAGTACGAGTCCATCAACCGCGTTCTAGCAACGCTTCCGCTTAGCGATCTTCAAAGGTATGAAGATCCACTCACCCCTCTCTCATTGCTGGTCTCTCCATAGGAAGATCTGAATATGGCGTAGGAAAATTTTGAATTTATGTACGTTCCCCATTAGCGGCATCCGAGCCAGGTTTTCTATGCGTAGATTCCATGCACAAGTAGAACACAAAAGGTTGTGGGCGCTGATTTGTCAATTGCTTGCCGCTACTAGTCTTATTCTTTTCCGTCGGTATTGTGGGATGAAGCGGCCCGGACCGACCTTACACGTACGCTTACGTGAGATAGGTTCCACCGGTCGACATGCACACCGTGCATAAAGGTGGCTAGCGGGTGTCTGTCTCTCCCATTCTAGTTGGATTTGATTTGATGAAAAGGGTCTTTATGAAGGGTAAATAGCTTTGGCATATCATCGTTTTTACTGTCACGTAGGTAAGAAGGCGTTCTTGCTAGAAACCCAAATCAGCCACGTAAAACTTGCAACAACAATTAGTGGACGTCTAACTTGTTTTTGCAGGGTTTGACATGTGATGTGATATGTCCAAAGTTGTGATGTTGCATGTGTGATGTATGAGATGATCAAGTTATTGTAATAGGAATCACGACTTGCATGTCGTTCAGTATGACAACCGGCAGGATCCATAGGAGTTGTCTTAATTTATTGTATGAGATGCAATGCCATGTGTTTACTACTTTTACTTCATTGCTAACGGTTAGCTATAGTAGTAGTAGTAGTAGTTGGCGTGACGACTTCACGGAGACACGATGATGGAGATCATGCTGTCACGCCAGTGACAATGATGATCATGCGATGCCCGAAGATGGAGATCGAAAGAGAAAAGATGATAATGGCCATATCATGTCACTATATGGATATGTTGATCCTTGAGCCATTCGTGATGTTTGACACCACGAAAGTAGAAGTTAAAAGGGAACATCAATTGTTGATGGTTTGTAAAACCACTAGTTTCTAGAAGGGAAATGGCTTGAAGGGATACTACATTAAACAGCAAACCAGTTTCTGCTCTATGAAGACATCCAAAGGTTGAACCCAAACCCGAGACTATGTGCTTATGAAATAAGGGGAACAGTCACTTAAGAGGAACTACCCTAGACACTTGGTAGATGAGAAGGCTGGCAAAGTCGACAGAAGTATATTGGATATACATGATATTGATGTGTACTTTACTAGTACTCCTAGTAGCACGAGGGTATAAGATACCGGTTTGGTTGCTAAGTATTAATAACTCGAAATGAAAGCTACGGAATAAACATAGACTAGTTAAAGGCAAGGTGACGATGTGTGTATTTCCAAGGTTGATATGATCAAACATCGCACGCTCCCTCTACCATCGAGGTTAGTGTAAAACCTAAGTAATTGTTATTGGGTGTTTGCGTTGAGCATCGACATGATTGGATTATGTTAATGGCAAATACGATTATTCATCTAAAGATAATAATGGTTATTCTGTTTAGTTGAATGATACCTTAAGTGGTCTTGCACCTAGAGTGAAAGGTTTATTGAATCTCGATCGTGGTGATACACATGTTCATAATATTGTTACCAAAAGATACAAAGTAGTAATGATAGTACCACTTACTTGTGGCACTGCTACTTGAGTCATATTGATATAAAATGCATGAAGAAGCTCCATGCTGATGGATCTTTGTACTCACTCATTTTTGAAACGTTTGAAACATGCAAACCATGCCTGTTGGTATAAACGCATGAAGAAACTCCATGCGGATGGATCGTTTGACTCACTTGATTTTGAATCACTTGAGACATGCAAATCAAACCACATGGGCAAGATGACGGAAGACCTCTTTTTCCAGTGAGATGGAACAAGAACATAACTTGTTGGAAGTAATACATTTTGATGTGTGCAGTCCGATGAGTACTGAGGCACGCAGTAGATATCATTGTGTTCATACTCCACAAATGATTTGAGTAGATACTAGTGTATTTACTTGATAAAACAGAAATCTGAATTACTGAAATGTTCAAGTAATTTCAGAGTGAAGCTGAAGATCATCGTGACAAAAGGATAATATGTCTACGATGTGATCGTGGAGGTAAACATATATATATGAGTTACGAATTTGGTAAACATTTAAGACAATGTGAAAATAGTTTCACGTGAAAAATGTTTCACAACTCATGCCACCTGGAACACCATAGTCTGATGGTGTGTCCGTATGTCATGGTCGTGCCCTATTAGATATAGTGCATACTATGATATTTATTATCAAATTACAAATATCGTTTATGGGTTAGGCATTAGAGACAACCGCATTCACTTTAAATAGGGCACCACATAATTCCGTTGGAGATGACACCGTACGAACTATGGTTTAGAGAAACCTTAGCAGGCATTTCTTAAAAGTTTGGGGCTGTGATGCTTATGTGAAAGAGTTTTCAGCCTGATAAGCTGGAACCCAAAGCGGATAAGTGCATCTTCATAGGACACCCAAATAGTTTGGTATACCTCCTATCTCAGATCTGGAAGCAAATGTGTTTGTTTCTTGAAACGGGTCCTTTCTCGAGGAAAAGTTTCTCTCGAAAGAATTGAGTGGGAGTTTTGGTGGAAACTTGATGAGGTTATGTGAACCATCACTTCAACCAGTGTGCGTGTAGTAGGCGCAGGAAGTTGTTCCTGTGGCACCTACACCAATTGAAGTGGAAGCTAATGATAATGATCGTGAGACTTCAGATCAAGTTACTAGAAACCTCGTAGGTCGACAAAGTCACGTACTGCTGCTACAGAATGGTACAGTGACCTTGTCTTGAAGGTCATGTTGTTGGACAACAATGAACCTACGAGCTATGGAGAAGCGATGGTGGGCCTGGATTCCGAGAAATGGATGGAGGCCATGAAATCCGAGAGAGCATCCATGTATGGAAAACAAAGCATAGACTTTGGAAGAACCACTTAATGGTCATAAGACTATTAACTATGAATGGATCTTTAAAAAGAAGACAGACGATGATGGTGAAAAGTCAACATTAAGAGAGCTTGATTTGTCGCAAAAGTGTTTTCGACAAAGTTCAAAGAGTTGACTACGATGAGACTTTCTCACTCGTAGCGACGCTGAAAGTCTGTTGAAATCATGTTAGCAGTTGCTGCATCATTTATGAAATATTGCAAATAGGATGTCAAAATATTGTTTCCTCGACGGTTTCCTTGAGGAAAGGTTGTATGTGATACAACCAGAAGATTTTTTTCTATCCTAAAGGGTGCTAAAAAGTATGCAAAGCTCCAGCGATCCTTCTATGGACTGGAGCAAGCATCTCGGAGTTGGAATATACACTTTGATGAGATGATCAAAGTTTTTGGTTCTATACAAAGTTTATGAGAAACTTGTATTTCCAAAAGGTGAGTGGGAGCACTATAGAATTTCTGATGAATACGTGTGGTTGACATACTGTTGATCGGAAATAATGTATAAATTCTGTAAAGCATAAAGGGTTGTTTGAAAAGAGTTTTTCAAAGAAAACCTTGATGTAGCTACTTGAGAGTTGAGAAACAAAGATCTATAAAGATAGATCAAAGTTCTTAATGGAACTTTCAGTTAAATGCATGCCTTGGCAAGTTTTTGAAGGAGTTCAAAATAGATCAGCAAAGAAGGAGTTCTTAGCTATGTTGCAAGGTGTAAATTTGAGTACGACTCAAAGCCCGACCACGCAGAAGAAAGAGAAAGGACGAATGTCGTCCCCTATGCATCAGCCATAGACTCTAGAAGTATGCTATGATGCGTACCGCACATAAAGCGTGCCTTACCATGAGTCATGGGGTATGAGAGTTATCCAGGAATGGATCACTTGACAGCGGTCAAAGTTATCCTTAGTAACTAATGAACTAAGGAATTTTTCTCAATTATGGAAGTGATTAAAGAGTTCGTCCTAAAGGAGTTACATCGATACAAGCTTTGTCACTGATCCGGAGGACTATGAGTAGTAAACCGGATTCGTACAGTGGAGCAATCATTTGGAATGGTTTCAGATGAGGCGTAGTAGCATCTATAGGATGACATAGAGATTTGTAAAGCACACGCGGATCTGAAAGGTTCAGAGCCGTTGACTACAAACCTCTCTTACAAGCAAGACATGATCAAACCCCAAAACTGTATGGGTGTTGAATTCATTACAATCACATAGTGATGTAAACTAGATTATTGACTCTAGTGCAAGTGGGAGACTGTTAGAAATATGCCCTAGAGGTAATAATAAAATGGTTATTATCATATTTCCTTGTTCATGATAACCGTCTATTGTTCATGATATAATTGTATTAACAGGAAACAGTAATACATGTGTGAATAAATAGATCACAATGTGTCCCTAGCAAGCCTCTAGTTGTCTACCTCGTTGATCAATATATGATTATGGTTTCCTGATCATGGACATTAGATGTCATTGATAACGGGGTCACATCATTGGGAGAATGATGTGATGGACAAGACCCAATCCTAAGCATAGCACTAGATCGTGTTGTTCGTATGCTAAAGCTTTTCTAATGTCAAGTGTCTTTTCCTTCGACCGTGAGATTGTGCAACTCCCGGATACCTTAGGAGTGCTTTGGGTGTATCAAACGTCACAACATAATTGGGTGACTATAAAGGTGCACTACGCGTATCTCCGAAAGTGTCTGTTGGGTTGGTA
Organism: Hordeum vulgare subsp. vulgare; assembly: GCF_904849725.1. Taxonomy (NCBI): domain Eukaryota; kingdom Viridiplantae; phylum Streptophyta; class Magnoliopsida; order Poales; family Poaceae; genus Hordeum; species Hordeum vulgare. The sequence goes on along the minus strand of NC_058524.1, from coordinate 372,254,232 downwards.
CGAATCGAGATCGGGATTTTTCACTCCGTGTGACGGAGAGGTATCTCTGGGCCCACTCGGTAGAACATTATCATGAGCTCAATGTGACTAAGGAGTTAGTCACAGGATGACGTGCTACGGAACGAGTAAAGAGACTTACCGGTAACGAGATTGAACAACGTATGGGTATAGCGATGATCGAATCTCGGGCAAGTTCTATAACGACAAAGGGAATTGTATACGGGATTGATTGAATCCTTGACATCGTGGTTCATCCGATGAGATCATTGTGGAACATGTGGGAGCCTCCCAAACCCGTAGGGTCTACACACTTAAGGTTCGATGACACTAGGGTTATAGGGAATTGCTATACGAGGTTACCGAAGGTTGTTCGGAGTCCTGGATGAGATCTCGGACGTCACAGGGAGCTCCGGAATGGTCCGGGGTTAAAGATTGATATATAGGATGGATGGGTTTGGACGCCGGAAATGTTTCGGGCGCCACCGGCAAAGTGTCGGGACCACCGGAAGGGTTCCGGAGGCCCACCGGGCCCACCAGCCCTAGGAGGCTACATGGGCCAAGTGTGAGAGGGAACAAGCCCCTGGGTGGGCTGGTGCGCCCCCCACACCCAACCCAAGGCGCCTAGATAGGGAAAGGGGGGAAACCCTAAGTCTGGTGGGCCTAAGGCCTACCAGTGGTGCGCCACCCCCCCTCTCCCCCTCCTAGCCGCCACCCCGTCTCCCATCTAGGGCTGTCGCCCCCCTTTAGGGTGGGAAACCCTAAAGGGGGCGCCACCCTCCCTTTCCCCTATATATAGCGGGGGGGGGGGGGGGGGGTTTGGCCTTTGAGAACACAGTTTTCCATCTCTCTCGGCGCAGCCCTGTCTCTCTTCTTCCTCCTCTCCCACGGTGCTTGGCGAAGCCCTGCCGGGAGACCTCGTTTCTCCATTGACACCACGCCGTCGTGCTGCCGGAGATCTTCCCCAACCTCTCCCTCCTCCTTGCTGGATCAAGGTGCGGAAGACGTCACCAGGTTGCACGTGTGTTGAATGCGGAGGTGCCGTGATTCGGCACTAGATCGGAATCACACCGCGATCTTAATCGCCGCGAGTACGAATCCATCAACCGCATTCTAGCAACGCTTCCGCTTAGCGATCTTCAAAGGAATGAAGATCCACTCACCCCTCTCTCATTGATGGTCTCTCCATAGGAAGATCTGAATATGGCGTAGGAAAATTTTGATTTTATGCTACGTTCCCCATCAGCATGATCCAAATCCACTAACTCAAATCCGGTCATCACGTGAGTTGAGATTAGTTTCAATGGTGAACATCTCCATGTTGATCATATCAACTATATGACTCATGCTCGATCATTCGGTCTCTTGTGTTCCGAGGTCATGTATGTACATGCTAGGCTCGTCAAGTTTAACCCGAGTGTTCCGCGTGTGCAACTGTTTTGCACCCGTTGTATGTGAACGTTGAGTCTATCACACCCGATCATCACGTGGTGTCTCGAAATGACGAACTGTCGCAACGGTGCACCGTCGGGGAGAACACAATTTTATATTGAAATTTTAGTGAGGGATCACCTTATAATGCTACCTCGTTCTAAGCAAAATAAGGTGCATAAAAGGATTAACATCACATGCAAATCATAAGTGACATGATATGGCCATGATTTTGTGCTTCTTGATCTCCTTCACCAAAGCACCGACATGATCTCCATCGTCACTGGCGCCGCACCATGATCTCCGTCATCGTGCCGCCATCGAGGTTGTCGTGCTATAGATACTATTACTACTAAATCTACTGCCTAGCGATATAGCAAGAGCATCTGCAAGCGCAAAATAAATTTAAAGACAACCCTATGGCTCCTGCAGGTTGCCATAGCATCGACGTGCAAGTCGATATTTAACTATTACAACATGATTATCTCATACATCCAATATACCATATCATGTCATTGGCCATATCACATCACAAGCATACCCTACAAAAACAAGTTAGACGTCCTCTAATTTGTTGTTGCATGTTTTACGTGGATGCTATGGGTATCCAGTATGATCGCATCTTACTTACGCAAAGCCACAATGGTGATATGGAAATTGCTATTTAACCTTCTCCAAGGGTCGCCTCGGTCAAAGCCGATTCAACTAAAGTGGAAGAAACAGACATCCGCCAGTCATCTTTATGCAACAAGTTGCATGTTAGTCGATGAATCCGGTCTCTCGTAAGCGTACGAGTAAGATTGGTCCGGGCCGCTTCAATCCAACAATACAGCTGAATCAAGAAAAGACTAAGGAGGGCAACAAATTGCACATCAACGCCCACAAAATCTTTTGTGTTCTACTCGAGATATCATCTACGCATGAACCTAGCTCATGATGCCACTGTTGGGGAACGTCGCATGGGAAACAAAAAAAAATCCTACGCACATGCAATACCTATCCATGATGATGATCATCTACGAGAGGGGAGAGTGAATCTACATACCCTTGTAGATCGCTAAGCGGAACCGTGTATAACGCGGTTGATGTAGTGGAACATCTTCGCGATCCAAATCACAGCCCGTCCCACGATCTATCACGATCCGTCCCGCCATCCCATCACGATCCATCCCGATCTAGTGCCGAACGGGCGGCACCTCCGCGTTCAGCACACGTACAGCTCGATGACGATCCCCACCTTCTTGATCCAGCACAAGGGGCGAAGAGGTAGATGAGTTCTTCAGCACGGCGTGCTGGTGGTGGTGGTGAACTTATCCAACAGGGCTTCGCCTAAGCATCGCCGAACTAGACTAGAGGAGAAACAAATCTAGAGAGAAGTAGAGGGAGCACGTGGAAATTAGGGTTAGCCATCACCTCTATTACCTATAGTATATATAGGAGGGGGCAGGGAGGAGGCAGCCTCAAACCCTCAAGGTTTGGCTGAAATTGGAGGTGGAGGAGTCCTACTCCAATCCTACTAGGAGTAGGATTCCTCCTCTCCACTTGGAAACCCTTTCCACCTTTTCCACCTTTGGGTTTCTTTCCTTCCCACCTCCAATCCGCCTTGGGATATAGTGGAGGCTTCGGCCAGCCCACTAAGGGCTGGTCCACGTCCTTCCACAACGCATTAGAACCTTTGGGGTGTGTGGGACCACCTGGTGGACCCCCGGAACCCATTCGTCACTCCTGGTACACTGTTGGAAATGCCCGAAACTTTTACGGAGTTCAAAACCCACTTTCCTATATATCAATATTTACCTCCGGACCATTCCGAAGCTCCTCGTGATGTCTGGGATCTCATCCGAGGCTCCGAACAACTTTCGGTTACCTAACACACATAACTCAATAATACCGAAACGTCACCGAACCTTAAGTGTGCAGACCCTGTGGGTTCGGAAACTATGAAACATGACCTGAGACACTCCCCGGTCAATAACCAATAGCGGGACCTGGATGTCCATATTGGGTCATACATATTCTACGAAGATCTCTATCGGTTGAACCTAGATTGATTTAATCCCGTATGATGTTGCATTGTCCTTCGTTATCTTACTTGCCCGAGATTCGATCGTCGGTATCTCTATACCTAGTTCAATCTCGTTACCGGCAAGTCTCTTTACTCGTTCCGTAATACAAGATCCTGTGACTAACTCCTTAGTCACATTGCTTGCAAGGCTTGTTGTGATGTTGTATTACCGAGTGGACCTCGAGATACCTCTTCGTCGCATGGAGTGACAAATCCCAGTCTTGATCCATGCCAACACAATATACACCTTCGGAGATACCTGTACAACACCTTTATAGTCACCCAGTTACGTTGCGATGTTTGATAAACACAAGGTATTCCTCCGGTGTCCGGGAGTTGCATGATCTCATGGTCATAGGAACAGATACATTGACATGCAGAAAGCAGTAGCAATAAACTGACACGATCATATGCTACGTTCATAGTTTGGGTCTTGTCCATCACATCATTCTCCTAATGATGTGATCCCATTATCAAGTGACAACACTTGTCTATGGCCAGGAAACCTTGACCATCTCTGATCAACGAGCTAGTCAACTAGAGGCTCACTAGGGAAAGTGTGTTGTCTATGTATCCACACATGTATTTGAGTTTCCAATCAATACAATTCTAGCATGGATAATAAATGATTATTATGAACAAGGAAATATAATAATAACCATTTCATTATTGCCACTAGGACATATTTCAACCAACACAACGGTCCATCGGGCCAATATACTACATACGCGCTCGAGTCCCGCTCATATCGCTCGAGTTCAGTAAGCAGCAAAGGGGTCGCTAGGATTCACTAAGTAGCTAAGGGGGCGCTCAAGTTTAGTAAGCAAACAAGCTCGCACGCTCGCTCTGGTTCAGTATGTCCTATGAGGTATCAATCAATCGGGTTCAATAGATAACCGACAGGCTCGCTCGGGTTCAGTAAGCGAAGGACTCACACACAGAGGCGCGTACTAGAGAACCTCGCAACCACTCCTACATCGCTTGGGCTGGACCATCCACTATATATGAGGAAATCTCCTAAAAAAATACTTCCCTCGCTTCTACCACGATTATTTACGTCATGGGCGGCCCAAAGAATGTCATGGAGATCCGTCTTCGGCCCGCCCACGCCAGAAAGCTCATTTTCTGGCATAAGTTATTTTTGTAAAAAAGGAGATCACCGCATCTATAATGATACGTTTTTTTTCCACAGTTGTCATCATGGAAGTGTGAGTCACATGACTGAAAAGGTTTTTGTTGAGGCCATTATGTTACATATGTGTTTTTTTATAGTCGATGTCACCATCTGGTTGCTCTGTATGAGGCATGCATGATTTGCTTCAGTTGAGAAATAAAAGGGCAAAAGGACAACAACAGAAAAACTGCAACACTTGACATCTTCAGTAGACGGTTCAAATGTAAAAATACCTAACTTTTGAATCATCTCGGGCAAAAAATGCTGCTCCATAAGATGGTCCATATGTAAAAAAATTGACTGCGGCCTCACATGATGTAAAATTGAAAAGAAAAAAGTCAATTTTATTACCCTGAACAAACTTGGTGGTTCACATCACCCTCTGATCTATTTTTGTGTCCCCTTCACGCCGTGATCAAACTTGTATCTAACATGGCACTGGTCAATGGTGGTTTTGACCTGCGGGCGGGGCCACGAGGATTACCCTAACAGAAACATGAAATTAGCATGTGGTTAATTAGGCAGTGGGACCCGCTTCATAGTGACTCACGGGGTGAATTAACTAAGTGTTAATGATAGACTTAGCCGGTCGCTAACCGGAGCATGATGGAGCTAAGGGCTCGGACGACGGGGAGATGCTGCAGCGGCTAGCGACGGAGCAGCGCTGCGTGTAAAGGTCATCGGCGTGGAGGGCCTCAGCAGTGATGCATCGGCGCAGTGGTGCTCAGGCGTAATAGAGCTCGGAGCGGCTGCCATGGCGGCTGTAGAGGGTGTGGTCTCCCGTCGACCAGAGGCGGTCGTCCATTGATGTGAGGCTACAGGACGGGCCGACCATCAGTGTGGAGGCGGCATCAAGGGCCGACGGGCGAGCAGGGTGAAAACTAGGTGGATGGATCGGTGGACGAGTGAAGCAGGGCGGCGCTCCGACGCGGGGCTCGAGTACGCGAACGAGGCATCTTCCGGCGGCGTACACCCGACGTCCCGCGGGAGGACGAGGGAGCGGGTGAACCGGGGCACACGGGTTGTTGCCCTTAGTCGGCGGCGGCCATGTCCGAGGAGCTACAGGGAATAGGAGGAGCGAGAGGATTTAGGTTTCGGTGGGGTGTGGGTTTTGGTCTCACTGGTCAAATACAACCTTTGACTAGAAGGTAAATCAGCCACGGATGACTTTTGTCCGGTTTGGAGTTGTTTAGGGGGGCAAAGGAGAAGAAAAGTAGATGAGGGGGTTATGTGAACCACCAACTCTGTTCACGGTAGTAAAATGGACTTTTTTCAATTGAAAACTTTGTAATGCAAATTTACATCACGAGATACAACTAATGTAAAACCGGCGCCGCCCGCCAAACACCCAACCGCCACTTCGTTCCCCTTTCGTCTCGTGACCGCCCGCACCCCGCCCGCCGCAGCTCTGCGACGCCTCCTCACCGTAGATCTAGACCCCCCGCCGCCTTTGCCTCCGGTCCGTCCTTCGTCCGGCCCCGCTCCGTCCGCCTCTGCCAGGCCCCGCTCCGTCCGCCTTCTCTCCGGCCGCCTCCGCCTCCTGTTCGTCCGCCGGCCCGCTCCGGCCGCCTCCGCCCCGCCCCGCACGCCTCCACCCCGCTCCCCGCTCGGCTGCCGCCCCGACTCGCGCTCGATCGCCGCCCTGACTCCCGCTCGGCCGCCGCCCGCTCCCTACTAGCGTCGAAGAAGACGCCAATGGGCAAGTCCTGGAACTTCGCAGTGGAGTTCTCCGACGCCGGGCGGCGTTGGTGGCTCGGCACGTATCCCACCTCTGATGAGGCCGCGGGTGCTTATGACGTGGCAGTGTGGCGTGCTAGACGATTGAAGACGGACCTCAACTTCCTGGAAGTTGAGTCCCAGGCGGTGGCGGAGTGGCTCGTGCCGCAGGGCATCCGGATGGAGGAGATGCCGGCGAAGAAGGCGAAGAAGAGACCGGCGGTTGTCGTCGCTCCCGGAAAGAGCGACGAGGCAGCGATGGCTCGGTTTGCGCCAGAGCATCTGCAATACGTCCAGGCCGAGCTGGAGCACAACTGGAAGTGCAACGTCGATGCCAAAAAGAAGGGGGTGACTCCGAGGAGGAGGATGAGGCCGGCCCCTCGACTGTGATCCCTATCGAGTCGTCGGATGAGGACTGGGATGACTCCGAGGAGGAGGACGAGGGGTGCGATGACCCGACCAATAATGAGTTCTAGGAGCAGTTCCACAACTCCGACGACGAGGGGTAATTTCATCTATTAGTTTGAATAAGTAGTAATTGAATTTGTGTATGAAACTATGTTGAATTTCATGTTTGAAGTATGTTGAGATGCAGTAGTAGTTGGTCATTTTAATCTTCGTTTTGGACAATCTATTAGAGTTGCTTTTTTTTTACATCTCCATTTTAAACCATCTGTTAAAGTTGATCCTTTTTTCGAAGATGGAAAAACATTTTTTGATGCTTTAAATTTGGACCATCATTGGTTTGGACACCAAAATTTGATCCATGTACTGAAGATGCTCTTACGCTGCACAAATCTCTCTCTCTTTCCCTCTTGAGTTGAATTTCATCTTAGGGCGGCAACAATTATAAATTTCCCATGAGGCAGGAAGTTATAAGTTTTTATACTTGCTTCCGTGAGTCGCTAGCTAGATAGAACAATGCCACTGTAAATCATTTCTTAGCAAATCCTACACGTCACCTGCAAAAAATAAAAGAGAAATCCTACAGGTCAAAACGATATTTCTCAGGTCGCACGCCTGCAAGCATATTTTACATATGAGGCATATGCATTTACTTCAAATATCTTCGTTTGATTCATGTCACTAGTGGGGACGGGGCCTATAGTCCCGTCCCGTAAGGGGCTTTAGTCCCGGTTCACCAACCGGGACCAAAGGGGCGGGACTAAAGGCCTAACCTTTAATCCCGGTCCTGTTCCAAGCCGGGACCAAAGATGCTCCACGTGAGCGTCTCAGAGCGCCCTCAGGGGCAGGCCCTTTAGTCCTGGGTCTTAACACGGACCGGGACTAAAGAGTTTCTGCAGATTTTGTTTATTTTAGAGTTTTAGGGTTTTAGGGTTTAGGTGTTCGGGAGATTAATGTGATGCCTCGTTTGGTGTTCGGGAATTAGTTTTCATATAATTCTAAATATACATGTTTTATGCATATATATATATAAGATTAACTTATCTTACAAGCGAGCATATATATACAATTATATGGAGATCTGAATTATCGGGACTAGAGCCCGTCTATTCGATTACATGGACCAACATCAGTAATGGCCCCTATGTCACATCCCTAAAACCTAAGCTAGATAGCATTGTGCTCATGTCTTCTTTGCATTTGCATCTAAGAAGTTTCAACAAAAACAACAAAGTGGCAAAGGAAAAATTCAAAACCCTAGCCACCATTTCAATTAAAGGAAATTTCAAACTAGTTCAAATCAATGAACCCAAAATGGCCTCAAGAAATGTTTAAACTTTCTGATAAATCATGAAAGTAAATGAGCATTGGAGAAAACTATTTCCTTGGCACTTCAAGCATTTTAAATAAATGCAAAAGCCACTGGTTTCAAATTTAAAAATTTGAAAACAGAAGCTATAATTTTCCAAAAATGTTGAAAGTCTTGGAAATGAGTGGGGACATTATAACAAATATTTCAGGAGGTTTAAAATAGTTTTTACTTTTTGTTTTGAAGCTGAAATAAATAGCAAAGCAATAAATAGCAAAACAGAAAAACAAAAGCAGAAGAAAAAGGAAAAGACTTACCTGACGCCCATGCCAGGCCCAGCCCATCTCGCCTCTCGTCCCCTTCCTCGCGCCAGTAGGCAGCAGGAGGTGGCCGCCGCCTCCTCCGGCGCGGCCACGCACCTGCGTGCCTGCCTGGCCGCCGGTTCGCGCTGGCGACGGCGGGGATAAGCTCCCCAGAGCCTCCCCTATCCATTCCTCGCCTCCCGCGAGCCCTACGCCGCGGGTTTGGTCGCCGGCGACCACCCTCCGGTGGCCGTCGACGTGGCCGGCCATTAGGGCCTAATCGCCCTCCTCTGAGTCGCTGACAGAGGGCCCCACGCCTGGTCAAACCCCAATTAGGGGCTGGTCAGCGCGGGATTAGCCCAGAGAGGCTGACCAGTGGGGCCCCCCTGTCAGGTTTGACCTGCACAGGTCGGCTGACCTGCTGACGTCAGCCTGATGCAATAAATGGAATTTCCAGTATAAAAATAATTCAGGAAATTGCTAAAAAAATGCAAAAATCATAGAAATTAATCTGTAACTCCAATGAAAATAATTTATATATGAAAAAGTATTAGAAAAATTCAAGGATTCTGATTATGCTATTTTCAACTATGTTTGAAAAAGTTACAGAACCCTAAATTGTGAAATAAGGAATAATTCAATTCTTTTAATCACTTTATAAATGGAATTTGCAACAATATCCAAATTTCATTATAAATACAATGATCACACACTGCCCTAGAGGTAAATCAGTACCATAACATGACATTTCATGAATGTTAACATTAGGTTGATCTGAGCATCAGGTCGAATCAATTAAACCGGTATCCGGGAATACCCGTTTGAATTGCTATTCGAATGTGATTCAAATCAACTCTAAACCCAAAACATCTTGATTATAATAACTTATCACTTTGCATTATCATGCCATGCTCATGCATCATTTTGATTGCATATGATTGTTATTGAATGTTGCCGTTCATTTCGGTAGGCTCCGCACCCCCGAATTCCACCGAATATCCGTCCGACGGATATCGTTCCTCCTCTGAGCAACAAGGCAAGCACCCTCTTTTGATCATCCCGATAACACCTATGTTCTTGCTCCTGCACCTATTTAATGCATTAGGATCAAATTCTACAACTGCTTTTGCCACGATAGTTGGACCCACTTCCTTTGCATGACTTAACCTTGTCACAGTAAATAGCCGAACCTTGCAACCTAGCATACCTGGTAGATGCTTGAGCTATGATGTGCCTTATCCTGCTATGCATGCTATGCTTAGAGTTGTGTATGGTCTGTCATCTGGGAGATGAACAGAAATGTGGAATGTGTTCGGTGAGCAAAGGTCGTGTGTTGAACTTGATTTGGTAAAGGTACCGGTGAAAGGCTATGTAGGAGTACATGGCGGGTTGTTTCATTCGAACCGTCCTTAGGAACTGAGTTCCGTGTATGTAATCCAAGACTGGATACTACCACATGCTGGGCCCTGAAATATGACCCCACTCGGCCTATTAATCGCGTAGTACTCGGTCCAGGAGTTGCAAGTAGTTTCTGGTGTTTATAGTAATGCTGGAGGCCGTGCATGGTGCTGACCTGAGAGGTGGACCGTGATGCGGTAGGCAGTGGCACGGTGTACCAAGTGGCACCCGGATGGTGGGCTTGGGAACCCTGCGCACATCGTTTGAGGCCGTGGCGGAAACCTCGGCCGGACTTCCGTACGGGTTACTCTCAGATAGGCGATAAACCTGGACTAGGTACTAGTGTGGTTAACGGTCGTGGCCGACTCCCTCGCTGGGCTTCCGCTTGAAGGTTGCCGAGGTGCATGACGTGCACATGGCGATAAGTGGCGGGAGCGTGTGTGACGAAGTACACCCCTGCAGGGTTATGATCTATTCGAATAGCCGCGTCCGCGGATATGGACTACTTGGAGACATATGTTGTTCATAGATAATTTCAATGACTACTCGTAAAATTGTCAAGATAAGCGTGAGTGTCGTGGACGGCATTTCCGTATGGAGACGGAATGATTCCACGATAGTGTATTGTTGTGGTGTTAGTGGACTCGTGTGCGAGAAATCAAGTTGTCAAAACTAATTTCAAAAAGCAAGTTGTCTAGCCACGAGTCAAATGCTGGCTTCCCGCATGAAACCCCACAATACCTTCTTGATACCTTGCATGAGTAGTTAGCCATCCTAAAGTCTTGCTGAGTACCTTCGTACTCATGTTTGCTTAATAATTTTGCAGAGGTTGCTAATGACCCTAATGGAGGGTTCTTCGTAGACATCGACGACGACGAGTAGCTGGTGTCCCAGCTACGATCTGGCCCTACGTCGGCTCTGTAGTATAGTCAGGCCATGTGCCTCCTAGTTGCTTTGTCTGTACCCAGACAGCTTATAACTCTTCCGCTGGCTTGTATTGTGTGACTGCTATTACGGGTCGTGAGACCCTTAATGTGTAATATTATGTGTGTGGCTCTTCCGAGCCTCTTAAATAAAGCTTGTATGTTTATGGTTATGTTGTGATGCCATCGATGTATCTATACATATCGGTATGCCATGCGTACGTGTGTCGTACTTGATATGTATGGGGTTCGAATACCTAGTCGTGAACTTTAGTAGCACCCCATACAAGGAAATGCCCCTTTGTGATCCAACGAGCCTTGGTAGTTCGCTACTGCTCCGGACACATTGGTTGACCGGCATGTGTCCTTCTTAGCTGCTGTGTCTGTCCCCTTTGGGGAAATGTCACGTGACGTAATGGAGTCCTTGTAGCTTGCTACGACTCGTCTACATTCCTTGATGACCGACACCTGCTTTGTTGGGTCATGTATGCCTGTCCTTGTGCGGGACTGCCACTTTGGTTTATGACTAGACATGTCGATCCGGGTTCTTTGACATTGGAATGCTAGCGACACTATCGCATACGTGAGTCAAAAGACGCAAACGGTCCCGGCTAAGGTAAGGTTGCAGCCGTGGAGTTAACCGTGCGTGAGACCACAAAGGGATGCGATGTGTTACAGGCTGGATTCGTATGGCTTAGGATCAGGGTCCCGACAGCGTTGGTATCAGAGCCTGACTGACTGTAGGATTACTAAGCCAAACTGGTCGAAGTTGAGTCTAGAATTGCTTTAGTTATATATAAGGGAATTGTTTGTGGAAGGGAACGTAACACTCTTGTTCTCTTCTCAAGATATTCTATTCTGGTCATCCTCGTCTTTTCCCCGGGAATTAAGGACTAGGTTACTCATCTTCTCCTAGGCTCGGATTTTTGATCGGTAGATTATAGGACTGCGGGTCGAGAGATATTGGGTTTCTTTTATTCCTAGGAAGCAGGAAGTAAGTTTGATGATCAGAGAGTTGAACTTGATAGTTGAGTGGTGACGCTATTTCATTTTGGGTTGTCTCAAAATTTGGTTTTGAGCATTTACAGCCGTTATGCTGCCCAATTTTGCATTCAGAGCTCTAATGCTTCTGCATTACTCTCTATTTACAGATGCCTGGCCGTCCTTCTCGTCAGGTGGTACGTCTGACCAGGTGCATTGATGTACCAGGTCATACGGCCATGCTGGTCAGGATGATGTCGGTGTGCGGTTACCGCTGGTACCCCGAGTACACGGTAGAGGAACAGTACCGAGACTTCAACCAGAGCCAGTACATCTGCACTGTTAGGGTATTTCCAGACTACCCTGGAGCGGAGAAGCCAATCCATTGGTCCTATGGGTTGGGAGTCACTGTTGACATGGCAGTACAGGATGCTGCCTATTCAATGCTGACTATCATGAGAGCGAGACATGCACTGCTGCAGAATTCAGAGTTCTGCTATGTTCCGGCCTCTCAGTGTGGCGAAGAGGAATACATCAGTGGAGTCTATTTTGATTCTTCTATGGAGGACCCACTTCTGCAGTCCACCGTTGAGATGCTAGAGAACAGAGATAGGGATGCTCGTGCTCTCCGCATGGAGCTTTACGCTACCCGTGCCCGTCTGTGGACAGCTTTGACGCAGCTGGCACCGGTAGTCCAGACAGGGTATGGAGATATGGAGATGCTGAACCCTGTTAGGACCCATCTTCCGGCCCACGTTGACTGGCCAGCTATAGGAGGAGTCACACCTCTTCGGGGACCCCTCTTACCACCAGTCAGGGGACCAAGGCCACACCCGTGTCCTTATGGATCCCAGGGATCTCAGGCTAGAGTGTTTCCCGATCCGCAGGTTGAGCTTCCAGGTCATGGAGGTAATCTCTATGAGATGTTCTATGCGGATGCCTGAGCTGTGAGCGGAAGGATAGTATGGTAGTAACCGTACGTTCACAGTCCTGTGTGACTTGTGGAGTATGGTAGTAGTGTGAAACAAATTCCGGAGGCCTAGATAAACAATGTATAGGAAGCTTGTAAGCCTCTGATGAGTAGTTCCACCATTTCAGTAGTTTGCTCTTCGAGTAAGTTTGTACTGAACTATGTAAGGGTGTGTATGAACCATGGTGTATATATAGCAGTTGCTTGTTACCATGTTGTTCGGATATTCATTTCCGCATTCTGTGTGTTCAGTACATTCTTAATCCATAGCTAGCAATGATATGTTATTGGTCTAAGCTATGAGTTTGTTTGTCAGGATGGTGTTCACCAGGTTGAACCGTGCCCCTGCTCATGAGCAAGGTGAGGGTAGTCAAGCGTCGCAGGAAGACCTGCCTCACCCACCCTCTCTGGTAGAAGTGATGCTTGAGGCAGAGAGAAACAAAAGGGAGACCAACCGACTGCTAGAGCGTATTGAGCGAAATACGGCTCGACAGCCTAGGAATGCTGCAGTATCCCTCAATGACTTTGTGAAGCTGAATCCTCCAAAGTTTCATCATTCCGTCGATCCCCTCGACGCTGATGACTGGCTATGCAGCATTTCACGCAAGATTCGCTCGGCAAATGTATCTGAAGCCGACAAGGTGACCTTCGCGACGTATTTCCTGGAGGGACCCGCCAATCTGTGGTGGGAGAATTTTGAAGCTATGCGTTCCGCTGAACCAGTGGCCACATGGGCAGACTTCAGTGCAGCTTTTCGTCTGCACCATATTCCAGAGGGCCTGATGGACAGAAAGAGAGAGGAGTTTTGTGCCTTCACTCAGGGCAAGTTGTCTGTGGATGCCTATAGCCGCGAGTTCGGTAACCTCGCCCGCTATGCAACAGAGGAGGTGTCTACTGACGCCAAGAAGCAAGCAAGATTCCGTAAGGGTCTGAGCCCTGAGCTCCGTCGAGATCTGCGCCTCCATGAGTGTGCAAGCTTTCAAGCCCTGGTCAACAAAGCGATCAGTGCGGAGACTGGTCATACTGACTTCGAAGCCACAAGGAAGCACTCCCGTGACTTTGGCTCGTCTTCTGGTTCCGCGTTTCCTAAACGCAGGCTGTGGGTTCCAAACAGTTCTCTGCCGCCAAGATACACTCCGAGGCCATCCTACATGGCGCCTCAGACGAATCAGGCCAACCCTCCAGCAAAACCTTATGGTGGTCCAGCTAGCAATGCTACACCACGTGCCAACTAGGTGATATGCTACAAGTGTGGAGAACCAGGGCATTATTCCCGTGAGTGTCCTCAGAATGTGGGTGCCAAGCAACCCGGAAAGTCCGTCGGGCAGGCCAAGTCGGGCAAAGCGTTTTATGTGAAGCCAACTCCTGCCCGTGGCCGTGTGAACTATGTGTCAGCAGAAGAAGCTGCAGAGGATCCCGACGTCATGCTGGGTACGCTTCTTGTTAATCATCACCCAGCGTCCGTTCTCTTTGACACTGGGTCTTCTCATTCCTTCATTTTAGAAAGTTATGCACAGTTGCATAACATGTCATTTTGTGATATGCCAATCCCATTGGTTGTCCAAACCCCTGGTAGCAAATGGCAAACCTCTAGGATAACCTATGACAATGAAATTCTAGTAGACAGGCTAGTTTTTCTAGCCTCATTGATAGCATTGAAATCTTCGGATATTAATATCATCTTGGGCATGGACTGGATGTCAGCTCACTATGCCAAGATTGATACTCACTCTAGAAATGTCCAGCTTACCCATCCCTCGGGTGAGATAGTAAATGTCTCTACTCGAGTTGCCAAATGCCAACTCTATTCCCTAAATGCCAACCCTCTTCCGAAACTTGAAGACATTCCGGTAGTCCGTGACTTCCCGGATGTTTTTCCAGAGGAACTGCCAGGAATTCCACCTGACGGAGATGTAGAGTTTGTGATAGATCTTGTTCCGGGAACTGTCCCAATAGCCAGAAGACCTTATAAGATGGCACCCCTGGAGCTAGCCGAACTTAAGAAGCAACTAGATGAGGCCTTGAGTAAAGGTTTCATTTGTCCTAGATCTTCCCCTTGGGCTTGCCCCGTCCTCTTCGTCAAGAAGAAAGACAGAACGGATCGGATGGTTGTAGATTACCGACCAGTTAACCTGGTCACCATAAAGAACAAGTATCCGCTTCCCAGGATCAACGACCTGTACGATCAGCTCGCTGGATCCTCAGTCTTCTCCAAAATGGATTTGAGGTTGGGATACCATCAAATCGAGATTAAGAACGGGGACATTCCAAAAACGGCTTTTGTTACTCGTTATGGCCAATATGAGTACACCGTTATGTCCTTCGGTTTAACCAATGCCCCAGCCACCTTATCTCGGCTGATGAATTCAATCTTCATGGAGTATTTGGATAAATTCGTCGTAGTATACCTCGATGATATTGTCATCTACTCCACGAATGAACAAGAACATGCCGAGCATCTAAGGCTGGTATTGATGAAACTTCGAGAGCATCGCCTTTATGCCAAATTTTCAAAATGTGAATTCTGGTTACCAGAAGTGACCTATCTAGGCCACGTAATCTCTGGTAAGGGTATTGCTGTCAATCCCGAGAGAGTTCAAGCTGTCCTTGATTGGATTCAACCTGAATCGGTTAAGCAAGTTAGGAGTTTTCTTGGTCTAGCGAGCTATTGTCGTCGCTTTGTTGAGAATTTCTCCAAGGTTGCAAAGCCTCTAACTGAACTCCTCAAGAAGGATAAAAAGTTCGAGTGGACACCACAGTGTGAGCATAGTTTTCAGGAACTGAAAAGACGCCTGACTTCCGCACCTGTGTTGCTACCACCAGATTTTTCTAAGGACTTTGTTATCTATTGCGACGCCTCGCGACAAGGATTAGGTTGCATTCTCATGCAAGATCGTCATGTGATCGCATACGCATCTCGACAGTTGTGTCCACATGAGGATAATTATCCCACACATGACCTTGAGCTTGCAGCTGTGGTCCATGCACTAAAAACCTGGCGACATTACCTTTTGGGTAATCGTTGCGAAATATTCACTGATCACCAAAGTCTGAAATATATCTTCACCCAGCCGGATTTGAATCTCAGGCAAAGACGGTGGGTTGAGTTGATCTCGGATTACGACTTAGGGATAACTTACACCCCGGGGAAGGCCAATGTTATGGCCGATGCACTAAGTCGTAAATCTTATTGTAACAATTTGATGCTACAACAAGGTCAACCACTTCTCCATGAGGACTTTTGTAAGTTGAATCTTCATATCGTTCCTCAAGGATTCCTTTCTACCCTGGTGGCGAAGCCTACTCTTAAGGATCAAATTATAGCTGGCCAAAAGCGTGACAAGGGTATATCACGGATCAAGGAGAATATTTTTAGCGGAAACGCTAAAGAATTTTCCATGAATGATCAAGGTGTGGTGTTCTTTCAGAATCGTTTAGTGGTTCCTAAGAACCCACATCTAAGGCAGTTAATCCTTAAGGAGGCTCATGATTCCCCTCTCACCATTCATCCCGGTAGTACTAAGATGTATCAGGACCTACGCCAGAGGTTCTGGTGGACTAGGATGAAGAGAGAAATTGCTGAGTTCGTTGCTAACTGCGACGTTTGTCGTCGAGTTAAGGCAGAACATCAAAGGCCTGCTGGCACCCTTCAACCTTTAGCTATTCCTGAATGGAAATGGGATAAAGTTAGCATGGATTTCATTACCGGATTTCCCAAGAGCAAGAAAGGAAATAATGCTATCTTTGTGGTCATTGACCGTCTTTCCAAAGTGGCTCATTTTCTTCCTATTCGTGAGAGTATAACAGCTAGCCAGCTAGCAGAGTTATATATCTCTCGAATAGTGTCTCTTCATGGTGTTCCCCTGGAAATTAACTCGGACCATGGAAGTATCTTTACTTCTCGATTCTGGGAAAGTTTTCAGAATGCCATGGGGACTCACTTATCTTTTAGCACTACTTTCCATCCCCAGTCAAGTGGTCAAGTAGAAAGAGTGAATCAAATCCTAGAAGATATGCTCCGAGCTTGTGTTATTTCGTTCGGTATGAATTGGGAGAAGTGCCTTCCATTCGCCGAATTCGCTTATCACAATTGTTATCAATCAAGCTTGGGCAAAGCCCCTTTTGAAGTTCTCTATGGACGAAGATGTCGAACACCTCTTAATTGGTCAGAAACCGGAGAGAGGCAACTCTTTGGCCCGGACATGATCCAGGATGCAGAAGAGCAGGTTCGCATTATTCGTGAAAAATTGAAAATAGCCCAGTCTCGTCAAAAGAGCCAATATGATCGTCATGATAAGGCTGTGACCTTTGAAGTTGACGAGAAGGCTTATCTTCGGGTTACACCTTTGAAGGGTACCCATCGTTTCGGTATCAAGGGCAAGTTGGCTCCTCGTTACATTGGACCTTTTCGCATTCTTGCCAAACGAGGAGAAGTTGCCTACCAGTTGGAACTTCCTCCGCATCTTTCCAAAGTTCATGATGTTTTCCACGTCTCGCAACTCAGGCGTTGCTTTTCAGATCCTATCCGTGAAGTGGACCACGAAACGCTTGATCTCCAAGATAACCTTTCTTACCAAGAATACCCCGTGCGTATTCTTGATCAAGCTGATTGTACCACTCGACGTCGAAACCTCAAGTTTCTTAAAGTTCAATGGTCAAATCATTCTGAAAAGGAGGCAACTTGGGAAAGAGAGGATCGTCTCCGACTTGAATATCCTGCGTTATTCCCGACGACTTCTAAATCTCGGGACGAGATTCTTTTGAGTGGGGGTGAGTTGTCACATCCCTAAAACCTAAGCTAGATAGCATTGTGCTCATGTCTTCTTTGCATTTGCATCTAAGAAGTTTCAACAAAAACAACAAAGTGGCGAAGGAAAAACTCAAAACCTAGCCACCATTTCAATTAAAGGAAATTTCAAACTAGTTCAAAATCAATGAACCCAAAATGGCCTCAAGAAATGTTCAAACTTTCTGATAAATCATGAAAGTAAATGAGCATTGGAGAAAACTATTTCCTTGGCACTTCAAGCATTTTAAATAAATGCAAAAGCCACTGGTTTCAAATTTAAAAATTTGAAAACAGAAGCTATAATTTTCCAAAAATGTTGAAAGTCTTGGAAATGAGTGGGGACATTATAACAAATATTTCAGGAGGTTTAAAATAGTTTTTACTTTTTGTTTTGGAGCTGAAATAAATAGAAAAGTAATAAATAGCAAAACAGAAAAACAAAAGCAGAAGAAAAAGGAAAAGACTTACTTGACGCCCACGCGAGGCCCAGCCCATCTCGCCGCTCGTCCCCTTCCCCGCGCCAGTAGGCAGCAGGAGGTGGCCGCCGCCTCCTCCGGCGCGGCCACGCACCTGCGTGCCTGCCTGGCCGCCGGTTTGCGCTGGCGACGGCGGGGATAAGCTCCCCAGAGCCTCCCCTATCCATTCCTCGTCTCCGGCGAGCCCTCCGCCGCGGGTTTGGTCGCCGGCGACCACCCTTCGGTGGCCGTCGACGTGGCCGGCCATTAGGGCCTAATCGCCCTCCTCTGAGTCGCTGACAGAGGGCCCCACGCCTGGTCAAACCCCAATTAGGGGCTGGTCAGCGCGGGATTAGCCCAGAGAGGCTGACCAGTGGGGCCCCCCTGTCAGGTTTGACCTGCACAGGTCGGCTGACCTGCTGACGTCAGCCTGATGCAATAAATGGAATTTCCAGTATAAAAATAATTCAGGAAATTGCTAAAAAATTGCAAAAATCATAGAAATTAATCTGTAACTCCAATGAAAATAATTTATATATGAAAGAGTATCAGAAAAATTCAAGGATTCTGATTATGCTATTTTCAACTATGTTTGAAAAAGTTACAGAACCCTAAATTGTGAAATAAGGAATAATTCAATTCTTTTAATCACTTTATAAATGGAATTTGCAACAATATCCAAATTTCATTATAAATACAATGATCACACACTGCCCTAGAGGTAAATCAGTACCATAACATGACATTTCATGCATGTTAACATTAGGTTGATCTGAGCATCAGGTCGAATCAATTAAACCGGTATCCGGGAATACCCGTTTGAATTGCTATTCGAATGTGATTCAAATCAACTCTAAACCCAAAACATCTTGATTATAATAACTTATCACTTTGCATTATCATGCCATGCTCATGCATCATTTTGATTGCATATGATTGTTATTGAATGTTGCCGTTCATTTCGGTAGGCTCCGCACCCCCGGATTCCACCGAATATCCGTCCGACGGATATCGTTCCTCCTCTGAGCAACAAGGAAAGCACCCTCTTTTGATCATCCCGATAACACCTATGTTCTTGCTCCTGCACCTATTTAATGCATTAGGATCAAATGCTACAACTCCTTTTGCCACGATAGTTGGACCCACTTCCTTTGCATGACTTAACCTTGTCACAGTAAATAGCCGAACCTTGCAACCTAGCATACCTGGTAGATGCTTGAGCTATGATGTGCCTTATCCTGCTATGCATGCTATGCTTAGAGTTGTGTATGGTCTGTCATCTGGGAGATGAACAGAAATGTGGAATGTGTTCGGTGAGCAAAGGTCGTGTGTTGAACTTGATTTGGTAAAGGTACCGGTGAAAGGCTATGTAGGAGTACATGGCGGGTTGTTTCATTCGAACCGTCCTTAGGAACTGAGTTCCGTGTATGTAATCCAAGACTGGATACTACCACATGCTGGGCCCTGAAATATGACCCCGCTCGGTCTATTAATCGCGTAGTACTCGGTCCAGGAGTTGCAAGTAGTTTCTGGTGTTTATAGTAATGCTGGAGGCCGTGCATGGTGCTGACCTGAGAGGTGGACCGTGATGCGGTAGGCAGTGGCACGGTGTACCAAGTGGCACCCGGATGGTGGGCTTGGGAACCCTGCGCACATCGTTTGAGGCCGTGGCGGAAACCTCGGCCGGACTTCCGTACGGGTTACTCTCAGATAGGCGATAAACCTGGACTAGGTACTAGTGTGGTTAACGGTCGTGGCCGACTCCCTCGCTGGGCTTCCGCTTGAAGGTTGCCGAGGTGCATGACGTGCACATGGCGATAAGTGGCGGGAGCGTGTGTGACGAAGTACACCCCTGCAGGGTTATGATCTATTCGAATAGCCGCGTCCGCGGATATGGACTACTTGGAGACATATGTTGTTCATAGATAATTTCAATGACTACTCATAAAATTGTCAAGATTAGCGTGAGTGTCGTGGACGGCATTTCCGTATGGAGACGGAATGATTCCACGATAGTGTATTGTTGTGGTGTTAGTGGACTCGTGTGCGAGAAATCAAGTTGTCAAAACTAATTTCAAAAAGCAAGTTGTCTAGCCACGAGTCAAATGCTGGCTTCCCGCATGAAACCCCACAATACCTTCTTGATACCTTGCATGAGTAGTTAGCCATCCTAAAGTCTTGCTGAGTACCTTCGTACTCATGTTTGCTTAATAATTTTGCAGAGGTTGCTAATGACCCTAATGGAGGGTTCTTCGTAGACATCGACGACGACGAGTAGCTGGTGTCCCAGCTACGATCTAGCCCTACGTCGGCTCTGTAGTATAGTCAGGCCATGTGCCTCCTAGTTGCTTTGTGTGTACCCAGACAGCTTATAACTCTTCCGCTGGCTTGTATTGTGTGACTGCTATTACGGGTCGTGAGACCCTTAATGTGTAATATTATGTGTGTGGCTCTTCCGAGCCTCTTAAATAAAGCTTGTATGTTTATGGTTATGTTGTGATGCCATCGATGTATCTATACATATCAGTATGCCATGCGTACGTGTGTCGTACTTGATATGTATGGGGTTCGAATACCTAGTCGTGAACTTTAGTAGCACCCCTTACAAGGAAATGCCCCTTTGTGATCCAACAAGCCTTGGTAGTTTGCTACTGCTCCGGACACATTGGTTGACCGGCATATGTCCTTCTTAGCTGCTGTGTCTGTCCCCTTTGGGGAAATGTCACGTGACGTAATGGAGTCCTTGTAGCTTGCTACGACTCGTCTATGTTAGTTGATGACCGACACCTGCTTTGTTGGGTCATGTATGCCTGTCCTTGTGCGGGACTACCACTTTGGTTTATGACTAGACATGTCGATCCGGGTTCTTTGACATTGGAATGCTAGCGACACTATCGCATACGTGAGTCAAAAGACGCAAACGGTCCCGGCTAAGGTAAGGCTGCAGCCGTGGAGTTAACCGTGCGTGAGACCACAAAGGGATGCGATGTGTTACAGGCTGGATTCCTATGGCTTAGGATCAGGGTCCCGACAGCGTTGGTATCAGAGCCTGACTGACTGTAGGATTACTAAGCCAAACTGGTCGAAGTTGAGTCTAGAATTGCTTTAGTTATATATAAGGGAATTGTTTGTGGAAGGGAACGTAACACTCTTGTTCTCTTCTCAAGATATTCTATTCTGGTCATCCTCGTCTTTTCCCCGGGAATTAAGGACTAGGTTACTCATCTTCTCCTAGGCTCGGATTTTTGATCGGTAGATTATAGGACTGCGGGTCGAGAGATATTGGGTTTCTTTTATTCCTAGGAAGCAGGAAGTAAGTTTGATGATCAGAGAGTTGAACTTGATAGTTGAGTGGTGACGCTATTTCATTTTGGGTTGTCTCAAAATTTGTTTTTGAGCATTTACAGCCGTTATGCTGCCCAATTTTGCATTCAGAGCTCTAATGCTTCTGCATTACTCTCTATTTACAGATGCCTGGCCGTCCTTCTCGTCAGGTGGTACGTCTGACCAGGTGCATTGATGTACCAGGTCATACGGCCATGCTGGTCAGGATGATGTCGGTGTGAATGTTAATTGCTTACGTCGTATCTGTGATCCTTGTGCTTTGAGGTAAACGTGCGAATGGTCTCGCAAACATAGTATCCGCATAGATGCGTCGCCCCGTGGCTGTTGGTCGCACTTTACGAGAATAGAATATATATAATCAAAATAATAATCTAGCATCATAAATGTATTGAAAATAGAAGTATATCATACTACTACTTACCTGAGCCGCTCTAAAGGTCAGCTTCTCAGGCTCGATACCGGGAGTCACGCACTTGAACCGCTTCCAAACCCTGCCCGACAAGGAAAATGATTTGATAAGTTTTTCATTAATTGATATATCAGAAAATCATCGAAAGAGACCGATAGAGCGCAAGAATGATTGAAATTACCCTTGGAGCATGTCCTGCAGGCTTTGGAACTGTTCCAAGGGTCTCGATAATGGGTCAAAGGCATCAACTCTTCCCTTATCAATTTGAATGCCCAACAGAATCCAATGGAAGTTGCACATGTATATATATATATACATGTGTGTGTGTGTGTGTGTGTGTCAGTAACTTATCAATTACACTTATAAGTGAATGGACACAACAGAGTAAAGACCCTCACTTGAAGTTGTATGGAAACAGTATGTGGTCAGAGAAATTTTGATCTGTTAGAAACCTTAGAAGGTTTTCCTCCGTCTCCTTGGATTTATCAGTTAGCGTCGCTATATGTATTTTATCTGGGTCAATAAACCCAATATTTAGGATGTTCCTACTTTTACATTCCAGAATCTTCATCTGCATAATAGAGTACAAGTTATATGTAGACAATGAATTGAAATAACTAAACAAGTTATATGTAGACAACGAATTGAAAAACTTACAGACAACAGGAACTCATAAGCGATTTGTCGAGGGCGTCGGCATTGTACATCTGGAAGAGTTCATCAAAGTCGATATGGATTTCTTCGGGGCGGACGTAGTACTCCCGTGGGACACTCGCCACGATCATCGTTCTCCCATTCTTTGATTCACTTAAGTACCATGTATGCAAGTAATGCATATTTGTTGGGAGATCATCTTTGCTGACCAAAGGCGCTCCCATGAAAAACTGTGGCTTAGGGGCTACCACAGCCTTGGGTAACCTGTCGTCTTGGGAAGCCAGAACGTCTTCAACCGGGATACCCCATTCATCCGCCCACTTTGCTAATTCCAAATCTTGCCCCTGCACCAGAGGGGGAACATTCTCGGGTAACACCCTGAGGGGTGGGATCGACTGTTTGGCCTGTTGTCCAAGCTGAGGAATGTCTGATCTTGTTTTGCTTGTAGTTGAACTTGATTTGCTCCCACTTGCACTTGCATATGATCTGCTCTTTTGCCCTTCCTTCTGCAATGTGCGTGTATAGTCATCAGGCTTATGGTGTAAGTCATACTGTGATGGAAGGATCGTGAAGTATTTTGCATATGCTATTTGCTTCTCAGTGTATTCCGGGCGGGGCTCGGGTTCCTTCTTTTTCATCTGCGCATCATGATGTTCCTTTGCTATCCTGGCGTTTTCCTCGATGGTACGATCATAAGGTCTGATAGGAAGATTAGCATGAGGTACCTTTGGGAGGGGCGACAATTTGCGCTTTGGGGAGCTCCGTCGCTTAGAAATCATCGACGAAGCGTTCTTACTGGCACGCTTCCGCTTAGTATTCGGAGCGGACGGCGGCGGAGACGGACGACCCAAGTCCGGCGGCGGTGATCGAGATGGACTCGTGTTGTGCTGGCCGTCATCATGTGGAGGTCTTGGAGGTGATGGAGGTGTAGGTGACCTGCGACGACTCGGAGGCGGTGTTGTCCTTGGGTCCGAGCCTGGAAGCTTGATGTAGTTCTTGTCCCATAGGATGACTCCACCCAGTACTTCTCCGAGTGTCCTCTCATCTTCAGGTCCAGCTATGTCGAGCTCCATATCATGAAACCCCGCCATGATTTCATCCACCCCGACTTTAGCAAAGCTAGCTGGAATCTCACGGCCATGCCAGCGTGCATCAGGGCCAGAAGGTAAAGCTTGTCCGACGGCCACCTTCATGGATATGTTCTTGAATTTATGATGGAGTTCACATGATGTTGACTCCTTGATTCCATCCACGGGGTAGCCGGGACCGCCCTCTATCATTCTTCGTGCATCGTCGGGCGGGGCCTCAGATTCAGCCACGCTGCTTTTCCGCTTAGATGGGGCGCCGGTAATATCGAGTGCAGGATCTTCCTGGCGCGCTACTCCTCTAAGCTCATCAATCTGCTTCTGTTGCTTGTTAATCCTGGCAAGCAACTGGTTGAACTTGTCATTCTCCTCATCCTGCTGTCGCTTCTTTGCTCTTGCTCGGCTTTTGTAAGTGTCTTGGTCTGTGGAAAACCCAAGCCACCACGGGTAAGAAGGACCGAAGCCTCGCGTTCATCCTCCATGTTCGTCATTGTCGAGGATCAGTGTGAGCAAATCTTTCTCTCTATCTGCAGTGAACTGTCTTTTTCCCTCCTTAATTTCTTTCACTATCTTTTTCCAATTCTCCCTGGGTATCCTAAGACCATCACTGCAGATGAGGTCCCCTGTTTCTTCGTCGTACGAACCACCATGCGCAAGGAACCAATTTCTTGCTCTCAATTCCCACTCATCACGGAGTGGTTCAGGTATGATGCCTTTAGCTAGCAGATCTTGCTCTTTCTTATCCCACTTTCGGATGGCAGTCTCATAGCCCCCTGGCCCCAGCGTGTGGTGATATTTCTTCTTGTCAGCATTTTTCTTGTTCTTTTCTGATAATGTCTTGGCATCTTCTGACTTCTTGTACTCTTGAAATGCCTTCCAGTGATTCGCCTGCTTGGCTAGATACCCCTCGAATACTGGCACTTTCTTTGTCTTCAGATAGTTTTTCCATAGCTTCTTCTTCCAGCTACGGAACAGTTCGGCCATCTTCTTTAGAGTCCACTGCTTGACTTTGGCCCTCAGTTTTTTTGCGGCGTCTTCATTCTCACATTCTGGCAGGTTGAAATGTGACATGAGATCATTCCAAAGATTATCTTTGTACCTTCCGGCGACATAGTCACTATCGGCTGCCCCTTTGCGCTTGTTCCACTCTCGAACGCTGATCGGGACGTGATCCCTAACGAGAACTCCGCATTGCTTCTTGAATGTGTCAGCAGCATTCTTAGGAAGCTTGGGTTCGCCCGTAGGCAATATCACCTCAAAGGTGTAATGCGTCCGTGCATCCAACTTTCTAGTCGGGCCTCGTTTCGTAGGTTTGCTCGATGTGGAGGCCTAAGAGGGAGCAACATTCGTCAAATGAATGTATATGCTAAAAATAAACTAATTGTATATATAGTAAAATAAAGTACTTTTATTAAATCAACTAGTTCAACTATATATTAATTAACACTAACTACCTAACCATAATAACACAAATTTGAATAACACAAAAATAACACAAATAACCTATTTAACATTAACCTACCTAACCCTAAATTTGTTGGGGAACGTTGCATGGGAAACAAAAATTTTCCTACGCGCACGAAGACCTATCATGGTGATGTCCATCTACGAAAGGGGATGAGTGATCTACGTACCCTTGTAGACCGTACAGCAGAAGCGTTATAGAACGCGGTTGATGTAGTGGAATGTCCTCACGTCCCTCGATCCGCCCCGCGAACAATCCCGCGATCAGTCCCACGATCTAGTACCGAACGGACGGCACCTCCGCGTTCAGCACACGTACAGCTCGACGATGATCTCGGCCTTCTTGATCCAGCAAGAGAGACGGGGAGGTAGAAGAGTTCTCCGGCAGCGTGACGGCGCTCCGGAGGTTGGTGATGACCTTGTCTCAGCAGGGCTCCGCCCGAGCTCCGCAGAAACGCGATCTAGAGGAAAAACCGTGGAGGTATGTGGTCGGGCAGCCGTGAGAAAGTCGTCTCAAATCAGACCTAATTGCTCCATATATATAGGAGGAGGGAGGGGGCCTTGCCTTGGGGTCCAAGGACCCCCAAGGAGTCGGCCGAGCCAAGGGGGGGAGGACTCCCCCCCCAAACCGAGTTGGACTTGGTTTGGTGGGAGGAGTCCCCCTCCCTTCCCACCTCCTTCCTTTTTTTTCTTTCCTCTTGATTTTTCTTCTCTTGGCGCATTGGGAACTTGTGGGCTGTCCCACCAGCCCACTAAGAGCTGGTGTGGCTCCCCCAATGCCTATGGGCTTCCCCGGGGTGGGCTGCCCCCCCGGTGAACTCCCGGAACCCATTCGTCATTCCCGGTACACTCCCGGTAACTCGGAAAACCTTCCGGTAATCAAATGAGGTCATCCTATATATCAATCTTCGTTTCCGGACCATTCCGGAAACCCTCGTGACGTCCGTGATCTCATCCGGGACTCCGAACAACATTCGGTAACCAACCATATAACTCAAAATACGCATAAAACAGCGTCGAACCTTAAGTGTGCAGACCCTGCGGGTTCGAGAACTATGTAGACATGACCCGAGAGACTCCTCGGTCAATATCCAATAGCGGGACCTGGATGCCCATATTGGATCCTACATATTCTACGAAGATCTTATCGTTTGAACCTCAGTGCCAAGGATTCGTATAATCCCGTATGTCATTCCCTTTGTCCTTCGGTATGTTACTTGCTCGAGATTCGATCGTCAGTATCCGCATACCTATTTCAATCTCGTTTACCGGCAAGTCTCTTTACTCGTTCCGTAATACAAGATCCCGCAACTTACACTAAGTTACATTGCTTGCAAGGCTTGTGTGTGATGTTGTATTACTGAGTGGGCCCCGAGATACCTCTCCGTCATACGGAGTGACAAATCCCAGTCTTGATCCATACTAACTCAACTAACACCTTCGGAAATACCTGTAGAGCATCTTTATAGTCACCCAGTTACGTTGCGACGTTTGATACACACAAAGCATTCCTCCGGTGTCAGTGAGTTATATGATCTCATGGTCATAGGAATAAATACTTGACACGTAGAAAACAGTAGCAACAAAATGACACGATCAACATGCTACGTCTATTAGTTTGGGTCTAGTCCATCACGTGATTCTCCCAATGACGTGATCCAGTTATCAAGCAACAACACCTTGTTCATAATCAGAAGACACTGACTATCATTGATCAACTGGCTAGCCAACTAGAGGCATGCTAGGGACGGTGTTTTTTGTCTATGTATCCACACATGTAAATGAGTCTTCATTCAATACAATTATAACATGGATAATAAACTATTATCTTGATACAGGAATTATAATAATAACTATATTTATTATTGCCTCTAGGGCATAATTCCAACAAAATTCACCAAATATTCTACAAATAACACTTAAGCATATACAATAGCAATATTAAGCAATAATCTAAAAAACACTAATTAAGCATCTATACATGTAGAAATGTCTTCTTCTTCTTCTTCTTCTTCTTCTTCTTTCTTATTTTCTTCTCCGCTTCTTCTTCTCCTATTTTTCTTCAACTGCTCTTCTTCTACTTCTCCTCTTCTTCTAATTTTCCTCTTCTTCTCCTCTCCTCCTCTTCTTATTCTCCTTTTTCTTCTTTTCTTCTCTTCCTCTTCTTATTTTCCTTTTTCCTAATCTTATTTTCTTATTTTTGTTCATCTTTCTTCTTCTTGTAACCCTAACCTAATTCTAAATAATACTAACCCTAATAATCTAGCACAAACCTAATAACAAAAGGAATTAAATGACAAAAATATTCTTTTCTTCTTTTCTTCTTTTCTTCTCCTTTTTCTTCTTTTCTTCTCCTTTTTCTTCTTTTCTTCTCTTTTTTCTTCTTTTCTTCTCCTTTTTCTTCTTCTACTTCTCCTCCTCACCGGCACGACGGTGGCGGTGGCGTCCCCGCTGGCGGGCGCCGGCGGCTCGTCCTTCGTACGTGTTGGGGAGGAGGGGGCGGGGGATTACCGGCCGAAGTGGGAGGAGAGGGCGTCGACGACGGCGAGAGCGAGGCGGAGGAGGACGGAAGGGCGACAACGAGGAGGACGGAAGGTGGCGGCGAGGAGGACGACGGGCAGCCTGGCGGCGTCGAGTTCGTCCGGTGCCGCGCCGGGCACGAGAGGCGAGCGAGAGGAAGAAGAGAACGAAATGGCGATTTGGGTTGGAAATTTCCAACTCCCGCTTATATAGGTGGAGCTTTAGTCCCGGGTCGGGGCTCGAGCCGGGGCTAAAGACACCCTTTAGTCCCAGGTTGTCGGGACCCCGATCCTAAGCCATAGGAATCCAGCGTGTAACACATCGCATCCCTTTGAGGTCTCACGCACGGTTAACTCCACGGCTGCAGCCTTATGTTAGCTGGGACCATTTGCGTCTTTTGACTCACGTATGCAATAGTGTCGCTAGCATTCCAATGTGAGAGAACCCGGATCGACATGTCTAGTCATAAACCAAAGTGGCAATAACGCACAAGGACAGGCATACATGACCCAACAAAGCAGGTGTCGGTCACCAGCGAGTGTAGACGAGTTGTAGCAAGCTACGAGGACTCCATTACATCGCGTGACATTTCCCCAAAGAGGACAGACACAACAGCTAAGAAGGACACATGCCGGTCAACCAATGTGTCCGGAGCAGTAGCGAGCTACCAAGGCTCGTTGGATCACAAAGGGGCATTTCCTTGTAAGGAGTGCTACTAAAGTTCACGACTAGGTAATCGAACCCCATACATATCAAGTACGACACACGTACGCATGGCATACTGATATGTATAGATACATCGATGGCATCACAACATAACCATAAACATACAAACTTTATTTAAGAGGCTCGGAAGAGCCACACACATAATATTACACATTAAGGGTCTCATGACCAATAATAGCAGTCATTCAGTTACAAGCCAGCGGAAGAGTTTAAAGCTGTCTCAGTACAGACAGGACAACTAGAAGGCACATGGCCTGACTATACTACAGATCCAACGTCGGGCCAGATTGTAGCTGGGACACCAGCTACTCGTCGTCGTCGATGTCTACGAAGAACCCTCCATTAGGGTCATTAGCAACCTCTGCAACATTTATTAAGAAAACATGAGTACGAAGGTACTCAGCAAGACTTTAGGATAACTATCTACTCAAGCAAGGTGTCAATAAGGTATTGTGGGGTTTCATGCGGAAAGCCAGCATTTGACTCGTGGCTAGACAACTTGCATTTTTAAATAATTTTGACAACTTGATTTCTCGCACACGAGTCCACTAACACCACAACAATACACCATCGTGGAATCATTCCGTCTCCATACAGAAATGCCGTCCACGACACTCACGCTTATCTTGACAATTTTATGAGTAACCATTGAAGTTATCTATGAACAACATATGTCTCCAAGTAGTCCATATCCACGGACGCGGCTATTCGAATAGATCATAACCCTGCAGGGGTGTACTTCGTCACACACGCTCTCGCCACTTATCGCCATGTGCACGTCATGCACCTCGGCAACCTTCAAGCGGAAGCCCAGCGAGGGAGTCGGCCACGACCGTTAACCACACTAGTACCTAGTCCAGGTTTATCGCCTATCGGAGAGTAACCCGTACGGAAGTCTGGCCGAGGTTTCCGCCACGACCTCAAACGATGTGCGCAGGGTTCCCAAGCCCACCATCCGGGTGCCACTTGGTACACCGTGCCACTGCCTACCGCATCATAGCCCACCTCTCACGTCAGCACTATGCACGGCCTCCAGCATGACTATAAACACCAGAAACTACTTGCAACTCCTGGACCGAGTACTAAGCGATTAATAGGCCGAGCGGGGTCATATTTCAGGGCCCAGCATGTGGTAGTATCTAGTCTTGGATTACATACACGGAACTCAGTTCCTAAGGACGGTTCCAATGAAACAACCCGCCATGTACTCCTACACAGCCTTTCACCCGTACCTTTACCAAATCAAGTTCAACACACAACCTTTGCTTACCGAACGCATTCTCACAATTCTGTTCATCTCCCAGATGACAGACCATACACAACTCTAAGCATAGCATGCATAGCAGGATAAGGCACATCATGGCTCAAGCAACTACCAGGTATGCTAGGTTGCAAGGTTCGGCTATTTACTGTGACAAGGATAGGTCATGCAAAGGAAGTGGGTTCAACTAACGTGGCAAAAGCAGTTGAAGCATTTGATCCTAATGCAATAAGTAAGTGCAGGAGCAAGAACATGGGATTCATCGGGATGATCAAAATGGTTGCTTGCCTTGTTGCTCAGAGGAGTGACAATATCCGTCAGGCGGATATTCGGTGGAATCCGGGGGAGCGGAGCCTACCGAAATGAATGACAACAATCAATAACAATCATATGCAAACAAGATGATGCATGAGTAGGGCATGAGAATGCAAGGTGACAAACTAATATAGTTTGCATATTTTAGGTTTCAAATTGATTTGAATCATATTCAAATATCACTTCAAACGAGGTATTCTCGGATACCGTTTTTAATTGATTCGACCTGATGCTCAGATCAACTTGATGTTAACATGCATAGGATGACATGTTAAGTTGCTGGTTTGGATTTAGAACAGTGTTTGATCATGTCAATCATAGTGAAATTCAAATATTTTCTATATTCCATTTATAAAGTAATTATAAGAATTTACTTATTCATTAATCTACATGTTTGGGTTCTACAACTTTTTCAAACATGTTTGAAAATATCATATTCAGATTCCTTGAATTTTACTGATACTTTTTCATATATAAATTATTTTCATTGGAGTTACAGATTAATTTCTATGAATTTTTGAAGTTTTAAACATTTCTGGAATTATTTTTATACTTGAAAATACTTTTACTGCATCAGCATGACATCAGCAGGTCCAACTGGCCGTTGAAAGTCAAACCTGACCAGTGGGACCCACTGGTCAGTGTCTTTGGTCAGTTTTAGATTATAATTAAACTTAATTAGCTGATTAATCCTACTGGACCCACATGTCAGTGTCTTATTAATTTATCTGATTTAATTTTATTAACTCTAAACTATCCAGAGGCTGGCCCCACACGTCAGTGGCTCAGGCCAGCTGAGTTCCACCGGCGGCGAGGTCGTCCTCGCCGGCGGGGAGCCTCCGGCGAGCACCAGAACGTCGGGGGGGCTCGAAAACGGCGCACACGGGGCCAAACGCTGCGCGGAGAGCACCAGAAGAACGACACTTCTCCCGCGGTTCCATTTCTGCACTTAGCCGGGGCTGATCTGGCCGGAGATGACGCCGGCGACGAGCTTGACGGCGGCCAAGGTTCGGGCGTCATCGCGGTCATCGATACAGAGGGAGTTGCGCACGGGACTTAGCTCCTATGGCATCTACGCGACGGCCTGAAGCTGCTGGTGCCCTGAGAAGGATGAGCTGATCACCGGAGGGTTACCGGTGACGAGCTGCAGCGGCGGATCTTGTCGGGCTCCGATGGAACTAGGCCTAGAGGAGGGGATCGATGGGGAGATCTTAGGGGAAATGACCGCATGCTCACGGGGAGTGCAGTGGTGGCGCTAGTTTGCTCGGGGACGGCCTCGAGAGGGAGAACGCCGGCGACGATCTTCGGTGACCTGAGGAAGAAGACGACTGCTTCTCGTCGTTTCACTGCATCTGGGCGTCGGGCTCGTGGCTAGGGAGCTTCAGGGAGTTGCGGCGGAGCTAATGCCCGGCTCATAAGGAAGGAGGGGAAGCTAGAACGACGGCGAGCTCGAGCTCTGCTCGGGCTCCAATGGCGGCAGAAGGAGGGAGGAAAGATCCGAGAGGAGGGGGGGAACTGGCGCTGGGAATGGATAGCCACGGGCTCGGGGAGCTTATCCCCGAGCTTGCCAGCGCGAAGCGGCGGCCAGGCAGGCGCACAGGTGCGTGACCGCGCCGGAGTACGCGGCGGCCACCTCCTGCTCCTACTGGCGAGGTGGGAGACGACCGGAGGAGATGGGCTGGGCCGGCTAGGCGACAGGTAAGGGTTTTCCATTTTTTTCTGTTTTGTTTCTGTTTGAAATACTGAAATTGATTTACTAATTATTTCAGCTCCAAAATAAATTGTAAAAGCTATGTTAAGCACCCTAGAATATTTGTTGGAATATTTCCAACCATTTCCAAAGATTTCAACATATTTGAAAATTTAAAGTTTCTGATTTCAAATTTAAAACTTGAAACAAGTAGCTTTTTGTATTTATTTAAAATGCTTAAAGTGTCAAGAAAATGGTTTTCTTCATTGCTCATTTACTTTCATGATTTATCAGAAAGTTTGAACTTTTCTTGAGGCCATTTTGGGTTCATTGATTTTAACTAGTTTTGAGATTTCCTTTATTTGAAGAAGTGGCTAGGGTTTGAGTTTTTCCTTCACCTCTTTCTTTGTTCTTGTTGAAAATTTCTTAGATGCAATGCAAAGAAGACATGCGCACAAGACTAACTTACTTAAGGTGTCAGGGATGTGACAACTCACCCCCACTCAAAGGAATCTCGTCCCGAGATTTAGAAGTCGTCGGGAACAACGCAGGATACTCAAGTCGGAGACGATCCTCTCTTTCCCAAGTTGCCTCCTTTTCAGAATGATTTGACCATTGAACTTTAAGAAACTTGAGGTTTCGACGTCGAGTGGTACGCTCAGCTTGATCAAGAATACGCACGGGGTATTCTCGGTATGAAAGGTTATCTTGGAGATCAAGCGTTTCGTGGTCCACTTCACGGATAGGATCCGAAAAGCAATGCCTGAGTTGCGAGACGTGGAAGACATCATGAACCTTGGAAAGATGCGGAGGAAGTTCCAACGGGTAGGCAACTTCTCCTCGTTTGGCAAGAATGCTAAAAGGACCAATGTAACGAGGAGCCAACTTGCCCTTGATACCGAATCGATGGGTACCCTTCAAAGGTGTAACCCGAAGGTAAGCCTTCTCGTCAACTTCAAAGGTCACAGCCTTATGATGACGATCATATTAGCTCTTTTGACGAGACTGGGCTGTTTTCAACTTTTCACGAATAATGCGAACCTGCTCTTCTGCATCCTGGATCATGTCCGGGCCAAAGAGTTGCCTCTCTCCGGTTTCTGGCCAATTAAGAGGTGTTTGACATCTTCGTCCATACAGAACTTAAAAAGGAGCTTTGCCCAAGCTTGATTGATAACTATTGTTATAAGCGAATTCAGCGAATGGAAGGCACTTCTCCCAATTCATACCGAACGATATAACACAAGCTCGGAGCATATCTTCTAGGATTTGATTCACTCTTTCTACTTGACCACTTGATTGAGGATGGAAAGCAGTGCTAAAAGATAAGTGAGTCCCCATGGCATTCTGAAAACTTTCCCAGAAGTGAGAAGTAAAGATACTCCCACGGTCCGAGTTAATCTCCAAAGGAACACCATGAAGAGACACTATTCGGGAGATATATAACTCTGCTAGCTGGCTAGCTGTTATACTCTCACGAACGGGAAGAAAATGAGCCACTTTGGAAAGACGGTGAATGACCACAAAGATAGCATTATTTCCTTTCTTGGTGTTGGGAAATCCGGTAATGAAATCCATACTAACTTTATCCCATTTCCATTCAGGAATAGCTAGAGGTTGAAGGGTGCCAGCAGGCCTTTGATGTTCTGCCTTAACTCGACGACAAACGTCGCAGTTAGCAACGAACTCAGCAATTTCTCTCTTCATCCTAGTCCACCAGAACCTCTGGCGTAGGTCCTGATACATCTTAGTACTACCGGGATGAATGGTGAGAGGAGAATCATGAGCCGCCTTAAGGATTAACTTCCTTAGATGTGGGTTCTTAGGAACCGCTAGACGATTCTGGAAGAACACAACACCTTGATCGTTCATGGAAAATTCTTTAGCGTCTCCGCTAAAAATATTTTCCTTGATCCGTGATATACCCTTGTCACGCTTTTGGCCAGCTATAATTTGATCCTTAAGAGTAGGCTTCGCCACCAGGGTAGAAAGGAATCCTTGAGGAACAATATGAAGATTCAACTTCCGAAAGTCCTCATAGAGATGTGGTTGACCTTGTTGTAGCATCAAATTGTTACAATAAGATTTACGACTTAGTGCATCGGCCATAACATTGGCCTTCCCCGGGGTGTAAGTTATCCCTAAGTCGTAATCCGAGATCAACTCAACCCACCGTCTTTGCCTGAGATTCAAATCCGGCTGGGTGAAGATATATTTCAGACTTTGGTGATCAGTGAATATTTCGCAACGATTACCCAGAAGGTAATTTCGCCAGGTTTTTAGTGCATGGACCACAGCTGCAAGCTCAAGGTCATGTGTGGGATAATTATCCTCATGTGGACGCAACTGTCGAGATGCGTATGCGATCACATGACGATCTTGCATGAGAATGCAACCTAATCCTTGTCGCGAGGCGTCGCAATAGATAACAAAGTATTTAGAAAAATCTGGTGGTAGCAACACAGGTGCGGAAGTCAGGCGTCTTTTTCAGTTCCTGAAAACTATGCTCACACTGTGGTGTCCACTCGAACTTTTTATCTTTCTTGAGGAGTTCAGTTAAAGGTTTACAACCTTGGAGAAATTCTCGACAAAGCGGCGACAATAGCTCGCTAGACCAAGAAAACTCCTAACTTGCTTAACCGATTCAGGTTGAGTCCAATCAAGGACAGCTTGAACTCTCTCGGGATTGACAGCAATACCCTTACCAGAGATTACGTGACCCAGATAGGTCACTTCTGGTAACCAGAATTCACATTTTGAAAACTTGGCATAAAGGCGATGCTCTCGAAGTTTCATCAATACCAGCCTTAGATGCTCGGCATGTTCTTGTTCGTTCTTCGAGTAGATGAGAATATCATCGAGGTATACCACGACGAATTTATCCAAATACTCCATGAAGATTGAATTCATCAGACGAGAGAAGGTGGCTGGGGCATTGGTTAAACCGAAGGACATGACGGTGTACTCGTATTGGCCATAACGAGTAACAAAAGCCGTTTTTGGAATGTCCCCATTCTTGATCTTGATTTGATGGTATCCCAACCTCAAATCCATTTTGGAGAAGACTGAGGATCCAACGAGCTGATCGTACAGATCGTTGATCCTGGGGAGCGGATACTTATTCTTTATGGTGACCAGATTAACTGGTCGGTAATCTACAACCATCCGATCCGTTCCGTCTTTCTTCTTGACGAAGAGGACGGGACAAGCCCAAGGAGAAGAGCTAGGACGAATGAAACCTTTGTTCAAGGCCTCATCTAATTGCTTCTTAAGTTCGGCTAGCTCCAGGGGTGCTATCTTATATGGTCTTCTGGCTATTGGGACAGTTCCCGGAACAAGATCTATCACAAACTCCACATCTTTGTCAGGTGGAATTCCTGGCAGTTCCTCTGGAAAAACATCCGGGAAGTCACGGACTACCGGAATGTCTTCAAGTTCCGAAAGAGGGTTGGCATTTAGGGAATAGAGTTGGCATTTGGCAACTCGAGTGGAGACATTTACAGTCTCACCCGAGGGATGGGTAAGCTGGACATTTCTAGAATGGGTATCAGTCTTGGCATAGTGAGCTGACATCCAGTCCATGCCCAAGATGATATTTATATCCGAAGATTTCAATGCTATCAATGAGGCTAGAAAAACTAGCCTGTCTACTAGAATTTCATTGTCATAGGTTATCCTAGAGGTTTGCCATTTACTACCAGGAGTTTGGACAACCAATGGGATTGGCATATCACAAAAAGACATGTTATGCAACTGTGCATAACTTTCTGAAATGAATGAATGAGAAGACCCAGTGTCAAAGAGAAAGGACGCTGGGTGATGATTAACAAGAAGCGTACCCAGCATGATGTCGGGATCCTCTGCAGCTTCTTCTGCTGACACATAGTTCACACGGCCACGTGCAGGAGTTGGCTTCACATAGTAAGCCTTGCCCGACTTGGCTTGCCCGACGGACTTCCCGGGTTGCTTGGCACCCACATTTTGAGGACACTCACGGGAATAGTGCCCGGGTTCTCCACACTTGTAGCATATCACTTGGTTGGTACGTGGTGCAGCATTGCTAGCTGGACCACCATAAGCTTTTGCTGGAGGGTTGGCCTGATTCGTCTGAGGCGCCACGTAGGATGGCCTCGGAGTGTATCTTGGCGGTAGAGAACTGTTCGGAACCCATAGCCTGCATTTTGGAAACGCGAAACCAGAAGAAGAGCCAAAGTCATGGGAGTGCTTCCTTGTGGCTTCAAAGCCAGTATGACCAGTCTCGGCACTGATCGCTTTGTTGACCAGGGCTTGAAAGCTTGCACACTCATGGAGGCGCAGATCACGACGAAGCTCAGGGCTCAGACCCTTACGGAACCTTGCTTGCTTCTTGGCGTCAGTAGACACCTCCTCTGTTGCATAGCGGGCGAGATTACCGAACTCGCGGCTATAGGCATCCACAGACAACTTGCCCTGAGTGAAGGCACAGAACTCCTCTCTCTTTCTATCCATCAGGGCCTCTGTAATATGGTGCAGACGAAAAGCTGCAGTGAAATCTGCCCATGTGGCTACTGGTTCAGCGGGACGCATAGCTTCAAAGTTCTCCCACCATAGATTGGCGGGTCCTTCCAGGAAATACGCCGCAAAGGTTACCTTGTCGGCCTCAGACACATTCGCAGAGCGAATCTTGCGTGAGATGCTGCACAGCCAGTCATTAGCGTCGAGGGGATCGACGGAATGATGAAACTTTGGAGGATTCAGCTTCACAAAGTCATTGAGGGACACTGCAGCATTCCTAGGCTGACGAGCCGTATTCTGCTCAATACGCTCTAACAGTCGGTTGGTCTCCCTTTTATTTCTCTGTGCCTCAAGCATCACTTCCGCCAGAGAGGGCGGGTGAGGCAGGTCTTCCTGCGACGCTTGACTACCCTCGCCTTGCTCATGACCAGGGGCACGGTTCAACCTGGTGAACACCATCCTGACAAACAAACTCACAGCTTAGACCAATATCATATCAATACTAGCTAAGGATTAAGAATGTACTGAACACACAGAATGCGGAAATGAATATCCGAACAGCATGGTAACAAGCAACTGCTATATATACACCATGGTTCATACACACCCTTACATAGTTCAGTACAACCTTAACCGAAGAGAAAACTACTGAAATTATGAAACTACTCATCAGAGGCTTACAAGCTTCCTATACATTATTTATCTAGGCCTCCGGAATTCATTTCACATTACAGGCATACTTCACAAGTCACGCAGGACTGTGAACGTACGACTACTACCATACTATCCTTCCGCTCACAGCTCAGGCATCCGCATAGAACATATCATAGAGATTACCTCCATGACCTGGAAGCTCAACCTGCGGATCAGGAAACACTCTAGCCTGAGATCCCTGGGATCCATAAGGACACGGATGTGGCCTTGGTCCCCTGACTGGTGGTAAGAGGGGCCCCCGAAGAGGTGTGACTCCTCCTATAGCTGGCCAGTCAACGTGGGCCAGAAGATGGGTCCTAACAGGATTCAGCATCTCCATCTCTCCGTACCCTGTCTGGACTACCGGTGCCAGCTACGTCAAAGTCATCCACAGACGGGCACGGGTAGCATAAAGCTCCATGCGGAGAGCACGAGCATCCCTGTCTCTGTTCTCAGCATCTCAACAGTGGACTGCAGTAATGGATCCTCCATAGAAGAATCAAAATAGACTCCACTGAGGTATCCCTCTTCACCAGGCTGAGAGGCCGGAACATAGCAGAACTCTCAATTCTGCAGCAGTGCATGTCTCGCTCTCATAATCGTCAGCATTGAATAGGCAGCATCTTGTACTGCCATGTCAACAGTGACTCCCAACCCATAGGACCAATGGATTGGCTCCTCAGCTCCAGGGTAGTCTGGAAATACCCTAACAGTGCAGATGTACTGGCTCTGGTTGAAGTCTCGGTATTGTTCCTCCACTGTGTACTCGGGGTACCAGCGGTAACCGCACACCGACATCACCCTAACCAGCATGGCCGTATGACCCGGTACATCAATGCACCTAGTCAGACGTACCACCTGACGAGAAGGACGGCCAGGCATCTGTAAATAGAGAGTAATGCAAAAGCATTAGAGCTCTGAATGCAAAATTGGGCAGCATAACGGTTGTAAATGCTCAAAAACAAATTTTGAGACAACCCAAAATGGAATAGCGTAACCACTCAACTATCAAGTTCAACTCTCTGATCATCAAACTTACTTCCCTTTTATCTAGGAATGAAAGAAACCCAAATATCTCTTGACCCGTAGTCCTATAATCTACCGATCAGAAACACGAGCCTAGAAGAAGATGAGTAACCTAGTCCTTAATTCCCGTAGAAAAGACGAGGATGACCAGAGTAGAATAACTTGAGAAGAGAACAAGAGTCTTACGTTCCCTTCCACAATCAATTCCATTATATATAACTAAAGCAATTCTAGACTCAACTTCGACCAGTTTGGCTTAGTAATCCTACAGTCAGTCAGGCTCTGATACCAACGCTGTCGGGACCCCGATCCTAAGCCATAGGAATCCAGCGTGTAACACATCACATCCCTTTGCGGTCTCACGCACGGTTAACTCCACGGCTGCAGCCTTACCTTAGCCGGGACCATTTGCGTCTTTTGACTCACGTATGCAATAGTGTCGCTAGCATTCCAATGTCAGAGAACCCGGATCGACATGTCTAGTCATAAACCAAAGTGGCAATACCGCACAAGGACAGGCATACATGACCCAACAAAGCAGGTGTCGGTCACCAGCGAGTGTAGACGAGTTGTAGCAAGCTACGAGGACTCCATTACATCGCGTGACATTTCCCCAAAGAGGACAGACACAGCAGCTAAGAAGGACACATGCCGGTCAACCAATGTGTCCGGAGCAGTAGCGAGCTACCAAGGCTCGTTGGATCACAAAGGAGCATTTCCTTGTAAGGAGTGCTACTAAAGTTCACGACTAGGTAACCGAACCCCATACATATCAAGTACGACACACGTACGCATGTCATACCGATATGTATAGATACATCGATGGCATCACAACATAACCATAAACATACAAACTTTATTTAAGAGGCTCGGAAGAGCCACACACATAATATTACACATTAAGGGTCTCACGACCCATAATAGCAGTCATTCAGTTACAAGCCAGCGGAAGAGTTTAAAGCTGTCTGAGTACAGACAGGACAACTAGAAGGCACATGGCCTGACTATACTACAGAT
Organism: Hordeum vulgare subsp. vulgare; assembly: GCF_904849725.1. Classification (NCBI taxonomy): domain Eukaryota; kingdom Viridiplantae; phylum Streptophyta; class Magnoliopsida; order Poales; family Poaceae; genus Hordeum; species Hordeum vulgare. The sequence goes on along the minus strand of NC_058524.1, from coordinate 372,215,621 downwards.
CCAACGTAGGGCCAGATCGTAGCTGGGACACCAGCTACTCGTCGTCGTCGATGTCTACGAAGAACCCTCCATTAGGGTCATTAGCAACCTCTGCAACATTTATTAAGCAAACATGAGTACGAAGGTACTCAGCAAGACTTTAGGATAACTATCTACTCATGCAAGGTGTCAATAAGGTATTGTGGGGTTTCATGCGGAAAGCCAGCATTTGACTCGTAGCTAGACAACTTGCATTTTTAAATAATTTTGACAACTTGATTTCTCGCACACGAGTCCACTAACACCACAACAATACACCATCGTGGAATCATTCCATCTGCATACGGAAATGCCGTCCACGACACTCATGCTTATCTTGACAATTTTATGAGTAGCCATTGAAGTTATCTATGAACAACATATGTCTCCAAGTAGTCCATATCCACGGACGCGGCTATTCGAATAGATCATAACCCTGCAGGGGTGTACTTCGTCACACACGCTCTCGCCACTTATCGCCATGTGCACGTCATGCACCTCGGCAACCTTCAAGCGGAAGCCCAACGAGGGATTCTGCTACGATCGTTAACCACACTAGTACCTAGTCCAGGTTTATCGCCTATCTGAGAGTAACCCGTACGGAAGTCCGGCCGAGGTTTCCGCCACGGCCTCAAACGATGTGCGCAGGGTTCCCAAGCCCACCATCCGGGTGCCACTTGGTACACCGTGCCACTGCCTACCGCATCATAGCCCACCTCTCAGGTCAGCACTATGCACGGCCTCCAGCATGACTATAAACACCAGAACCTACTTGCAACTCCTGGACCGAGTACTAAGCGATTAATAGGCCGAGCGAGGTCATATTTCCGGGCCCAGCATGTGGTAGTATCTAGTCTTGGATTACATACACAGAACTCAGTTCCTAAGGACGGTTCCAATGAAACAACCTGCCATGTACTCCTACACAGCCTTTCACCGGTACCTTTACCAAATCAAGTTCAACACACAACCTTTGCTTATGAACTTATTCTCACAATTCTGTTCATCTCCCAGATGACAGACCATACACAACTCTAAGCATAGCATGCATAGGAGGATAAGGCACATCATGGCTCAAGCAACTACCAGGTATGCTAGGTTGCAAGGTTCGGCTATTTACTGTGACAAGGATAGGTCATGCAAAGGAAGTGGGTTCAACTAACGTGGCAAAAGCAGTTGAAGCATTTGATCCTAAGGCAATATGTAAGTGCAGGAGCAAGAACATGGGATTCATCGGGATGATCAAAATGGTTGCTTGCCTTGTTGCTCAGAGGAGTGACAATATCCGTCAGACGGATATTCGGTGGAATCCGGGTGAGCGGAGCCTACCGAAATGAATGACAACAATCAATAACAATCATATGCAAACAAGATGATGCATGAGCAGGGCATGAGAATGCAAGGTGACAAATTAATATAGTTTGCATATTTTAGGTTTGAAGTTGATTTGAATCATATTCAAATATCACTTCAAACGAGGTATTCTCGGATACCGTTTTTAATTGATTCGACCTGATGCTCAGATCAACTTGATGTTAACATGCATGGGATGACATGTTAAGTTGCTGGTTTGGATTTAGAACAGTGTTTGATCATGTCAATCATAGTGAAATTCAAATATTTTCTATATTCCATTTATAAAGTATAATTATAAGAATTGACTTATTCATTAATCTACATGTTTGGTTTCTGCAACTTTCTCAAACATGTTTGAAAATAGCATATTCAGATTCCTTGAATTTTTCTGATACTTCTTCATATATAAATTATTTTCATTGGAGTTACAGATTAATTTCTATGAATTTTTGAAGTTTTAAACATTTCTGGAATTATTTTTATACTTGAAAATACTTTTACTGCATCAGCATGACATCAGCAGGTCCAACTGGCCGTTGAAAGTCAAACCTCACCAGTGGGACCCACTGGTCAGTGTCTCTGGTCAGTTTTAGATTATAATTAAACTTAATTAGCTAATTAATCCTACTGGACCCACATGTCAGTGTCTTATTAATTTATCTGATTTAATTTTATTAACTCTAAACTATCCAGAGGCTGGCCCCACACGTCAGTGGCTTAGGCCAGCTGAGTTCCACCGGCGGCGAGGTTCTCCTCGCCGGCGGGGAGCCTCCAGCGAGCACCAGAACGTTGGGGGGGCTCGGAAACGGCGCACACGGGGCCAAACGCTGCGCGGAGAGCACCAGAAGAACGACACTTCTCCCGCGGTTCCATTTCTGCACTTAGCCGGGGCTGATCAGGCCGGAGATGACGCCGGCGACGAGCTTGGCGGCGGCCAAGGTTCGGGCGTCATCGCGGTCATCGATACAGAGGGAGTTGCACACGGGACTTAGCTCCTACGGCATCTACGCGACGGCCTGAAGCTGCTGGTGCCCTCAAAAGGACGAGCTGATCACCGGAGGGTTACCGGCGATGAGCTGCAGCGGCGGATCTTGTCGGGCTCCGGTGGAACTAGGCCTAGAGGAGGGGATCGATAGGGAGATCTTAGGGGAAATGACCGTATGCTCACGGGGAGTGCAGTGGTGGCGCTAGTTTGCTCGGGGACGGCCTGGAGAGGGAGAACGCCGGTGACGATCTTCGGTGACCCGAGGAAGAAGACGACTGCTTCTCGTCGTTTCACTGCATCTGGGCGTCGGGCTCGTGGGTAGGGAGCTTTAGGGAGTTGCGGCGGAGCTAATGCGCGGCTCAGAAGGAAGGAGGGGAGGCTAGAACTACGGCGAGCTCGAGCTCTGCTCGGGCTCCAATGGCGGCAGAAGGAGGGAGGAAAGATCCGAGAGGAGGGGGGAAACTGGCGCTGGGAATGGATAGCCACGGGCTCGGGGAGCTTAGCCCCGAGCTTGCCAGCGCGAAGCGGCGGCCAGGCAGGCGCACAGGTGCGTGGCCGCGCCGGAGTACGCGGCGGCCACCTCCTGCTCCTACTGGCAAGGTGGGAGACGACCGGAGGAGATGGGCTGGGCCGGCTAGGCGACAGGTAAGGGTTTTCCATTTTTTTCTGTTTTGTTTCTGTTTGAAATACTGAAATTGATTTACTAATTATTTCAGCTCCCAAATAAATTGTAAAAGCTATGTTAAGCACCCTAGAATATTTGTTGGAATATTTCCAACCATTTCCAAAGTTTTCAACATATTTGAAAATTTAAAGTTTCTGATTTCAAATTTGAAACTTGAAACCAGTAGCTTTTTGTATTTATTTAAAATGCTTAAAGTGTCAAGAAAATGGTTTTCTTCATTTCTCATTTACTTTCATGATTTATCAGAAAGTTTGAACTTTTCTTGAGGCCATTTTGGGTTCATTGATTTTAACTAGTTTTGAGATTTCCTTTATTTGAATAAGTGGCTAGGGTTTGAGTTTTTCCTTCACCTCAGTGCCAAGGATTCATATAATCCCGTATGTCATTCCCTTTGCCCTTCCGTATGTTACTTGCCCGAGATTCGATCGTCAGTATCCGCATACCTATTTCAATCTCGTTTACCGGCAAGTCTCTTTACTCGTTCCGTAATACAAGATCCCGCAACTTACACTAAGTCACATTGCTTGCAAGGCTTGTATGTGATGTTGTATTACCGAGTGGGTCCCGAGATACCTCTCCATCACACGGAGTGACAAATCCCAGTCTTGATTCATACTAACTCAACGAACACCTTCGGAGATACCTGTTACGTTGCGACGTTTGATACACACAAAGTATTCCTCCGGTGTTAGTGAGTTATATGATCTCATGGTCATAGGAACAAATACTTGACACGCAGAAAACAGTAGCAACAAAATGACACGATCAACATGCTACGTCTATTAGTTTGGGTCTAGTCCATCACGTGATTCTCCTAATGACGTGATCCAGTTATCAAGCAACAACAGCTTGGTCATAATCAGAAGACACTGACTATCTTTGATCAACTGGCTAGCCAACTAGAGGCTTGCTAGGGACAGTGTTTTGTCTATGTATCCACACATGTAAATGAGTCTTCATTCAATACAATTATAGCATGGATAATAAACGATTATCTTGATACAGGAATTGTAATAATAACTATATTTATTATTGCCTCTAGGGCATAATTCCAACAGGATGTGACACGGGTGGAGCCACGACCCGAGACTAAAGACCCTTTTTCAGCAGACCAAAAGGCGGGAAGCACGGGCCTTTAGTCCCGGGTCGGGGCTCGAGCCGGGACTAAAGACACCCTTTAGTCCCGGGTCTAGCCACGACCCGGGGTTAAAGACCCCTTTTCGGCAGGCGCCAGGCGAGGGGCTTTAGTCCCGGGTCGTGGCTCCACCCGGGACTAAAGCCCCTCCACTGGTTGCACGATAAGTTTAGTCCCACCTCGCCCAACGAGGGGCACTGACACTAGTTTATAAGCCCCGTCGCAGCATCTCCATCGAGCTCCTCTCTAAAGCAGGCTTACGGGCCTAAACAGACTGTAAATTTAAAAATTGAAACTATATTTGAAATTATGGAGAAAATTCAACCTGAATTCAAAGTGAGGTCACTTTGAATTTAGGTTGAATTTTCTCTATAAATTCTCATATAGTTTCAATTTTTTTCTATTTTCAAAATTAATTATTTTGACTATCCAAACTATTAACTATTTTGTTATTTTCAATTAAAAACTATGTTTATTAAAATTCTTTTTCCATATTTGAGAATTTGACAAAACTATGAAAATGAAAAGTGTTTGAAATTGAATAAATAATTCAAAACTATTTTCTATTTTCAAAATTAATTATTTTGATTATCCAAACTATTAACTATTTTGTTATTTTCAATTAAAAACTATGTTTATTAAAATTCTTTTTGCATATTTGAGAATTTGACAAAACTATGGTAATGAAAAGTGTTTGAAATTGAATAAATAATTCAAAACTATTTTCTATTTTCAAAATTAATTATTTTGACTATCCAAACTATTATTTGGTATTTTTCGTGCATTTATTTTTTTTGAGCTAGTTGACCCTAAAATTGAAAAGCACTACAAATGAACTCTGAAAATGTTGAAAGTTGGCATGCTATCATCATTTCACCCACATAGCATGTGTTAAAAAGTTGAGAGGGCTACGACAAAAACTGGATGCACTTCGTGTACAAAATGGACAATCTCTCTCGAAGTATCAGCGTTTCGAACGAGAACTCATCTCTTACAAAGGGATTTCATTTTTTTGAACTTATTTGAACTCCATACTTTTTGTGTGTTCAAAATGCACCATTCAAAGGCACATCACAAAATTTCAACAATTTCTGACTTCATTTTGTATTTTTCGTGCATTTACTTATTTTTTTGAGCTAGTTGACCCTAAAATTGAAAAGCACTACAAATGAACTCTGAAAATGTTGAAAGTTGGCATGATATCATCATTTCACCCACATAGCATGTGTTAAAAAGTTGAGAGGGCTACGACAAAAACTGGATGCACTACGTGTACAAAACGGATAATCTCTCTCGAAGTATGAGCGTTTTGAACGAGAACTCATCTCTTACAAAGGGATTTCATTTTTTTGAACTTATTTGAACTCCATACTTTTTGTGTGTTCAAAATGCACCATTCAAAGGCACATCACAAAATTTCAACAATTTCTGACTTCATTTGTTATTTTTCGTGCATTTACTTTTTTTCTGAGCTAGTTGACCCTAAAATTAAAAAGCACTACAAATGAACTCTGAAAATGTTGAAAGTTGGCATGCTATCATCATTTCACCCACATAGCATGTGTTAAAAAGTTGAGAGGGTTACGACAAAAATTGGATGCACTTCGTGTACAAAACGGATGATCTCTCTCGATGTATCAGGTTTTCGAACGAGAACTCATCCCTTACAAAGGTATTTCATTTTTTTGAACTTATTTGAACTTCATACTTTTTGTGTGTTCAAAATGCACCATTTAAAGGCACATCACGAAATTTCAACAATTTCTGACTTCATTTGGTATTCTTCGTGCATTTACTTTTTTTTTGAGCTAGTTGACCCTGAAATTGAAAAGCACTACAAATGAACTCTGAAAATGTTGAAAGTTGGCATGCTATCATCATTTCACCCACATAGTATGTGTTAAAAAGTTGAGAGGGCTACGACAAAAACTGGATGCACTTCGTGTACAAAACGGACAATCTCTCTCGAAGTATTAGCGTTTTGAACGAGAACTCATCTCTTACAAAGGGATTTCATTTTTTTGAACTTATTTGAACTCCATACTTTTTGTGTGTTCAAAATGCACCATTCAAAGGCACATCACAAAATGTCAACAATTTCTGACTTCATTTGGTATTTTTCGTGCATTTACTTATTTTTTTTGAGCTCGTTGACCCTAAAATTGAAAAGCACTACGAATGAAGTCTGAAAATGTTGAAAGTTGGCATGGTATCATCATTTCACCCACATAGCATGTGCTAAAAAGTGGAGGGGGTTACGACAAAAACTGGATGCACTTCGTGTACAAAACAGACAATCTCTCTCGAAGTATGAGGATTTCGAACGAGAACTCATCTGTTACAAAGGGATTTCATTTTTTGAACTTATTTGAACTCCATACTTTTTGTGTGTTTAAAATGCACCATTCAAAGGCACATCACAAATTTTCAACAATTTCTGACTTAATTTGCTATTCTTCGTGCATTTACTTTTGTTTTTTGGGCTAGTTGACCCTGAAATTGAAAAGCAGTACAAATGAACTCTGAAAATGTTGAAAGTTGGCATGCTATCATCATTTCGCCCACATAGCATGTGTTTAAAAAGTTGAGAGGGATACGACAAAAACTGGATGCACTTCGTGTACAAAACGGACAATCTCTCTCGAAGTATGAGGGTTTCGAACGAGAACTCGTCTCTTACAAAGGGATTTCATATTTTTGAACTAATTTGAACTCCATACTTTTTTTGTGTTCCAAATGCACCTTTCAAAGGCACATCACAAAATTTCAACAATTTCTGACTTCATTTGGTATTTTTCGTGCATTTACTTATTTTATTTGAGCTAGTTGACCCTAAAATTGAAAAGCACTACAAATGAACTCTGAAAATGTTGAAAGTTGGCATGCTATCATCATTTCACCCACATAGCATGTGTTAAAAAGTTGAGAGGGCTACGACAAAAACTGGATGCACTTCATGTACAAAACGAACAATCTCTCTCGAAGTATCAGGGTTTCGAACGAGAACTCATCTCTTACAAAGGGATTTCATTTTTTTGAACTTATTTGAACTCCATACTTTTTGTGTGTTCAAAATGCACCATTAAAAGGCACATCACAAAATTTCAACAATTTCTGACTTCATTTGGTATTCTTCGTGCATTTACTTATTTTTTTTGAGCTAGTTGACCCTGAAATTGAAAAGCACTACAAATGAACTCTGAAAGTGTCGAAAGTTGGCATGCTCTCATCATTTCACCCACATAGCATGTGTTAAAAAGTTGAGAGGGCTACGATAAAAACTGGATGCACTTCGTGTACAAAACGGACAATGTCTCTCGAAGTATCCGCGTTTTGAACGAGAACTCATCTCTTAGAAAGGGATTTCATTTTTTTTTGAACTTATTCGAACTCCATACTTTTTGTGTGTTCAAAATGCACCATTCAAAGGCACATCACAAAATTTCAATAATTTCTGACTTCATTTGGTATTTTTCGTGCATTTACTTTTTTTTATTTGAGCTAGTTGACCCTAAAATTGAAAAGCACTACAAATAAACTCTAAAAATGTTGAAAGTTGGCATGGTATCATCATTTCACCCACATAACATGTGCTAAAAAGTGGAGAGGGTTACGACAAAAACTGGATGCACTTCGTGTACAAAACAGACAATCTCTCTCGAAGTATGAGGGTTTCGAACGAGAACTCATATGTTACAAAGGGATTTCATTTTTTGAACTTATTTGAACTCCATACTTTTTGTATGTTTAAAATGCACCATTCAAAGGCACATCAAAAAATTTCAACAATTTCTGACTTAATTTGGTATTCTTCGTGCATTTACTTTTGTTTTTTTGGGCTAGTTAACCCTGAAATTGAAAAGCACTACAAATGAACTCGGAAAATGTTGAAAGTTGGCATGCTATCATCATTTCACCCACACAGCATGTGTTAAAAAGTTGAGAGGGCTACGAGAAAAACTGGATGCACTTCGTGTACAAAACGGACAATTTCTCTCGAAGTATCACGGTTTCGAACGAGAACTCATCTCTTACAAATGGATTTCATTTTTTTGAACTTATTTGAACTCCATACTTTTTGTGTGTTCAAAATGCACCATTCAAAGGCACATCACAAAATTTCAACAATTTCTGACTTCATTTTGTATTTTTCGTGCATTTACTTATTTTTTTGAGCTAGTTGACCCTAAAATTGAAAAGCACTACAAATGAACTCTGAAAATGTTGAAAGTTGGCATGATATCATCATTTCACCCACATAGCATGTGTTAAAAAGTTGAGAGGGCTACGACAAAAACTAGAGGCACTTCGTGTATAAAACGGACAATCTCTCTCGAAGTATGAGGGTTTCGAACGAGAACTCATCTCTTACAAAGGGATTTCATTTTTGTGAACTTATTTGAACTCCATAATTTTTGTGTGTTCAAAATGCACCATTCAAAGGCACATCACAAAATTTCAACAATTTCTGACTTCATTTGGTATTCTTCGTGCATTTACTTATTTTTTTTGAGCTAGCTGACCCTGAAATTCAAAAGCACTACAAATGAACTCTGAAAATGTTGAAAGTTGGCATGCTATCATAATTTCAGCCACATAGCATGTGCTAACAAGTGGAGAGGGTTAAGACAAAAACTGGATGCACTTCGTGTACAAAACAGACAATCTCTCTCGAAGTATGAGGGTTTTGAACGAGAACTCATCTGTTACAAAGGGATTTCATTTTTCGAACTTATTTGAACTCCATACTTTTTGTGTGTTTAAAATGCACCATTCAAAGGCACAACACAAATTGTCAACAATTTCTGACTTAATTTGGTATTCTTCGTGCATTTACTTTTGTTTTTTTGGGCTAGTTGACCCTAAAATTGAAAAGCACTACAAATGAACTCTGAAAATGTTGAAAGCTGGCATGCTATCATAATTTCACCCACATAGCATGTGTTAAAAAGTTGAGAGGGCTACGACAAAAACTGGATGCACTACGTGTACAAAACGGATAATCTCTCTCGAAGTATGAGCGTTTTGAACGAGAACTCATCTCTTACAAAGGGATTTCATTTTTTTGAACTTATTTGAACTCCATACTTTTTGTGTGTTCAAAATGCACCATTCAAAGGCACATCACAAAATTTCAACAACTTCTGACTTCATTTGGTATTCTTCGTGCATTTACTTATTTTTTTGAGCTAGTTGACCCTGAAATTGAAAAGCACTACAAATGAACTCTGAAAATGTTGAAAGTTGGCATGCTATCATCATTTCACCGACATAGCATGTGCTAAAAAGTGGAGAGGGTTACGACAAAAACTGGATGCACTTCGTGTACAAAACGGACAATCTCTCTCGAAGTATGAGGGTTTCGAACGAGAACTCATCTGTTACAAAGGGATTTCATTTTTCGAACTTATTTGAACTCCATACTTTTCGTGTGTTTAAAATGCACCATTCAAACGCACATCACAAATTTTCAACAATTTCTGACTTAATTTGGTATTCTTCGTGCATTTACTTTTGTTTTTTTGGGCTAGTTGACCCTAAAATTGAAAAGCACTACAAATGAACTCTGAAAATGTTGAAAGTTGGCATGCTATCATCATTTCACCCACATAGCATGTGTTAAAAAGTTGAGAGGGCTACGACAAAAACTGGATGCACTTCGTGGACAAAACGGACAATCTCTCTCGAAGTATCAGGGTTTCGAACGAGAACTCATCTCTTACAAAGGGATTTCATTTTTTTGAACTTATTTGAACTCCCTACTTTTTGTGTGTTCAAACTGCACCATTCAAAGGCACATCACAAAATTTCAACAATTTCTGACTTCATTTGGTATTTTTCGTGCATTTACTTATTTGTTTTGAGCTAGTTGACCCTAAAATTGAAAAGCACTACAAATGAACTCTAAAAATGTTGAAAGTTGGCATGCTATCATCATTTCACCCACATAGCATGTATTAAAAAGTTGAGAGGGCTACGACAAAAACTGGATGCACTTCGTGTACAAAACGGACAATCTCTCTCGAAGTATCAAGGTTTCGAACGAGAACTCATCTCTTACAAAGGGATTTCATTTTTTGAACTTATTTGAACTCCATACTTTTTGTGTGTTCAAAATGCACCATTCAAAGGCACATCATAAAATTTCAACAATTTCTGACTTAATTTGGTATTCTTCGTGCATTTACTTATTTGTTTTGAGCTAGTTGACCCTGAAATTGAAAAGCACTACAAATGAACTCTGAAAATGTTGAAAGTTGGCATGCTATCATAATTTCACCCACATAGCATGTGTTAAAAATTTGAGGGGGCTACGACAAAAACTGGATGAACTTCGTGTACAAAACGGACAATCTCTCTCGAAGTATGAGCGTTTCGAACGAGAACTCATCTCTTACAAAGGGATTTCATTTTTTTTGAACTTATTTGAACTCCATACTTTTTGTGTGTTCAAAATGCACCATTCAAAGGCACATGACAAAATTTCAACAATTTCTGACTTAATTTGGTATATTTCGTGCATTTACTTAATTTTTGTGAGCTAGTTGACCCTAAAATTGAAAAGCACTACAAATTAACTGTGAAAATGTTGAAAGTTGGCATGCTATCATCATTTAACCCACATAGCATGTGTTAAAAAGTTCAGAGGGCTACGACAAAAACTGGATGCACTTCGTATACAAAACGGACAATCTCTCTCGAAGTATCAAGGTTTCGAACGAGAACTCATCTCTTACAAAGGGATTTCATTTTTTTGAACTTATTTGAACTCCATACTTTTTGTGTGTTCAAAATGCACCATTCAAAGGCATATCACAGAATTTCAACAATTTCTGACTTAATTTGGTATATTTCGTGCATTTAGTTATTGTTTTGAGCTAGTTGACCCTAAAATTGAAAAGCACTACAAATGAATTCTGAAAATGTTGAAAGTTGGCATGGTATCATCATTTCACCCACATAGCATGTGTTAAAAACTTGAGAGGGCTACGACAAAAACTGGATGCACTTCGTGTACAAAACGGACAATCTCTCTCGAAGTATCAGCATTTTGAACGAGAACTCATCTCTTACAAAGGTTTATTAAAATTCTTTTTGCATATTTGAGAATTTGACAAAACTATGAAAATGAAAAGTGTTTGAAATTGAATAAATAATTCAAAACTAAAAGGTTTAGTACATTCCATACATGCATTACATAAAAGGTTTAATACATTATTACATTATTGCACCAATATTCCTATCTATTATTTCTGTTTTCTTCTGGGTCGCAGCCATGGAGAATCTTCATCGTTCAGTAGGATGCTTGTGTCAGTTTTCACTTTGAAGGGCGGAATTTCATGAAACTTATTATAATCTACTGACATGTCTGTCTTGTCATGTACTCCCACGATGTTTCTTTTCCCTGACAGAACTATGTGGCGTTTTGGCTCATCGGACGATATCTTCTTTTGCTGATTTCTTTTTCTCGTTTTTGTAGACATGTCCTTCACATAGAAAACCTGAGCGACATCATTGGCTAGGACAAATGGTTCGTCCATGTACGCAAGATTGTTGAGATCCACTGTTGTCATGCCGTACTTTTGGTCTACAACTACCCCGCCTCCTGTCAGCTTCACCCATTTGCACCGAAACAAAGGGATCTTAAAAGTAGGTCCATAGTCAAGTTCCCATATCTCCTCTATGTACCCGTAATATGTTTCCAAACAGTGCCCATTCTCGTCTGTTGCATCAAAGCGGACACCACTATTTTGGTTGGTGCTCTTTTTATCTTGGGCAACCGTGTAAAATGAATTCCCATTTATCTCATACCCTTCGAAAGTACATATAGTCGAAGATGGTGGCCTGGCCAAACAGTACAGCTGATCTCCAACGGTGTCGTCATTCATGAGATGTGTCTGCAACCAACTGCCGAAAGTCTTCTCGTGTTCCCCTTTAATCCAAGAGTCGGCCTTCCCCGGGTTTTCGGAGCGTAGAATATTCTTGTGTCTCACGATATACGGAGCCACCACGGTGGAATTGTGTAGAACTGTGTAGTGTGCTTGAGAGAAAGAATGTCCGTCCATACATACTTTTGCTTTCCCTCCTAGTGTGCCTTTTCCTGTCAGCCTACCTGATGGGGTCATAGTCCTAGGGTAGGGTCATAGGCCTGCCATACAGGTCCTACCCAAGGACTACCCCACACAAAGGATAGGACCCTAAGTCTGCCCCGACTGAATTAAGGAGTCCCCATTATCCAGTCGGCAACAGGTCCTGTATCATCCAGTCGGATACTAGCATTCGGAGAATACCAAGCTAACCGACTGGATACACTCGGTACATTGTAACCTCTCTGGAGGGAAATGGTCGTACGTTTTCGGGTGCATTTATTAGCATTTAGAGCATACATTACCTGTAACGTATGCATTCAATCCCCACTACTCCGCCCCCATACCGGAACCGTTGTGGAGGGCAGCGCACTCTATATAAGCCGCCCTCCCCCACTAGTAGAGGGGTTAGCAAATCATTGTATTCCATATTACACTCGACAACAAGCTCCGAGAGAGCACTGAGACGTAGGGCTGTTACCTCCACCGTAGAGGGGCCTGAACTCATACAACCTCGCCGTAGCTAGGACTCTGCCCATCTCATTCGTACCCTACACATCTACTGTCAGGCTTATACCCACGACAGTTGGCGCCCACCGTGGGGCAGGCGTCTAAGCGACTTCCGGCGAGTTTGCACTACTTCCTTTCGTCATGTCGTCCGGTGGAGATTCGAGCATGGGTCACCAGATCCTCTTCGGTGCTCTCTCCTTCTTCGTCGACGATTCGGCGTGGCTTCGGGATGCGCCCCTTGACGTCGAGGCGCTTCCCCGTCACGGGGCTACGCACTTCCGTGCCGGCGCTCGCGGCGTCCTTCTTCTTCAACAGTCGACTCCGGTGTCGACCTGCACCGCTGCCACGCGCCGCAGCAAGCGGTCTCGCCGTCCGCGGCTCCAGCGTTGGGTGCAACACGCCGAGGCGCGCCAGAACGCATCTTCGCAAGTGGCAGTTCTTGAGTCCGTTGTGGTTGCCCCGTCGGCTCAGCACTCGGACTCGGTTCCGACTGAGTTTCCTTCCGAGTATGCGGGTCACGGGCCCGCAGCAGAAGTACACATGGCCAACTCCCATGAAGATCCCCGTCAGGAGCACGAGATCGGCGAAGCGTCCGGCGCACGTCGTCCACCTGGCCGTTCCGCTAGTCGGCACACTCGGCGGAGCAACGTGGAGCTGTTCCGCACACCCCTCCTCAACTTGGCTGCGGCTGCCAAGATAGCCGACTCCCTCCAGCCGACTGATTCAGAGGCCGGTAGAGGGATCAAGCAGATCCGAGCCCTGTTGCACACGGCGCAGCAGCAGAATTCGGCAGTCTCCCAGTCGCACAACCGGATCTATAACAGTTCTGTCCACGCGAATACACATCGATCAGTTCACAGCCCTGGTTCCCATCAGCACCACGGGGGAGGCAGCCGTTCCGTGATTCACGAAGATCGTCGCCGCTCACGCACCCCTCCGCGGGGTGGGCCCTATGGGTCCCGACATCATGATGATCGGCGTTCAGTCGGCGACACTTACGACCCAAGACCCGACGCAAGAGGACGTATCGCCCAGTGAAGAGTCGACAGAGGTCGAGCCCACCGCGATGGTCGCGATATGGACCGTCCGAGTGGAAGAAGGGCCATCGTGTCTGGTCCCGAGTGTTTTAGTCGAGCCATCCGCTCGGCTGACATCCCGCCCAACTTCCGATTGGCAGCGGGAATCAGTAAGTTTACAGGAGAGTCCAAGCCGGAAACATGGCTAGATGACTACCGAGTGGCAGTCCAGATCGGAGGAGGGGACGACCATGTCGCTATGAAGCACCTCCCTCTGATGCTCGATGGCTCGGCGCGAGCGTGGCTGAACCAGTTGGCCCCCTCGAGCATTTACAGTTGGGCGGATCTAGCCCGAGTGTTCATCAGGACCTTCGAAGGGACGTGCAAACGCCCTGCAGGCCTTGTGGAACTCCAGCACTGTGCCCAGAAGCCGAATGAACCCCTGCGCGACTTCATCCAGCGTTGGACAACTCTCTACCATACGGTGGAGAACGTCACCGAGCATCAAGCAGTCTGCGCCTTCAAGGCAGGCGTACGATACAGAGAGCTGTACCTAAAGTTTGGTCGAACAGGCGACATCTCCATGAGCAAGATGATGGAGATAGCGGCTCGCTATGCAAACGGTAAAGAAGAGGACCGCATCCGGAGCGGCAAGCACAAGACAGTCGGCGATGTTGATGGAGGTAACACTCGGAAGCAGAAACAGAAATCTCCGCCCACACCGCAAGCAGAAGCTGCAGCCGTGACCAATGCCAAGTTCAAGGGCAAAGGGAAGGCGCAGTTTACCCCCAAGAAGAAGTCGTTCAATGATCCCATCTTGGACCAGCCCTGTCCGGTTCACACGAAGATGGACGAAGAAGGCAACCCCATATATGTGAAGCATACCACTCGACAGTGTCGCCTCCTGATCCAGGGGTTCAGCGAGGGGCAACCGAGTGAGAAGGACCATGAACAGGATGAGGAGGATAAGGAGGATCCGTTCCCCCAAGTCCATGCAACCCTGATGATCTTTGCTGACGTCGAGAGCAAGAGCCGACTGAAGCTTGTGAACAGAGAGGTGAACATGGCCACCCCTTCCAACCCCAAGTTCCTCAAATGGTCCCAGACTGCGATCACCTTCGACCAGTCGGATCACCTGACACATGTACCCACCCCGGGAAGACAGGCCCTGGTCGTCGACCCGGTGGTAGAAGGAGTCCGACTGCGCAAAGTCCTCATGGATGGTGGCAGCGGCTTGAACATCATGTACGCCGACACCCTCAAGGAGATGGGCATCCCGATGTCCAGACTCAGCGAGAGAAGCATGCAGTTCCACGGAGTCATTCCTGGACGGAAGGCCAAATCACTCGGCCAGATCGCGTTGGACGTCGTTTTCGGCTCCGACAAGAACTTCCGCAAGGAGAAGCTGACGTTCGAAGTGGTTGACTTCCAGAGTGCTTATCACGCAATTCTGGGTCGCCCAGCGTATGCGCACTTCATGGCCCGTCCATGTTACGTATACCTGAAGCTGAAGATGCCAGGCCCGAAGGGCGTGATCACCATCACAGGCAATCGGAAGTGGGTTGAAGAATGTCTGCAGCAGGGATCAAGAATCGCCGACCAGCAGATGGCCGTCCTCGAGCTGGACGAGTACAAGAAAACAGTCGACCCCGCCGACCTGATGTGCCCGAAAAAGCCGGCTTCAGAGTCGGCATTTCAGTCGGCGGGAGAGACGAAGAAGGTCAGCATCAACCCGACGGACGCCACTTCTGCCCCGACGAACATCTCCACCACCCTCGATCCTAAATAGGAAGCCGAGCTCACCCAATTCCTCTGTGAGAACTGGGACATCTTCGCATGGAAACCCTCTGACATGCCAGGTGTACCCAGGGAGTTGGCTGAGCACCGACTGCACGTGGATTCCACGGCTCGGCCTGTCCGAGAACGCCTGCGCCGGTCCGCCGCGCACAAGAGGAAGGCAATCGGGGAAGAGGTGGCCAAGCTGCTGGCAGCCAACTTCATTCGCGAGGTTCACCACTCCAAGTGGCTCGCCAATGTCGTCATGGTGCCCAAGAAGGACAAGTCGCTCCGAATGTGCATCGACTTCAAGCATCTCAATAAGGTCTGCCCGAAAGACCATTTTCCGCTCCCCCGCATAGATCAAATTATCGATTCGACTGCGGGTTGCGAGCATCTGTCATTTCTCGATGCCTACTCGGGCTATCATCAGATCCGTCTGTATGGTCGCGATGAGTTAAAGACAGCCTTCATCATCCCATTCGGGTGCTTCTGCTACATCACTATGCTTTTCGGTCTGAAGAATGCAGGAGCTACCTTTATGCGCATGATCCAAAAATGTCTCCTCGACCAGATCGGTCGCAATGTGGAGGCATATATGGATGATATCGTAGTCAAGTCACGCAAAGGTTCCGACCTGCTGACTGACTTGGCAGAAACATTCGCCAACCTTCGTAGGTACGATATCAAGCTCAACCCAGCCAAATGTTCATTCGGTGTTCCCAGCGAAAAGTTACTCGGTTTCTTCGTTTCCGAACGAGGGATCGACGTCAACCCTGAAAAGATCGGGACCATCGTCCGAATGGAGAGGCCGGTCAGAATACACGATGTTCAACGGCTCACGGGTTGCCTAGAGGCTTTGAGCAGGTTCATCAGTCGACTCGGCGAAAAAGCACTTCCTCTGTACCGACTCATGAAGAAATTAGATACCTTCGAGTGGACAGACGAAGCCCAAGTCGCATTCGACGACCTCAAAGTCCTACTTTCCACCGAGCCGGTTCTTACTCCACCGCTCAGTAAAGAGCCCCTTCTTCTATATATCGCGGCTACAAATCAAGTTGTCAGTACTGTTCTTATAGTCGAGCGAGAAGAAGAAGGCAAAGCATACAAAGTTCAGCGGCCAGTGTACTACGTCTCCAAAGTCCTAACTCCTTCCAAGCAGAGGTATCCCCATTATCAAAAACTTATCTATGGGATCTATATGACTGCGAAGAAGGTGGCTCATTATTTCCAAGACCACTCGGTATCTGTCGTTTCTGATGCTCCGTTGTCGGAAATTCTCCACAATCGAGACGCATCAGGCCGAGTGGCGAAGTGGGCAATGGAGATGTTGTACTGTGACATCAAGTTCGAGGCCAAGAAAGCTATTAAGTCTCAAGCCCTGGCTGACTTTATAGCAGAATGGGTAGAACAACAGCAACCGACCCACATCTACTCGGCTCATTGGACAATGTTCTTCGATGGGTCTAAGATGTTGAATGGCTCCGGCGCTGGTGTTGTGATCATATCACCAAAGGGCGACAAGCTCAAGTACGTGCTGCAGATACACTTTGATTCCTCCAACAACAAGGCAGAATATGAAGCTCTCCTCTACGGATTGCGCATGGCCATCTCACTCGGCGTCCGTCGCTTGATGGTCTACGGCGATTCGGATTTGATGGTCAATCAAGTGATGAAAGAGTGGGACGTCAGGAACCCCACCATGACCACATATTGCAATGCAGTGAGGAAGATGGAGAAGAAGTTTGAAGGTCTAGAGCTCCACCATGTTCCAAGACTGAAGAACCAAGCAGCAGACGAGTTAGCAAAACTCGGATCCACTCGGAGACCAGTCCCGAGTGACGTCTGCCTCGAGCACCTCCACCTCCCCTCAGTCAAAGAAGATCCTTTCACAGAGGAACCGGTACAACCCAAGAGCACAACAGATCCGACTGAAGTCGATGTACCTGCTGTGGTTGATCTGGTCATGGAGATTCTGGCTGTCATTCCCGATTGGACTGTGCCGATCATGGCATATATCTTGAGGCAAGAACTTCCAGAAGACGAAGTCCAAGCCAGGCAGATAGTCCGCAGATCGAAGTCATTCACTGTCATTGAAGGCCAATTGTACAAGGAAAGTATCTCGGGCGTTCTTCAACGATGCATCTCCCCAGAGGAGGGGCAGCTGATTCTGGAGGATATTCACTCGGGAATCTGCGGTCATCACGCTTCTTCGAGAGCAATCGTAGCCAAGGCGTTCAGGGTTGGCTTCTTTTGGCTGCAGGCTAATGAGATGGCTAAGGATATGGTTGATCGATGTGAGGGCTGCCAGTTCTACTCCAACAAGTCCCACAAGCCAACGTCTGCGTTGAAGACGATCCCTCTTGTGTGGCCGTTTGCAGTGTGGGGATTAGATACAGTCGGCCCATTCAAGACAGGCCAAGGTGGATACACACATCTGTTGGTGGCAGTCGACAAGTTCACGAAATGGATCGAAGCGAAGCCCATCAAGAAGCTCGACGCTTCGACAACCGTCAAGTTTGTCAGGGACATCATCTTCAGATTCGGTGAACCTCACAGCATAATTACGGACAACGGGACAAACTTCGACTCGGACAGATTCAAGGGTTTCTATGCGAGTCAGGGTATCCGAGTGGATTTTGCTTCCGTAGCACATCCTCAATCCAACGGACAAGCTGAGCGGGCGAATGGGCTTATTCTTCAAGGTTTGAAGCCCCGACTCCTGCGAGAGGTGGGACACGCTGCTGGCGCATGGGTCACCGAGTTACCTTCAGTGCTTTGGGGCCTCCGCACCACTCCGAACAGATCAACGGGGCGATCACCATTCTTCCTCGTTTATGGAGCAGAAGCGGTCCTTCTGAGTGACCTGCTTCATAATGCCCCACGAGTCGAACTCTTCTCCGAAGCTGAAGCAAAACAAGCAAGGCAAGATGGAGTAGATCTTCTAGAGGAGGAACGCGAGATGGCATTAACTCGCTCGACCATTTATCAACAAAATCTGCGGCGTTTTCATGCACGCCACGTCAGAAGTCGGACGTTCCAAGCAGGCGACCTGGTGCTCCGAGTGGATCAACAAAGACCTCACAAGTTGGCTCCGGCCTGGGAAGGACCCTTCATCATCTCCAAGGTGCTGAACAACGGAGCATACCGACTCTACAACATCGAAAGAGAGACTGACGAGCCGCGCGCATGGAACGGAGATCTCCTGAAGCGCTTCTACACGTGACCGCCGACTGAAGCGATGTAAAGAACAAGTATTGGCGAAATAATATAAAGCAGATTGAATTTTTTGCAGGTTCAAAGTTCTTCCGCGGTCGCAGACTCTGGTCTAAAAAAAACTTAGCTGCGATCCAGAATCGCCTAAGTATTAACTTTCTCCGAGTGTGTACTTAACGTCACACTCGGAGGCTTAGCTGCGATCCAGCATCGCCTAAGTATTAACTCTCTCCGAGTGTGCACTTAACATCACACTCGGGGGCTTAGCCGCGATCCAGCATCGCCTAAGTATTAACTATCTCCGAGTGTGCACTTAACGTCATACTCGGGGGCTTAGCTGCGATCCAGCATCGCCTAAGTATTAACTCTCTCCGAGTGTGCACTTAACGTCACATTCGGGGGCTTAGCTGCGATCCAGCATCGCCTAAGTATTAACTCTCTCCGAGTGTGCACTTAACGTCACACTCGGGGGCTTAGCTGCGATCCAGCATCGCCTAAGTATTAACTCTCTCCGAGTGTGCACTTAACGTCACACTCGGGGGCTTAGCTACGATCCAGCATCGCCTAAGTATTAACTTTCTCCGAGTGTGCACTTAACGTCACACTCGGGGGCTTAGCTGTGATCCAGCATCGCCTAAGTATTAAGTCTCTCGAAGTGTGCACTTAACGTCACATTCGAGGGCTTAGCTGCGATCCAGCATCGCCTAAGTATTAACTTTCTCCGAGTGTGCACTTAACATCACACTCGGGGGCTTAGCTACGATCCAGCATCGCCTAAGTATTAACTCTCTCCGAGTGTGCACTTAACGTCACACTCGGGGGCTTAGCTGCGATCCAGCATCGCCTAAGTATTAACTCTCTCCGAGTGTGCACTTAACGTCACACTCGGGGGCTTAGCTGCGATCCAGCATCGCCTAAGTATTAACTCTCTCCGAGTGTGCACTTAACGTCACACTCGGGGGCTTAGCTGCGATCCAGCATCGCCTAAGTATTAACTTTCTCCGAGTGTGCACTTAACGTCACACTCGGGGGCTTATCTGCAATTCAGCATCGCCTAAGTACTAAACTTCTCCGAGTGTGCACTTAACATCACACTCGGGGGCATAGCTGCGATCCAGCATCGCCTAAGTATTAACCTTCTCCGAGTGTGCACTTCACGTCACACTCGGGGGCTTAGAAGCGATCCAACATTGACTGTTTGCCTTTGGCTTCACCAAGAAACGCCAGGAAAAAACTCGAATCAACATTGCAACAGCAGAGCACAAATCGGATTCCAAAATTCTCGCAAAGATAGCTAACTCGATGCGGATCAAGCTTACCCGCACCGATTTAAAAGTGTGACGGCCAACAGAAGTGGCCAAAGTACCTTACAGATAAACACTCGGCATACCGAGGACAAAGTTTCTTACGCGTCAACTGGGCCGGCGCCAGGACTGGAGGGCTCCACGATAGTGTCCAAGTCGATTCTGTCGGCGATGCGGGTAGCACTCTCAAGGAACGTCTCCATGAAGTCTTCGAATCGAAGCTTCTTCGTGTTGGCGACCTTCAGCGTCTTCAGTTTTTCCTCACGCACCTCCTTGCAATGGACTCGGACCAAGGACAGAGCAACATCTGTACCGCAACGAGCTGCAGATTTCTTCCACGACTGCACTCTGTTGGGAATCTCCTCCAGTCGGGTCATCAGGCTCTCCATCTCCTGCCGCGACTCATCTTCAGGCCAAAGCTCCTTGTCGATTCGGCCGACGACTTCTCTCAGTCGACCGATGAAAGGACCAACTTTGTCCACGCGGATGTGCGCACGGAGCAGATCCCGATTGGCGTCGTCGCCGAGTGGAACGTTCTCAAGAATCGAACGCTCCACGTCAGCTGCTTCAGCTTCGGCGTCAAAGCAAAAATCTGCGACAATAGGACAAACAGACAATAAGCGCCGAGTGTCACGCATAGCACAACCACTCGGAAAAAGCAGGACTTACCAGCCAGACGCGTCATCATCTGTCGAGCCCAGTCGCTGACATATTTCTCTTGCGCCCTGCATCGTTTGTTCAGCACGTCCATCTGACTCATCAGCACAGTCCTCTGCTTCCCCATCTTTTCCACTTCACCAGTCAACACCTTGTTCACTTCACGCGCCTGCTCCAATGACTTCTCCCGTTCCGCCAGAGCATCCTTCATGCCGGCCATTGCGAGCCGCATCAAGCTCACCAGCGAACTAGTTCCTCTCCGCTCTCAGAGCCTCATAGGCCGTCCCCATTTCACAAGTTTTCTGCCAACAAGAAACAAGGGACAACCAGAAAGTTCAACAGTTAACAGTCTAAGTTCTTCAGACCCCTGCCGATGCAAGCAGTCGACAGCGGTCTCGGGGACTACACCCAGTGGGTTCACTAAGAGTGACCCCACTGGCATGCACCTCAAGCAGGCCTGCCCTATTGAGATGCATGTTATCAACTACGCCTCCGAGGCCAATACTACCCGACCTGAGTACACCTTACTCTCGGGGACTCTTACCGTAAGTGCAATCCGACTGCAACAAATACTCGCACTCGGTACTCCTATCTACAGACACAACCAAACTCAAAGCAAAATGTATAAAGACAACTGTCGGTGCAAGCACTCGACAGAAGTCTCGGGGACTACACCCACTGGGTTCACTCAGAGTGAACCCATTGCAAACAACAGCTGCTATTCAAGAACACCCAGTGGGTTACAGAGGAAAAGTAAATACTTACTAGACCACTTACTCGGATATCATCGCGCAGCTCCAAGCTCCGCTGGTACAAGGCCGCAATGGAGTCATAGGCCCTCTTGGCTTCTCCAGCCATCAGCTCCGCCTGCACCATAGCCCCCTTGGCCGCTCCCACCTGCTCCTCCGGAAGACGCTGGATGCTGAATTTAGCATTCGACGAACCTGGAATCGTCGGAGGTTCCCGAGGCATCCCAAGGTCCGCCCCAGTCGGCTCCTCGTCCACCGGCACTGGTTCAGTCGGTGGCGGCGCCTCTGTCGGCAGCACGTCGGCGACGAGAGCGGCAGCGGGAGGAGCAGCCTCAAGAACAGGCTCCACAGTTGGGTCGGCTCTCCCCTGGTCGCCCTCATCCAGGCAGATCTCCCCTGACAGGCCGAATGACACGAGGTCTCAGAAAAAGAAAGAAGCACCTGACTGGGACGCGATGGTATAAAACACTCGACGTGCCTACAACGCACCTGGCTGGGACGAGACGACGTTGTCCGTGTCCATGGGGTCGTCTTCCTGACGCGCCGGAGAGGTGGCAGAAGTAGCGACCCTGTCGAGTGAGATCCATTCGGCCAGTAAACAGAAGTTCACTAGGATATCAGAAAAAACTGAAAGCTGAGTACACTTACGTGGAGGTGACGGGGACAGCGACCCTCATTCGCGGCAGAGCCTTCCGAGGTTTAGGCCCACTCGGCTTGGGCGCCTTAGAAGATTGGCCCGCAGGCTCAGCGGTGGCATCCCTGGTCCTCTTAGCGCTTCGGACACTCGGGACCACTGGAGCAGTAGGCGGAGCACTCGAAGACGCGGGAGGGGCTGAGGGGACAACGGGCTCGTGTCGGCGCTTAGTCCGATGCTCCAGTTGTGGAGGTGGCGAGTCCTGCTCCTCGTCTTCTTCCTCTTCCTCGCTGGACTCTTCCTCCGACTCCCCACTGTCGGAGACATATTCAGCGCTCTCCACGCTGCCCTCCCGGCTGCCCTCCTCCTCCTCGGCCGAGTTCCCGTTCGAGACGGGAGAAAACCAGTTGGTCCACTCCTGCATAAAATTCAGTCGACGACATCAAACATCACACAGAGATTCAAGCAAACGACAAGATTAAGACAGTTAGGAGCACTCGACAAGAGTCTCTCACCTGATTCGGCGGAGGATTATCCGCGCAGAAGGGTTTCACTCGCCGTGATCCTTTGGGATTCTCGCAGGGGCCCGTGATCTGAAGCACCCACGAGGTCACCCTCTCCTCAGTCACGCCCACAACATTGGTCCGAGTGGAATCCTCGGGCCCCGTATAATGCCACATGGCATGGTCGCGAGCCTGCAGAGGCTGGATCCGCCGACCAAGGAAGACTTCCAGCAGGTCTATACCGGTGACCCCCCTCCTGACGACGTCCACGAGTGCCTCAACCAAGGGCTGGACGTCGTTCTTCTCCGCCTTCGAGAGAGCGAGCTGCTTAGGCGGGGCGGGCCGGTCTAGACTAAAAGGAAGCAGACCAGTCGACGCATTCGGACAAGCGATATCCTGGCAGTAGAACCACGTCGACTGCCAGTTCCTAACCAACTCACTTAACTGGAGAGCAGGATAGCTACTCCGACTCTTCTTCTGGAATCCTAAACCCCCGCAGAGCTGGAGGAGGTGTGTCTTATCATCCGACTGGCTAAGTCGTTTGATGGTTTGGGATCGGGCGGAGAAGATGTGTTTGAAAAAACCCCAATGGGGAGGGCAGCCGATGAAACACTCACATAAGACTATGAAGACAGAAAGGTGCGCGACGGCATTCGGAGGGAAATGGTGAAGTTGGGCACCGAAGTGATTCATGATGCCCTTGAAGGAAGGATGCGGGGGCAAAGAAAAACCTCGATTGACGTGGCTGAGGAGCAAGACGCGCTCCCCCTCCCGAGGCGCTGGCTCGACCTCGTCCTCCGCTGGCAGCCTCCAGGACATGTGCACGATCACCCCGTGCTCCACCAGCTGCAGTAGATCCCCCTCCGTCACCATGGAGGGGAGGAAGTCGCCCTGGATCCATCCCGCCGGCAGCGGCCGCTGTCGCCGCTGAGCAGGCGCCGCCGTCTTCCCCTTCTTCTTCATCGCCTCCATCTTGCTGGTTTGGCCCTTGGTCATGGCGGCGGCTGCGAGCCCTCGGGAGGAAGGAGAAGGGAGGAGGATAGGAGCGCTGGAGGTGGCGAGAAGGACGGGGCAAGCGAGAGCGAAAGATTCGGCGAGCGTAACGAAGAAGCCTCGCCGCCCAGATTTAAATAGGGTTCCGACTGGGTCACTGGCGGGTGGCCTCGAAACCTTATCCGCCCGACCGGCCGCGGCGATATCAGTGGAGGAGTTGAAGGCGCGAGAATCAAGGCGTCAGGCGCTACTCGAGTGCGCTGGCGTCATCCCCACTGAGCGCGCGGAACCCGAAATTTGAGATCCCGGAAAATCCGCCGCTGTCAGTTGACCGGTCGCGTCAAAAGATGCCGCAGAAACACTCGGCTCCCGACAGTCTGTTTCGCAAGCGCTTCCACTCAGATCGTTGGTCAGAAAAGGTAAAATGGATAGAGGCAAGCAACGCCCAAGCCGAATCTAATCCAGTCGGATCCGAACTTCAAGCACCGCTTCGTCGTTTCAACCCCAATCCATTCGGGGACTAATGATGGGGTCATAGTCCTAAGGTAGGGTCATAGGCCTGCCATACAGGTCCTACCCAAGGACTACCCCACACAAAGGACAGGACCCTAAGTCTGCCCCGACTGAATTAAGGAGTCCCCATTATCCAGTCGGATACTAGCATTCGGAGAATACCAAGCTAACCGACTGGATACACTCGGTACATCGTAACCTCTCTGGAGGGAAACGTTCGTACGTTTCCGGGTGCATTTATTAGCATTTAGAGCATATGTTACCTGTAACGTATGCATTCAATCCCCACTACTCCGCCCCCATACCGGAACCGTTGTGGAGGGCAGCGCACTCTATATAAGCCGCCCTCCCCCACTGGTAGAGGGGTTAGCAAATCATTGTATTCCATATTACACTCGACAACAAGCTCCGAGAGAGCACTGAGACGTAGGGCTGTTACCTCCACCGCAGAGGGGCCTGAACTCATACAACCTCGTTGTAGCTAGGACTCTGCCCATCTCATTCGTACCCTACACATCTACTGTCAGGCTTATACCCACGACACTACCGTCATACCGAGATTCAGGAACACCAATCGGCTTAAGGTCAGGAAGAAAGTCCACACAAAACTCAATGACCTCCTCTGTTCCATAGCCCTTGGAGATGCTTCCTTCTGTCCTAGCACGGTTACGAACATATTTCTTTAAGACTCCCATGAACCTCTCGAAGGGGAACATATTGTGTAGAAACACAGGACCGAGAATTCTAATCTCTTTGACTAGGTGAACTAGGAGGTGTGTCATTATATTGAAGAAGGATGGCGGGAACAACAACTCAAAGCTGACCAGACATT
The DNA here is from genome assembly GCF_904849725.1 of Hordeum vulgare subsp. vulgare. Classification (NCBI taxonomy): domain Eukaryota; kingdom Viridiplantae; phylum Streptophyta; class Magnoliopsida; order Poales; family Poaceae; genus Hordeum; species Hordeum vulgare. Next base: position 372,190,652 of record NC_058524.1, on the reverse strand, counting down.
GGACCACATCAATCTGTAACCCTGATAGACTTTCTCGATCGATTACCTTCTGAGAAATTGCATTGAGGAATTCACATACCTTCACAATTGCCAGGCGAACATTTTTCGGTAAAATTCCCCTCAATGCAACCGGAAGCAATTGCGTCATAAGCACGTGGCAGTCATGAGACTTTAGGTTTTGGAAATTTTGTCTTTCATATTTACGATTCCCTTTATATTCGACGAGAAGCCAGTCGGGACCTTGATACTGAAAAGGACTTCAAAGAAGATTTCCTTCTCTTCCTTAGTAAGAGCATAGCTGGCACGCCCTTGAAACTGCCCTGGATGCATGCCATCTCTTCCTTTATGACGTTCCTGGTCCTCCCGTGCTTCCGGTGTATCTTTTGACTTCCCATACAAGCCCAGGAAGCCTAGAATATTCACGCAGAGATTCTTCGTCAGGTGCATCACGTCGATTGCCGAGCGGACCTCATGGACTTCCCAGTAGGGTAGCTCCCAAAATATAGATTTCTTCTTCCACATGGGTACGCGCTTATGAGGGCCGTTAGGAACAGGTTGGTTGCCAGGACCCTTTCCAAAGATTACTTTTAAATCTTTGACCATATCAAATACTTCAGCACCAGTACGGATGACAGGCTTCGCCCGGGGTTCTGCCTTGTCATTGAAATGCTTGCCTTTTTCTTTAAGGGATGCTTGGGCGGAAGAAAACGACGATTGTACGGGTACACATTCTTCCTACATTTGTCCAGATATATACTTTCTGTCTGATCCAAACAGTGCGTGCATGCATTGTATCCCTTGTTTGACTGTCCTGAAATGTTACTAAGAGCAGGCCAATCATTGATGGTTACGAAAAGCAACGCTCGAAGGTCAAATTCCTCTTGTTTGTGCTCGTCCCACACACGTACACCTGGTTCGGCCCACAGCTGTAAAAGTTCATCAACTAATGGCCTTAGGTACACATCAATATCGTTGCCGGGTTGCTTTGGACCTTGGATAAGCACTGGCATCATAATGAACTTCCTCTTCATGCACAACCAAGGAGGAAGGTTGTAGATACATAGAGTAACGGGCCAGGTGCTGTGACTGCAACTCTGTTCCCCAAAAGGATTCATGCCATCTGTACTCAGACCAAACTATAAGTTCCTTGCGTCAGCTGCAAATCTTGGGAACTCTCTCTCGATTTTTCTCCACTGCCGACCATCAACGGTGTGCCTCAACTTATTGTCTTTCATACGATCTTCCATGTGCCATCGCAACAACTTTGCATGATCTTTATTTCTGAACAGACGTTTCAACCGTGGTATTATAGGAGCATACCACATCACCTTGGTAGGAACCCTCTTCCTGGGTGGCTCGCCCTCAATATCACCAGGGTCATATTTTCTGATCTTATACCGCAATGCAGTGCATACCGGGCATTTATCCATATTCTCGTACTTCTCACCGCGGTAGAGGATGCAATCATTAGGGCATGCATGTATCTTCTGCAAGTCTAATCCTAGAGGGCAGACAAGCTTCTTTGCTTCGTACGTGCTGGCGGGCAATTCGTTCTTTCTTAGAAGCATCTTCTTCATCAGTACCAGCAACTTTTCGAATGACGAGTCAGTTACACCGGTCTCTGCCTTCCACTTCAGCAATTCCAGTGTGCTACCCAGCTTCTTCTGGCCATCTTCACAAGTTGGGTACAACAATTTGTTGTGGTCCTGTAACATCTGCTCGAACTGCAACCTCTCCTTTTCTGTGTCGCAACCTCGCCATGCATCAGAAATGACCCAGCCAAGATCATCAGCGGGCTCATCTGGTTCCCGTTCTTCATCCCGATCTTCTTCTTCATTGTCTTCCATTGCGGTATCAGCATACTCAGGGAACATAGATCGATAGTTGTCATCATCGTTCTCTTCTTCTTCATCGTCGTCTTCCATCATAACCCCTCTTTCTCCGTGCTTGGTCCAAACATTATAGTCCGACATAAAACCGGACCGAAGCAGGTGGCTCTGAATGACACTTGAGGAAATGTAATCCTTCTCATTCCGACATTCAACACATGGACAAAACATATAGCCACCACCATGCTTGTTCGCATCGGCTGCATCTCGAAAAGAATGCACGCCTTCTCTGTAAGCGGTTGTGCGTCGATCACCGTACATCCATGGATGGCTCATCTGCGCTATACAACAGTATATCAAATACAATCACGATCCTAAAAATTAGTACCGCACGGTCTAAACGAGGAAATATAGTTGCTAACCTTTTAGAATAAGTAGAAATAAAGAGGAAGAGGTTTAACCGTGGCTCGGGCATCTCATATCGTAGTTGTGTTCGGTGAACTGAAGCGGCACCGCTCTAACACACATTTCAACAAACACCTCTAGTGCATCCAAGAAAAATGGAGAGCTAGCACACACCCACACTCTTCCATCCAAGAAAAATGCAAGGAAGAGGGAAGAGGGGGCTGTGGCTAATATATATAGGCAGAGGACTTTAGTCCCGGTTTGAGACACAAACCGGGACTAAAGGTGGCGCACATGCGGGCTGCACACCGCGTAGCCCTTTAGTCCCGGTTACGGGCCGGGACCAAAGCCTCATGGGCGGCATTGCGATTTGGGGCGATGTGGCCGGGCCTTTAGTCCCGGCCCAGAGGGAGGTCGGGACCAAAGGGTCCAGGCAAAGGCCTGTTTTCCACTAGTGTGTAGGATGTACACTACTACTCCCTCTGTTTCTAAATATAATTTTTTTAAAGGTTCTCATTAGTAGTCGTATAGAAACATATTTAAAAGTGTAGATTCATTAATTTTGCTCCGGATGTAGATATTTAATGAAATATCTTAAAAGACTTATATTTTAAGAACGAAGGGAGTATTTCTAGTTCAATTATTTCAAATATCTTCCTTTGAACGATGTAATCCCCGAATTTTGTTTTCGAAAGCATGCAAACAATTAATATTTTTTTTGAAACAAATAATTAAGCATGCAAATAATTAATCATGATGTACATATACATTCACGCTTATTAGGCTTCCACCAATGCAAAGGTGTTAACTGAGGTGCTAAGAACATTAAATATGTTAAGCAACCATAATCTCCAATGCATTAGTGCTTAGTTTGTTGTTGCTAAGGTTGTCTCATTTACTCTCTCCGTTCCAAAATATAAGACATTTTAAGGATTTCACTAGGAGACTACATACGGAACAAAATGAGTGAATCTATACTCTAAAATAAGTCTATGTACATCCGTATGTAGTTTATAGTACAATCTCTAAAAGGTCTTATATTTAGGAACGGAGGGAGTAATTGTTTAGCAACTAAAGTCTTACATGCATAGGCTAGTTCCCTTCATTTTTAATGTTTTGCATAGGTTTCCGTGACTATCACTTTTTTTTCTCTAAGGATACTAAACTCCTCTCTTTTTTTTTAATTAGATTGTCACATAGTATTTTTTGCCTTGTTGGCATGCTTAGCACCTATCCAAAATAAAGCATTGGAAGCAGCCTTAGTGGAAGAAACAGTATGCCTACATATTAGCATTCAGTTCTACATGTCGCTAGCAGCTTAGACTGGAAGCAAGGACGCTTTATTCGGTAATTAAGTATAGCATTGTTTGTCCACTAATTAGCAGGCAAAGTAGACTGCGCGCACACAAAACAAGGAACTAGCTTCTTTTGATGAATTCCCAAAGCGAATATCGATGTGACTCATTGTACTACATTTTTTCTGGTGTATAATTCTGCTACTATCAAAACTGTAAAATAATCAGGTCTGCCTTCCGTCCGACATTGGCGGTCTAGGCAAGATCTCCACAAATTCTCTCACGCACTCCGGCTGCGATGGCTGTGGTTTGCTTGGTCGAATCCCCAGCCAGCGTGGGTGGGTATTAAAATCTCGTGCGATGGCAAAGACAAAGACCTCTTTTTAGGCTTCTCATAATGGAAAGTATCTTTGAACATTAAGTATATATTGTAATTAAGGAAAAATCTTCCTTTGATCAACGGTCGTATGGTTGCACCCGCATGGACACCCTTGTCCCTTTGAACCGACGCATCTCCCAGACCGCCGCGTCTCCCCAAAGGATATACATACATCCTATAATCATTGATGAATGCAATTCAATTATTATTGATTCGAAACACGTTATCATGCACGTAGACTACCAGCGAGATCAAAAAGCAAGAGACAAAGAGAAGAAGGGAAGAAACACTCGCCTCCGATGAGATGTCGCCCCTCACTTCCTTCTTCCTCCGCCTCATGAGTGAGGCCAACCGCGAGAGCCGCTTCATTGCCCGTCGCCGACAGGCTGCTGCTGGACGCGGCCTCGATGTCGCTGGTTGCGGCCTAAGCGTCGCTGGACCCACCCGGGGTACCACTAGACGTGATCGGGGTGCCAATGACCGCGGCCAGCGCCGCTGCTGGCGCCGCCTCGGGTGGTTACCGCGCTCCTTGACATGCCGCGGGTGGCCAGCACGCCGCAGTGGACGGCACACATGGCGCTCCCGGCAGACTTGGCGTCGCCGCGTATACCCCATCGATTTTGACCCGTCGCTGCTCGTCGGCCTTGTCGCGTCGATGCTGCACGCGGACGCTGCTGCGCCCGCAGCCGGAGTCTCACCATTGCCCCCTCCTGCACCGATGCACTGGCTGCTGCCGCAGACGCCTTTGCCCCCTCCTTCGCCGGCGCACTAGCTACCGCCGCAGACGCCGACACCCGCAGCCGAGGTCACCGGCCCGAGTCGCGGCCCGCCCGGCTACGAACACGTGCCTATGCACACTTTTGTGGAAGAGGAGCAGGCGCTCGCCTTCGTCTAAGCACCGACCAGCGCCTCCATCTTTGTCCGCCTTGGTGTCGGGATGGAGGGCATCGGCACCACCACTCCGCCTCAGCCGGAGATGGCCACGTGCTCCAGCAGCCGTGTGGAGAAGTGTTTCGGCCACCTCTTTGAGTGCGCCGTAACCGCCATGGACCACCATCCCGGTCGCTGCCCGGCTCGTGGGATCCGGCGGGCCTCGGCCTCGCCCCCGCCCTGCCGCGAGGCGTGCGCCTTGATCCCATCGTAGTCGCCTCTTCCTCCGACGACGAAGATTCCCCCGTGGCTCGCCGGTGACCGGCCGGAGTGGAGCAAGGAGGCGCTGGCGGCTTCTGCCCCCATTGACCGCATCGAGGTGGTCATGGGTCTTGTGGTCCTGGGTGGTGCTTGGTAGTCTTATCCCGTAATCGCCCCTCCCTTCCCTCTCCATTATGCGGCGGCTGGAGTGGGCTGGCCAAAGGCCGTGGCGGACCAGGCCGAGGCGCCAGGCTGCCCTAGAGGATTTAGTTAAATTTAATACTTATTAATTACTGTATTAGTGCAATGTTAGACTATATCAAGTACGGTTTAGTAACTAGTTTGACTACTTACATTTAGTCTGGTTCTAGATTTTTTCTAGGTTAGGACTTGTGTAATTATTAGTGTGTTTATATCATGCAATGGCTTGATAATATAAAACATAGTACATGATTTCATCCGGAAAGAATGACATGTTCCATGTGTTTACCACATATTTCTTCGACATGTTTTTGTGATTGAGATCAGCTTTCCTCGTGTATCAAACTGGTAAATTTTTGAATATTTTCTCCCTTATTATTTGGAGTTACAAGGTAATGAATTAGGATCCACTGCCTTTTGCAGACTATACTCTCATACTGTGAGGTCTACGTTTTGTCAATCTCGACAAGAGATTACCTCCAAGGTGTATTCCTTATATCTGAATTGTAGCATACACAACGTAATGACAATGTAGCCCATTAATGTGAGATCTAAGTGATCTTCAATGTGTTATGTTCACACAATTGAGGATGAGAATTTTTCAAGCTTTCACTTGATTAACATTTTTTTGCATTCTTATTACACAACCATGATGGTTTTTAATTTACCGTCCGTAAATTAATTATCTCTCGTTTCCCATGTAGGTAAAGATGACTGTCAAAGAGTTTGAGAAGCTTGTCCTCAATGGACACAACTACCCTACATGGGCTATGGACATCAAGATCAGTCTCGCGTACCATGCGATAGAGCATGCAATCCATCCACAGGAGACTCCTCTCCCGGCTGGAGCCACGCCGTTGACAAAACAATAGAATTATGGTTCCTTATTAATCATAAGGCACTATATTCATCCAGATCTCAAGTCTGAGTATTTACAGGAGGAATCTCCTAGTACTCTATTTCTCGCCCTTAAAACAAGGTATGAACAGCAGAAGGCAGTAGTCCTGCCAGAAGCACTTCATGATTGGACTCATCTCCGCCTTTAGGATTTCAAGTCCATTGGTGAGTACAATCATGTTGTTCATAAGATATGTTCCAAACTGCGCTTCTGTAAGAAGGAACCTACTGCGGGGGAGAAGATAGAAAAAACTCTGTCGACCATGCTCCCTTCAGACAGGATCCTCCAACAACAATGTGCTCATAACTAAATTGTCTATTCCGAGCTGATTCACATGTTCCTTCAGGCTGAAAAGCTTGATGAGCTACTCGCTAAGAATGGCTCTCAGCGCCCGGTTGGGGCACAAGCTTTGCCTGAAGTTCATCTAAATGTCGCAAATCGATAGAAGTTTAATAGTACCTTTCGGGGTAAACAATCCAATTTTGAGCACAAGAGAAAGTACAATGGGAACAAAAAATTCAAAAACTCGGGCAAGGGAAAAGGTAGTGCAAAGCCCAGGTTTGATAAATCTAAGCTTTGCAACAATTGTCGATGCTACACGCATTGTACTGAAAAGTGCTCAATGCCCAAGCATCTCGTTATGTTTTACCAGCAATCTCACGGACGCAAAGCATCTCAAGGGAAAAGGCTTGAAGCCAACTTTAACCTTCATCCGCGTAGAACAAATGGAGCTGGCGATTTGCACGATGTTCCTCCTAGACCGAGCAACACCATGATTCCTTATCCTCCTCAAGACCCTGCTGAAATAGAGGCCATGTTGCTTGAGTACACCTCAAATAATATGTTTGGCGACTTTGACTAGTCCCTCGATCTCCATAGTTATATACTTAATTATGTCCATTTGTGATGATTGTAATAAGAACATAAGTTTTTTGTTGTCTTTTTATCATATTGTATTATATCAACACATTTGATATAATAAGATTGTATTCTATGTATTAACATAAGGTTTTCTTTTTGAAAAATATTTGGTTTTATATAGTTTTCTATGGTAACAGTCCGATGGAAGCGGAATTATGCCTTGTGGATAGTGGTGCCACAAACTCCATACTGAGGGAGATGAAATATTTCCAAACTCTGAAAAAGATGAATGAAGATATTCTAACTATCACTATACACGGTACAGTGATTGTTGGTACTGGACGTGCCATATTCACCCTCCCATGTGGTACACAAAGTGACGATCGAGGATGCTTTATTGTATCCCGACTCATCACATACCCTGATCAGTTATTGAGATATTCGTCAGAATGGTCTTCATATTGAAACCCATGAAGACAACAAAGAGGAGTATCTACTCTTTACTAAACATCACAGATATGGCAAGAAGGTACGTGAGAAAATTCCTTCTCTATCATGTGGTTTGTAATATATGTACATAAAACCCATGGAACATATTGCCTACAAAATATATTTTTAGAATGTTGATGCATTCCAAACCTGGCATGATCGCTTGGGCCATCCTGGAATCGGGATGATGAGAAAAGTTACTAGCAATTCCACTGGTCATAATTTGCTTGAGTTTAAATTTCCCAATCTTCTGATTTTGTGTTCACATCTTGTGTCATGCGAAAGCTAATTTTGAGGCCCTCACATCTGAAAATACAAGCTGAACCACTTCAGTTCCTTGAACGTATTCACGGAGACATTTTTTGCCCCATTCGGACATTATCTCAACCTTTCAGGTATTTCATGGTTCTGACTGACGCATCTACGCGATGGTTACATGTGTGTCTTCTATCCACACGGAACCATGCATTTGCCAAGATAATGAGGCAAGTCAGTCAGTTGCAAGCCCATGATCTTGAAAGTCGAATTAAGACAATTCGAATGGAAAATGCTGCAAAATTCTCCTCGTGTGTTTTCAATGAAACATACTCTCCAGTAATGAGTGGAACCACTTTCCGATATCTTATATCTTTGGCAATGCAAAATCGTCAATCCATGGAGTTGATGGACATCGTGACCGTGTATCTTTACGGTTCACTAGATTCGGACATATATATGAAGGTTCTTGACGAAATCTCTATCTTAAATAGAAGTGCAAATCGCAACATGTATTGTGTAAAGCCGAATAAGTCATTATATGACTTAAGGCGGTAGGGACGAATGTGGTACAACCGACTAAGTGAGTCCCTTCTTCAGAAAGGTTACTCCAATAGTGATTATTGCCCATGTGTCTTCATCAAGACGTCCTCTACAGGATTTTGCATCATTTCTGTGTATGCTGATGATCTCAACATCATTGGCACCACACCACACAATGGTGAAGCACACAATCACATAAAGATAGAATTTGAGATGAAGGATTTAGGTAAAAGCAATTTTTTCTTAGGTATCCAACTTGAGCACCTTCCGTGAGGAATCATAGTACACCAAGCTGCCTATATCCAAAAAATATTGGAGAAATTCAATATGGACAAATCCTATCCATCTAAAACTCCTATGGTGGTTCGATCTTTAGGCGTAGAGAAAGATCCGTTCAGGCGAAGGGATGATGGAGAAGAGTTTTTGGGACCTGAAGTTCCATACCTCAGTGCCTTTTGAGCGCTTATGTATTTTGCAAATTGCACAATACCTGATATTGTATCTGCAGTGAATCTACTTGCTAGACACAGGGAAGCTCCCACCAAACATCATTAGTCTGGAGTGAAGAATATCTTTTCATATCTCCAAGGCACAAAGGATATTGGTCTATTTTTCCAGTTCCAGAGAAATATGGACTCTCATATGATTGGATATGCACATGTCGGCTTGTCTGGTCCACATATTGGCAGATCATAGATCAACTTTGTGTTCCTACATGGTGGTACGCCTATATCATGGAAGTCGGCAAAAAAGATTCGGGTGGCAACATCTACAAATCATTGTGAAATAATTTCATTATTTGATGCATCATGTGAATGTGTATGGCTTCGCAGAATGATAAACCACATACAACATTCATGTGGAATTGGTTCAATAGGATCACTGCTACCTCTTGAGATTGCGCTGGTTTTTCCCTTGAAGAGGAAAGGATGATGCAGCACAGTAGCAGTAAGTATTTACCTCAGTTTGAGAACCAAGGTAACAATTCAGTAGGAGTATCAAGGCAAGTCTCCAAAGTAACTGCGCAAAAACAAGGAAACTTGCACCCAACGCTACAAAGGGGTTGTCAATCCCTTCACGATTGATTGCAAGGTGAGATCTGAAGGCGGAAAGTGCAACAAAGTAAAAGTGTAGAGCTGAAAATATGATGTGAAGTAAACCCGGGGGGCCATAGTGTTCACTAGAGGCTTCTCTCATTATAGCAAATATTACGTTGGGTGCACGAATTACTGTCGAGCACTTGATAGAACCGTGCAAAGTCATGATGATATCTAAGGCAATGATCATACATATAGGCATCACGCCCGAGACAAGTAGACCGATACTGTCTGCATCTACTACTATTACTCCACACATCGACCGCCATCCAACATGCATCTAGCGTATTAAGTTCATAACAAACGGAGTAACGCCTTAAGCAAGATGACATGATGTAGTGGGATAAATTCATGCAATAGATATAAACCCCATCTTTTTACCCTTGATGGCAACAACACGATGCGGGCCTCGCTACCCCTTCTATCACTGGGTGAGGACACCACATGGTTTGAACCCAAAACCAAGCACTTCTCCCATTGCAAGAATTATAGATCAAGTTGGCCAAACGAAACCCACAACTCGAAGAGAATTACAAGGATACGAAATCATGCATATAAGAGATCAGAGGAAACTCAAATAACATTCATGGATAATCTGATCATAAATCCACAATTCATCGGATCTCGACAAACGCACCGCAAAAGAAGATTACATCGGATAGATCTCCATGAAGATCATGGATAACTTTGTATTGAAGATCCAAGAGAGAGAAGAAGCCATCTAGCTACTAGCTATGGACCCGAAGGTCTGTGGTGAACTACTCACGCATCATCGGAGAGGCAATGGTGTTGATGGAGAAGCCCTTCGTGTCCGAATCCCCCCTCCTGCAGGGCCCTAGAACGTGCCCCGGATGGGATCTTGCGGAGACAGAAGCTTGCGGCGGCAGAAAAGTATTTTCTTGGATCTCTCCTGTGGTTTCAGATTTTTAGGGAATTTATAGGCGGAAGAACTAGGGCAGGGGAGTCACAGGGGGCCCACAAGCCAGCTAGGCCCGCCCCCAGGCCGGGCCTAGGTGGCTTGTGAACTCCTCCGAGGTCCCCTGCCTTGGTTCTCAAGTTTCCTACGTGTCTTCTGTTATGGAAAAAATCATTCCGCACGTGTTATTCCGTTTGTACTCCGTTTAATATTCTCCTCTGAAAAAGGTCAAAAACACGGAAAAAAACACGAACCGGCACTTGGCACCGAGTTAATAAGTTAGTCCCAAAAAAGATATAAAATAGCATATTCATGCGTACAAAACATCCAAAGATGACAAGATAATAGCATGGAACCATAAAAAATTATAGATACGTTGGAGACGTATCAAGCATCCCGAAGCTTAACTCCTGCTCGTCCTCGAGTAGGGAAGTGATAAAGACTGAATTTTTGATGTGGAATGCTACCTAACATACTTGTCCTTTGTAACTTATTTCTTGTTGCATGAATGTTCAGATCCGTAAGATTCAAAACAATAGTTTGCTATTGACATGAAAACAATAATACTTCAAGCAAACTAGCAAGGTAATCATGAATTTTTGAAATAACAAGGCCAAAGAAAGTTATCCCTACAAAATCATATAGTCTGGCTATGCTCCATCATCCCCACACAACGAATTTAAATCATGCACAACCCCGGTATTGGCCAAGTAATTGTTTTCGCACTCTTACTTTCTCAAACTTTTTCAACTCTCACGCAATACATGAGCATGAGCCATGGATATAGCACTTTAGGTGGAATAGAGTGTGGTGGAGGTTGTGAGGCAAAAAGGAGGAGATGGTCACATTGACTTGGCGTATTAATGAGCTATGGAGATGCCCATCAATAGATATCAATGTGAATGAGTAGGGATTACCATGCAATGGATGCACGAGAGCTATAAGTGTGTGAAAGCTCAAAAGGAGAACTAGTGGGTGTGCACCCAACTTGCTTGCTCACGAAGACCTAAGGAAATTTTGAGGAAGCCCATCATTGGAATATACAAGACAAGTTATATAATGAAAATTCCCACTAGTATATGGAAGTGACAAAACAAGAGACTCTCAACCATGAAGAACATGGTACTATTTTTGAAGCACAAGTGTGGGAAAAGATAGTAGCATTGTCCCTTCTCTCTTTTTCTCTCATTTTTTTTATTTTTTTTTGTTTGGGCTCTTCGGCCTCTTTTCATTTTTTTGGTGGGCATCTTTGGCCTCTTTTTTTTCTCACATGGGACAATGCTCTAATAATGATGATAATCACACTTTTATTTACTCACAACTCAACACTTAGAGCAATGATGACTCTATAGGAAATGCCTCCAGCAGTGTACCGGGATGTGCAACGATCTAGCTTAGCATATGACGTTGAAACATATCGCTAGCTATTTTACGATCATGCAATGGCAATATGAAAGTGACGGCACAAGTCATGAGACGGAACGGTGGGAGTTGCATGACAATATATCTCAGAATGGCTATGAAAATGCCATAATAGGTAGGTATGGTGGCTGTTTTGAGGAAGGTATATGGTGGGTTTGTGCACCGGCAAAAATTGCGCGGCACTAGAGAGTCTAGCAATGGTGGAAGGTGAAAGTTCATCTATACCACGGACTCACATTAGTCATGAAGAACTCATATACTTTTTGCAAAAGTTTTATTAGCAATCGAAACAAAGTGCTAAACGCATACTCCTAGGGGAAGGGTTGGTAGGTGTTTAACCATCGCGCGATCCCGACCGCAACACAAAGGATGGCAATCAATAAATGAATTATGCTCCGACTTCCTGACATAGCGGTTCACCATACGTGCATGCTACGGGAATCACTAACTTCAACACAAGTATTTCTAGATTCACAACACCCTACTAACATGACTCTAATATTACCAAATCCATGTCTCCTAAATAATTGAGAGGAATAAAACTTCTCTTTACTAATCAATGCACATGAATTTGGAAGTTTTTGTTATATCCTCTTTGGATGCCTATCATCTTTAGGACTACTTTCATAGCACAAGCCAATTACCAAGTTGCTTAGAGAGAGCACTCTCAAAAAGATATAAGTGAAGATCGAGAGTTCTTATTTCTCCAAAATATGACACCGCCGTGCTCTAAAAATATCTAAGTGAAGCACTAGAGCAAAGTTATCTAGCTCAAAAGATATAAGTGAAGCACATGCGAGCTAAATTGCCTAACTCAAAAGATATAAGCGAAGCTCAATGAGTATTCTAGCAAAATCACGAAGAGTGCATGTCTCTCTCAAAAAGGTGTGCAGCAAAGATGATTGTGACACAACAAAAAGAAAAGACTCCTATAATACACGACGCTCCAAGCAAAACACATATCATGTGGTGAATAAAAATATAGCTCCGAGTAACGTTACCGATGGATTGAAGACGAAAGAGGGGATGCCTTCCCGGGGCATCCCCAAGCTTAGGCTTTTTGGTGTCCATGAATTTGGCTTGGGATGCCTTGGGAATCCCCAAGCTTGAGCTCTTTCCACTCTTTATCCCATTGTCCATGAGAACATCACCCAAAACTTGAAAACTTCACAACACAAAACTTAAACAGAAACTCATGATATCATTAGCATAAGAAAACAAACTACAAACTCTTTAGGTACTGTAGCAAACTTGATTTCTATTTATATTGATGTTAGATTACTGTATTCTCACTTTCCCATGGCTGGTACCCCCGATACTATCCATAGTTTCATTAAAATAAGCAATCAACACAACAAAAATGGAATATGTCAAAAAGAGACCAGTCTGTAGCAATCTGTATACTTCGTATACTTCTGGTATTTCAAAAATTCTGAAAAATTATGACCATTTTGGCAATTGGCATATAAACCAGCATAAAAAAGAATCAACTCAAAAGCTCTTTATGGATAGGAATTGCAAATAATTTCGTGAGCATAGTTTGTGTCTTTTTCAGCAAGATCAAACAACCATCACCAAAACTAATCATAAAGGTTTTGCTTGGCACAAACACAAAAAGAAACACAAAGAACACAATCATAACAGAATTATGATGGTGTGGACACAACAAAACAGAAAGCAAAAAGCAAAGATAAATTCATTGGGTTGCCTCCCAACAAGCGCTATTGTTTAACGCCCTTAGCTAGGCATAAGGCGATAGGATGAACTATCGTCGTCTTTGGTGCTCAAACCATAAGTAGCCATCATCATGGGTTCATAAGACAATCTTATTTTCTTTCTAGGAAAATGTTCCATGCCCTTATTGAATTTAAATTGAAATCTAATATTCCCTTCCTTCATATCGATGATAGCACCAATAGTCCTTAGGAAAGGTCTACCAAGAATGATAGGACATGTCAGATTGCAATCAATATCAAGCACAATGAAATGTACGGGTATATAGTTCCTATTTGAAATAATAAGAACATCATTGATCCTTCCCATAGGTTTCTTAACAGTAGAATCCGCAAGATGCAAATTAAGAGAGCACTCATCAATCTCATTGAAGCCTAGAACATCGCATAAAGACTTTGGAATAGTGGAAACACTAGCAACCAAATCACACAAAGCATTGCATTCATAGTTTTTAATATTGATTTTGATAGTAGGTTCCCACTCATCATGAAGTTTTCTAGGAATAGAAACTTCCAACTCAAGTTTCTCTTCAAGAGATTTCATCATAGCATCGGCGATATGATCGGTAAAGGCCTTGTTTTGGCTATAAGCGTGTGGAGAGTTTAGCATGGATTGCATCAAGGAAACACATTCAATCAAAGAGCAACTATCATAATTGAATTCCTTGAAATCCAAAGTAGTAATTTCATTACTACTAAAAGTTTTGATATCCTCTACTCCACTTTCAATGCTTTTAGTAGATAGACTCCGAATCATTGGGGCGTTTCTCAACCAAAGTGGATTCATATCCAACCCCATCATCATTAGGTTTGACATTAGAAAACAAGGATTCAATAGGAGTCACACCAAGCACTTTAAGATCTTCGTGATTCTCATCACAAGAACACGCCTTTTTAAGCCATTCATGTCTAGCACGAATTTGGGCGGTTCTTTCTTTACTCTCATTCATGGAAACACGCATAGATTTCAAAGTTTCATCCATATTGATCTTGGGAGGAGCACATCTCAATTTCAAAGCATCAACATCAAGAGACATTCTATCAACGGTCCTAGCCAAGTCATCAATTTTGAGCAGTTTTTCTTCTATGGACGCATTGAAAATCTTTTGCGAGTTGATAAACTCTTTAATATTAATCTCTAGATCAGAGGGTAATTTATTGTAATTTCCATGAGCATTGTTGTAGGAGTTGCCAAAGTTATTAGAGGGATTACTAGGAAAAGGCCTAGGAATATAGTTACCTCTAAAAGCATTGTTGTGGCCAAAATTGTTCCTACCAACAAAATTAACATCCAAGCTTTCATTGCTACTCTCAATCAAGGAAGACAAGGGCATATCATTTGGATCTAAAGGAGCACCTTTACTAGCAAACAATTTCATTAACTCGTCCATCTTAGCACTCAAAGAGTTAATTTCTTCTATATCATGCACTTTTTTACTAGTAGGTGACCTTTCAGTGTGCACTGAGAATAGTTTGTCATGATATTGTCTAGGAGTTTTGTGGATTCTCCTAGTGGGATTTCCATGAAAGTTCCACCGGAGGCGGAATCCAAGATATTTCTAGAGGCAAAATTCAAACCAGCATAGAAAATTTGTATAATCATCCGCAGACTCAAGCCATGAGCGGGACAATTTCTAATCATCAATTTCATTCTCTCCCAAGATTGTGCAACATGTTCATGATCTAGTTGCTTAAATTCATGATATCATTACGGAGAGAGATAATCTTAGCCGGTGGAAAATACTTGGATATATAAGCATCTTTGCACTTGTTCCAAGAATCAATACTATTTTTGGGCAAAGATGAAAACCAAGTTTTTGCTCGATCTCGCAATGAGAACGGAAATAGATTCAATTTAATCACATGATTATCCACATCTTTCTTCTTTTGCATATCACATAACTCAATGAAGGTATTAAGATGGGATGCGACATCTTCACTAGGAAGGCCGGAAAATTGCTCTTTCATATCAAGATTCAGCAAAGCAGCATTGATTTCATATGATTCCGCACTAGTGGTGGGAGCAATAGGAGTACTAATAAAATCATTATTATTAGTATTCGAGAAGTCACAAAGTTGGGTGTTCTCAGTCATGGTGACTTCAGCAAAAAGACAAGTACACAAGCGAACAGAAAGCAAGCGAAAGAAAAGGGCGAACATAAAAGGAAAATATTTTTGTAATTTTTTGTTTTTCAGAAGTGGGGGAGAGGAAAACGAGAGGCAAAAAAGTAAATGCAAGAGAGGAGTTTGCGAAATTTACTTGGATAAGCTTCACTTAGAACAGTCCCCGGTGCCAGAAATTGACACGTTGGAGGAAGACTATTCTTGACTTGATACTCCCCGGCAACGACGCCAGAAATTGGCACGTTGACGGGAGACTATTCTTGACTTGATACTCCCCGGCAATGGCGCCAGAAATTGGCACGTTGACGGGAGACTATTCTTGACTTGATCCTCCTCCCTGGAAACGGCACCAAAAATTCTTCTTTCTACCTCTTGAGCTTGCGTTGGTTTTTCCGTTGAAGAGGAAAGGGTGATGTAGCACAGTAGCAGTAAGTATTTCCTTCAGTTTGAGAACCAAGGTATCAATCCAGTAGGAGTATCAAGGCAAGTCTCCAAAGTACCTGTGCAAAAACAAGCAAACTTGCACCCAACGCTACAATGGGGTTGTCAATCCCTTCACGATTGATTGCATGGTGAGATCTGAAGGCGGAAAGTGCAACAAAGTAAAAGTGTAGAGCTGAAGATATGATGTGAAGTAGACCCGGGGGCCATAGTGTTCACTAGAGGCTTCTCTCATGATAGCAAATATTACGATGGGTGAACGAATTACTGTCGAGCAATTGATAGAACCGCGCAAAGTCATGATGATATCTAAGGCAATGATCATACGTATCGGCATCACGTCCGAGACAAGTAGACCAATATTGTCTGCATCTACTACTATTACTCCACACATCGACCGCTATCCAGCATGCATCTAGTGTATTAAGTTCATAACAAACGGAGTAACGCCTTAAGCAAGATGACATGATGTAGAGGGATAAATTCATGGAATAGATATAAACCCCATCTTTTTACCCTTGATGGCAACAACACGATGCGTGCCTCACTACCCCTTCTGTCACTGGGTGATGACACCGCACGGTATGAACCCAAATCCAAACACTTCTCCCATTGCAAGAATTATAGATCAAGTTGGCGAAACGAAACCCACAACTCGAAGAGAATTACAAGGACACGAAATCATGCATATAAGAGATCAAAGGAAACTCAAATAACATTCATAGATAATCTGATCATAAATCCACAATTATCGAATCTCGACAAACACACCACAAAAGAAGATCACATCGGATAGATCTCCATGAAGATCATGGATAACTTTGTATTGAAGATCCAAGAGAGAGAAGAAGCCATCTAGCTACTAGCTATGGACCCGAAGGTCTGTGGTGAACTACTCACGCATCATCGGAGAGGCAATGGTGTTGATGGAGAAGCCCTCCGTGTCCGAATCCCCCCTCCGGCAGGGCACCAAAACGTGCCCCAGATGGGATCTTGCGGAGAGAGAAGTTTGCGGCGGCGGAAAAGTATTTTCGTGGCTCTCTCCCGTGGTTTCAGATTTTAAGGGAATTTATAGGTGGAAGAACTAGGGCAGGGGAGCCACAGGGGGCCGACAAGCCTGCTAGGCCCCCCTTAGGCCTAGCCTGGGTGGCTTGTGACCTCCTCCGAGGTTCCCTGCCTTGGTTCTCAAGTTTCATGCGTGTCTTGTGTTATGGAAAAAATCATTCCGCAGGTTTTATTCCGTTTGGACTCCGTTTAATATTCTCCTCTGAAAAAGGTCAAAAACACGGAAAAAACTGGAACTGGCACTTGGCACTGAGTTAATAAGGTAGTCCCAAAAAAGATATAAAATAGCATATTCATGCATACAAAACATCCAAAGATGACAAGATAATAGCATGGAACCATCAAAAATTATATATACGTTGGAGACGTATCAATCACCCACCATTATCTATGAGGATAATGCGACCTGTGTTGCACAGATGTAAACAAGATACATCAAGATTAATTTCACTAAGCATATTTCTCCTAAGTAGTCCCCCCCATAATCCTCATAAAAGCACGGAAATAAGAATCTTGCAAGTCAAATCATGCGACAACCTTGCCGATTTATTTACTAAGTCTCTACCAAATTAAACATTCCAGAAATATGTTCATGGAATTGGTATGCGACGAATTAGGGACTTGCATGCATCAGGGGGAGTCTCTTCTTGATATATCCTTGTTTATGACATCACATTATGCTATCTCTTTGTGAGTTTATGTTTCAGGTTCTCCTCAAGTTTTCATAAAGAACTTTTTGGGGGAGAATTCTTTTGAGATGATAGCACTACCTGGAAAATCGTGGGATGATTCTACATGGTCAAGCGTAAATTAGAGGGAGTGTTAAGATTAATTACATATTATAATTAGGGGTAAATATCCCCTTGCCCAACCGTCGTGCGATTGCACCCGCACAGACGCCTCTATCCCTAGAACCAGTGCCTCTGCCAGATCACCGCGTCTCTCCAGGGGATATATATACTCCGTGTAATCATCGATGAATGCAACTTGATTATTATCGATTCAAAACAATATCATATAGTAGTATCATGCATATGATACTATTGTATGATACTACCTTCATAATGCATAGTGTCATAAACTAGTATCATAGTTGACCTCATTTATTGACATGCATGACACATAGTAGCATAGCATTTAACATGATACGGTATCTACCTATGTTACTCTAACTCTCTCTCTTCTTTAATTGTTTGTCATATCAGAATGTTTGCTAGTCCCAAGTACGTGATACTACCTAAGTTATTCTCACTATGACCAACTTTATGCAGCTACAACGATCATAACGGGTGATGAAAGCACAATTTCTCCCTAGGGTGGTTTTGATAATTGATCACAACATATGCATCATTGGAATAACATGTTTATCCAAGTTTATTTTAGAAAAGTTTAAAAGACGCTTTGGTTAAATGCTTATGTGTCGATGCCCCTTGATGCAAGAAAGGAATAAGATTGGCCCAAGCTTGAAGCTAGAAGACTCTTCATTTTATATTTGTGAGAAGTCACTTTTCAGTCCATTGGAAAGCCAATACTATTAAAAGGGGATGAGGTATTAAAATGAACTGGCTGCTCAAGTGCACAGAGATAGCCACCAAAATACTTAGTCATTTTTCCCGCATAACCATTCTATCGGTGCCACCAAGTTTTCAGATTCGGCACTACCGAGCTTCATCTCAGACAAAACCCTAGCCAAACCCACCAAATCGGTGCAACCTAAACCTTGTCGGTGCTGCCGAGTTTAGGTGACCAACTTTCTGTTGCCTCGGTAAACAAAATCGGAATTTTCGAGTTTGAGTATCGGTGTCACCGAGTTGTGTCATCTAACCGTTATCCACCTTTTCGGTGCCACCAAGTTATGTATATCGGTCCCACCAAGATTCCAAACTTACTGCCTTTAGTGCAAGCCGGTACCACCGAGTTCATGACTTCGGTATCACCGAGTTGGCCACTTTAGGTGTAATAGTTGGATTTTGGGGATAACCTATATATACCCCTCCACATATCTCTCATTCATAGAGGAAACACTCAGAACACACACTTCATTGCTAGATCCATATTTTTGAGAGAGAGCCACCTACTCATGTGTTGAGACCAAGATATTCCAATCCAATCATTTGAAACTTGATCTCTAGCCTCCCCAAATTGATTTCCACCAAATCAATCTCTCCTACACATGCCTATTTTGTGAGAGAGTGATTTTGTGTTGAGGAGACTATCTTTAGAAACACAAGAGCAAGGAGTTCATCGTTCTACGACATATATTACCTTTTGGAGGGTGGTGCCTCCTAGATTGGTTAGGTGTCGCTTGGGAGCCTCCTACCTCGTGTTGTGGAGTTGAACCAAGATGTTTGTAAGGGCAACGAGATCGCCTACTTCATGAAGATCTACCATGAGTGACGCTAGTCCTGTGTGGACGGAAGCCGTGGTGGAATAGACAAGGGCACTTTTTCATGGACCCCTTGTGGGTGGAGCCCTCCGTGGACTCTCGATGTGGTTACCCTCCGCGAGTTGAAATCTCCACTAACATGGATGTACGATAGCGCCACCTATCGGAACCATGCCAAAAATCGTCGTGTCAACCTCATGCGTTTGATCTCCCTACCTTACTCCTTTACTTTACACTTGCATGTTTTACATTCAGCTACTATACTCTTAGAACTGCATGTGTAGGGTTTACTTGACTTGCCATAATTGCTGAAAGTGGCCAACAACTAAAATTGGGAAAAGGCTAAGTTTTTATCTTGTCAAGTAGTCTAATCACCCCCCTCTAGACATACTTTTGACCCTACAAGTGGTATCAGAGATTTGATCTCCATTGCATTGATTTCACAACCTAGGAGAGTATGGCGTCTGGTGAGGGAAATTGTCATCGTGGATGTCCATACTTTGATGGCACTAATTTCGCTAGTTGGAAGCATAAGATGAAAATGCATATTCTTTGTTTTAATCCTCACGTATGGTCTGTTATTCGTGTTGGTGAGCAAGGTGATTTCTTCGGAGAAGGGCGTGAACCGGATCATGATGCGACATCCGATGAACTGAAGATGTTGCAACTCAATGCACAAGCCCGCGATGTCATCTTCAATTGTCTATGCCCCGAAGAATTCAACAAAATCTGCCGCCTTGAGAATGCAAAAGAAATTTGGGATACTTTGATTGATATGCACGAAGGTACTGATTCTGTCAATGAATCTAAGTTTGATGTGCTCCAATGTCATCTTGACAAGTTCAAGATGAAGGATGGTGAAGGTGTCACTGAAATGTACTCTAGGCTAGCTCTCATTACCAATGATATTGCCGGCTTGGGAAGCGAAGAGGTGACCGACAAATTCATCATCAAGAAGATACTTAGAGCTCTTGATCGAAAGTATGACACCGTGTGCACATTGATCCAAATGATGCCAAACTACAAAGATCTCAAGCCAACTGAAGTCATTGGTAGCATTGTTGCTCATGAGATGTCACTCAAGTACAAAGATGAGCTGCACAACAAGTCAAGCAGTGCTTACAAAGATTCTTGTGATGCTCCCCTACTTCCAAGGACAATCTTGTCACTTATGAAGAGATAAGCCTCATGGTCAGAAAATGCATCAAGTTCTACAAGAGTAGAGGCAAAGAGAGAAGCTCAAGCTCAAGACATGATGAGAAGCGTTTGTCCAGTCGTGACCGAAACTGCTACAACTACGGGAAGCCCAGACACTACTCCAATGAGTGCTCAGCTCCCTACAAACGAAGAGAAGATACACCTCGAAGACGAATCTCAAGGGATGAGTCACCTCACACAGAGAGAAGGAGTAGTGAAGATCGTTATGAATGAAGACACTCACAGAGAGGCAAGGAATCGGAGAAGAAGGACAAATACACCAACATCAGCTCAAGAAGAAGACATCAAGCTCGCGTTGGTGAATGGGTTTGTGGCTCCAAGTCTGACAACCAAGCCGAGAGAAGATACCACTCCAAGTCTAACTATAGTCAAGATGAAGGTGTTGCTGGCATTGCACTTGTTTCCTCCAACTCCTACGACTTATTTGATTTACCAAATGCGGGGTTCGGAAACTTCTTCATGGATAAAAGCCCCAAGGTATCACACTCCGAGTATCTTGATTTTAATAGTGATGAGGATGACTTGTTAGGAGAAGATGACTTGCTCTTTGTTAAAACTAGTGATTGCACTGAAAATGAACTTGCTAATTATCATGCTAGTCAGGAGAAATCGAGTGATGATGATAAGGAAGAGATTGAAGGACTAACTGAAGAATTAAACACTCTTAAGTTAGCTCATGAAACCAGTCTAGAAGATCATAGAGATCTTGCGAGAACTCATGAGAAGCTACGCTTCGAGAAGCTCAATTTGGAGCAGGAATGAGTTCCTAAAAGCAATCACTGATGATCTTCGATAGAAGAGTTCTTATCTAGACAAACGATTACTCTTGTGTACCTTTGTTCCACAAGTTAAACTAAGAACATTAGTAACAAAGGCAAGAAAGTTTCTTCATCTAGTAATAAAAATGTAATGATGTTGTTGCTAGTAACTCTCTTGATTCCACTAATGATTATCTTCGCCAAGTTACACTTGAGCAAGAATTTTTTTTATTGAAAGGGATTTTAGAGAGAGATGTCTTCAAAAGTCTTGCCGAAAGTAAGCAATTTGAGGAAATTGTGCGCAAGCGAGAAGGACATCGGAAGAAACAAGGTGTTGGCTACTTCAACGTCAACGGAGATGTTTGCGAAGAAGGTCCATATTCCATTCCTAAGTTTGTCCTCAGGAGGAGAAGTATGATCATAGTCCTCCTAAAGGAACAAGCTCACAAGATCGCCTTCTACCACAAGACCAAAAGGGCAAGGGAAAGCTTCAAGAGGACATTGACTTATTTGAAGAAGAACACTACTAACACTACTTCATCTAGTGCTACCACAACTCCAAGGATCCCCGTAAAGTTGATGTGGATCCCCAAGAGGAAGAACTATAAAGTTCTTGAGTGGTGACTCTGCCAATGAAATTTACTCTTACTCATTTTGGCAAGAACTATATGCAATCAACCTTAACCATATGCATTAGTTCAAGGAGTCACACATTCCCTCAAAGGTAAGCAAGGAACAAGGTAATTAAGGTATATTTGGGCATAATCCCATATGTATTTCACTCCATGTCCATAGATGTTCTTGCATGTGTTCCTTTTGCTTTGGGACTAACCCATGTAGGTGAGAAGAGTAAGAAACAACAAGGATTGCTCCCAACTCAAGATGATCTTCATCAACATTGAGCATCCACCACTACTTCACCTACTTGAAGTCTTCTACGACAAAACCCAAGGTTAGTTTATCCCTCTTAGGGGGAATGCCATATCAAGGGGGAGCTTCACTCTAAATATTGAGTATAAGCATCTCCTAACGATATGAACACATTAATGCTTTATGTAAAAGTGGTAAGCCCACTTGTGCTTAACGATGAGTATGACCTATGATCAAGTATTCTTACTTGGATCCTAAGTCAATATACTCATATATAGATGACTTTGTCATCGCCCAAGTGCTTGATAGATGCTAGGATGTTTGTGCATGTTCACCATATTTTATCTATCATCTTATTGTGTGAGCATGTTGGTCTGCATATTTTTGCTCATTCAGGGACATATAATTGTTGTTATTTGGCTCTTGATTTATCTTTTGCCAATTGGATGGACAAGAATGCCTAGGACCCTCCTTTAGCAATCTATGCTATCTCATCTTAAGTTCTATTCATGCTTCATAACAAAACTTGAACAAGCACTTGTCGACCCCTCTGTGTAAAGGAGCACTCGGAGTTCCGTATTGTCAAAGGTTGCCTTCCAAAACCTCTTTGTGAATATCGATGAAACCAACCCCACAAACTTGGTTCCACCGAATTCCCAAAGTTGATCCGGGTTTTCAATCTCGGTACCACCAAAATCATCAACACGGTTACACCGAGTTTCCCTATCAATTGACACCAAAGGAACTCGGTGACACCGATTTCATAATTTTGGTGACACCAACAACAAAGGGTATATAACTTCGCGGACCGAACGTTTTGAAACTACCTACTCAAATGTTTTGTTCCCAAACCCTAAGCTGCCGCCGAAGGACCTATGGTCATTGCCTTTGCCTCC
Organism: Hordeum vulgare subsp. vulgare; assembly: GCF_904849725.1. Classification (NCBI taxonomy): domain Eukaryota; kingdom Viridiplantae; phylum Streptophyta; class Magnoliopsida; order Poales; family Poaceae; genus Hordeum; species Hordeum vulgare. The sequence continues at coordinate 372,167,440 of NC_058524.1, read as the reverse complement.
CGAGCACCTCCGCCGTTGGGACTTGCTGCCATCGATGTAATCTTCACCTCTATCGTCGTCGTCGTCGGACCGCCACCAAGGATTTCTTTGTTCAAATTTTTGTACAGAAATGTGATCTTCAGAAAGCTAAAACTAAGGATTTCTTTGTTCAATTTTTTGTAAATTTTATGTGTTTTGTGATACTCAATCCTTCTGCTCTTCTATATCTATTTCATAGGGCTACTTGTCTACTCGTGTGTTGGCTGATTGTCTAATTTGTCTGTTAGGATGTCAGGATGTGACGATAGCCAAAACAACTTCAGGGAAGATGGTCCTGAGATGGACTCCGGCACAAGTCCTAAGAAGACACACTCTGACCCTGGTTCTTACAGCTCCCATGGCTTGCCCAAGGCAGCCACCAGGTAGAGCAAAAAGGCAAGAAAACCCCCCTTGATCATTCCTATATTTCCTATTTCTTTCTCCCTCATGGTTGCATTAAATTTTACTACTGTTGTAGTTAGTTCCTATATCTGCCACATAGCCTGTTTTTGATGAACTACTAATTTAGTCTACCACACACTTTAAACTGCTTAGTATAGGTGGAGTGGTGAACCCCTTTTGACCCATTAGCCTAGTTGCCCCCGCTTTATCGTCGAAGTCTCGATCAACCGATTATCAAGCCATGACCCGTCACAGCACTCACACCCCCCTTAGTTGTATGACGTTGTAGAGCAACTATCGGGTACCGAGGGTGACACCTCTTTACGGACTCCGATGTTAGGTCTGTAGTGTAGTTGATCAACGATGGTTAGCGGAGGGTAATTCCTCCTACGCCAACTTCGATATAGACTCTGTCGTACAACTCATCAAGCGTGGTCTATAGAGAGTGATTCCTCGCTGGTCACCTTGACGGTTACATCGTTTGGAATCCATTGAGAGTGATCCCTTGGATCCCTCTGATGTTACAGCCACACAACTGCTTGACCTTGTTACTGGGAACTTGATGAATGGTATGTTGCGGGTGGACTTCCGCATGGATGCGATGATGAGTTAATTAAAATGCTAATGGATTTGGGTATTTGATCTGAGTTGGTCGGGAGACCTTTTTGCACTAACCTTCACGTGGGAGAAGTTATGGGTACTCGACGTCGTGGTATCAGCATTGGAGTGGCGCACGCCCGAGTGGTCTAGATAAGCATCGTTCTTGAATAAGAGGTGCCAGGACTCACATCGGCCGCCTGCGCAACGTGTAGGAGCGCAATGGGTGATGGGCCCATGAACCCTGCACACTTAGGAGTTAGACCGATGGGCTGGCCTCTCTGTTGAGACTAGATAGGGCCGTGACGTGTTTATTTTCCGAGGCCGGCCATGACCCAGAAATGTGTGTCCGGACAGAGTTTATCAAGCGTGTTGGGTATTGTGGTGCACCCCTGCAGGGATGAAATTAACTATTCGAATAGACGTGTCCATGGTTACGGACGATTTGGAGTTGTGTCCCGATCTTATACAACTACAATTGTTCCTGAACTGGAATGTTGCTCCGGGATTTCTTTCCCGCAGTGAGTCGAGGAAGAATCTCTGGGCATGACCTTTATTAATATTGCTGCAACAATATGACTATTTAAATGTGTTACTTGCTCTACTCCCATCTACTACTGCAAGACCCTAAAGATGCTAGTCTTCGATAGGATTAGTCCCCTCTCTGTATTCTTGCATTGCTGTAGTCAGTCCACATATAACCCTATTCCTTTGATACTGATGCATACTTAGCATAGTTCTGATCTCAATCTTGCGAGTACTTTGGATGAGTACTCACCGTTGCTTTGCTCCCCCTTTTCCCCTTGATTCGATTGCTGCGACTAGATGTTGGAGCCCAGGAGATAGCGTATCCCGCCGATGACGACTGCTACCCTGACGGTGCCGACTACTACGTCGAGGCCGCTGAAGACCAGGAGTAGTTTAGGAGGTTCCCAGGCAGGAGGCCTCGTCTCGTTCGATCGTTGTATCTTTTGTACTAACCTTATCTAAGGCATTATCATGTTTCATGTGTGTACTCAAATATTTGTTGCTCCCGCTGACTCGTGTGTTTATCGAGCTTCTGTATTCTAGCCCTCGAGGCACCTAGCTTGTAATATGAAGCTTGTATGTTTTTATTTGTGTCTAGAGTTGTGTTGTGATATCTTCCCGTGAGTCCTTGAGCTTGGCCGTATGCATTTGCGTGTATGATTAGCGTACAATCAAACCGAGTGCGTCACAAGTTTGTATCAGAGCCGACTGCATATAGGTATCCCCCTTTCCAGCTCCTTGACCGAAGTTGAGTCGAGTATTTTAATTTTTTTACTAACATTGTTGTGTGCCCTATGGGCCCACATATAAATCGGTTGGTATTACTATATTTTACTCCTCTTCTATACTATGGGTTCTAATCTCTCTTCTCTTTTGGGTTAAAGATTTTGCTAACTCTAACATTAGGTTCTCGTATTCACATCGACCACGAGAGCTGGATTATCTACTACTGTTCTTTTGATAATATATTACACACACTCTCATTTGAAATCCTTGAAACTTCCTTTTCAGATGCGTCCTGCAAGACAGATCATGTGCCTAACTATGGCTGTAGATGTGACACGGTACCCGACCATTCTGGTCTACCTCTTGACCAGGCTGGGATATTGCTAGTACCTCGAGTACACTGTGTACGAGGACTTCCGTGAGTACAACTAGTACCCGTACCACACTGAGGTTTGCATCTTTGATCAGACAGACATGTGCACCAACGAGCTCCACACCTTCTACAGTGTTGGGTTGACGATCGATATGGCCGTCCATGATGCTGCCTATATATCTATCACCCACCTCCATGGAGCGTACCCTTGCCAGTAGGAGACTGCCTTCACATACATCCCGTATGCTCCTGATGGGGATGAGACTGGATCTGATCACACTGCCTACACTACTCGCGTTCGGGAGCGCAACGACCGGTCGTACGTCGCTGTGTGTACCCCCTACGCGAGTCGTCGCTACAACCCACATGTTCGGGTGCAATACATAGAAACACTGGATCGTGCCTTCCGAGCTGAGGCTGTGGAGCTATATGCCACGCGTACCCGGCTTTATGACGCGTTGACACAGCTGGAGCCCGCAGTCGATGCGAGGATCCACCCTGCGTACATCCTCCACCCAAGTCAGATAGAGCACCACCAGGCCTTGAGTGGCCTGCTGTTGGAGGTTGTACCACTGCACTTGGACCTCTGCTCCTTGATTCGATGCAGTACAAGCACATGAGTCGCCACGCGATGTAGAATCCTGCCACTAGATTCTACTATCAGGGTCACCATTAGCTACATGGATTTAGCCCTTTTCTCCAACGTTTATGTAGCAATGCTACGTCTCGTTGTTGCATCCCTTCACCACATGCGTGCGTCCCACCTATTGAGTTCAGGTTATCGCCTAGTGAGTCTAGGTTATCGCCAAATTTCGAATTTGTAATCGACGGTCTGTAATCAAACTTATGTATGGGTCTGTATGTCGAACTTGACTACTATGGAATATCTACCACATTTACCTTTCGTCATGCCTGATTACTTCATGAATGACTACATAACCCTATAATTACTTTATGCTAAACTAGCCCTGTTAAATTTTAGCTGGATGGTTAGACCAGCTGGCCACCCGTGTGGCCCCGTAAATGATGCACCACCCCGCCTCCTGAATATATGCCTGGCATGATCCATGAATTTGAACTGAACCGCCAGTTTATGCAAGGGCTCATGGACCAGTTCCCAAGGCCAAACATGAATCAGCAGCAAGTCGTGACCCTCCAAGACTTCTGCCACCTCAATCCTGCGATTTACCACTGCTCGACTCAGCCTCTTGATGATGATGACTGGCTCCATGATATTGCTTATGAGCTGGAGTCTGCCAATGTGCCCCTGGCGAGCTATGTCAGCTTTGTAGCTTATTTTGTGAAGGGTCCCCCTACTCAATGGTGGGACAGTCATGGGCTCTCTCAGCCTGCTGGAACTGTCATCACTTGGACGGAGTTCAAGGCTGCCTTCCGTGCTCGCTACATTCCTCAAGGAATCATGGACCGAAAGAAGCGTGAGTTCCGCAACCTTGTCCAGGGCAACAAAACTGTGGATGCTTATCAGCGGGAATTTCTGGACTTATCCCACTATGCTGAAGAAGACATTGCAACTCATGCATATAGACAGGAGAAGTTCCATGATGGCCTCCACCCTAACATGAAGCTGGCGCTCCTTGTTCAGGACTGTGCTGATTTCGCCACCTTGGTGAACAAGGCCATTCAAGTTGAAACTGGTCTGCACGAATATAAGGATAGCAGCAAGCGCAACCATGGCATGGGTTCATCTTCGAGCTCATCTGCACAGAAGCGGAAGATCTGGATTCCGCACAACATGTATCATGCACCTGCTCCTGCTCCAAGGCCGTCCTATGCTGCATGTCGTCTGCCTCCTCCACCACCTAGCCAGCGGAGGCTTCTAGCTCCACCGTCTCGAGTTCCTCCTTCCCGTCCCGAGGACGGGCTATGCTTCAAGTGTGGCCGTCCAAGTCACCGTGCTAGAGACTGCGGGCAGAATCTGAACTAGCTAGCACTTACCTCAACTGGCAGTGGCAACAATCAGAACCGCAACAACAATGCCAAGCTTTCTTATGTTCACGGTCAGGCCAAAAACATTGATATGGGTCAAGCTCAAGACCAGCCTGCTACCGTGATGGGTACACTTCTCGTTAACTGAGTACCTGCTTCTGTATAGTTTGATACAGGAGCATCACATTCTTTCTTGTCAAATTTTGCATTCATGCATGGCATTAAGTACGAACAAATGAACATCCTGATAGTGGTAAACACCCTCGCGGGCCAATGTTGACCCTCCATGGTCTGCCCCAACGTCCCCGTTGAAACAAAAGGATTGGAATTCCTTGCCTCTCCACATGTTACTTAATTCTTCCAACATTGACCTCATAATGTGAATGGACTGGTTGAAATCTCATACGGCTTCAATCGTTTGTGCCACCAAAACCGTCCACCTCCTACACCCTTCAAATGAGTTAATAAGCTACAATGCTCATCTCGTTTGAGATGCTAAGGAACGGCTAAGGCACAAAGGTGTCAAACTCCTCTGAATTGGTCAGAAACTGGGGAACGATCACTCTTCGGTCCGAATATTATCCAACATGCCGAAGATCAAGTCTGCATTATTCATGAGAATCTAAAGGCTGCTTCGTCTCGGCAGAAAAGTCAGTATGAACGTCCTCACCAAGTTATGGTCTATCAACCTGGCGAAATGGCTTATCTTCGGGTCACACCAATGAGAGGTGCACACCGTTTTGGGATCAAGGGGAAGGTAGCTCCTCGCTATATTGGTCCTTTCATTCTTCTCGAAAGGCATGGAAAATTAGCTTATTGATATGTCTCCATTGTATCTACTTTTCCAAACTATTTTGCCCTTGTTTTGGACTCTAATTTGCATGATTTGCATGGAACTAACCCGGACTAATGCTGTTTTCAGCACAATTGCCAGGGTGTCGTTTTTGCGCAGAAATAAAAGTTCTCGGAATGACCTGGAAATAGACGAGGATTTTTTGTGGATTATATAAAAAATATTGGCGCAAGAATCAACCGGAGGCATGGAGCGAGGAGCCCACAAGACCAGGATGCGCGGGCCCCCCTGGCCGCGCCTAGCAGGCTTGTGGGGCCCTCGGGACTCCGCCGCCTCCAACTCCAGCTCTATTTAGTCCCTTTCGTCCGGAAATAAATCAAGGAGGAGAGTTCATCGCGTTTTACGATACGGAGGCGCCGCCACCACCTGTTCTTCCTCTAGAGGGCAGATCTGGAGTCCGTTCTGGGCTCCGGAGAGGGGAGATCGTCGCCGTCGTCATCACCAACCTTCCTTCATCGCCAATTCCATGATGCTCTTCATCGTTCGTGAATAATCTGATCGTAGGCTTGCTGGATGGTGATGGGTTGGATGAGATCTATCATGTAATCGAGTTAGTTTTGATGGGGATTGATCCCTAGTATCCACTATGTTCTGAGATTGATGTTGCTACTACTTTGCCATGCTTAATGCTTGTCACTAGGGCCCGAGTGCCATGATTTCAGATCTGAACCTATTATGTTCTCGTCAATATATATGTGTTCTTGATCCTATCTTGCAAGTTGTAGTCACCTACTATGTGTTATGACCCGGCAACCCCGGAGTGACAATAGCCGGAACCACTCCCGGAGATGACCATAGTATGAGGACTTCATGTATTCACTAAGTGCTAATTTGTTGTTCCGGTTCTCTATTAAAAGGAGAACCTTAATATCCCGTAGTTTCCATTAGGACCCTGCTGCCACGAGAGGGATGGACAATAGATGTCATGCAAGTTCTTTTTCCTAAGCATGTATGACTATATACGGAATGCATGCCTACATTACATTGATGAACTGGAGCTAGTTACATATCTCCCCATGTTATAAATGTTGCATGATGAATGTCATCCGGCATAATTATCCATCACCGGTCCAATGCCTACGAGTCTTTTCCTACTGGTCCTTGCTACGTTGCTTTTCCACTATTGCTGTCACTTCTGCCACTGTTGCTACTGTTACCGCTACTGCGGTCACTGCTGTTATTGTTACCGTTGCTACTGTTGGTATCACACTACTTTGCTACTGAAACTTTGCTGCAGATACTAAGTCTTTCAGGTGTGGTTGAATTGACAACTCAACTGTTAATACTCGAGAATATTCTTTGGCTTCCCCTTGTGTCGAATCAACAAATTTGGTTTGAATACTCTACCCTCGAAAACTGGTGCGATCCCCTATACTTGTGGGTTGTCAAGACTATTTTCTAGCGCCGTTGCCGGGGAGGCCTAGCACTATTCTCTGAGTCACTTGGGATTTACGTCTACTGATCACTATGAGGAATCCGAGAGATCCAAAAACTAAAGTCTTGCTCTCAACTACGAGGACATGTAAGGAACTGCCATCTAGCTCTGCACTTGATTCACCTTCAGTTATGAGTAAGTTTGCGACACCACCTCCTGCTAGAAATTTTGATATGTCGCCTGTGCTTGATGATGCTACTTCTGCTATCCATGATGCTTGTGATGATGCTTGATGCACAAATTGCTAGAGTTGCTGCTGAATGTGATGATACTTCTGAGACTGTTGAAATTATTGAAGTAGAACCTGCTATTTCACCTGTTAGAACTAGCTCTCCTAGATATGAATTGCGTGATATACCCGAGGGTTATGTTATGGAGGGAGAGATAGATGAGGACTTTCTTGCTTGTAAGGATAGCTATGATCTTGAGAAATTACTGTGCAAGTGGAAAGAAAAATCTTTGAACGCTAGGATGAAATACGACCCGAAGTTTGCTACTTCGCCTATCTTTATGACCGATAAGGATTATGAATTCTTTGTCGACCCTGAGTTAATCACTCTGGTTGAATCTAGTCCTTTTCAAGGTTATGAGTCTGAAATGGTGGTAGCACATCTTACTAAGCTCCACGATATAGCGACCCTATTCACGAGTGAGGAAAAGATCCGCCACTACTATATCCTTAAGCTGTTTCCTTTTTCGCTAAAGGATGATGCTAAGACTTGGTTCACTTCTCTTGCTCCTGGTTGTGTGCGTTGTCCCCAGTATATGATCTACTACTTCTCTGAGAAATATTTTCCTGCCCATAAGAAACAAGCTGCCTTGCAGGAAATATATAACTTTGTGCAAGTTGAAGAAGAGAGTCTCCCACAAGCTTGGGGGAGGCTTGTCCAGTTGCTGAATGCTTTGCGTGATCACCCTCTTGAGAAGAATGAAATATGTCATATCTTCTATAATGGACTAACCGATGCTTCTAGGGACCACCTAGATAGTTGTGCTGGTTGTGTTTTCAGGGAACGAACTATGGAACACGCTGAGATTCTATTGAATAATATCTTGTGCAATGAGAATGCTTGGACTATTCCCGAACCACCTCCGAAGGCAACTCCGAAGAAAAGAGGTATCCTACTCCCCAGTCCTGAAGATATGCAAGAAGCTAAGAAATCTATGAAAGAGAAGGGCATCAAATCAAGATGTCAAGAATCTACCACCTATCGAAGAGATCCATGGTCTTGATAACCCGACACAAGTAGTAGAGGTAAATTCTCTCCGTAGATTCAATGAGAGTGATATTCCTTTTGATAAACCTGCTAGCTTATGCCTAGATGAATTTGATAACTTTGTTGCCAAACAACAAAGTTTCAATGATTATGTTAGCAGACAATTAGAACAGAATGCTCGTACGCTTGGTCATTTAAGTGCTTGTGTGGATAGAAATGTCAATGATCTTAAGCTTTTGAGTAAACGTGCCTCTATGATTACTACTCAAGTAGAACAAGTACTTAAGGCTCAAAATGACTTGCTCAATGAGCCGAATGACAATTCTGTTAGAGTCGTCACTAGAGGTAGTAGAATGACCCAAGAACCTTTGTATCCTGAGGGCCATGCTAAGAGAATTGAGCAAGATTATCAAGGAGTTAGCACTGATGCACCTAGTCATCCTAGGAAGAGAAAGAAAGATGATGGGAACTTGCATGCTAGCAACCCTATTGCTATTACACCCGAGAATCCAAACGATGTCTCTGTTTCTGATGCCGAAACACAATCTGGTGATGAACATGAGCCTAATGATAATATCGATAGTGGTGTTCACGATGATGCTCAACCTAGCAATGATAAGGATGTGGAGATTGAACCTAGTGTTGATCTTGATAACCCACAACCTAAGAATAGGAGATACGATAAGAACGATTTCATTGCTAGGAAGCATGGTAAAGAAAGGGAACCATGGGTTCAGAAACCCATGGCCTTTCCTCCCAAACCATCCAAGAAAAAGGATGATGAGGATTTTGAGCGATTTGTTGAATGATTAGACCCGTCTTTCTGCAAATGCGTTTGACAGATATGCTCAAAATGTCTCCTTATGCTAAGTACATGAAGGATATTGTGACTAATAAGAGGAGGATACCTGAGGTTGAGATTTCCACCATGCTCACTAATTACACCTTCAATGGTGGAACTCCTAAGAAACTCGGTGATCCCAGAGTGACCACTATACCATGCTCCATTAAAGGAAACTATGTTAGAACTGCTTTATGCGACTATGGAGCCGGTGTTAGTGTTATGCCTCTCTCTCTTTATCATAGGCTTGAATTGGATAAGTTGACACCCACTGAAATCTCCTTGCAAATGGCCGACAAATCAACTGCATTCCCTATCGGCATTTGCGAGGATGTGCCTGTTGTGGTTGCTAACGTTACTATCTTAACAGACTTTGTTATTATGGATATTCCCGAGGATGATGCCATGGCGGTCATCCTCGGAAGACCCTTTTTAAATACTGCAGGGGCTGTTATTGATTGCAATAAAGGCAATGTCACTTTCCATGTCAATGGTAATGAGCATACAGTGCACTTTCCAAAGAAACAATATCGAGTACATTGCATCAATGCTATTGAAAAAACTTCATCGATTCTTATTGGGAGCTTTGAATGCCCTATACCTACTGTTAAGATGAAGTATGATTTGGTTGTTGGGGATATGCACATCCCCATTGAGGTAACCTAGTGACTATTCGAAAATTCTCCGGTTTTATGCGAGTCAGAAAAAGTTTGTCAAGGAGACTTGATCAACCTCATTGACGGATTTCTTTTGATGACCATGAGATGGATGAATCTAGGAGTCACAACCCTCTGTTCCAAACCTTTACCCTCGGTTTCTTAGAATAAAAATGATAGATTTAGCTTTAGTTTCTCCTGTTTTCTGCTTTTTGCGTCCCATAGAAAAGTGTCGCGAAAATAAAAGTTCTTCAAATGCCCTGAAAATGAAGTATGATTTTTTCTGGAATTTTTGAAAACTTCTGAGACAAAGAGCTAGTCAGGGGGATGCACCAGTGAGCCACAAGGCCAGGAGGCGCGGGCACCCCCTGGCCGCACCTACCAGTCTTGTGGGGCCACGTGGACCCCCTCCACTTATTCCAGCTCCCATCTCCTTCTCCCACCTCCAGAAAAATTCATTCTACAGCTCAAACCCGTGTTCTTGCTCTTCTTGCTGCGATTTTCGATCTCCTTGTGCAAAGCCCCATTCACCAAACTGTTTTGGGGGAATTGTTCCTTGGTATGGTACTCCTCCATTGGTCCAATTAGTTTTTTCTCTAGTGCCTTATTCGTTGCGTATTATTGCTGCCTTGGTGACCCTGTTCTTGAGCTTTGCATGCTAATTTTAGCTGGTCCCAAGTAGTTTTGACGCGTGATATGGCCTCTAGGCATTTGAAGGAGTAGTTGCTATGAGTTTTGTTGAGCCTTATTCACTTTTCCTTTGAGTCACGAAAAATTTCAGAAATTTTCAGAGAAAGGAAACGGAAAAGATGAGGAGGTTCCTAAGAGTCTCTTCAAGCCGTGACCCCAAGGGTGATGAAAATGAGAAGAAGAAACCCAAGTATCCGATCCCCCGAGTTGCAGAAGTTCGAGCATGCGAGTGGCCAAGCGATGTGTTCTTACGTGCCGCCGGTCTTTATGAGGATTTTTATTACTTGGTGGAGAACACAGGCTTTACCGCTTTCGTTGAAGATAAGTGTCCACAATACCTCCTCCTCACTAATATTTTCGTGCAAAGATTTAATTTCTATCCAAGGAAGAACCCTCCTATGGTTGAATTCAAGCTATATGATATGCTCCAGTGCATGTCAATTCAGGATTTTTGCAATGTTTGCAAATTACCTTATGTAGGGGATATTCATGAACCTCGTCCACGGGACTTGGAGGCTTTCATATATACTATTGCTGTAGGAGAGGAGAGAGGAGTATCTTGCGCTAGAGTTGCTAGCATACATTTTCCCGTGCTTCGGTATTTCTCTCTATTCGTGGGAAAATGTTTGCTTGGCCGTGGGAAAGCTGGGGCTCTTAGCTCCCCAGATCTTGCTGTATTGCGCGAAGCTCTTTATAATGATAAAACTTATAGCTTGGGCGCTATAGTGGCTAAACGGTTGAACATGAACCGTACTAAAGGCACTATTTATGGAGGTATGTATGCTACCCGTCTTGCTAGACATTTTGAGATACCTATTAGGCTACACGAGGAAGAAAAGATGCTTCTTCCCGAGAGATATCTAGATTATGATAGCATGGTTCGCCATGACTTTCTTGATAAAGATATAAATAAGAGGATGACTTATAACCTGATATTTAGTCTGGGTACTCATGAGACTATTACTTTGCCCTCTCCTTCTTTGTTCAATCTTCATCTAGGCAGGTACATTATTATGCCCTCGGACATCTACGCATATTGGGGCATAGGACCACCACAATTGCCCGTGCCCGAGCTACGAGTCGAGTACCAGACGCCAGTTTATCAATGGGAGCTAGAGGAGGTCACCCAGCAGTGGTACCCTCAGTACACTCTGGAGTATCCCAGAGATGATTACTTCCCACCTTGGGAGTAGACCAACTTAGATCAAAAGCCTAAACTTGGGGGAGTACGTGTTTCTCACCGACTTTATATTCTTGCTCACACTTTCACTTTGATAGTCGTTGTTCACACCTTGCCACTGCATCATCCATGCTAGTTTATTTCTTTGTCTCACTTTCTTCTCGTGTGTTCGTTTAGATTGAGAAAACCCAAAAAGATTTCCCGTTCTTCTTTTGCTTGTTGGGAGCTTTCCTGTGTCAATAGTTTTTTTTGGGTCAAGGTAGAAGACCATGGTTACAATGTTTAGTGGCTCTCGCATGCATATCTATTTATCTGTCAAAGTGCCATATTACTTTGTCTTCTCCTTTGTGTTTGCTTGCAGATTCCAGCGTAGTCCAATGCACGGGCACTCTTATTATTGTTCACATCATTAAGTCATGCAAGTGAAAGGCAATAATGACGATATATGATGAAGTGACTGTGCCTGGAAAAGCTGGTATGAACCCGATCTATTTTGTTTTTGTAAATATGACTAGCTCATCGTTCCTAATTCAGCTTTGTTGTGAGAGAAACATGTTTGCAATGACAACTTAGAGATCATAGTTTCCGATGCCATGCTTAATTCGCTAGGAGCTTATAATGGTGTGTCTAGGATGCCAACATGAATTTTGAGATGATTATGATGTAGTAGGATAGGATGGTATCCTCCTTTGAATGATTCAAGTGGCTTGGCTTGGCGCATGTTTACGCATGTAGTCGAAACAAAATCAACATAGCCTCTATGATATTCATGTTTATGGCGATTTATGTCCTACTCATGCTTGCACTCAATGTTGGTTAATTTCAATGCATTTTGATGACTGTTGTCGCTCTTTAGTTGGTCGCTTCCCACTCTTTTGCTAGCCTTCACTTGTACTAAGCGGGAATACTGCTTGTGCGTATACTTCCATAAACCCAAAGTTGTTCCATATGAGTCCACCATACCTACCTATATGCGGTATCTACCTGCCGTTCCAAGTAAATTTGCATGTGCCACTCTCTAAACCTTCAAGTAATAATCCGTTTTGCATGCCCGAACTGCTCATGTGGTGACAAGGGGCGATCAACATCTTCCGTGCTAGGCATGTTATCCTCGATATGTGTTTATTCCATATCACTCACGAGAAAGGGGCTGGTAATTGGAATGCCCAGTTCCATGCTCAAATCGAAAAGATAATTGCAAACAAAACTCTCCCTGGATTGTTGTTGGTATGGACGGCACCCGAGTATTCGGCTAGCCGTGGAGTGTGATTGATCGGTGGTGGGGGAGTCAAAACTTTACTTTTCTATTTGGGAACCGCCTATAGTATGTGTAGCATGGAAGATGGTGAAAACTCTTGGTCATCATGTTGACAATGAAAGCATGCCACCCAAAATTATTTATCTCTATCTTCAAAGCTTGAGCTCTGGCACCTCTCCAAATCAATGCTTCCCTCTGCGAAGGGCCTATCTATCTATGTATATGTTGAGTCATCCTCTTCTTATAAATGCACCAATTAGAGAGCACCTTCGTCATTTTTATGCTTTTCTTTTAATTGTTATTGAGTATGACTATGACTGGATCTTCTTTGCCATGAATTACAATGTTCAGTCAGCCCTTGGTCTTTGAAGGTGCTCTGAATTTATGTTTTGCGGTCTCAGAAAGAGCTAGCGAGATACCATGTGTTCATATTGCTTCATGATTGTTTTCATTGAAGTGTTGACTCGCTAGTTGATTATGCCATTGATATGAGTTTACCATGAGACCTAAATGTCACTACTTATATGGTTTGCTTATGATCTTGCTGGAAATCTGAATATGAGTTAGACATAATTGCAACAATAAGATCAAACACAGTTCGTAAAAGTTTTTCTTTTGTCTCTTTCAATTTGTCAACTGAATTGCTTGAGGACAAGCAAGGCTTTAAGCTTGGGGGAGTTGATATGTCTCCATCGTATCTACTTTTCCAAACTCTTTTGCCCTTGTTTTGGACTCTAATTTGCATGATTTGAATGGAACTAACCCGGACTAACGCTGTTTTCAACAGAATTGCCATGGTGTTGTTTTTGCGCAGAAATAGAAGTTCTCGGAATGACCTGGAAATTTACGAGGATTTTTTGTGGAATATATAAAAAATACTGGCGCAAGAATCAACCGAAGGCGTGGAGCGAGGATCCCACAAGCCCTGGAGGCGCGGGCCCCCCTGGCCGCGCCTAGTAGGCTTGTGGGGCCCTCGGGACTCTGCCGCCTCCAACTCCAGCTCTATCTAGTCCCTTTCGTCCAGAAAAAAAAATCAAGGAGGAGAGTTCATCGCGTTTTACGATACGGAGGTGCCGCCACCACCTGTTCTTCCTCTTGAGGGCAGATCTGGCGTCAGTTCTGGGCTCCGGAGAGGGGAGATCGTCGCCGTCGTCATCACCAACCTTCCTTCATCGCCAATTCCATGATGCTCTTCATCGTTCGTGAGTAATCTCATCGTAGGCTTGCTGGAAGGTGATGGGTTGGATGAGATCTATCATGTAATCGAGTTAGTTTTGATGGGGATTGATCCCTAGTATCCACTATGTTGTGAGATTGATGCTACTACTTTGCCATGCTTAATGCTTGTCACTAGGGCCCGAGTGCCATGATTTCAGATCTGAACCTATTATGTTTTCATCAATATATATGTGTTCTTGATCCTATATTGCAAGTTGTAGTCACCTACTATGTGTTATGACCCGGCAACTCCGGAGTGACAATAGCCAGAACCACTACCGGAGATGACCATAGTATGAGGAGTTTATGTATTCACTAAGTGCTAATGCGTTGTTCCGGTTCTCTATTAAAAGGAGAACCTTAATACCCCGTAGTTTCCATTAGGACCCCACGGCCACGGGAGGGATGGACAATAGATGTCATGCAAGTTCTTTTCCCTAAGCACGTATGTCGATATACGGAATGCATGCCTACATTACATTGATGAACTGGAGCTAGTTACATATCTCCCCATGTTATAACTGTTGCATGATGAATGTCATTCAGCATAATTATCCATCACCGATCCAATGCCTACGAGTCTTTTCCTACTGGTCCTTGCTTCGTTACTTTGCCACTACTGCTGCCACTTCTGCCACTGTTGCTACTGTTACCGCTACTGCTGTCACTGCTGTAACTATTACCGTTCCTACTGTTGCTATCACACTACTTTGCTACTGAAACTTTGCTGCAGATACTAAGTCTTTCAGGTGTGGTTGAATTGACAACTCAACTGCTAATACTCGAGAATATTCTTTGGCTTCGCCTTGTGTCGAATCAACAAATTTGGGTTGAATACTCTACCCTCAAAAACTGTTGCGATCCCCTATACTTGTGGGTTATCACTTATCAATTGGAACTACCGGCGAACCTTTCTCGGGTTCACGTTGTCTTCGATGTGTGAGAGCTCCGCCGCTGCTTCAAATATACTGTTCGAGTAGTGGATCATGATATACTTGAGCTGCAACAAGACCTCTCTTATAAAGAGTATCCGATCTGCATTCTCGATTAGGCTGAAGGTCAGACTCGACGCAAGGTCACCAAGTTCCTTAAAGTGTAGTGGTCAAATCATTCTGAAGATGAAGCCACTTGGGAACGCGAGGATCATCTTCGTGATGAATACCCGGAGCTCTTTCCTTCTACCTCTTAATTCTCGAGACGAGAATTTTTATTAGTAGGGGAGAGTTGTGATATCCCCGGATTATGCTATAGTGATCATTGTAATTAAGCTACAGTGATGACCATGATCAATGCCTAATCATTTTGCTAAAGAGTTCTTTATTACTTTAAACTTTGTATCTCATTTCAAACTTCTATTGAAATTTAAAATTCAATTAATAAGTGGTATAAATATTTTTTCAAGCATGAAAACAAAAGCATGCTTAGGTTGCCAAATAATTCCAAAGTATTTACAAAATTGAAACCAACATTTTACGAGATACTTTAATTCCTCAAAACAATTAAAACCGGGCCAAAACGATTATTAAATGCCCTTTTGCATTTACCGTATTTAATAAAATTCTAAACCCTCCCAAAAACATGTGTGGCATGATATAGAATCACATTAAAAAATGTGGGGAAAGTCCCATATTTTTATAAAAGTAATTTAGGCACTAAAAATAAAATAGAATAATCAACTAAAAGAAAATAATAAAATTACATAAAAAAGGAAAACCCCTCCCCGTAGCTAGCCTAGCTGGGCCTTGGCCCATTCGGCCTACACACCGACCCCTATACCCTCAGGGGAATAAACCCCCCACTCCTCCTATAACCCTAACCCCTCCCACTCTCTCCCCTCACCCCATGGCCCTCTCCCCCTTGCCGCGCCCTGCCTCCACCCTCCTCGACTGCCCCTTCCCCCGCGCCGGCCAGATTCGGTGGCTGCCGGCCACCTCCGACGCCCCGCAGGCCTCTGGTCGCCCTCTCCGGCGTCGTGCTGCACAACCTCACCAACGCTGACCCTCCCCGGGGTGTCCCATCGCCCCTGCGCACCTTGCCATCGCCGCCCCGCGCCACCCCGGCCACCTCCGGCGACCACCATCGGCGCCCCTCCCTCGCCACATCCTCAACTCGCTCCCCAGGCCGCTGCTCCACTACAACCGCCGGTGAGGCACCGACCACCCCCTCATCTCCTCTCCCGTTCTGGCGACCCCCGACCACCACAGCTCCACATCCGGACCCTACTCCCCGGCTCGCCCACACCAGCGCGCCACGCGTCCGGCTCTAACAACGCCCCCGATTTGAACGAACACCGCGCTCGCACCCTTCTTAGCCCCGCCGCTGTGACTCCCCCTCAACCTGCTGGCTTCCGTCCACCACATGCCCCAGCTGCGACCACCACACGGGCCTCGCCCCACCCCCTTTAATTAAATTGTTTAATTGCTAATTAAACTATTTAAAAAGTGAGTATGACGTATGGGACCCACTAGTCAGAGTTGACAAGTGAACTAAGACTGTTGAGTGCAGGTGCGAGCATGACATAATGTTGATGTCAGAAATGAATATTTGAATTAAAGTAAATTTATTTAATTTCTAAATATTAGTAAAACTTTAACAATTAATATAAAATAATCAGTAATCCAGATGGAAATATTTTGTACATGAAAGTTGATCAGAAAAACGAGATGAACCCGAATATGATGTCCGTTCGTGTGTCATGCATCTCTATCATAGCGAACATGGAAATTTTCCATCCGTTTCACCTGTTTGGTAGTAGTTAGAGACCCCGAAAATATCGTCAGATATTTTCCCGATCCGTCTATGACGGGTGATACCGCGTTAGCTCATGCCTAGCCCTACATATTGCCATGTCATGCTTCCCCCTCTTCTTACCGATAGACCCCGAGACTCACACTGCTACCGGATACGACTACCCTCCTGACGATCAACCCTTTGCCACAAAGCAACAAGGCAAGCAAACCACCCTTGATCATTCCTATATCGCCTATTTCTTTCTCCCTCAAGCTTGCATTAGATTTTACTACTGTTGTAGATAGCTCTTATATCTGCTGCATAGCCTGTTTTTGATGAACTGCTAGTTTACTCTACCACACTTTAACTTCTTAGTATAGGTGGAGTAGTGATCCCCTATTGACCCATTAGCCCAGTTGGCCCCGCTTTATCATCGAAGTCTCGATCAACCGATCGACAAGCAATGACCCGTCATAGCACTCACACCCCTTAGTTGTACGACGTCGCAGAGCTAATATCGGGTACCGAGGGTGACACATCGTTACGTACTCTGATGTTAGCTCTGTAGTGTAGTTGACCGGTGGTGGTTCTCGTAGGGTGATACCTCCTACGCCACCTTCGATAACGACTCTATTGTACAACCCATCAAGTGTGGTCCATCGAGGGTGATTCCTCGCTGGTCACCTTGATGGTTACATCGTTCAGAATCCATCGAGGGTGATACCTCAGATCCCTTTCATGTTACAGCTACAGAGCTACTTGACCTTTTTACTAGGAACTTGATGAATGGTGTGTTGCGGGTGGACTCCCGCGTGGATGTGGCGATGAGTTAATTAAAATGCTAATGGATTTGGGTTTTGATCTGAGTTGGTGGGGAGACCTTTCCCGCACTAACCTTCACGTGGGAGAAGTTATGGGTACTTGACGTCGTGGTATTAGCAGAAGGTCTTCAGACATCAGCATCGGAGTGGCACGCGCGCGAGTGGTCTGGATAAGCATCATTCTTGTATAAGAGGTGCTAGGACTGACATCGGCCGCCTTCGCAATGTGTAGGAGTACAATGGGTGATGCGCCCATGAACCCTGCGCACTTAGGAGTTAGACCAGCGGGCTAGCCTCTCTGTTGAGCCATGACGCAGGAAAGTGTGTCCGGCCAGAGTTTATCAAGCGTGTTGTGTATTGTGGTGCACCCCTGCAGGAATGAAATTAACTATTTGAATAGCCGTGTCCACGGTTACAAGACGATTTGGTGTTGTGCCCCGATCTTATACAACTACAATTGTTACTTAAATGGAATGTTTCTTCGGGATTGCTTTCTCCCATGAAGTCGAGGTAGAATATCTCGGCGTGACCTTAGTTAATATTGCTGCAACAATATGACTATTTAAATGGGTTACTTGCTCTACTCTTTTCTACTGCTGCAAGACCCTGAAGATGCTAGTATTCGGTAGGATTAGTCTCCTCTCTCTATTCTCACATTGTTGCAGTCCGTCCATATATAACCCCATTCCTTTGATAGTGATGCATACATAGCATAGTTCTAATGTTAGTCTTGCGAGTACTTTGGATAAGGTTTAATGCCCCAAGTGTGTAACCTTCCTCTTTTGGAACCCTCTTCTTGTGGGTCCACCTTGTCTTGGGCATGAGAGCTATCTATGCTATGATTTCATGTGATGTCACTTGTATTTCTTCCTTGCATGCATGCATGCCATATCATATCATCCCATGTGTCATGTGTTGTTGCTTTGTGGTGAGATGATTTCATGTGTTGCTTGTGATCTTATGTGGTGATGTGAGATGTGAACCTTGTGTGGAGATTGCATTGTGATAATAGGAATAGTGCCTTGTGTTTTGCTTAGGTTTTAAAAACCCTTCCCTCTCCCTTTTATTCCAAGCTCAAGATTCACTTCTTCCTTTCCTGTTTTAAAAATGCCCATGTTTTAGGTTGTTTTGAGATGGATGTGGAGATGTGAAGTTGCTGATTTGGATAGGTGTTTAAATGGAGCAAACAAATACAAAACAGCCCCAATAATGTTGTTTTGTAAATATTTATTTGCCTCTAATATTTGTTTTCCACTTTATTTAAATAGGTCATATATTTCCATGACCAGGGGGTATTTTTGTTTGATTTTATCCCCAGTATATTTTTCTGTGCTTTATTTCTTCTCTGGTTTTCCTGTAAATAGGAATAGGCTCCAGGGATTTGTTTTTCTCTATGTTGTGTCACTGGTGGGCTTACTCCCGCATAGCGTGGCCCAACTCCTACTCTCCCCATGCTAGCCCAACTCCCACGTCCCTCCTCCCTCCTTCAGACGTCGTCTACACCCCTCTGCACCTTTCCGTCAAGCTTGCCGAGAGAGATGCAGGCGCCGTGAGGCACAACCGTCGAGGACCCCCCTTATAACTCGGGCGTCCGTGCCTCCCCTCTTCTAGGGTTCCCCCTCTTCCCCATCCGCGCCACCACCTCTCTCCATCCCTCTCCTTCTCCCCCAAGGTAAGCCTCTGCAGTTCAGATCAGAGAGAGGAGAGAGCATCGCCGGCGTCTACCCCCGCCCCTGCATCCACGTTCTCCGACGCGGCCGCCATGTCCAGGAGCTCGGGAAGGCTCCCCGCGCCCCATTCCCGACCTCGGTGAGTCCGGGGAACGCCCACATCGACGTCCAGGAGCTCTCCATCGCCTCGGCCCCGGAGTTCTTCTATGTCTTCCTCGGTTCTACGTCGGCTCTGCAGCAGGGGCTTCTTCCGAGCGTCTTCTTCCCCTCCGGCTTCTCCTCCAAGCAGCTTCGGCTTCTCCTCTTCCTTCCCTAGGTGAGGGATCTCTCCTACCTCCTTCGTCCACGCTTGGATCAGCCTAGAGGACGCCAGAGTTCTCTGTCAGGGAGTAGACCTCGCGTGTTGATGTGTGTTGCTGTGTGCTTGGGTGCGTGCTCGTGTAGTAGCGCGGCAGCGTGTAGGCTAGCGCGGCATAGTAGTCGTGCAGTAGTAGTAGGGGTGTTTCCCCTCGTGGTGCAGCAGCAGCAGCACGGCGTCCCTCCTATCGTCGACGACTCTGTGTGCCCAAGCAGAGCACCAGGCGCTCATGTTATTTTACCTTGTTTCAGTTCCCTCCTCTATCAGACGTCCGAATCGTAGCGCAGTGGCATGAGCAGTGTGTGTACTCGTGAGCTCGTGGGATCGAGTCCCGGGGGGCACTCCCCCCTTTTTGCATTATATTTCTGGCAATAGTGTAGCGCAGCAGGGCAGCTTACCCTGCTCTATGTCCCTGTTCTGTCGAGCACCAGTTCGATAGCAGGGTGGTTGAGTGCATTGTAGTGTTCCACGGGGTACAGGGTTCGAACCCAGTGCCTCCCCTTTTCCTTTTCCTTTGCTTTCTTTTATTTTCTTTTGCTGATTTGTTATCTAAGCTGCCCAGCTTATTGTAGCATTGTATTTTTTTTCTTCCTTGTTGTTTCCCCTTTCCTGCCTAGTTTAGAAGTGGTGATGTTATACGCATGGTGTAGGTTTGTGATGGTGTGGGTGTGTGGTGACACACATACAAGTGGTTTGTGGTGCATGTGTGTGTGCATCTCACACACATGGACTAGGGTTCGTGTGCACTTGGTGATGTGGGTGTGTATGTGTGTGTAGATAGTTAGTCATTGGTGTGTGATTGTTTGCTCTAGTAGTGCATGTTTTGATTTTCATGTGTATGATGTTCTATTGTAGAGAAGCATGTGTAGGTTATGTTGTATGTATGCATGTGTAGATCCATGTGTGGGTGTGTACCTTGTGGGTGTCATGGCACTAGGTGGTGTTCCCTTGTAGTGCTTATGTGAGTGCCATGTGGGAATTAGTTCTATATAGCATGTGTAGATGTGTTTTGCTTGTGCTAGTGTTATTTGTGTGAGAATGGAGATGTGCTATGGCACACATGCATGGGGTCTAAACCCTCATGCCACCATTGGCCATGTGTGAGAGTTCATATGCATAGGTAGGTTTTGTTATAGTGAA
The DNA here is from genome assembly GCF_904849725.1 of Hordeum vulgare subsp. vulgare. Taxonomy (NCBI): domain Eukaryota; kingdom Viridiplantae; phylum Streptophyta; class Magnoliopsida; order Poales; family Poaceae; genus Hordeum; species Hordeum vulgare. Next base: position 372,146,782 of record NC_058524.1, on the reverse strand, counting down.
TAGCACATGTGATGATGCACTATTCACTATATATGATTCTATGTAGATTACAATTCCTAGTTTGTGCCCACTTGTTCCAAGCAAGTGCATATGTTTTATATATGATTTTGGGGTAGAAAGATCCCAGGAATCCATTGGTGAAGTCATTTTTTCCTTTGGAACATCTTCTGGAAATGACATATTTCAGATTTGTTCTATGTTTAGAGCTTGGTTCCATGTGATGCGGTGAGCCCAAGGGTTTGTTTCTTGGTTGTGGTAGTAGAGGGTGACCCCCACTACCACATGTTGGTTTCATTTCATGCTTAGGAAGTCATGAGTGCAAGTTGTGCCCATTCAAAATAGGCATGTGGCTGAAATTCTAGATTAGTGAAAATCACTAAGTCTGAGAATCCGTTTATATTTTCTTCTCCTGTTGATGAGCTTCTGCAGGTCAACGTGTTGTGATTTAGACTTAGCTTTCAACTGGAAAGTTGAAGCTTATATGTTTTTCTAGCTCCCTGTAAATTTTCATTCCAGTTGGAGTCCTCTAGATATTGTTTTGACTGCTGTCAAAAAGCTTCAGAGCATAGACAGAAAGTGAGAATCTGGAATTTTCCCTAAGTGCCTGAAATCTGATATTTTTGGGCAAGTTTGCAGCTGTGTAACTTTCTGGGTTTAACTCCTTTGTGTGATATTTTTGCTTGTGCTTGTAGTAATCTTGGACAGCTACAACCACATATCTTATTTGGCATATTTAGGTGGCTGTAGGTGCTTTGCATGTAGCTCACAAGGTGCTATGATGCAGTTTATGGCAGTTTGTGTAGTTTTGGTATTTTTATGTTTGTGTGTGCTTAGATGATGGTGTGGTGTTCTTCTTTGCTCCACCCCATCCATGTTTTTTTATGTCTTGGCTACCTGTAAATACCAGAGTTGAGCCATTGGAGTGTGTGGTGATGAATTTGACACGTAGGGCTTCATTTCTTGTTTCGTTGTTTCCGTTGATCCGTAGCTCCGATTTTAATGTTCTTTATATGCTTTTGCATCGTTTTCACGAGACGCATCTGATCATGTCATTATCATGCATGTAAAGATAGCTTAGGAGGCAGTTCTGTCCAGGAACATGTATTTACTTCCCATGCTTGTGCTAGTAATAGAAATAGTGATGCATGCTCATATTCATCTCATGCATCATGTGCTTGTTGCATCTTCAGGTGCTGTTGTTCATTGGATGTTATTCTTATGTTGGGTAGCACCAGGATCGGAGAACGAGTACGTGGATTCGGGAGAGTACATGCAGGACGATCAAGAACCGTTCCAAGCTGAGGATATCACACGCAAGATGATATGACCTTGATCCCATCTCTAGACTTGTTATGCTAGTTTACGTTTCTTCCATCATATTCTCGCTGCCTACCACTTAAATAATTGCCTCCTGAATTGCCATGAAACCCAAACACTTATCCCTTCCTAGCAAACTTGAAAGGCTAAGTAGGCTTTGCTCAACTTCTAATGTTAGCGTTGCTAGATGCAGGTGCTTTGTCTCATGTGATAACATGAGCTTGATATCATTATCTTAATTCTGTTATTTAAATAATGCACCTATATACTTGGTAAATAACAGAAGGCCAAGCCTTTTGCCGGGTGCTTTGTTCCGTTATTGCCGCCATAGTTACCGGCTACCGGTGTTTGATTCCATATTGATCGCTCCTAACACGTTCGGGGTTGTTATGGGGACCCCCTTGATAAATCGCGTAGTGTTAAGACTTGTCCGACAGGACCCAACATTGGTTTTAATTTGCTAAACACTTAATAATAATCTTCATAGGGAATATCTACCACGAGGAATTTAATCAACAACCCGGGCCAGTGCTCCTCATGAGTGTTGGTCCACCCACCTAGCAGTCGGCAAGACCACCCCAAGGAAACTTGAGGTATGGTCCTTAGTGTTTGTCCACTATGCATAGACGGTATTGTCCTGAGAGTGAGATTCGCGGCTGTTATCAGGGTCGTCGACACACCGGGAGGTCCTGCTAGTCTTGTCTTACCTTAGCGATATATCTTGCGTATAGGAATCCCGGTGAAGCTTTGGTTCTCCCCAGAGTTGAGGTTTTCCTCTAAGGGATCCAACAAGATCACGAGTTTCGTGATAGAGGATGACTTTGCGGCCCGTGTACGTTTGTGATGGACTAGTTGGAGCACCCCTGCAGGGTTTAATCTTTCGGAAAGCCATGCCCGCGGGTATGTGGCAGCTTGGAAGATTTGTTAACATCCGGTAATAGATAACTTAAACATAAGCTAATAAAATTGCCCACTGTGTGCGTAACCATGACTGTCCCCTTCGAAGATCTCTCTTCGATCGAGAACACCGTGGGGTTATGATTGACGTAGGTAGGTGTTCAGGATCACTTAGTGATCATATACCATCGACCGCTAGTATATACCACCTTCATATGAGTTCTACGTAAGTTAGCCACCATATTAAGCTTAGGATGCTGCAACCTAAATACTCCACCTATCCAACCTAATAACTTGACTAGTTCTGGCACCGAGGTCATAGATTGCTGAGTCCCCGTGGCTCACAGATTCCTTCACAACACCAACAGGTTCAGGTACCCCCGAGATAGGTGATCGCGACGGCACGCAGCTGGCGTGGCAGTACGATGAGGAGCACGACCGCCTGTACGTAAACTATCTAGAAGATTGAGGCATGGTCGTGATCGTGGGCAAGCAGCAGGGTAGCATAGTCATTTCTCATGTTGTGTCGTCCGTAGCGGAACTAACTTATTTGGATGCGTGATGTAACTCTGATATATTTATGAGATGGCAATTGAATCCCATATTGTCATTCTGTTGATATTATGTATGTGCTATGTTACCATGTTTGCGAAACGCTTAGATGCGCTTCTTTCCAATTCGGGGCCTCGTTCCCCAAATCGGAAAGGACCGCATCTTAGTCGTTGCATAAGTACTCACCGTTGCTTTGCTCCCCTGTTTCCCCTTTCGGTTGCTGGGACGAAATGTTGGATCCCAAGAGATGGCGCATCCCGCCGATGACAACTGCTACCCCGATGGTGCCTACTACTGCGTGAAGGTCGCTGAAGACCATGAGTACTTTAGGAGATTCCCAGGCAGGAGGCCTCACCTCGTTCGATCGTTGTATCTTTTGTGCTAGCCTTCTCTAAGGCATTATCATGTTTCATGTGTGTAGTCAGATATTTATTGCTCCCGCTGACTCGTGTGATAATCGAGCTTCTGTATTCTAGCCCTCGAGGCCCGTGTCTTGTAATATGAAGCTTGTATGTTTTTATTTGTGTCTAGAGATGTGTTGTGATATCTTCCTGTGAGTCCTTGAGCTTGGTCGTATGCATTTGCGTGTATGTTTAGCATAAGATGAAATCGAGGGCGTCACATCTGCACCTTCACCTTCAGCCCAGCTCTAGCACCTCCAGTATCCACTGCTCTAGGTCCAAGACATTCAGCAGACGCCTTAGTGGATGCTCTTTTGTTGACTCCATCATCAGCTGCCCAGAGAGACGATTATCTTTATACTTTTTGAAATTTTTGGTAACTTGTTGCCAGAGGGGGAGAAATCTAAAGATCATAGGGCTTCTAGAGATAGAGAAAGCTTTTGACTTTATTTTCTCTCATTTTGTTTTTTCAAAACTTTGGTCTTTTGGTTGATATTACTCGTTTCTGTGTTTGATCATACGCTTTGATTGGTTGATGCTACGTTATTATCTTCTAGCTATCTATGTGATGATCATTCACTTATCTTTTTGGTGCCATGTGCATTACTATTCATTATTATGTTTTATGCACACCACCAAGTTGTATGTGACATGGAAGAGTGACCCATGATCCTAATTGATTGTGCATTTGCATTCAAACGCAAATTATAAATAATGCACAAATTTAGGGGGAGCTCTTGCTTTTCACATGCTTCTCAAAGCCTCGATGCTAATCGTTGATTATATCTTTTGTGGAAGCTTTGATCTATATGTTGTCATCAATTACCAAAAAGGGGGAGATTGAAAGCACAATGGCTCCCTAGGGTGGTTTGGATAATTGATCACAACATATGCATCATTGGACTAACACTACTAGAAAAAGGGCTATAGCTAATATGGACATTAATGGCGCACCATGTATGTGGTGCGCCATTGCTATATAGCTGTGGCGCACCAGATATAGGTGCACCATTAGTGTCCATATTACTAATTGCGCACCTGGTGTGCGGTACGCCATTACTAGTTTTGTCTTGGCCCCACACCCTTCCCAGAGTTAGCAGTGGCGCACGAGGGGAAAGTGCGCCATTACTAGTTTTAACTAGTAATGGCGCACCACAACAACGCTGCACCACTACTAACAATTTTTTTGAAAACTAGTAATGGCGCACCACACACCAGGTGCGCCATTAGTAACCCTGGTTACCAATGGCGCATTCTTAGGAGGTGCGCCATTGGTAACCTGATGATCTTAAGGCCTCGTGTATGCGGTCGGCCTCCCTCACGCTCTACGGCTTCCTCATCTTCCTCAACGTTTTCCCCTTCCTCCGCGCCGTCGGCGCCGAGCAGGGACGCAACACCGTACCAACCCCTCCCTCCTCCTTCCTCCTTCCTCCATCCGCGCATCGCGCCGGCTGACGATGCCCTTCTTCCTCGCAGGGCAAGGTGGTGCCGGACGAGTACAACGAGCGGTCCTACTGCCTCTATGACACCGACGCCTCCACCGTCTACGGCGTCTGCGCCTTCTTCGTGCTCCTCCTCGCTGGTCACCGGCGTCACCTGCTGCCTCTGCTTCGGCCCGACCCTCTCCTCCCACGGCTACGCCCTCGCCGCCTTCGCTGTCTCCTGGTGCGCCTCTCTCAACCCTAGATTTGGTTCGATTCGTGCTCTATTATAAATTTGTACTATGCTAAGATTTGGGACAGAAGCATGCCATTTGTGATACTAGCACTCATCATTCTTGCCTCAAAACCATGTATTGAAGAAATGTAATTTGTGGGTATCTCAGACAACATTCTACTACACTAGACATCCTGCTCTTTCGATCATATTTCTGGACAAATTACAAACTTTCCCTCTAATTTAAAAGAGTGTTACTCAGACCAATCCACTCCATTCCTAGTGCTATGGATGTGAACAATTTAGCCTAAAAAAGATGTGGACATTTAGTTCTTTTTGAGCAAAAAAAGATTTAGTCCTTTTTGTCTATGCCGATTTTCTAAAGAAAAGTTAAGAGCCGCAGATTATGTGGAAAAACATTTAGTTCTAATTGTATTACTAGTACTCATCCAGTACTTGTAAAGTTGTCTTTTTGGACACCAGATGTTACTAAGTTCTTATGGTGCTTGCTTTTGGTGAGATAAGAGCATGCTCTGTTAAGATATTAAAAAAATAAGTTGAACACGCTACTAAAAAAATTCTGGAGTAACATTATGACTACAATAAAAAGGTAAACCAATGGCGCCACTTGCGTCACATGTATGGCTTACTTGTATCTTGTATGTTTAAGCTTCTGAACCAATTTGGCAGTGCGCTTGTTCCATGGTCGGAGCACAAATAGAAAGTTATTTATGGGTGCTTTGAATCTCTATAGTAGATAGTAATATTTTCAACTAAAGTTTGTTCAAAGGTTATTCAATCCATCTAAAGTAATATATGTGTATAGGAGATAGTAGTAGTGTTTATCAGTAATTTTGGTATGAGGGTCTACCAATGCATCTAGGGGTTAAGAGACTTATAATGTTGCTATATCCGAGCGGCCTATGTTTTGGTATAAGAAATTTTGCAATATGGTTAGGCATGAGAGATTGTTCATAATATTCTCTGTTTTACCCCATTTTTTGTACTTGTTCATTGTTGCTATATCCGAGTGGCCTATGTTTTGCCGGAATGTTGATTCATTTCCGTTTCGACAAATTTGAAGCACTCCATATGTCCACTTTTTAGTAAATGTCATGCCCAAATTTTCTCTGTTTTAGGAAATGTCTGACGACGAAGAGGAATTCGTTATGTGTGAATACTGCCAAGACAAGTGCGGCCTTTGCGACACGCCTTACCTAGTTGATGATAGGCCCTTCAACATCATGCTGGATGAGGACTTCGAAGTGGATACAGTAAGTCACAACGACAAGTCTTTTTTCGTAATTAAGCATGTCTTCTTTTGCTTCAACTTATAATTTTTATTTTTTACTTTTCTACTAGCGTATCCCCTGCCATGCAAGACATTATGTGTTGGATAAGATTAGTTTTAGTACTGAAATAAATATGGAGGTAAAGATAGTTCACTTGAGGACCGACCATGGTTATACTTTTGCCGTAAAATTGTACAATGAAGACACCTACTCCATTTTTGAATGCAAAACTTGGGTACCACTATGCAAGGCTTATGGATTTGAGCCTAATATGCTTATCACCTTTGATATTCGTCCGCAAGATGAAATTGAAGGTAATATCGACATCTGGGTCGATGTGCAGACGCCTCCAGTTCTACCATTATGTGAGTTTCTCAACCACATTTATTAAGTAATTTATATTGTTTATTTAAAAATAGTTGACAACTTATTTCCATTGACAGCTTATTTTCGTTCTTCAAAAAATGTACAGAAAATGGTAGACAGAACCTATTACTACAATGATGAAGCAGAATTAACTTGTAAGGAGAAACATCATCTTGTCCAATTTATCAATGATCTTGAGAATTAGAATACCTATGAGCAAACTCCCCAACATTATGGTCAATATGGTCCACTAGTGCACGTGGTGAACTAAGGTAACATGCATGGAGATTGCATGGTAAGATTTTCTACTATTACGACATCCATGCATCTTTTGCATAAATTCTTATAAAACTAAACTACATTGCTAGCTACAAAGCTAATACTATGTTTTTCAACAGAACATCCTAGAAGATTGTGTGCCTCATCTGATGTTACCAAGAGGTCGCGTTGATGTTATGATGATACGACCAGCACGGCCAGGTCAACCTAGGTATCTGCATCACTCCTGTCCATACCGGATTTCTAAAACCGATGAAGTCATGACAATCAAAGATTGGAAAAAATGTATGGTCAATCGTAGAGAGCTACTTGGAAGCAACATTGTGCGTAGGCCAAGAATTGGAGACAAGATGATCTCCATTCTCCATAATGGAGAGTCAGCGCCTATCTTGTTTTGTGTTATTATGTGCTACAATGTGATGATGTGCTACAATGTGTTAATGTGATGATGTGCTACAATGTATTAAATAGTATTGGTGGTAATGACTATGATGATTATTAGCTATTTCCGAGATGATGTGATGATGTGCTACAATGTGTTAGAGTTGACGATGATGATGAGGAGTTGTGATTATGACTAGTGACCAACTTTTGTTATATGATGTCTCATTGACTATAATGATTACTTCTACATCACTATGTATCGCTATTTTCGAGATGATGTGATGATATTTTATGAAACTATTGTATAGAATATATATCACTTACTTCTACATCACTTATATATGTATCACTATGATGAATTGTATTCGGAGCCTAATCTTCTATTGTATTCGATAAATCTGTTGTTTATATGTTGTGCTGTTTATATTCTGCGTTGTAATGTATTTTGTAACCTGTGCAGATATCAGAAAAGCAGTTTTTTTCTTCTAATATTCATAGTAGTGGCGCACCATCTAAAAGTGCGCCATTAGTAACCCACAGCAGTGGCACACTTCTGGGCCTAGTAATGGCGCACCAGGTGGTGCGCCACTGTTATGTAGATTAACAGTGGCGCACCAGGCGTGCGCCATTACTATTTATTAGTACTGGCGTGATAATAATGGCGCACCTATAGTGCGCCATTAATAGACAAAATAGGTGCGCCACTAACAACCTTTTTTCTAGTAGTTTAATATGTTTATCCAAGTATATTTCAGAAAACTTCAAAAGATGCTTTGGCTAAAGGCTTATGTGGAGATGCCCCTTGATGCAAGAAAGGAATAATATTGGCCCAAGCTTGAAGCTAGAAGAATCTTCATTTTATATTTGTGAGAAATCACTTCTGAGTCCATAGGAAAGCCAATGCTATTAAAACGGGGTGGGGTATTAGAATGAACTGGTTGCTCAAGTACTCAGACACAGCCACCAAAATACCGAGTCACATTTCCCACATAACCATTCTGTCCAAAACCATATACTCAAATTCGATACCACCAAGTTTTCAGATTAGACACTACCAAGCTTCATCTCAGACAGAACCCTAGTGAAACCCACCAATTCGGTGCAACAGAAACCATGTCGGTGTTGTCGAGTTTAGGTCACCAACTTTATGTTGCCTCGGTACACAAAATAAGAATTTTTGAGTTTGAGTATTCGTGTCACCGAGTTGTGTCATCTGACTGTTAGCCACCTTTTCGGTGCCACCATGCTGTGTATATCGGTTCCACCGAGATTCAAAAGTTACTGCCTTTAGTGCAAGTCGGTACCACCAAGTTCATGACTTCGGTGTCACCGAGTTGGCCACTTTAGGTGTAATGCTTGGTTTTTGGGGACAACCTATATATACCCCTCCACCTACCTCTCATTCGTAGAGGAAGCACTCAGAACACACACTTCATTGCGAGATACATTTTTTTGGAGAGAGATCCACCTACTCATGTGTTGATACCAAGATATTCCAATCCAATCATTTGAAGTTTGATCTCTATACTCCAAGTTGCTTTCCACCAAATCGGTCTCTCCTACCCATGCCTATTCTATGAGAGAGTGATTTTGTGTTGAGGAAACTATCTTTAGGAGCACAAGAGCAAGGAGTTCATCGTTCTACCACATTTATTACCTTTTGGAGGGTGGTGCCTCCTAGATTGGTGAGGTGTCGCTTGGGAGACTCCTACGTCGTGTAGTGGAGTAGAAACAAGATGTTTGTAAGGGCAAGGAGATCGCCTACTTCATGAAGATCTACCGCGAGTGAGGCTAGTCCTATGTGGACGGAAGCCGTGGTGGAATTGACAAGGCCGCTTATTCGTGGACCCCTTGTGGGTGGAGCCCTCCATGGACTCTCGCAGCCGTTACCCTCTATGGGTTGAAGTCTCCACTAACACGGATGTACGATAGCGCCACCTATCGGAACCATGCCAAAAATCGTCGTGTCAACCTCATGCGTTTGATCTCCCTAGCTTACTCCTTTACTTTACACTTGCATGCTTTACATTCCGCTGCTATACTCTTAGAATTGCATGTGTAGGGTGTACTTGACTTGCCATAATTGCTAAAGCTGGTTAACAACTAAAAATGGGAAAAGGCTAAGTTTTTATCTTGTCAAGTAGTCTAATGAGCCCCCTCTAGACATACTTTCGATCCTACAAGTGATAGTTTGACGGCGAGTTTATGGCACTCTCTATAGTGAAATGGTCTGAATGAAGAGGTAGTGCTCCCGCTGGTTCCTCAAAATAGTTAAATGGTTAAAAGCCAAAGGACATAGCCCTGGGAATTTTCACTCTCTCAAAGTGCACAATTAGCTATGTCACAAGGCCGTGAACAATAATGACTGGGTTCAACACACCGACTTATAAGGCGGTCTTTCGGCCTCCCTCATACAATTTTTTTACTAGTTGTGATGCCAATCCCTTGATGTTGAGCTAGTCTAGGACAAGAAGGACAAAATCCGATCGAAGATTACAGTTGATGGATGCTAATCTGCCTCAAATGTATACAAGATGCAATTTTCCGGACTGGTTAAACCCGAGATGCCTTTTATGGACTGTAAGATTTGGGCATCTCCAAGGTCAAAATTTTCTCATGGCTCATTCTTCAAGATAAAATGTGAACAACACATAAATTGTTCTGCGGAGATTGGCCGTACTATGGACCTTGTCAGCTTTGGAAGCCCGAATCAAAAACAACAGCACACCTTATGTTCAAGTACCGCTTTATGATCAGTGATAGGAACTTGATCTACAACTGGTTTGGATGTCGATCCAGGACGCGGTCTTGGAGCGGCATACACACAATTAAGCAATGGTGAAACTCAAGTGAAGGACGGTCACGATACAATAGAAAGGCGACCAAGTCTTTACAAATGCTCATCTGCTGGAACAAAATGGATGTGCGGGTTTTCCGTAACAAGGCCTCCTTGCCCACAATGGCCCTATTTGGAACCACAATAGATTATGATAATCTGGATTATAAAGATAGATTATATAATCTGGTTTACAAAAATAATCTAGGTGGGCATGTTTGGAGGCCAGATTATATAAACTGTAATCCAGGTTTTAAATTGCAAAATGACATGTTTGGCCCTTGTTTTTCTTTTAAAAAGAGGAGGGTGGCGGTGGCAGGAATGTAATCATATCCAACTCTACAAGGGTAAATAGGTCATTAGCAATCCATAATTTGATTTTAGCTGGGTTAAAGTAGATTGTGAGTTTTTAATAATCTGTCCATCGAGTTTTTATAATCTACACCATAATCTTTCATGTTTGGAGACATAATAGATTATAAAAACTGGATTATATAATGAGTCTACATCTAAATAAATAAATGGTTGAATTGTCTCTTAAAGTGTTGTCCTGGGTAGAAAAGATAGCATGTGATACAATAATTTAGGTGCTCCCATGATACATGCTCTCACGATCCGTTGAATCTGAGATTCAAGGGTCACACCCTAGATCCTAGACTTACACGTAAATTTGATATTCATGGATGACTTGTCTGTAAAGTTGTAGGAGCTCTTCCGTGGTCATTTGATCTCAAATCTAGCGACACCAAAGCGCATGTATGACGTGATACTCTCTCATCCTAGGTAGTGAAACACTCTTGGAGATAATCACCATAATGCATTGTATTTTATTTTATTATTTATTTTCTTCTAAACATAGATATGCATGATAAACAACTTGGTGTATAAGCACTCTATGAAATAATGAAGGAAATAAAATAACATCTACAGCCGGACCCCTAAAATCCGGCCCCTCAAACGCCCGCGAACGCGCGTGGGCACGCCCGCGGACGCATCCACACGTCCCCTCATATTTCAATACATGCATCCACATAGTTCAAATCTGGACTCTGAAATCCATAAAAATCCATGCATGTCAATCATCCAATACAAATTGATCGAATTCAACAGTTTTAAACAAAAGCAAACGATAGCATAGTTGAAGAAAATAGACATGCCAAAATGAAATCAATGTCCGGCCAACAAGTGTTGTTGGGTCACTGGTCGGACGAGTTCGTCCATGCGTCCTCCTCCGCGTTGGCATCCATCTCCGCCTGCATCTGGCCCTCCTCCGCCTGCAACCTGGAAACAATCGCAACCTCCATCCTGGCCTCCTGCTCCGCTGCTGCAGCCGTAGCTGCCCTGACCGGCTCCAACGCTCTACGGTTGTTGATCTCCTTCTTCCTGCCGACAAGCCATTTTTGGCATGTTCATCCTAAGTGTATTTATCTGCGAGCATGATTTTTTGCACCCTCTACATCATGTGAGAATTGCAACCTCTCCTTGTCGATCTAAATATCTCCAAATGTCTTGGCCTTCTAGAGTTCCCATTTGATCATCGCATCTTGCTTCTCCAACTCGATCTTCTCCCTCTCAATTTGAAGGCATCTCTCTGCCTTTGTCCGATCCCACTTCATCCTCTCCCTTTGCATGTCCAACATAAGCTTGTACCTCCCCTCTTTCTTGGTCTCCCTTGCCGAAAAAATTCCCCTCCATGTTGTCGACACTTCTGTTGCGGCGGCGTCACGGGTTCTCCTTGCCTTCTCCCACTTAGTTCCCATGAGTAGCCGGCTATCCTTTGGCACGATAGCTTTGCTTTGCCGATGACAACATCATTGTCATCATCGTCCAATCCGATGGATTGGTGGGAGCTTGGGCCATCATTTATCTTCTTTCCGGTCTTGAGGTCAGCCACAACTTGTTGCCACTTTGGCTTGCCATCCAATAAGAGCCAACAATGGCTAAAAGTTAATGGCCTTTTCTCTGTCTCGTGATACAAAGTGGCCACCTAGCATACAAAATACGTATGACCACAAGAATGAAAAACACATGAGCATATTGAAATGATAGTAAGATGAGGCAATCGAGCTTACATGAGTTGCCACTCCTATCCCACTTTGAGGCCATTTGGCCACTTGTGAGGATGGAGAGCAAGGGTGTCGAACATCGAGGGGTTAGGCGCGGGAAATGTTGGCGGGCGGCGTGAGGAGAAGGAAGGGTTTGGGGGATTTGGTGCAATTTGAGGTTGGGTCAGACTGTCGGGTCCGACGTGGTGTGTGTGCCTGGGTGCGCCCGGGCTCCCCCATATCCGCCCCATATTTGGGCTGGAAATGGAGGGTGCCGGTCAGTTCGAGCGTTTGAGGCCTGTTTGGGAGGTACATCCTCGTCGATTTTTTGTGACCGGGTAGTAACCGGCGGCTTGCCCGGGCGTTTGAGAGGTCCGGCTATAGATGCCCTAAAAAGTGGTTCTTTTAACTAGTTTATGGATCAATCTTTTTTGCATCTCCCAGTATTAAAAAGACATATAATTGTGCTCATATTAGTGGCGGGTGATGGGATATGTACCTAGGGTAGGATCATAGGCGTGACCTACATGTACTACCCAAGGGCACTACATTGAAGACTTAAGTATTACAAGGAAGGCTCCCACTGACTCGCCATGGTGCAGGGGTCACTCGGTAGAACATCCACGCGGAAACTTTCTCCCTTCACTCGACGGAAGCCTTTCACTCGGAAAAACAAGAAGCCAGTCAACCACAGAAGATCAGAATCCACTCCAGGGAGGCCAAGAAGTGAGCATTCGAGTGGTCGTCATAAATAACATTTATTACGTATGTTACCAGTAACGTACGCCTTTATCTCCACTAATCGAAACCTTGGTTGACGGGTCTTGATGAGGGGTAGCACACTCTATATAAGACAACCCTCCCCTCTGGCACAAGGGTTTGCACCCCTTGTAACACACACATTCCACACGACAAGAGCTCCCGAGCACCAAGACGTAGGGATGTTACCTCCACGAGAGGGGTCTGAACTCATACATTTGTGTGTACGAACTCGTCGTAGCTAGGACTTTTCCCTATCCTTATGTAACCCTAACCTCTACTATCAGGCTCATTCCCACGATAGTTGGCGCCCACTAATCACGCAATCTCTGGCGTTAACTAGACGCATGCTTATAACAACAAACCTTCTCCTGCAACGGGACCAGAAGAATGCTGATAGCACTCCCCGGCAATGAAACTGGAAGAATGTTGTTGATGGCCCACCAGCGCATGGGTTTGCAGCAGTTCTCGAGGGTAGAGTATTCGACCCAATTTGTTGATAAGCCCATCAGGAGGTGAGAGTATATTCTCAAGTATTAGCAGCTGAATTTGTCGGATTCAACCACACCTGAAAGATTAGTATCTGCAAGCACAGTAGTAACAACAAAGTAATATGATAACAACGGTGTCAAAAACGATCTGTTGGCGGCAGACTATTCCTAACAATTGTATCAATGGCGCTTCCATTGCCGTGTTGACGGAAGTTGTCAATTCCCGTCAACGGTCTGGCGAATCAACAGTGTAGCAGGTAGTAGCAGTGTAACGCGCAATAGAAGTGGCAAGGAACAACAGTAGTGACAGTAGTAGCAAGTAGAAACAGTAGCAAGCGACAGTAGTAGAAACAGTAGCAGCAGAGCAAGACAAGTAACAACAGTAGCAACAGCAGTAGCAGCAGCAGCAGCAAGACAAGTAACAACAGTAGTAGCAGCAGTAGAGCAAGACAAGTAACAACAGTAGCAACAGTAGGACAAACTCGTAGGCAATGGGTCGGTGATTTGTTTGGATGATATTCATCATGCAACAACTATAACACGGATAGATATGTGGCTAGCTCCCGTTCGTCAATGTGATGTAGGCATGCATTCCGTGTGTCGTCATACGTGCTTAGGGAAAAGAACTTGCATGACATCTATTGTCCATCCCTCCCGTGGCAGCGGGGTCCAAAAGGATACTACGGGATATTAAGGTTCTCCTTTTAATAAAGAACCGGACCAACGCATTAGCAGCTGGTGAACACATGAACTCCTCAAACTATGGTCATCACCGGGAGTGGTTCCGGTTATTGTCCCTGTGGGGTTGCCGGATCATAACACATAGTAGGTAACTACAACTTGCAAGATCGGATCTAAAACACACATATATTGGTGACAACATAATAATTTCAGATCTGAAATCATGGCACTCGGGCCCTAGTGACAAGCATTAAGCATGGCAAAGTAGTAGCAACATCAATCTCAGAACATAGTGGATACTAGGGATCAATCCCCATCAAAACTAACTCGATTACATGATAGATCTCATCCTACTCATCACCGCCCAGCGAGCCTACGAATAGATTACTCACGAACGACGAAGAGCTTCATGGAATTGGAGAGGGAAAAAGGTTGATGATGACATTGGCAACGATTTCCCCTCTCCGGAGCCCAAGACGGACTCCCGATCTGCCCTCTAGATGAAGAACAGGTGGTGGCGGCGCCTCCGTATCGAAAACGCGACGAAAACTTCTCTTTTTAATTTTTCTGGGACGAAAGACAACTTATAGAGCTGGAGTTCGGGGCGGCAGGTGCCTGTGGGCCCCCCAAGCCTGCCCACCGCCACCAGGGGGTGGTGGCGGAGCAGGGGCTTGTGGCCCACTAGCCCACCCCCTGAGGTGGAACTTGGCGCAGATATTTTTGATATTTTCCAAAACTGCTCCCCGTAAATTTTCAGGACGTTTGGAGAACTTCCATTTCTACACAAAAATAACACCAAGGCAATTCTACTGAAAACAGCGTCAGTCCAGGTTAGTTCCATTCAAATCATGCAAATTATAGTCCAAAACAAGGGAAAAAGAGTTTGGAAAAGTAGATACGTTGGAGACGTATCGACTCCCCCAAGCTTAAAACCTGGCTTTTCCTCAAGCAACTCAGTTGACAAACTGAGAGAGAAAGAAAAACTTTGACAAACTCAGTTTGATCTTGTTGTTGCAACTATGTCTAACTCATAACCAGAATTTCAGCAAGATCACAAGTTAACCACATAAGCAAATGACACAAAGGTCTCACGGTATACTAATATCAATGGCATAATCAGCTAACGAGCAAATAATAATGAGTTTCAAATACCAACACTTCAATCAAAACAAGCATGAAGCAATATGAATAGGTGGTATCTCGCTAGCTCTTTCTGAGACCGCAAAACATAAATGCAGAGCACTTTCAAAGATCAAGGGCTGACTAAACATTATAATTCATAGCAACGAAGATCCAGTCATAGTCATACTCAATATCAATCAAAAGCAAAAGCATAAAAATGACAGAGGTGCTCTCCAATTGGTGCTTTTATAAGAGGAGGATGACTCGACAGGAAAATAAATAGACAGACCCTTCGCAGAGGGAAGCATTGATTTGCAGAGGTGCCCGAGCTCAAGCTTTGAAAACAGAGGTAATAATTTTGGGTGGCATGATTGTCAACGCAATGACCAAGAGTTCTCAATATCTTCCATGCTACTCATTCTATAGGCGGTTCCCAAACAGAAAAGTAAAGTTTTAACTCCCCCACCACCAATCAATCACACTCCACGGCTAGCCGAATTATCGGGTACCGTCCATACTAACATCAATCTGGGGAAGTCTTGTTTTACAGTTATGTTTTCGATTTAAGCATGGAACTGGGCATCCCGAATACCGACCCCTTTCTCGTGAATGACTGTGAATAAACACATGTCGAGGATAACACTCCTAGCATGGAAGATACCAATAGCCCTCTGTCACCACATGAGTGGTTCGGGCATGCAAAACAGATTTATTTCTTGAAGGTTTAGAGAATGGCACATGCAAATTTACTTGGAACGGTAGGTAGATACCGCAAATAGGTAGGTATGGTGGACTCTCATGGAAAAACTTTTGGGTTTATGGGAGTGGATGCACAAGCAGTATTCCCGCTTAGTACAAGTGAAGGCTAGCAAAAGACTGGGAAGCGACCTACTAGAGAGCGACAACGGTCATCAAGATGCAATGAGTTTGACTAACATTGAATGCAAGCATGAACATGATATAAATCACCATGAACACGAACATCATAGAGGCTATGTTGATTTTGTTTCAACTACATGCATGAACATGCGCCAAGTCAAGCCACTTGAAACATTCAAAGGAGAATACCATCCTATCATACTACATCACAGTCATCTCAAAATCTATCACTACAAGAAAAACGCTCAATTATGACCAAAAATAATGATGGTGGTTTAATTGGTCATTGATCCCTGACCAAAATTCTGAAATTAGTCATGGCAAGTCTAAGAGGGTCGAAAGCCCATAACGTTATGACCTTTTGCGTTCATTAGGTCATGATCCTATTGAAAAAATGGTCATTAAGATGTGTAGAATTATTTATGATCATATTTCAATGCTACCATGACCAAATATAAGACGATAAATATATGTGTGGAGGTGACTGGACGACACCTCATCAATGTTGCCTATCTTTCATGTATAGAGAGCAAAAAATTGTTTTATATGTATATGGATGAAGTAAATTATATTAGATAAATATCAATAAATTATAATTATTCATTTTAATATCCTAAATATTTTAGAAAATATAATATAATTACCAAAATGAAATATATGAGCCCATGCTAATCTCATAATGTGTACACCCTATTGAGATAAATATTTTTGAAAGGTGGTATATGGAACCTTAACTTGGTGTTTCACACAATAAAAACTTAAACATGACAATAAAAATATGTGGGTGAATTTTTCAGTAATGCCAAATACTATCATAATTAAATGAAAAGTGTTTCCACCCACAACACTCAACCAAAAAATATAGCTTTATGTTGAGTGAAATAATAAATATTGGACAACTCTTTTTAGGCAATCAAAAAATACAACTAGAGACAACAATATGGGTCCATATTTCCTAAATCCAACATATATTCAGACTAATATCTAAATCCAATATGGGTCCATAAATATAGGTTCATTTAAACATACCACATAAGGCTAATATGTTGAGTGTTCACCCGAAATAAGAGGATAAAAAATATAAAACAAAAAAAGAAAAGCACACAATTACATAAGCTGCATTATGATTGGTGGAACCATTTATGCAACGGATCAATGACATGGCACAAATCCTACCGTCATTTCCTAGAAATCCCACGTCCATCCATCCTTCATCCATTCATCCATCTGAAGAAAAGGAGAAAAAAAACTAGCAAACCAACTACTCGTCCTCGCGAACCCTACCCAGCCACTCGTCGGCTCCTTCCATTCCAGATCGCCGCCGCCACGTGCTGCGGCTCCCACCCTCCCCGCACCCGCGCACACTACCGTTCGCTCCTCCATCTGCAGGCGATGCCGAGCCCGCGGTCTCCCTCCCCAAGATCGCTCCGGAGCCCGCGGTCCTCCTCCAGCTACAACTCGTCCCCTCTACGGTCGCGCCGCCGACCTGTTCGTGGTCGGGCTTCGACGAGCTGAGTAGCAGAGCACCACCGACTCCTCCTCCTTCCGCTTGCAGTGGCTTGCCGTCCGACGGCGCACGGTGAGTCGTCTTCCACCTCTCCCGTTCACCCCCTTCTCCTCGCAGCGGCGACCTAGGGTTAGGTTTAGGAGCTTGCGGCCCGCGTCCTTGACCTGAGACCGAACGTGCTGCTGCCGCTCCCGATTGTGGCCGACCCGTGCTGCTCCTGCTGTTAGTAGCCGACAACACACTACATCTGCTTGATTTTTCTGCTTGGTGATGTTCGCTCGGTTGCTTGGTGCTGTTCGCTCCTGCTCCTGTTGTCCCCTAGTCCTCCAATCCATCAATTTTGACAGCACCGTCACCCCTGAGATATGCTACCAGCTCGAAGTCTGCATTTGTTTTAATTCCAGATGGTGTGATGCACACCTACATCTCAAGTGATTAAGTGATTCGGTATATCTTTTATGTTATTCAATTTTGATTTCACCCCAACTTTAATTACTTTGGGCATATCCAAACTAGTACAAGATTAATACTCAAGTTTCGATTTAAATTTCACAGGGCTAAAAACAATGTTAGTGCTTGTTGTTTAAAGCAACAACTCATGCCTGATAGGTGGTAATATTATTTGGCAAACATTATAAAACATTTTTTCAGTTTACTGAAAGCACCATTGTTTCCAATCCTTGTTTGTGCGTGATAGTAGTACTTTTATTTTGTCATCTACCTTGATGGATAGATCAAGCATCATGCATTACGTGGTGAAATACTTTTGTTTCATTATCAATGGTAATGGAGTCCGCGTGACGGTCGTTTCGGAAAAAAGATGAAAGTGAGGATTAGAGCAAGGAAGATGAACCTGTTATCAAATTTAGTTATGTGAGAGAAAAGTCGCCATTCTGAAAAAACCAAATTCAGAGCAAGGAAACATGATGTAGGCATCGATTGGTTGACCACATTCCCAATCCAATTTATTTCCTGTGCACATATATCGTCCTTCCATGTATTCCAAATATTTCTGCAACTAGAGATATTTAGGTAAAACGTTTAGTTGTGAAGGGAAATCATCGAAAGTTGTTTTACGTTAGAAAATTATTTTCAGTTACAGTTCTTACATTTTTTAGGAATCAATTCATCACTAGCTTATTTAGCTCAATAGCAATGGCTCAATTTGACATAATTGAGTCATGAGTTTTTACAATGCATTGTTATTATTAGTAGAAGATCTATTTTAACGGAAAAATATTTGTTTGCAGGTATTGAAAGCTACGTCGACTAATGGTGCTTTCCCTGAAACAAAAGATATTTTTTATAAGGTTACACAAACTTGGACTTTAGTTGTTCTGATTTATATCAGATGCGCTATCTTTTGGTATCTTTAGGTTGTGTTACTGTTTCCTAAGTTTAGGTTGAAGGAGTATGAATATTGATAATAGTCGTGATTCTTGTGGAGTAATTTATCACAGAGTTCCTTTCAGGCTTACGCCATATCATCAATGAACCATATGGATCGATGTTTTCACCATGTTTTAGGTCCATGTACTTATAGTAATAGCTGAGAACATGGTGCATTTTGTTTAACCATTTCCTAATCCACACAACTTTCAGAATGCTAACACAAGTACTTAGACAAGCGCACATCAGACTTTCATGGTACGACGGTGCGCCCACCAATTGTTCTGTGTTCTAGTCCGCCTGTGACATGACCATCAACTTTAGTGTATATCTCACTATCTCAGTCAGGATTAGAGGAAGAACAAAGCTACTTCTTTTATGCCATCAGCAGATGGGTATTAGTTTACCGCTGGACAAGAAATGACATGCATCTCATGTTCACGGTCCTATTTAGAACCAATAGGGAGAATTTGTTAAATTACTACAATCGTTATTTATTGAAGACAAAAATAACTGTCTAGAATTTAGAATAGCAAAAATAACAGTATGTATGGTTGTCTACTCCTTATTCATAGCAATCTTCATTCTTTATGAGAAAGCAACCTGATATTCTACCATCAGCCGACTACATGAGTAACAATGATTATTTAGCTGACCACACAAGTAATTTACTTTTTATTATCTTATGATGCTCGGAGCAATGCTTGGTTAGTACTAGCCTCCAGTTTGATTTATTTGCATTTCAAAGGGCTGGATATTGACCCTCTTCTTAGCATCAATTGTTGTTGGATTTTTAATTATTTATCCTTTTGTTTTGTTACAGTGTGATGAAGCTTACTCGCGCAACCTATTCACATATGTACTGTAGCTGTTCAAGCAAAAGTTATCTGCACTGGAAAAGACCTTCAATTCATAGTAGTAATGCGTGCTTTCCTTCATGACTATTACCAGTACATAAATGAAATAAAACTATACTCCTTATCAATAAATATGCCCCTCTACACTGCCAATAAGAATATATTCTCCCAGCATGCACTTCTGTTTTGTGGTCTTCAGAAGTCGCTTCCTTGGAACATAGCATTCCTATTAGTTTTTGTGTTGCATTTCTCTCCCATGTTTTACATGGCAGATGTCTATCAAATCATTCCACACCTTAATTCAATTAGTGGACCATGCGTTCCTCATAATATTGTTTACGTCTGCTCCCAAATTCCTTGTGTCGGGCTGCCAAATTCCTACTGCCGTCAACTGAATTAATAGCAAGTATTTTCGTTTGCGTTAGACTCCTAATTCCTTACAGGCCTGGGAATTAACTGGTAGATTTTCTTTCCTTTTTAGAAAAATGATTCATTATAAAGATACGTATGTAGTAAAACCCATTAAAATTTTTTGTCAACACACCCTAAAAGAAGTTGATCAATGTCCCCACAAGAAAAAAGTTATGTGTTGAAAGATACATGTAGTAGAGCCCGTGTACTACATGCTGATAATTACATGTAGTAGATACCTCCACCCCCATTGCCGTTCGATCCTACCCAAACGTGGTGTGCTGATTAATGAGTTTGGTTGGAGTAACTTTCTTTCCACCTGATAAATCAACCAGCAATATTGTTCCGACTTTTATGCATGGATACGGTATAACAACCTCCCATCAATAGATAAAGCTAGTTTTCAAGTCTGGCAGCCAGGGGCGTAACAAATCTCATCGGAACTCGCCATATTTTATTCCCCGGCAGCCGCCTAAACCATACCCGATTGGATTTGGAGCATGGATCCATGATACAAGGTACTCACTCATACGTATAAATACTTGTGACACTAGCAATTCGTAACCAAGTTTTTAAGTTATACTATATTTGTGTATGTACGTATATGAGCATGCACCTGCACGAGTTCAAGAAGCTAGCTACCACATACACTTTGTTTCTCTATCGTGTATATACGGCAACTTGAGGATATATATACTTTTTCTAAGAGAAATATGTGTATGAGAAAAAAATGCTACTTAGACTGCAAAACTCATACTGTTTTGGTATACTCCTAATTTGGACATACTCCATACTTCTTTTTCAGATACCTCATACTACTTTTCTTTTGCGAAAACCCTTACATACTTACATACTAAGTACATCATAATTCTTCGTACATATACTCCTTTTATTGTGAAAAATAAACATACTACTTTCTTTATAAAATACTATATACTCCAAATTCTTTTATGAACGACCATATACTTTCTACCTTTTTAAAAGTAATATACTGCATACAGTATACTTTATTTTTAACTATAGATAGAACATCAATGAATGGCTATGAATATGAATTGTGAGACACTCACATTTACTGTTCATTAGCAATTGGATCAAAATGAGTGCATACACACAAGAAGTATCAGGTATACGAACATATACTACATGCGTCCACGTAGCTATATTATAGTGCAAACAAGTAGCGTCACGCCATCGATATATACACACACGTACAACAGTAATAATTGTACATATTCACACTCACAATTCACAATGATACTATTTTCCAGTAATATGCAACATTATATTTTTTGTTTCATACAATAATACATATTATTTTGCAACATGTATACTAGAATCTATATACTCTAGTCCGAAGTATACAAAGTATATGCAGCAGCTGTCACGCTAGCATGTCTCGACTTGTTTGGAATGGAAGAAAGTAGCAGTTTGTTGAAACTAACCCACACCGTACCATTTTTTAGTCAACTAATTAGGCTGTGGGTGGTTGGCTGCTATCCGATTTTCCCTCAGTTTCACTAACCCGTTTGGTTGGAGATAATTTGGGACACGTGGAAGGCAAGCACCTAGGTGGTAACTACCACTGCTTGTAGGCAAAATTTATCCTGTATATTTTTTTGTACTGTTTTATCTTTGGTTATCGTGCGTGCAATTTTACTAGTTTCCTTGGTATGAAAGCCTTACCATCGTGTTCTTCTTGCACGCGGCAACGGCAAGAGCATATTGTGCAGAGGAAGAGGATGAGAAGAAACTTGTGGTTCTCATCCAATCTTTGTGGATCTCTCTTTATGTGCGATTGTGCACTTGTTGGGTCCTTTTTCTGTGCACTTGCACTTGCAGAAGTATTCTATTGTGCACATGTAAAATTATTTTGATATGCCCTTGTTAGGCGTTGAACCTTAATGCGTGGAGTCGGTAGATGATGTATTGTATTTGATGTGATATGCTACTGAAATAAAATATACATTTTATTTGCAATCTTTTATTCTGTTGTACTTATTTTTAATGGGCCTATCGTGAGATATGCGTGCTTCTAGCAAAAAAATGACTCAACCCAAACAAATCAGACATTTTCAATAGTAAAATAGGTATTGGGCTAGGCCCATGTAGCTAGATTGGTGGACAGGGATCTAAAATTTATGATGATTCCATTTGGTCACTAGCAATACCATGTCATCTTGGTCACGTCATATCCTACATGGCTCACACAAATGGGTAATGACCAAACTAAAAATTTGGTCGATAGAGACCTGCGACCAAAATTTTAGAAAGGTCATGTTTGTTCATTCTTGACGGCCAACTGTTGACGTTGTAAATTTGGTCAAAAAAGGTCAATAAACGACAACAATGATGAATCAATGACCAATATAGGGAGTCATAATTGATCTTATTTCTTGTAGTGTATGTTGGCAATCAAGACAAACCATTATAAGCTCTTAGCTAAATAAGCATGGCATCAGAAACTATGATCTCTAAGTTGTCATTGCAAACATGGTTCTCTCACAACAAAGCTAAATCCGGGTCGACAAGCTAGTCATATTTACAAAAACAAAATAGATAGAGTTCATACCAGCTTTTCAGTCTCAGTCACTTCATCATATATCATCATTGTTGCCTTTCATTTGCATGATCGAACGCTGTGAACAATAATAAGCGCATTGGACTAAGCTGAATCTGCAGGCAAACACAAAGGAGAAGACAAAATAATATGGATCTTTGAAAGTTAAACAGGTAAGCATGCAAGAACCAATAAGCATCGTAACCAATATCTTCTACCTTGACACAAAGAAAAAGAAAGCTATTTACAAGGGAAAGCTCCCAACAAGCAAAAGAAGAAAGAAAAATCTTTTTGGGTTTTCTCAAAAGGACACAAAACAAGAAAACAAGAAAACGAAAATAAACTAGCATAGATAATATAGTGGCAAAGTGTAAACACCGGCTAACAAACTGAAAGCATAAGCATGAATGTAAAGTCGGTGAGAACACGTACTCCCCCAAGCTTAGGATTTTGGCCTAGCTTGGTCTACTCCCATGGTGGGAAATAACCAGCTCCAGGATACTCCGGAGCAGACTGTGGATGCCACTGCTGTGTGAGCTCCTCTGGCTCCCACTGATAAACTAGCGTCTGGTACTCGACTGGAGGCTCAGGAACGGGCGCCTGTGGTTGGGCCAAGCCCCAATATGCGTAGATGTCCGCGGGCATAATAGTGTACCTGCCTGCATGAAGATCGAACAAAGAAGGAGCAGGCAAAGTAATAGTCTCTCGAGTACCCTAACTAAACACCAGGTTATAAATCATCCGTCTACTAGCATCTCTATCCAGAAAATCATGGCGAACCTTGCTGTCATAATCCAGATATCTCTCAGGGAGAAGCATCTCTCCTTGCTATCCCAGTCTAATGGGTATCTCAAATTGTCTGGCAAGACGGGTAGCATTGATACCTCCATAGACAACACCGTTGGAACGGTTCAGGTTCAACCGTTGAGCGACTATAGCGCCCAAGCTATAAGTCTTATCGTTATAAAGGCCTTCGTGCAAAACCGCAAGGTCTGGAGAACTAAGTGATCCAGCCTCCCCACGGCCAATCAAACATTTTCCCACAAATAGTGAGAAGTACCGAAGCACAGGAAAATGGATGCTAGCAATTCTAGCGCGAGACACTCCTCTCTCCTCTCCAACAGCAATGGAACCAATGAAATCCTCCAAGTCCCGTGGACGAGGGTCACGGATATCCCGAACATAAGGTAATTTGCATACATTGCAAAAATCCTACAACGTCATGCACTAGGGAACATTGTATATCATGAACTCTACCATGGGAGGGTTCTTCCTCGGATAAAAGTTGAAGCTTTGAACGAAAATATTGGTGAGGGGGAGATATTGTGGGCACTTATCTTCAACAAACGCAGTAAGACCTGCGTTCTCCACCAAGTAATAAAAGTCTTCATAAAGTCCGGCGGCGCGCAAAAATGCATCACTTGGCCACTCGCAAGCTCGAACTTCTATGACTCGAGGGACTACGTACTTGGGGTGGTTCTTCTCATCTTCCTTGGGGTTACGGCTTGAAGAGCCTCTCAAGAACCTCCTCATATTTTCCTTTTTCTATCTCTGAAAAATTCTGAAATTTTTAGAGACTTCGAAAGAAAAGTGAACAAGGATCAACCCAACTTGTAGCAACTACTCCTACTAGTGCCTAGAGATCGTGTCAAGCGCTAAAACTACTTGGAACCATCTAAAATCAACATTTCTAGCTCAATAACAGGGTCACCAAGGTAGCAAGAATACGCGAAAGATAAAGCACTAGAGCAAAAACTAATTGGACCAATGGAGGAGTCACTTACCAAGGAGTAATTTCCCAAAACAGTTCGGAGAATGGTGCTTTGAGCAAGGAGATAGAAAATCACAGCCAAATGAGCAAGAACACGGGTTTGAGCTGCGAAACAATTTTTCTGGAGGTGGAAGAAGAGGCTGAGAGCTGGAATGAGTGGAGATGATGCCTGTGGGCCCCACAAGCTTGCACCCCGCCACTAGGGGGGTCCGTGGCGGTGGGGGGGGGGGCTTTTGGCCCACTGGTCAGGCCCCCTGACAAGCTCTGAGGCCCAGAAATTTTCAAAAATTCTAGAAAAAATCATACTAAATTTTCAGGACCATTGGAGAACTTCTATTTTCGAGGTATTTTTCTCCGGGACGCTAAAACACAAAACAGGAAAAACTAAACTAATTCTATCATTTTTCTTCTAAGAAAAAGAAAAGGAAAACTCAAAACAGAGGTATATGACTCTCTGATTCATCTCTTTCATGGTCATCGAAAGAAATCCGTCAATGGGATTGATCAAGTCCTTATGACAAAACCTTCTCGAATCGCAAGAGAGAACGGAGAATTTTCGAATAGCCACTAAGTCACCTCAATGGGGATATGTATCTCCCCAACAAGCAAATCATACTTCATCTTGACACGAGGAATAGGGCATTCAAAGCTCCCAATGAGAATCGATGAAGTCTTTTCAATAGCATTGATGCAATGTACTGGATATCATTTCTTCGGAAAGTGCACGATGTGCTCATTACCGTTGACGTGGAAAGTGACATTGCCTTTGTTGCAATCTATAACAGCCCCTGTAGTGTTTAAAAAAGGTGTTCCGAGGATCATAGCCATGGCATCGTCCTCGGGAATATCCAAGATAACAAATCTGTTAAGATAGTGGTGTTAGGAACCACAATAGGCACATCCTCGGAAACGCCGATAGGGAAATTTCAGTGGGTGTCAACTTATCCAATTCAAGTCTATGATAAAGAGAGAGCGGCATAACACTAACACCGGCTCCAAGGTCACATAAGGCAGTTCTTACGTAGTTTCCTTTAATAGAGCAAGGTATAGTGGGCACTCCGGGATCACCAAGTTTCTTAGGAGTTCCACCTTTAAAAGTGTAATTGGCAAGCATGGTGGAGATCTCAAGATCTGGTATCTTCCATTTATTAGTCACGATATCTTTCATGTACTTGGCAGACAGAGACATCTTGAGCATATCAGTTAACCGCATCTGCAGAAAGACGGGTCTTATCATCTCAACGAAGCGCTCAAAATCCTTATCACCCTTTTTCTTGGATGGCTTAGGAGGAAAGGGCATAGGTCTCTGAACCCATGGCTCTCTTTATTTACCATGCTTCCTAGCAGTAAAGTCATTCTTGTCGTATCTCTTAGGTTGTGGATTATCAGGGTTAACCATAGGTTCAATCTCCACATCCTCATCATGGCTAGGTTGAGCATTATTATGAACATCACTGTCCATATTGTTACCAGGTGCATGTTCATCACCAGATTGTGTTTCTGCATCAGACGCAGAAATATCATTAGGTTCTTTAGGTGTGACAGTATTTGGTGAACTGGCATGCAGGTTTCTATCATCCTTCTTCTTCTCCTTAGGATGACTGGGTGTATCAACATTGATTCCTTGAGAATCTTGATCAATTCTCTTAGGATGACCTTCAGGATACAAAGGTTCCTGAGTCATTTTGCCTCCTCTAGTAACAACTCTGACAGAGTTTTCATTTAATTCATTGAGCAGGTCATTCTGAGCTTTAAGTACTTGTTCTACCTGAGTAGTAATCATAGAGGCATGTTTAATCGGAAGCTTCAGAGCATTGACATTTCTGTCTACACAAGCACTTAAATGGCTAAGCATACAAGCACTTTGTTCCAAATGTCTGCTAACATAATCATTGAAACTCTGTTGTTTGGCAACAAAGTTGTCAAATTCATCAAAGCATAGGCTAGCAGGTTTATCAAAAGGAATATCACTCTCATCAAACCTACGCAGAGAATTCAGTTCCCCTACCTGTATAGGGTTATCGAGACCATGGATCTCTTCGATAGGTGGTAGATTTTTGACATCTTCAGCTCTAATGCCTTTCTCTTGCATAGATTTCTTGGCTTCTTGCATATCTTCGGGACTGAGGAATAGAATACCTCTTTTCTTAGGAGTTGGCTTAGGAGGTTGTTCGGGAATAGTCCAAGCATTATCGTTGATCAAGAGCTTATTCAGTAGAGTCTCAACTTGTTCTACAGTTTGTTCCCTAAATACACAACCGGCACAACTATCTAGGTAGTCTCTAGAGGCATCGGTAAGTCCGTTATAGAGGATATCAAGTATCTCGTTCTTCTTAAGAGGGTGATCAGGCAAAGCATTCTGTAGCTGGACGAGCCTCCCCCAAGCTTGTGGAAGACTCTTTTCTTGGAGTTGAGCAAAGTTGTATATTTCCTGCAAGGCAGCTTGCTTCTTATGGGCAGGGATCTATTTCTCACAGAAGTAATAGACCATCTCCTGGGGACTACGCACACATCCAAGAGCA
Organism: Hordeum vulgare subsp. vulgare; assembly: GCF_904849725.1. Lineage (NCBI taxonomy): Eukaryota > Viridiplantae > Streptophyta > Magnoliopsida > Poales > Poaceae > Hordeum > Hordeum vulgare. The sequence goes on along the minus strand of NC_058524.1, from coordinate 372,119,808 downwards.
AGAGAGGTGAACCAGACTTTAGCGTCATCCTTTAGAGAGAATGGAAACAGCTTAAGGATATAGTAGTGGCAGATCTTCTCCTCATTAGTGAAAAGGTTGGCTATTTCGGATAGTTTGGCAAGATGGGCTATGACCGTCTCAGACTCATAACCATGAAAAGGATCAGATTCAATTAAAGAGATTATCTCAGGGTCGACAGAGAATTCATAATCCTTATCGGTGACAAAGATAGGCGAAGTGGCAAACTTCGGGTCATTTTTCATCCTAGCTTCACGAGATTTTTCCTTCCACTTAAGAATTAATTTCTCAGCGTCATAGGCATCCTTACATGCAAGAAAATCCTCAGCTATCTCCCCCTCCATAACGTAACCCTCAGGTATATCAGGCAGTTCATATCTAGGAGAGCTAGATCTAGCAGGAGCAAAAGCCGGTTCTATTTCAATAGTATCGGCAGTATCAAAAGCATCACGAGCATTGGCAGTAACTCTAGCAATATGAGCATCAAGGAACACTCCTAGTGGAACATCATGCAAAGGAGTATCTCTAGGAGTATCAAGCATAGCATCATCAGGCAAAATAGCATCTCTAGCATCATCAGGCAAAGCAGTATCAGACATAGCATCTCTAGCAGTATCAGGCATAGTATCAAGGATAGCATCTCTAGCAGTATCAAGCATAGTATCATCAGGCATAGTATCAAGCATAGCATCTCTAGAAGTAGTATCACAAGCATCATCAAGCACAGGCGACATATCAAGATTTCCAGCAGGAGGTTATGTCGCAAACTTACTCATAACTGAACGTGAATCAAGTGCAGAGCTAGATGGCAATTCCTTACCTACCCTCGTAGTTGAGGGCTAGACTTTGGTCTTCGGATTCTTCAGATTCTTCATAGTGATCAGCAGATATAAATCCCAAGTAACTCAGAGAATATAGCAATACCTTCCCGGCAACGGCGCCAGAAAAATGTTGATCGCGCAATCTCTGGCGTTAACTAGACGAATGCTTATAACAACAAACCTTCTCCTGCAATGGCACCGGAAGAATGCTGATAGCATTCCCCGGCAATGAAACTGGAAGAATGTTGTTGATGGCCCACCAGCGCGTGGGTTCGTAGTAGTTTTCGAGGGTAGAGTATTCGACCCAATTTGTTGATAAGCCCGTCAGGAGGTGAGAGTATACTCTCAAGTATTAGCAGCTGAATTTGTCGGATTCAACCACACCTGAAAGATTAGTATCTGCAAGCAGAGTAGTAACAACAAAGTAATATGATAACAACGGTGTCAGAAACGGTCTGTTGACGACAGACTATTCCTAACAATTGTATCAATGGCGCTTCCATTGCCGTGTTGACGGAAGTTGTCAATTCCCGTCAATGGTCTCGCGAATCAACAGTGTAGCAGGTAGTAGCAGTGTAACGAGCAATAGCAGTGGTAAGGAATAGAAGTAGTGATAGCAGTAGAAAGTAGCAACCGTAGCAAGCGACATTAGTAGCAACAGTAGCAGCAGAACAAGACAAGTAACAGTGGTAGCAATAGTAGTAGCAGCAGTAGCAAGACAAGTAGCATTAGTAGCAACAGTAGTAGCAGCAGCAGAGCAAGACAAGTAACAGCAGTAGCAACAGTAGGACAAACTCGTAGGCAATGGGTCGGTGATTTGTTTGGATGATATTCATCCTGCAACAGCTATAACAAAGATATGTGGCTAGGTCCCGTTCGTCAATGTGATGTAGGCATGCATTCCGTGTGTCGTCATACGTGCTTAGGAAAAGAACTTGCATGACATCTATTGTCCATCCCTCCTGTGGCAGCGGGGTCCAAAAGGATACTACGGGATATTAAGGTTCTCCTTTTAATAAAGAACCGGACCAACGCATTAGCACTTGGTGAACACATGAACTCCTCAAACTGTGGTCATCATCGGGAATGGTTCTGGTTATTGTCACTCCGGGGTTGCCGGATCATAACACATAGTAGGTAACTACAACTTGCAAGATCGGGTCTAAAACACACATATATTGGTGACAACATAATGATTTCAGATCTGAAATCATGGCACTCGGGCCCTAGTGACAAGCATTAAGCATGACAAAGTAGTAGCAACATTAATCTCAGAACATAGTGGATACTAGGGATCAATCCCCATCAAAACTAACTCGATTACATGATATATCTCATCCTACTCATCACCGCCCAGTGAGCCTACGAATAGATTACTCACGAACGACAAAGAGCTTCATGGAATTGGAGAGGGAAGAAGGTTGATGATGACGTTGGCAACGATTTCCCCTCTCTGGAGCCCAAGACGGACTCCAGATCTGCCCTCCAGATGAAGAACAGGTGGTGGCGGTGCCTCCGTATCGAAAACGCGACGAAAACTTCTCTTTTTATTTTTTCTGGGACGAAAGACAACTTATAGAGCTGGAGTTGGGGGCGGCAGGTGCCTGTAGGCCCCACAAGCCTGCCCACCGCCACCAGGGGGGTGGTGGCGGAGCAGGGGCTTGTGGCCCGCTCGCAAACCCCCTGAGGTGGAAGTTGGCGCAGATATTTTTGATATTTTCCAAAACTGCTCCCCGTAAATTTTCAGGACGTTTGGAGAACTTTGATTTGTGCACAAAAATAACGCCAAGGCAATTCTGCTGAAAACAACGTCAGTCCAGGTTAGTTCCATTCAAATCATGCAAATTATAGTCCAAAACAAGGGCAAAAGAGTTTGGAAAAGTAGATACGTTGGAGACGTATCACCCACCGTGGGGTAGGCGTCTAAGCGACTTCTGGCGAGTTTGCGATTTTCTTCTTCATCATGTCTTCCGGCGGCAGTTTGTTCTTGGTCCGCGAGATCCATTTCGGCGCGCTCACCTTCGTCACCGATGACTCGACATGGCTTCAAGAGGCGCCTCTATACGTTGAGGCTCTCGCGATCTGCTGGGCAACCCACTTCCGTGCACGTTCCTGTGGTGTTCTTCTTTGGCAGCCGTCGACTCCGGTGTCGATGCCCTCCCCATTGTTCGTTGCCACAAGAGATCGGGTCGCTCGAGATTCAAACGATGGGTGAGGCATGCGACAACTCGCCAAGCATCATCTCCACAGATTGCGGCTATTGAGCCCGCCGAATCACTTCGCAGCGTGTTCGACTTGGCGTCAGATTAGTCTGATGTCCCTTCCGAGTGCGAGAGCTGTGATCCCGTGGTTGAGGTTTTCATGGTGGGTTCACAGCAAAGCCCGCCTGGTTTCGGCCGCGGCGGACACGAGGTTGGAGGACCGTCGGGTGAGCTTACCCTCCAACGCCCTCCAATTTCTGGTTGACATCAACAATAGTTGTTTCCGGGTGGACCTCATATCAACGTCGAGGTATTCCATACTCCAGTTCGGAATGTTGTAGCCACCGCTAAGATAGAATATTCCATTCAACTGTGAGAGGCTAGCAGATGTTTGGAGCAGATTCAAACATTACTTCAGGTAGCGCAACAACAAAATTCGGATGTTTCTGAGTCGCTCAATAGATTACATAGTAACTCACCTAGGGCAGACACAGTTCGGTCGGTCCATAGTTTGGGGTCACCTCTGCATCGTAGGGGCGGAGGTTATCGCGAGGATCAGTACAGAGATCAGGAGCTAAATCAGTTTGCTCCCTGTTATCACCGTGATGACCGCCGTTGAGTGCATTCCCCCAGCGGAGTGGTTCGTATGTGCCCCGGCACTATGACGATAGGCGCCCAATTGGTGATGAGCATGATCCTGGATTCAATCCGCGGAAGGCCCTCTTATAGAGGTGGATTGACAGGGGCAGGGCTCACAGGGATGGTTATGATAGAGATCATCCGAGTGGAATGGCGACGTTGTCTCTGGCCTCGAGTGTTTCAGCAGAGCTATTCGATCCGTTGATATTCCCCTCAACATCAGATTGGTGGCTGTAATAAGCAAGTTTACAGGAGAGTCAAAGCCTGAAACATGGCTAGATAATTACCGAGTGGCTGTGCAGATTGGTGGAGGAAATGATAATGTAGCCACGAAGCATTTGTCTGTGATGTTGGATGGCTCAACCCGAGCTTGGCTGAATCAGTTGGCTCCTTCTAGCATCTATTGGTGGGAGGACCTTGCCCGAGTATTCATCAAAACTTTTGAGGTCACGTGAAAACGTCCTGCTGGTTTGTCTGAGCTACAACATTGTGTACATAAGCTGAGTGAAGATCTGAGGGATTACATCCAGCATTGGACAATAGTCCATCACACGGTGGAAAATGTTTCCGAGCATCAAGCCGTCTGCGATTTCAAGGCTGGTGTTAGCTATGGAGAGCTTTATTTGAGGACTGGTCGAACATGAGATATGTCCTTGAGCAAGATGATGGAGATTACCACTCAATATGCCAATGGCGAAGAGTAAGGGAAAGTCAAAGATTGCCAATCGGTATGCCATAATAGTAAGGGAAAGGCAGTCGACAATGATGTTGGTGGTGGCAATTCCAATCGGAAGCAGAAATGGAAAGCTGATGGTTCTATTCAGGCAGAAGCGACCACTCTGGCGGCATAGGGAAAGAATAAGGGGAAGCCCAAAGGGCAATTTCCCCCCAAGAAATCAAAGAATCAGTCAGAAACAGATGTCCTAGATTTTCCGTGTGCAATCCACACGAAGAAAGACGAGGATGGCAATTTGATATTGCCCAAGCATACCGCTCGGCAATGCAGATTGTTGATTCAACAGTTCAAGGAAGCTCGGTCGAGTGAGAAAACTCGTAAAAAGGAAGATGATGAAGATAAAGATGATTTTCCAGAAGTCAATGCCACTTTGATGATTTTTGCCGATGTGGAGAGCGAAAGTCGATTGAAGGTTATAAACAGATAGGTCAACGTGGTTGTTCCCACCACCCCCGCGTACCTCAAGTGGCGTGAGACCCCCATAACATTGGACCAGTCAGACCACCCGGCTCACGTCGCTACCCCTGTTCAACAAGCTATGGTGGTGGATGTAGTTGTGGGAGGCGTTCGTCTCCACAAGGTTCTGATGGACGGAGGAAATGGGTTGAACATTTTGTATGCAGATATGCTCAAGGGGATGGGCATTCCGATGTCCCGACTCAATGAGAGCAATATGCAGTTCCATGGAGTCGTTCCTGGGAAAGAGGCCAAGTCACTCGGCCAGAAAGTGTTGCATGTGGTGTTCGGCACTGACAAGAATTTTCGCAAGGAGGAGTCAACGTTTCAAGTTGTGGACTTCCAAAGCGCATATCATGCCATCCTTGGTCGTCCATCTTATGCATGTTTGATTGCCCGCCCATGTTACGTGTATCTCAAGATGAAGATGCCTGGACCCAAGGGTGTGATCACAGTCAAAGGGAATCAACAAAGGGCTGAGGAGTGCTTACAACAAGGCTCCAAGATTGCCGAGCAGCAGATGGCTGTGGTTGAGTTGGTAGAGTACCGGAAGAACACTGATCGTGCCAATCTGGTGCGCTCCAAGAAGCCTTCTTCCGAGAGTGCTTATCAGTCTGCAGGTGACGTGAAGTAAGTGAGAATTCACCCGACAGATCCTAGTGCTGCCCCGACCAACATCTCGACGACACTCGACAATAAATAGGAAGCCGCTCTTATCCAGTTCCTTCGTGTGAACTGGGACATCTTCTCATGGAAGCCTTCTGAAATGTCGGGTGCACCTAGGGAACTGGGAGAGCAACGACTGAGGGTTGACCAAAAAGCAAAGCCCGTCGAAGAGCATTTGCATAGGTCGGCAGCAGAGAAACGAAAAGCAATCGGCGAGGAGGTGGCTCGACTCTTGGAGGCAAATTTCGTACGCAAAGTTTAGCACTCTGAGTGGCTCGCGAATGTCGTCATGGTCCCCTAGAAGGAAAAGCCTCTCCGCATGTGTATCGATTTTAAGCATAACAATCGGGTCTGCCCGAAAGATCATTTTCTGCTCCCCTGCATCGATCATATTGTCGACTCGGCTGTGGGATGCGAGCATTTATCTTTTCTTGATGCATACTCTGGTTACCATCAGATCTGTCTGTTTGGTCCAAATGAAATAAAGACGGCCTTGATCACCCCTTTCGGGTGTTTCTGCTATATCACCATGCCTTTTGGTTTGAAAAATGTTGGCGCTAATTTCATGCATGTGATTCCGAAATGCCTGCTTGATCAAATCAGTCGGAATGTCAAGGCTTATATGGATGATATCGTAGTCAAGTCTCGCAAAGGTTCCGACCTGCTAACTGACTTGGTACAAACATTCACCAATTTGAGGAAATGTGATATAAAGTTGAATCCAGCTAAGTGCACTTTTGGAGTTCCTGGTGGCAAGTTACTCGGTTTCCTAGTTTCTGAATGGGGGATCGACGACAACCGCCATAAGATCGGCGCCATCATGCGAATGAAAAGGCATAAGCGTGTGCATGTTGTCCAGAAGCTCACGGGCTGCTGGCGGCATTGAGTAGTTTTATTTCTCGCCTTAGAGAGAAAGCATTGCGTGTATACCGACTCATGAAGAAGTCTGATGCGTTCGAGTGGACTCCTTAGGCAGAAGCAGCGTTTGTCGAGCTAAAAGCCCTGCTTTCCACCTAGCCGGTGCTTGCTGCTCCGCACAGCAAAGAACCCTTGCTCCTATACATTGCAGCTACTAATCTAGTCATTAGCACATTTCTAACTGTCGAGCGCGAAGAAGAGGGCAAGGCTTACAAAGTCCAACGTCCAGTCTACTATATTTCTGAAGTGCTAACTCCTTCGAAGCAAAGGTACCCTCATTATCAGAAGCTCCTCTATGGTATATATTTATCAGCGAAGAAGGTGGCACACTACTTTCAAGATCATTTAGTCTCAGTCATAAGTGATGCTCCATTGTCTAAGATCCTCAACAACCGAGACGCGGCTGGTGGAGTGGCTAAATGGGCCATCGAACTCCTATACTTTGATATCAAATTTAAAGCAAAGAAGGCAATCAAGTCTCAAGCACTTGTTGATTTCATGGCCAAGTGGGTAGAATAGTAGCAGCCCACTCAAATTCACACGACACACTAGACCATGTTCTTTGATGGCTCTAAACTGTTGAATGGGTCTGGTGCCAACGTGGAATTGGTTACTCCAAAGGGTGAGAAGCTTAGTTATGTCCTCGAGATTGACTTTAATTCCTCCAATAATGAAGCTGAATATGAGGCATTCCTCTACGGGTTATGTATGGCCATCTCACTTGGCGTCCGGCGCCCGATGGTATGCCATGATTCGGATTTGGTGGTCAATCAAGTGACGAAGGAGTGGTCTATGAGGAACCCTGCCATGGCTGGGTATTGTCACGCAGTGAGAAGGCTTGAGAAGAAGTTTTAAGGTGTGGAACTCCATCATATTGCCCGAGTGAAGAATCAAGCAGCTGACGACCTAGCCAAGATTGGATCCACTCGGAAGCGTGTACCTAGCATTGTGTTTTTGGAACACTTACATTCTCCTTTGGTGCAAGAAGATCCCTTCACTGAAGAGCCCCTGCAAGCAATAAGCGCGTCCAATCCGACTGATATTGATGTCCCAGCACTCGTTCATCTGGTCATGGAGATTCTGGTTATTACGCCTGATTGGACGGTGTCATACATTTCATACATACTAAGGCATGAACTCCCAGAAGAAGAGGTTGAAGCTCGGCAGATTGTCCGCATGTCCAAGGCATTTACTGTGATAAATGGACAGCTTTATAGAGAAAGTGTAACTGGCGTAGCTCAGCGGTGCATCTCTCCCGAGGAAGGTCGATGGATTTTGGAGAAAATTTACTCGGGGACCTGTGGTCATCATGCTTCCTCTCGGACGCTTGTTGACAAAGCATACCGAGCTGGTTTTTTCTAGCCGTGCGCTAATGAAATGGCTATGGAAATCGTGGATCATTGCGAAGGATGCTAGTTTTACTCAAACTTGTCACATAAGCCCGCGTCTGCCCTGAAGACTATTCCACTCTTTGGGCCGTTCGCTCTATGGGGTTTGTATATGATCGGTCCTCTCCGAACGAGCCAAAGTAGGTTCACACATTTGCTTGTAGCAGTCGACAAGTTCACCAAGTGGATTGAAGCTAAACCCATAAAAAAGCTGGATTCACGCACTGTTATCAAGTTCAAGAAGGAAATAACGTTTCGGCATGGAGTTCCACAGAGTATCATCACAGACAATGGTTCCAACTTCGACTCGGATGAATTCAGATACTTTTGCTCCGCCCAAGGCACTCGGGTGGATTACGCGTCCGTCGCGCACCCCCAGACTAATGGTCAAGCTGAGTGAGAGAATGGTCTTATCCTCCAAGGGTTGAATCCTTGACTCATGCGAGATGTAGAACATGCAGGTGGAGCTTGGGTTACTGAACTACCGATAGTTCTGTAGGGCTTGAGGACGACTCCCAACCGGTCGACTGGACGCACTTCTTTCTTCTTGGTATAAGGAGCCGAAGTCATTTTGCCAAGTGATCTTCTTCACAATTTTCCTCGAGTAGAGCTTTTGTCTAAGGCCGAAGCCAAACATGCACGGCAGGACGGTGTAGATCTTTTGGGAGAAGAGTGCGAACTAGCCTTCATTCAGTCGACAGTATACCAGCAGGATTTGCGTCGTTTCCATGCAAGGCATGTGAGGAGTCGGTCGTTCCACGAAGGTGATCTGGTGCTTGATACGTCCATTTTGCATCATGTTTTCCTACTATTATTTATGTTTTTATTGTATAATAATGCTTTTTGGAGTAATTCTAATGCCTTTTCTCTCATAATATGCAAGGTATACACAAAGGGGTAGAATTCTGGCAGCTGGAAATCTAGACCAGAAGAAGCTACGTCAGGCTACCTATTCTCCACAACTCCAAATGAGCTGAAACTTTATGAGGAATTTTTATGGAATATTCGAGGTATATTGGAGCAAATAAGTACCAGAGGGAGACCACAAGGTGGGCACAACTCACCTGGGTGAGCCAGGAAGCCCAGACGGGCCCCGGTGGGTTATGCTCACCCTGTCCCACCTCTGGTGCCCCTCTTCTGCTATAGAAGTCATTATGACCTAGAAAAAAAGGAGGGGAGGACTTTCAGGACGTAGCGCCGTCGTCTTGCGGCGGAACTTGGGCAGGAGCATTTTTGCCCTCCGACGGAGCAATTCCGCCGGGGCAAATTCCCTCCCGAAGGGGGAAATCATCGTCATCATCATCACCAATAACTCTCCCTTCTTGGGGAGGGCTATCTTCATCAACATATTCAACAACACCAACTCCTCTCAAACCCTAGTTCATCTCTTGTGTTCAATCTTTGTACCAGAACTATAGGTTGGTGCTTGTGGGTGACTGCTAGTGTTGATTAGATCTTGTAGTTGATTACTATATGGTTTATTTGGTGGAAGCTTATATGTTCACATCAACTATGCTATTTAATACCCCTCTGATCTTGATCATTATTATCATTTGTGAGTAGTCACTTTTGTTCTTGAGGTGATGGGAGAAATCATGTTGCATGTAATCATGTGAACTTGATATGTGTTTGATATTTTGATGATATGTATGTTGTGATTTCCTTAGTGGTGTCATGTGAACGTTGACTACGTGACACTTCACCATATTTGGTCCTAAGGGAATGCATTGTGGAGTAGTTATTAGATGATGGGTTGTGAGAGTGATAGAAACTTAAATTCTAGTTTATGCGCTATTCCGTAAGGGACCGATTGGATCCAAAAGTTTAATGCTATGGTTAGAATTTATTCTTAATACTTTTCTTGTAGTTGAGGATGCTTGCGAGAGCGTTAATCATAAGTAGGAGGTTTGTTCAAGTAAGAGCAGCTCCTAAGCACCGGTCCACCCACATACCAAATTATCAAAGTAGCGAACACGAATTAAGCCAACATGATAAAAGTGACTAGATGAAATTCCCATGTACCCTTAAGAACACTTTTCTTATCATAAGAGATCGTTTTGGACTGTCTTTTAACTCAAAAAGATCGGGCTACCTTGCTTCACTTTTGTTACTAGTATCGTTACTTGCTCGCTGCAAATTATCTTGCTATCAAACTACTTAGCTACTTACAATTTTAGCACTTGCAAACATTACCTTGCTGAAAACCACTTGTCATTTCCTTCTGCTCCTCGTTGGGTTCGACACTCTTACTTATCTAAAAGGCTACAATTGACCCCATATACTTGTGGGTCATCATGGCTATTTTCTGGTGCCGTTTCCAGGGAGTGGAGTGCTCTTAGTAAGTGGAAATTGGTAAGGAAACATTATTACTACGTGCTGAAATTTATTGTCACTTGCTACTATGGAAAACAATCCTTTGAGGGGTTTGTTTGGGGTATATTCACCTTGACCGGAACCACAATTAGTTGCCCCTCAACCTACTACACCTACTGAAAATATTGAGTATGAAGTTCCTTCGGGTATGGTATAACAACTGCTAGCTAATCCTTATGCAGGAGATGGAACCGAACATCCTGATATGCACTTGATATATGTGGATGAAATTTGTGGATTGTTGAAGCTTGCAGGTTTACCCAGATATGAAGCTAATAAGAAGGTTTTTCCCTTTATCTTTGAAGGGAAAATCATTGACATGGTATAGGCTTTGCGATGATATTGGATCTTGGAACTGCAATCAGTTGAAATTGGAATTCTATCAAAAAATTTATCCTATGCATCTAGTTCATCGTGATCGGAATTATATATAACTTTTGACCTCATGAAGGATAAAGTATCGCTCTAGCTTGGGGGAGGATTAATTCAATGTTATATTCATGCCCCAATCATGAGCTCTCAAGAGAAATTATTATTCAGAATATTTATGCTCGGCTTTCTCGTAATGATCAATCCATGCTCAATACTTCTTGTATTGGTTCTTTTATGAAGAAGACTATTGAATTCTGGTGGGATATTTTAGAAAGAATTAAACTCAGCTCTGAAGATTGGGAAATCGACGAAGGTAAAGAGTGAGGTATTGAACCTAAGTTTTATTGTGTAAAATCTCTTATTAATACTGATGCTTTTCAAAAGTTTAGCACTAAATATGGACTTGACTATGAGATAGTAGTTTTCTTTTGTGAATATTTTGCTACTCATGTTGATCTTCCTAAGAAAAAGTGGTTTAAATATCACCCACCTGTTAAAGAAGAAACTAAAGAACCGGTAAAAGCTAAAGAAGAAACTATCATTTACAACGTTGATCTAGTTATTCCCACTGCTTATATTGAAAAAACACCTTTCCCTGTTAGAATGAAGGAACATACTAAAGCTTCAACTGTGGTTAACAAAAGTTATGTTAGAACACCCAAACCAGTTGAACAAATTAGACTTGAACCTAGTGTTGCTATGATTAAAGATCTCTTGGTCGATAATATCGATGGGCATGTTATTTACTTCTATGATGAAGCTTCTAGAATTGCCAAAGCGGATAAAAAAGATAAACATAGACCAGTTGTTGGCATGCATGTTGTCTCAGTTAAGATAGGAGATCACTGTTATCATGGGTTATGTGACCTAGGTTCTAGTGTGAGTTCTATTCCTTTTACCTTATATGAAGAAATTAAGAATGAACTAACACGTACTGAAATAGAAGACATAGATGTTACTATTAAACTTGCCAATAGAGATACTATATCACCAATTGGGATTCTTAGAGATGTTGAAGTATTGTGTGGGAAGATAAAATACCCTACTGATTTCTTGTTCTTGGATCCCCACAAGATGATTTTTATCCCATTATCTTTGGTAGACCTTTCTTGAACACCGTCAATACCAAAATAGATTGTAAGAAACAAACTGTCGGTGTTAGCTTTGGTGATGAATCTCATGAATTTAACTTTTCCAAGTTTAGTAGACAACCGCATAAGAAAGATTTGCCTAGTAAGGATGAAATTATTGGTCTTTCTTCTATTGTTGTACCTCCTACTATTCCTTTAGAACAATATTTGCTAGACCATGAAAATGATTTGCATAGGCGTGAAAGAAATGAAATAGATAGAATCCTTTTGGAACAACAACCTCTGCTTAAACACAGTTTGCCTATTGAAACTCTAGGAGGTCCCCCTCCACCTAAAGGTGATCTTGTGTTTGAATTAGAACAATTTCCAAACACTTTGAAATATGCTTATCTTGATGAGAAAAAGATATATCATGTTATTATTAGTGCTAAACTTTTAGAACATGAAGAAGATATGTTATTGAAAGTTCTAAGGAAGCACCGAGCTGCTATTGGATATACTCTTGATGATCTTAAGGGCATTAGTCCCACTCTATGTCAGCACAAGATTAATATGGAGCCTGATGCTAAACCCGTTGTTGATAACCAACGTCGGTTAAATCCGAAGATGAAAGAAGTGGTAACAACGGAAATATTGAAATTTCTAGAAGCACGTATAATCTATCCTATAGCTGATAGTAGATGGGTAAGTCATGTTCATTGTATCCCTAAGAAGGGAGGTATTACAGTTGTTCGTAGTGACAATAATGAACTTATTCCAGAAAGAATTGTCAGAGGCTACAAAATGGTAATTGATTTTCGAAAACTAAACAAAGCAACTACAAAAGATCATTACCCTCTCCTTTTATTGATGAAATGTTAGAAAGACTATCTAAGCACACACATTTTTTCTTTCTTGATGAATATTCTGGTTTTTGACAAATACCTCTTTCACACCCTGATCAAGAAAAGACTACTTTTATTTGTCCTTTTGGAACTTATGCTTATAGACGTATGCCTTTTGGTTTATGTAATGCACCTGCTACCTTCCAAAGATGTATGACTACTATATTCTCTGATTTCTGTGAAAATATTGTTAAGGTTTTTATGGATGACTTTTCTGTTTATGGGAAGTCTTTTGATGATTGTTTAAGCAATCTTGATTGAGTTTTGTAGAGATATGAACAAAAAAATCTTGTCTTGAATTGGGAGAAGTGCCACTTTATGGTTAACGAATGTATTGTTTTGGGCCATAAAATTTCTGAAAGAGGCATTGAGGTGGACAAAGCCAAGGTCGGTGCAATTGAGAAAATGACATGTCCTAAAGATATCAAAGGTATTCGTAGTTTCCTTGGTCATGCTGGTTTCTATAGGAGGTTTATCAAAGACTTCTCTAAAATTTCTAGGCCTCTTACAGATCTTTTGCAAAAGGATATTCCTTTTGTGTTTGATGATGATTGTTTGGAAGCTTTCGAAACACTAAAAAAGCCTTAATTACTGCACCTGTTGTTCAACCACCTGATTGGAACTTGCCTTTTGAGATTATGTGAGATGCTAGTGATTATGATGTTCTAGGACAAAGAGTGTATAAGAAATTGAATGTAATCCATTATGCTAGTAAAACCCTGGACAGTGCTCAACGAAATTAAGTTACTACTGAAAAATAATTCTTAGTAGTAGTTTTTGCTTGTGATAAATTCGGATCTTACATTGATGATTCTAAAGTTATTGTTCACACCGATCGTGCTTCTATTAAATATCTTGTGGAAAAGAAATATGCTAAACCTAGACTCATTAGGTGGGTTCTTCTGTTACTAGAATTTGATTTGCATATCACTGATAGGGAAGGAGCAGAGAACCCCGTAGCTTATAATTTTTCTAGGCTTGAAAATATTCTTGATGACCCACTACCTATTAATGATAGCTTTCATGATGAACAATTAGCTGCTTTAAATGTTTCTAATAGTACACCTTGGTATGCTGATTATGCTAATTATATTGTTGCTAAATACATACCACCTAGCTTCACATACCAACAAAAGAAAAAAAATCTTCTATGATTTAAGACACTACTTTTGGGATGACCCACATCTTTATGAAGAAGGAGTAGATGGTATTATTAGACGTTGTGTACCTGAGCATGAACATGAACAAATCCTATGGAAATATCACTCCGAAGCTTATGGAGGGGATCACGCGGGAGACAGAACCGTTCATAAGGTATTGCAATCTAGTTTTTATGGGCCTACTCTCATCAAGGATGCCCGTAAGTTTGTCTCATCTTGTGATGAATGTCAAAGAATAGGTAATATCAGTAAGCGTTAAGAAATGCCTACAAATTATTCACTTGCTGTTGATGTTTGGGGATTTGGTTTCATGGGACCTTTTCCTTCCTCTAATGGGTATACACATATTTTCATTGTTGTTGATTATGTTACTAAGTGGGTAGAAGTTATTCCAACTAGTAGTGCTCATCACAACACCTCTGTTAAAATGCTTAAGGAAGTTATTTTCCCAAGGTTTGGAGTCCATAGATATTTAATGACTGATGGTGGTTCACACTTTATTCATGGTGCTTTCCGTAAAATGCTTGCTAAGTATGATGTTAACCATAGAATTGCATCACCTTATCATCCTCAGTCTAGTGGTCAAGTTGAACTTAGCAATAGAGAAATAAAACTAATCTTACAAAAGACTGTCAATAGGTCCCGGAAGAATTGGTCTAAGAAAGTAAATGATGCACTTTGGGCTTATAGAACAACATATAAGAATCCTATGGGTATGTCTCCTTATAAAATGGTTTAGGGAAAAGCTTATCATTTGCCTCTTGAGTAAGAACATAATGCATATTGGGCAATCAAAGAACTCAACTATGATTTCAAACTTGTGGTGAAAAGAGATTATTTGATATTAGCTCATTAGATGAATGGAGAACCCAAGCTTATGAAAATGCAAAGTTATCTAAAGAAAAAGTTAGAAGATGGCATGACAAAAGAATCCAAAAGCGTGAGTTCAAAGTTGGAGAATATGTTCTTTTGTACAACTTTCGTTTCAGATTCTTTGCAGGAAAACTCCTCTCCAAATGGGAAGGAACCTATGTTATCGAGGAGGTCTATTGATCCGGAGCTATCAAAATAAATAATGCCGAAGGTACTAACCCCAAAGGTTGTCAATGGGCAACAAATAAAACATTATATCTCAGGTACACCCATTAATGTTGAAAGACATATTATCCAAACTATGACACGAGAAGAACACATAAAAGAAACCTTCCGGAACACTCTAGAATCGTGAAAAAAGGGAGGTACGTGATATGGTAAGTAAACGGAATCCGAATAATCCGCAAAAATATTTTTTGTCAGTTTTAGAATATTTAAAAAATTAGGAAAATAAGAAACTTCCATGAAAGTGACCATGGTGGGCACGATACACCAGGGCGCGCCTGGCACCTCACGTACTTTCCGGACTCCGTTTTTCTTCCGTTCTGCTTGTTCCCCAAGATAAAAAAAATCTTTATATACCCCCTGAACCTATTGACCTCCGTATCGTGGAGAAATCTCCTATTTTCTTTTCTTGTTGTTTTCTGTCAGATCCAATCCACCATGGCTGCTTCAAGCTCCTTCAAGGACAAGTTGTTCAACAATGTCATCAACCCATATCTGCCGGAAGTAATGCAGCACCCTCAAGCTATCCATATGCGCAACGGGGGTGCTGCACATCTGCAATGTGCAAGGACCCAAGGGGATTGGATCCATGGAGGCCAGGCTTGAAGCTATGTAGCAGGAAGTCTTCCGGTGCAAGGGGGTGGTGGAATGTTGGCTCAGTGCCAATCACCCCATGATCAAGGACAACACCCGTGATCTCAAGGTGGATGGCAAGTCCATGAAGGACATCATCTTCTCCCTCAACGAGCAAATCAACGTCCTCCATAGCGAGATCCATGACCTTCAAAGCCAAGTCGTTGAATATGAGGCAAGGTTTAAAGGTGTGAGTTTGGCTGCCAGTTGCAGGATTCGAGAGACTCACTCTTCCTCTTATGATGGTGAGCCTCTACCATGGAAACCGGAGGTGAAGATTGCTTCTAATTCATCACCACCACCTCCTTCTTCATCACGAAAAGAAAATTGAGTATCGAGTATGGGCACTCCCCCTGGCTTTCGCCAAGCTTGGGCGAGGTTCCCCGGTATCGTATCATCTCCATTATCGTTCGCGTTTACTTTTCTCAGTTCGATCCATGTTTATCTTTTGCTTTAGATGAATAAAATTTTAGTTTGATCCTTTCTTTCCAAGAGTTTGCTTTGTGATCAATCTATGCAAACGTGTGCGAGATGTATAATAAAGTGCAGTTTCAGTTTTACCTTCTTTACTTTATTGTTTCAATATAAAGAAAGGAAATAAATGAAAAATATAATATGCTAATCTTATGGTAAGTGATGACATTACACAAGGAAAATAATAAGTAGAAAATTTTATTGTAGATTGACAAACATAGCATTGGTCAATGATGAAACTCATGAAAGAATTAATAAGGGAAGAGAAGATTCACATATCCTGGAAATCTTTTGTGATTGTGAGCACCCATCAAAACATTATATGCCAAAATTATAGAAGTTGGACAAGGAAGACAACATAATGAATTATGTTTGTTCATATTCACACAGAAGTTATATTGTCATGGATCATTCAACATGTGGTGCTTGCCCCTATCTTTGCTAGCCAAAAACTCCGCACCAAGTAGAGATACTACTTGTGCATCCAAAACCCTTAAACCCAAATCTTGTTTGAGAGTCACCATACCTACCTAGGGACTGAGTAAGATCCTTCAAGTAAGTTGTCATCAGTGCAAAAAGGGCAATAAAATTGCTTCTAAAAGTGTAAGATCATTTAGTGTAAGGGAAAATTGAGCATTGTACGAACTTGTGATGGTGAAGAATAAATGTGACAGACTGCATAATAAAGGTTGCCATCACAAGGGGCAATATAACGTGACGTTCTCTTGCACTAAGGGGTTGAGCATACAAACAAAAAGTGCATGGCAAGCTCTGCTTCCCTCTGCGAAGGGCCTATCTTTTTTACTTTGATGTATTTACTTTCATGCAACAATCAATTGTTTTATCTCCATTCCTTTTTATTTTCTCCTTTGGCAAGTATCATGTGGTGAGGAAAGATCTAGGCACATATATCCAGTTGAATATGGGTAGCATGAGTTATTATTGTTGACATCACCCTTGAGGTGAATTCATTGGGAGGCGAAACTATAAGCCCCTATCTTTCTATGTGTGCGGTTGAAACGTTTTTCTCATGTGTACGCGGTGAGTGTTAGCAATCATAGAAGACTACATGATGATTGAGTATGTGGACTAGCCTAAAGGCTCTGATATGTGACCCTTCCTGAATAGATGATGAATTGTAGATGCAAAGTTGGTTGAGACCATAGTTTGTTGGTTTCCAATAGAGTTTAAGATTTATACTTCAATGTTGTGATGAATTGTCACTTGTTCATGAGAATACTATGATAAAATTTATATGATAAAAGTTTCATGTTAAAGTTTATTGTTGTTATAATAAGTTACATGATTCTGCTATGTCCGTATTTTGTTTTTATCGACACCTCTCTCGCTCTGAGCATGTGGACATGTTTCTCGATTTCGGTTTTCGCTTGAGGACAAGCGAGGTCTAAGCTTGGGGGAGTTGATACGTCCATTTTGCATCATGTTTTACTACTGTTATTTATGTTATTTTATTGTATAATAATGCTTTTTGGAGTAATTATAATGCCTTTTCTCTCACAATATGCAAGGTATACACAAAGGGGGAGAATTTTGGTACCTGGAAATCTGGACCTAAAAAAGCTAAGTTAGGCTACCTATTCTGCACAACTCCAAATGAGCTAAACTTTACGAGGAATTTTTATGGAATATTTGAGGAATATTGGAGCAAATAGGTACCATAGGGGGCCCACCAGGTGGGCACAACCCACCTGGGCGAGCCAGGGAGCCGAAGCGCGTTCGGGTGGGTTGTGCTCACCCAGGCCCACCTCTAGCGTCCCTCTTCTGGTATATAAGTCATTTTGACCTAAAAAGGAGGGGAGGACTTTAGGGACGAAGCGCGCAATCTCGAGGCGGAACTTGGCCAGGAGCACTTTTGCCCTCCGGCGATTCCGCCGGGGGAAATTCCCTCCCGGAGGGGAAATCATCATCATTATCATCACAAACAACTCTCCCATCTCGGGGAGGGCTATGTTCATCAGCATCTTCAACAACACCAACTCCTCTCAAACCCTTGTTCATCTCTTGTGGTCAATCTTTATACCGGAACTATAGATTGGTGCTTGTGGGTGACTAGTAGTGTTGATTACATCTTGTAGTTGATTGCTATATGGTTTATTTGGTGGAAGATTATATGTTCAAATCCATTATGCTATTTAATACCAATGTGATCTTGAGCATGATTGTCATTTGTGAGTAGTTACTTTTGTTCTTGAGGTCACGGGAGAAATCATGTTGCAAGTAATCATGTGAACTTGATATGTGTTCGATATTTTTATGGTATGTATGTTGTGATTCCCTTAGTAGTGTCATGTGAACGTCAATTACATGACACTACACCATATTTGGGCCTAAGGGAATGCATCGTGGAGTAGTTATTAGATGATGGGTTGCAAGAGTGACAGAAGCTTAAACTCTACTTTATGCGCTTCTCCGTAAGGGACCGACTGGATGCAAAAGTTTAATGTTGTGGTTAGAATTTATTCTTAATACTTTTTTTGTAGTTGCGGATGCTTGCAAGCGGGTTAATCATAAGTAGGAGGTTTGTTCAAGTAAGAACAACACCTAAGCACCGGTCCACCCACATACCATATTATCAAAGTAGCGAACACGATTAAGCCAACATGATGAAAGTGACTAGACGAAATTCCTGTGTACCCTGAAGAATACTTTGCTTATCATAAGAGACCGTTTTGGCCTGTCCTTTGCCTCAATAGGATTGGGCTACTGATATGTCTCCAACGTATCTATAATTTTTGATGGTTTCATGCTATTATCTTGTCAAACTTTCGATGTTTTGTATGCCTTTTATATATTTTTTGGGACTAACTTATTAACTTAGTGCCAAGTGCCAGTTCCTGTTTTTTCCATGTTTTTGACCCCTTTCAGAAGAGGATTTTGAACGGAGTCCAAACGGAATGAAACTGCCAAAAAGATTTTTTTCGAAACAGAAAAAGATCGGGAAGCCGGAGAATCAAGGTAGTGGGCCTGCAGGAACCCCACAAGCCCTCATGGTGCGGCCAGGGGGGCGTGCCTCCCTGGCTTGTGGGCTCCCTGGGCCACCTCTGCCATAGGTTTTGCGCCTATGTATTCCCTAAAATCCTAGAAACAAAATCAGGAGATCATCGAAAGTACTTTTCCGCCGCCGCAAGCTTCTGTCTCCGCAAGATCCCATCTGGGGCACGTTCTGGTGCCCTGCCGGAGGGGAGATTCGGATACGGAGGGCTTCTTCATCAATACCATGACCTCTCCGATGATGCGTGAGTAGTTCACCATAGACCTACGGGTCCATAGCTAGTAGCTAGATGGCTTCTTCTCTCTCTTGGATCTTCAATACAAAGTTCTCCATGATCTTCATGGAGATCTATCCGATGTAATCTTGTTTTGCGGTGTGTTTGTCAAGAACCGATGAATTGTGGATTTATGATCAGATTATCTATGAATCTTATTTGAGTTTCTTCTGATCTCTCTTATGCATGATTTCATATCCTTGTAATTCTCTTCGAGTTCTGGGTTTTGTTTGGCCAACTAGATCTATGATTCTTGCAATGGGAGAAGTGCTTGGTTTTGGGTTCATACCGTGCGGTGACCTCACCCAGTGACAGAAGGGGTAGCAAGGCAAACATCGTGTTGTTGCCATCAAGGGTAAAAAGATGGGGTTTTCATCATTGGTTTGAGATTATCCCTCTACATCATGTCATCTTGCTTAAGGCGTTACTCTGTTCGTCATGAATTCAATACACTAGATGCATGTTGTATAGCGGTCGATGTGTGGAATAATAGTAGTAGATGCATAAAGTATCGATCTACTTGTCTCGGACGTGATGCCTATATGTATGATCATTGCCTTAGATATCGTCATGACTTTGTGCGGTTCTATCAATTGCTGGACAGTAATTTCTTCACCCACCGTCATACTTGCTATTTTGAGAGAAGCCTCGAGTGAACACTATGGCCCCCGGGTCTACTCCAAACCTTATTTTCAGCCTTACACTTTTTACTTTGTTGCACTTTCCGCCTTCAGATCTCACTTTGCAATCAATCTTGAAGGGATTGACAACCCCTTTAAAGCGTTGGGTGCAAGCTCTTTTGTGTTTGCGCAGGTACTCTGGACTTGACGAGATTCTCCTACTGGATTGGTACCTTGGTTCTCAAACTGAGGGAACTACTTACTGCTCCTGTGCTGCATCACCCTTTCCTCTCCAAGGGAAAAACCAGCACAAGCCCAGTCTCCGTCAACGTGTCAATTTCTGGCGATGTTGTCTGTTGCCGTAGCAGAAGAATTTCTGGCGCCGTTGCCGGGGAGGACCAAGTGAAGAACTCATCCAAGTAAGTGTCGCAAACTCATCCCTTGCATTTACTTTGTTTGCCAGTTGCCTCTCGTTTTCCTCTCCCCCACTTCACAATTTGCCTTTTTCGTTTGCCTTTTCTGTTTGCCTTTTCGTTCGCCCTTTTCTCTCGCTTGTTCTGTTCGTCTCTGTGGGATAGTCTACCTGTCCTCATGGATAGATCCACCACTTCGAACGATACTCCCGAGAGCGAAGTTCTCAATTTCAAACAAATTGAGGAAGAAAACTTAAAGGACGCTTGGTAGATTTGCAATGCTCAGAGTAGATCTACTCATAAGCAATCCACTACCGTCCTGCTTCGCAGTTTTTATGTGGGTGTTTCTCCTTGGAATAGGTATATTCTTGACACCATCGTAGGTGGAAATTTCTTGGATAGCCATACCGTTGATTCTTACGGAGCTGTAATCAATTTGGTAGGCTCACCCCCACTCATGGTTAATGGAACTACCTTAACTCTAGAACATGTGATGCGTAGGCTGGACGTCATTGAAAATAAAGTTGCTACGATAGAACTCATGGATAATTTGGATAAAAAGATCCACAATTAAATCACTCACTACGGATCCAAGGTGGGAATGGTGTTGAAAAATTTAAAGGAGAAGGAACCCACAGTTAACGAAAAATTAGGTCATGATTCCGCTAGGATTGGCAAACTAGAGGACGTTATAACCAACTTGGGTTCCACTTTTGCCGCTGTGCAGAATACTTCGAACTTTGCCCACAATAGGGTCACCAAGTCTGTTTTTGTTCCCAAAAATAGTGGTGAATCCTCTAGCAAAAATATGAAAACCTTAAGATGATAAGTGATCACGTCACTTATGGTTTGAGCACCAAAGATGACGATACGTGATTCTATCGCTTTTATGCCTAGCTAAGGGTGTTAAACAATAACGCTTGTTGGGAGGAAACCCAATGAATATATCATTTTTCCTTCTGTTTTGTTGCGTATACACCATCATAATTCTGTTGTGATTGTGTTTTTGTGTTTCTTTTTGTGTTTGAGCCAAGCAAAACCTTTATGACTAGTCTTGGTAATGGTTGTTTGATCCTGCTGAAAAAAGACAGAAACTTTTCGCTCACGAGATGATTTTTCATTTTTATTCAGAAAGAGATTTTGAGTTGATTCTTTTTGCTTCTGGTTGATATGCCTTTTTCCCAGGCAGTCGTAATTGTTCAGAATTTTTGAGGTACCATAAGTATACGAAGTATACAGATTGCTACAGACTGGTCTGTTTTTGATAGATTCTGTTTTTGTTGAGTTGGTTGCTTGTTTTGATGAAACTATGGTTAGTATCGGGGGTACTAGCCATGGAAAAGTGAGAATACAGTAGCCCAACACCAATATAGATAGAATTCAAGTTTTCTACAGTACCAAAAGAGGTGGTAGTTTGTTTTCTTGTGCTAATGTTATCAGGAGTTTCTGTTTAAGTTTTATGTTGTGAAGTTTTCAAGTTTTGGGTGATGCTCTCATGGACAAAGAGATAAGGAGTGGAAAGAGATCAAGCTTGGGGATGCCCAAGGCATCCCAAGCCAAATTCAAGGACACCAAAAAGCCTAAGCTTGGGGATGACCCAGGAATGCATCCCCTCTTTCGTCTTCAATCCATCGGTAACATTACTTTTAGCTATATTTTTATTCACCACATGATATGTGTTTTGCTTGGAGCGTCTTGTATCATAGGAGTATTTTATTTTTGCTGTGTCACAATCATCCTTGCTGCACACCTTTTTGAGAGAGAGAGACATGCACTCATCGCAATTTTGCTAGAATGCTCATACTGCTTCACTTATATCTTTTGAGCTTGATAATTTTGCTCTATGTGCTTCACTTATATCTTTTAGAGCATGGCGGTGCGTGACTTGGTAGTTTGCTTATGCTATGAAAGTAGTTCCAAAGGTGATAGGTACCCAAAGAGGATATAAAAACCTCCATCTTCATGTGCATTGAGTAGAAAGAGAAGTCTTGATTCCTCTCAATTAATTTTGAGACGTGGATTCACTAATATTAAGAGTTATGTTAGTAGGGTGTTGTGAATCTAGAAATACTTGTGTTCAAGTTAGTGATTCCCGTAGCAGGCACGTATGGTGAACCGCTATGTTTGGAAGTTCGAGCATAATTGATCTATTGATTGTCATCCTTTGTGTTGAGGTCGGGATCGCGCGATGATTAAGTCCTACAAACCCTTCCCCTAAGAGTATGCGTTTAGCACTTTGTTTCGATTACTAATAAAAACTTTTGCAACAAGTATGTGAGTTCTTCATGACTAATGTGAGTCCATGGTATATATGCACTTTCACTAGACACCTTTGCTAGCCTCTCTAGTGCCGCGCAACTTTCGCCCGTACACAAACCCACCATATGCCTTCCTCAAAACAGCCACCATACCTACCTACTATGGCATTTTCATAGCCATTCCGAGATATATTGCCATGCAATTCGCACCGTTCCGTCTCATGACTTGTGTCGTCACTCTCATATTGCCACTGCAGGATCGTAAGATAGCTGGCGAGATGTTTCAACGTCATACACCAAGCTAGATCGTTGCACATCCCGGTACACTGCCGGAGGCATTTTCTATAGAGTCATCATCGTTCTAAGCTTTGAGTTGTGAGTAAATAAAAGTGTGATGATCATCATTATTAGAGCATTGTCCCATGTGAGTAAATAAAAAAGAGAGTCCAAGAGCCCAAAAATAAAAAAAGAGAAAAGAAAAAAGAGGCCTAAGAGCCCAAATAAAAAAAAGAGAAAAAGAGAGAAGGGATAATGCTACTATCTTTTTCCACACTTGTGCTTCATAATAGCACCATGTTCTTCATGATTGAGAGCTTCTTGCTTTGTCACTACCATATGCTAGTGGGAATATTTATTATATAGCTTGGCTTGTATATTCCAATGATGGGCTTCCTCAAAATTGCCCTAGGTCTTCGTGAGCAAGCAAGTTGGATGCACACCCACTAGTTCGTGCTTCATAATAACTTGGCTTGTATATTCCAATATTCCAATGATGAGCTTTCACATACTTATAGGTCTAGTGCATCCCTTGTATGGCAATCCCTAGGCATTCACATTGATATCTATTAATGGGCATCTCCATAGCCTTTCGATACGCCGAGTCAACGTGACCATCTCCTCCTTTTTGTCTCACAACCACCACCACACTCTATTCCACCTATAGTGCTATATCCATGGCTCACGCTCATGTATTGCGTGATAGTTATAAAAAGTTTGAGAAAGTAAGAGTGCGAAAACAATTACTTGGCCAATACCGGGGTTGTGCATGATTTACATTAGTTGTGTGAGGATGATGGAGCATAGCCAGACTATATGATTTTGTAGGGATAACTTTCATTGGCCTTGTTATTTTGAAGGTTCATGATTACCTTGCTAGTTTGCTTGAAGTATTATTGCTTTCAAGTCCATAGCAAACTATTGTTTTGAACCTTACGGATATGAACATTCATGTCACGTGAAAGAACTTGCAAAGGACAAATATGCTAGGTAGCATTCCACATCAAAAAATCATTCCTTATCACTTCCCTACTCGAGGACGAGCAGGAGTTAAGCTTGGGGATGCTTGATACGTCTCCAACGTATCTATAATTTTTGAAGGTTTCATGCTATTATCTTGTCAAACTTTGGATGTTTTGTATGCCTTTTATATATTTTTTGGGACTAACTTATTAACTCAGTGCCAAGTGCCAGTTCTTGTTTTTTCCATGTTTTTGACCCCTTTTAGAGGAGTATTTTGAACGGAGTCCAAACGGAATGAAACTGCCAAAAAGATTTTTTCCGGAACAGAAAAAGAATCAGGGGAGGGGGCCTGCAGGGACCCCACTAGCCCTCATGGGGCGGCCAGGGGGGCTACGCCTCCCTGGCTTATGGGCTCCCTGGGCCACCTCTGCCCTAGGTTTTGCGCCTATATTTTCCCTCAAATCCCAGAAAAAATCAGGAGATCATCAAAAGTACTTTTTCACCGCCACAAGCTTCTGTCTCCGCAAGATCCCATCTGGGGCACGTTCTGGTGCCCTGCCCGAGGGGAGATTCGGATACGGAGGGCTTCTTCATCAACACCATGACCTCTCCGATGATGCGTGAGTAGTTCACCATAGACCTACGTGTCCATAGCTTGTAGCTAGATGGCTTCTTCTCTCTCTTGGATCTTCATTACAAAGTTCTCCATGATCTTCATGGAGATCTATCCGATGTAATCTTCTTTTGTGGTGTGTTTGTCGAGATCTGATGAATTGTGGATTTATGATCAGATTATCTATGAATCTTATTTGAGTTTCTTCTGATCTCTCTGATGCATGATTTCATATCCTTGTAATTCTCTTCGAGTTGGGGGTTTTGTTTGGCCAACTAGATATATGATTCTTGCAATGGGAGAAGTGCTTGGTTTTGGGTTCATACCGTGTAGTGACCTCACCCAGTGACAGAAGGGGTAGCGAGGCACTCATCATGTTGTTTCCATCAAGGGTAAAAAGATGGGGTTTTCATCATTGGTTTGGGATTATCCCACTACATCGTGTCATCTTGCTTAAGGCTTTACTCTGTTCTTCATGAAATCAATACAGTAGATGCATGCTGGATAGCGGTCCATGTGTGGAGTAATAGTAGTAGATGCAGAAAGTATCGGTCTACTTGTCTCGGAAGCGATGCCTATATGTATGATCAGTGCCTTAGATATCGCCATGACTTTGCGCGGTTCTATCAATTGCTCGATAGTGATTTGTTCACCCACCGTAATACTTGCTATTTTGAGAGAAGCCTCTAGTGAACAATATGGCCCCCGGGTCTACTCCACACCATATTTTCAGCGTTACACTTTTTACTTCGTTGCACTTTCCGCCTTCAGATCTCACTTTGCAATCAATCTTGAAGGGATTGACAACCCCTTTAAAGCATTGGGTGCAAGCTCTTTTGTGTTTGCGCAGGTACTCTGGACTTGACGAGATTCTCCTACTGGATTGATACCTTGGTTCTCAAACTGAGCGAAATACTTACTACTCCTGTGCTACATCACCCTTTCCTCTTCAAGGTAAAAACCAACGCAAGCCCAATCTCCGTCAACGTGTCAATTTCTAGCGCTGTTGTCTGTTGCCGTAGCAGCTACCTTGCTGCACTTTTGTTTCTACTATTGTTACTTGCTCGTTATAAATTATCTTGCTATCAAACTATTCTACTACTTACTATTTTAGCACGTGTAGACATTACCTTGCTGAAAACCACTTGTCATTTCCTTCGTCTCCTCGTTGGGTTCGACACTCTTACTTATCGAAAAGGCTACATTTGACCCCATACTGTTGTGGGTCATCAGTGCTCCGAGTGGATCAGCAGCAGCCTCACAAGCTCGCCCCGCACGGGAAGGTCCTTTCATCATTACCAAAGTGCTGAAAAATGGGGCTTCCCACCTCTTCAACCTCAATAAGAGAATTGACGAACCACGTGCTTGGAACGCAGATTTACTTCGACGTTTTTTACACTTGACGATTGAGTGGTTTGATGTAATAAGAGTGTTCTAGAAAATTTTGATATTCAAATTATGATTCTGGCTGTTTTTGTCGATTCCGATCGTGCAATCTCATATTCAGAAAAACACTCCGAGTGGCGAGCGACCCTCTCACTTGGTGGCTTAGCCGCAAACAAGTTTTTGCCTAAGTTAAAACCCAGCCGAATCAATAGCAACCTATTCGCTCAGAGACTTAGCTACGAACTAGATTTCGCCTAAGTTCAAAAAACACTCCGAGTGATGAGCGACCCTCTCAATCGGAGACTTACCTGTGAACCAAATTTCACCTAAGTTCAAAATACACTCCGAGTCGTGAGCGATCCTCTCACGCGGGGTCTTAACTGCGAACAAGTTCTCGCCAAAGTTAAAATTCAGCTGAGTGAATAGCAACCTATTCACTAGGATACTTAGCTACAAACCAGTGTTCGCCTAAGTTCAAAAAACACTCCGAGTGGTGAGCGATCCTCTCTCTGAGGGGATTAGCTGTGAACAAGTCTTTGCCTAAGTTAAAAGCACTACGAGTGGTGAGCGATCCTCTCACTCGGGGGCTTAGATGCGAACAAGTCTTCATCTAAGTGAAAAACACTCCAGGTGGCGAGCGACCCTCTCACTCGGGGGCTTAGCTGCGAACAAGTCTTCGCCTAAGTTAAAAACACTCTGAGTGGTGAGCAATCCTCTCACTCGGGGGCTTAGCTGCGAAAAAGTCTTTGCCTAAGTTAAAAACACTCGGAGTGATGAGCGATCCTCTCACTTAGGGCCTTTGCTGCAGACAAGTCTTCGCCTAAGTTAAAAACCCTCCGAGTGGTGAGCAACCCTCTCACTCGGAAACTTAGCTACGAACAAGTTTCGCCTAAGTTAAAATCCAACCGAGTGAATAGCAACCTATTCACTCGGATACTTAGCTACGAATTAGTCTTCGCCTAAGTAAAAAAAATTCCCGAATGACGAGCATATCTCTTAATCGGAGACTTAGCCGCGAATAAGGTTTCGCCTAAGCTCAAAATTCTTCCAGTAATGAACATCAAGGTCATTCGGAAACCAAAAAAACTTAGTCAAGCAAAGGATTGGAAAGAAAAATGTAGATAAACTCAAGATCTCCAGATTAAGGTTGTCCACGCAAATGAAATTACTCGGGCTTAAGACCCGAATGAAGTTTAAAACGGTTACACAATCACTCGGCATACCGAGGCAAGTAAAGTTTGAACTGCAATCAAAGTTTTTTCAAGGCTGGCCGCGACTCGCAGGCTCGACGAAGGTGTCTAGATCAATACCGTCAACGATGCGGGTGGCTGCGTCGATGAAGGTCTCCATGAAGTCCTTGAAATGAAGCTTTTTCATGTTGGACACGTCGAGCACTTTCAGTTTGCCTCCTCAGCCTCCTTACAATTCACCCGGATGAGTGAAAGAGCCACGTCATCTCCGCTGTGCGCAACACATTTCTTCCATGCATGTATTCGATTGGGAATCTGGTTGAGGCGGCTCATCATTAACTCAAGGTCAGTCTGGTGGGTGTCTTCTGGCCAAAGTTCCTTGTCGATCCTCTCTAGTGCAGCACTCACTCTGGCTGAAGTGGCAGGTGGGGATGATCAGGTAGATATGCATGCTTGCCAATCTTGGCATTGATGAGCATCTGAATATATGGAGCATATCCACATGATCCCTTCTGATCTTCTACAATCCTCCTTACAGTCTCAACTATCAAGTCCATCACTCTAAACCGGGTGTGGATGTCTAAATGATGCAGCATATTGATGGAATAACGTCTAACTATCTTATCATCTCCTAAGTTAGGTATTAGGGTGTGTCTCATTATGTTGTTTGCAGTAGGTATTCCTACTTGCAAAAAGTAGAGAGGGCCAAACTTGTGCGTCTGCACATACGTATGGGGCACTGGCTTATACATGTTGGACATGGAGTTGTAATTCATCTTGGGTTCTGAATACACATCCAAGTCTCCCTCTTGTGCCTTTGGGGCACCAATTATAGTGGCCCACTCATGAATTGTGGCCTCATACGTGTGACCTTCCGCCATCCATACAATTCTTCCATCAGAAAAAAATGAGCGCTTGAATAGAATTGCTCGATCATTGCATCGTTCCATCTAGTCATCTCTGTGCCAACAAAATCTTCAATGTCAACTAGCGTGAAGTTTTCTATCACATGGGGAAAATAATGTTAGTTGGCCTTGATATATTCCCAATCAAAATATAGCATGTCAGTGACAACAGGACCCTTGTCAAGCAACACAGTCTCATAGAAATATTGTTCCTCCTTTCTGTGAAAGCAAGGATCAACAACAGTTCTCCTTCTGATAGCATAAGGATCATCTAACCTCCACTTTCTCAATCCTTGATCCCTTCTCTTATTCATGTCCTCGGCAACAGGATGAGCGGCATTGTGCGATGGCATATGAGATCTCAGCTTCGTTAGAATAGGTGCATCCTATTCTTCCTTTGTAGAAAATTCTCTGGATTTGGAGCCTTTGTTCTTCTCTACTGGAGGAATGTCCTTGGTAGTCCTCTTGGGAGCTACAGGCTTCTTAGGAGTTGAAGTCTTCTTTGGCATAACATGAGCCATAAGCTTCTTCTTCTTTGAAGGAGGGACCTCAGCTGGAATTTCTTCCTCCTCATTGTTGGAAATATGCCTTGGAAGCAATTATAAAGTGGTTATTATTATATGTCCTTGTTCTTGATAATCGTTTATTATCCATGCTAGAATTATATTGATTGGAAACTCAAATACATGTGTGGGTACATAGACAACACTGTGTCACTAGTGAGCCTCTAATGGACTAGCTCGTTAATCAAAGATTGTCAAGGTTTCCTGGCCATAAACATGAGTTGTCATTTGATAACGGGATCACATCATAAGGAGAATCATGTGATGGGCAAGTCCCAAACTATGAACGTAGCATATGATCTTGTCTGTTTATTGCTTTTGTTTTCTGCATGTCAAGTATCTGTTCCTGTGACCATGAAATCATGCAACTCACTAACACCGAAGGAGTACCTTGTGTGTATCAAACATTGCAACATAACAGTGTGACTATAAAGATGCGCTACAGGTATCTCCAAGGGTGTTTGTTGAGTTGGCATAGATCAAGACTAGGATTTGTTACTCTGTGTGTTGGAGAGGTATCTCAAGGCCCACTCGATAATACAACATCATGATGAGCTTGCAAGCAATGTGACTAAAGTGTTAGCCACGGGATCTTGTAATGCGGAACGAGTAATGAGACTTGCCGATAACGAGATTGAACTAGGTATGGTGATACCGATGATCGAATCTCGGGCAAGTAACATACCGATAAACAAAGGGAACTACATACGGGATTAACGGAATCCTTGACATTAAGGTTCGACCGATAAAGATCTTCGTAGAATATGTACGAACCAATATGGACATCCAGGTCCCGCTATTGGTTATTGACCACAGAGGTATCTCGACAATGTCTATATAGTTCTCGAACCCGTAGGGTCTACACACTTAATGTTTGATGACGTTGTAAACATAATCGAGTTATTATGTTGGTGATCCGAGGTTGTTCAGAGTCCCGGATGAGATCAATGGACGTGGCGAGTAACTGCGGAATGGTCCGGTGGTGAAGATTGATATATAGGATGAAGGGCATCGGAGTCTGGAAGTGTCCCGGGCGACGGAGTGCTGAAAGGTGGTTTGGGAGGCCTCGACAAGTGTTGGGGGTCATGGGCCAAGCAGAGGAGGCACACCAGCCCACAAGGGGATCAGCTCGAACCAAACACTAGCCAACCTCGGGTGAGGGACGGGCCCCACTCCCTAGGGCCGACGGCCAAACCAACTTGGGTGGGAAGGCAACTACGTGGGAGGGCCACCCAACCCTAGCCGCAGCCCCCCTCTTGGATGTCGTCCCCTAGGGGTAACCCTAGGGCACCCTCCTCCTCCTTGTAGCTCTTCTCCTCACATAACCGCGCGGTGAAGCCCTGATGAGTTGTCACCCCCCCCACCTCATCATGCCATCGTGCTTCTGGAGGACTTGGCCTTAGACTTCACCATTGCTTTCTGGATCGAGGAGGTGAAGGTGTCATCAAGATGCACGTGTATTGAATGCGGAGGTGTCGTCCGTTCGGCACTTGATCAGGAGTTCGCAGGATGGATCGTGATCGGATCGCGAAGACGTTCGACTACATCAACTGTGTTCTTTAATGCTTCCTCTAAGCGATCTACCAGGGTATTTATACAATCTCTCCTCTCATAGATGTGCATCTCCTAGATTGATCTTGGTGAGCGTTGGAATATTTTTGTTTCCCATGCAATGTTCCCCAACAGTGGCATCATGAGCTAGGTCTATGAGTAGATTACATCACAAGTAGAACACAAAGGAGTTTGTGGGCGTTGATATTAAGATTGCTTCCTTCCTTAGTCTTTTCTTGATGCAGTGGTATTGTGGGATGAAGCAGCCCAAACCAACTTTACTCGTCCACGTAGAAGAGACTGATTCCATCGACTGACATGTAACTTTGCTGCATAAGATGGCTGGCGGGTGTCTGTCTCTCCGACTTTAGTTGAATCGGATTCGACGAAGCCGGTCCTTGTAGAAGGTTAAATAGCAACGTGTATATCAGCGTTGTGGTGTTGCGTAGGTAAGAATCGTTCTTCCTAGATACCCATTGCAGCCACGTAAAACATGCAAAAACAAACTAGAGGACGTCTAACTTATTTTTGCAGGTTATGTTTTGATATGATGTGGCCAAAGACATGATGCAATATATTTGATGTATGAGATGATCATGTTGTGTAATAGTTATTATCGACTTGCATGCCGATGCATACGGCAACCAGCAGGATCCATAGGGATGTCTTTAATTATTGCATGACCCGCATGTCAATTACTAAGCGCTATGTAATGATTTACTTTATCGCTAAATGGTAGCAATAGGGGTACAAGCATGGTTGGTGCGACAACCCTGAAGGCAATACGATGATGGAGATCATGGTGTTATGCGAGTGACAATGGAGATCGTGTCGGTGCTTTGGAGATGGAGATCAAAAGCACAAGTTCATGGCCATATCATGCCACTTATGATTTGCATGTGATGTTAATCCTTTTATGCATCTTATTTTTCTTAGGACGACGGTAGCTTTATAAACTGATCCCTCACTAAAATTTAAAGATAAAATTGTGTTCTCCCCGAGTGTGGACCATTGTGAAAGTTCGCCGTTTTGAAGCACCATGTGATGATCGGGTCTGATAGACTCTACATTCGCATATAACGGGTGCAAGCCAGTTTTGCACATGCGGAACACTCGGGGTAAACTTGATGAGCCTAGCATGTACAAACATGGCCTCGAAACACAAGAGACCGAAAGGTCGAACATGAGTCATATAGTAGATATGATCAACATGGAGATGTTCACCATTGAAACCACCTCATCTCACGTGATGATCGGACTTGGGTTCGTGAATTTGGATCATGTAGCACTCGGATGACCGGAGGGATGTCAATTTGAGTGGGAGTTTTTAGTAATATGATTAATTAAACTCATTATCTTGAAAAATAGTATATCTAATCTTTGCAAAATTATGTTTTAGATCAATGGTTCGCGCAGTATCACCCCTGAATTTCAATGTGTTCCTAGAGAAAGCCAAGCTGAAAGATGATGAAAGTAACTTTGTAGACTGGGCCCATAATTTGAGGATTGTCCTCACTGTTTACCAAAAGGCTTGTGTCCTTGATGCACCGCTTGGTGCGGCACCCCCTCCAAAGTCGCCTGAAGACATTGTGAACATCTGGTATGTGCGTTGTGATGACTACTGAATAGTTCAGTGTGCTATCTTGTATGGTTGAGAACCGGGACTTTAGAGATGTTTTCAACGTCATGGAGCATATGAGATGTTCCAGGAGTTGAATTTTATTTTTGACAATAATGCCCGGATCGAGAGGTATGAAATCTCCGATAAGTTATATGCTTGCAAGATGGAGGGGAAGGGGTTTGTCAGTGAGCACATACTCAAAATGTCTGGGTATTCTAACCGTGCGGCTGAGTTGGGAACTGTTCTCCCACCAGAGGCGATCACTGACAGAGTTCTTCAATCACTTCCACCTAGCTACAAAAGCTTTCTGATGAACTATAACATGCAAGGGATGAAAAAATCAGTCGCCGAGCTGTTTGCGATGTTGAAAGTCGTTTAGTCATAAATCCAGAAGGAGCATCAAGTGTTGATGGTCATTAAAACCACTAGTTTGAAGAAGAATGGCAAGGGCAAGAAGGGTAACTCCAAGAAGATTGGCAAAGCAGTTGCCCCTTGATAACCCACAAGTATAGGGGATCGCAACAGTTTTCGAGGGTAGAGTATTCAACCCAAATTTATTAATTCGACTCAAGGGGAAGCCAAAGAATATTCTCAAGTATTAGCAGTTGAGTTGTCAATTCAACCACACCTGAAAGATTTAGTATCTACAACAAAGTATCAGTAGCAAGATAATATGATAGCAGCAGTAACAAAAGTAACCAGTAGCAGCAAAGTGACAGCACTAGCAGCAAAGTAACAGAAGTAGCAGCAGTGATAGCAGTAGCAGCAAAGTAACGTAGCAAGGACCATTAGGAAAAGACTCGTAGGCACTGGATCTGTGATGGATGATTATGTCGGATGCTATTCATCATGTAACAGTTATAACACGGAGAGATAAGTAACTAGCTCCAGTTCGTCAATCTAATGTAGGCATGTATTATGTATGTAGTCATACGTGCTTAGGGAAAAGAACTTGCATGACATCCATTGTCCATCCCTCTCGTGGCAGCGGGGTCCTAATGGAAACTACGTGATATTAAGGTTCTCCTTTTAATAAAGAACCGGACCAACGCATTAACACTTGGTGAATACATGAACTCCTCATACGATGGTCATCTCCGGGAGTGGTTCCGGCTATTGTCACTCCGGGGTTGCCGGGTCATAACACATAGTAGGTGACTACAACTTGCAAGATAGGATCAAGAACACACATATATTGGCGACAACATAATAGGTTCAGATCTGAAATCATGGCACTCGGGCCCTAGTGACAAGCATTAAGCATGGCAAAGTAGTAGCAACATCAATCTCAAAACATAGTGGATACTAGGGATCAATCCCCGTCAAAACTATCTCGATTACATGATAGATCTAGTCCAACCCATCACCGTCCAGCAAGCCTACGATGAGATTACTCAGAACGGTGAAGACCATCATGGAATTGGCGATGAAGGAAGGTTGGTGATGACGATGGAGACGATCTGCCCTCTCCGGAGCCCAGAACGGACTCCAGATCTGCCCTCTAGATGAAGAACACGAGGTGGCGGCGCCTCCGTATCGTAAAACGCGATGAACTCTTCTCCTTGATTTTTTTTCTGGGCGAGACGGACTAAATAGAGCTGAGATTGGAGGCGGTGGAGTGTTGTGGGCCCCACAAGCCTGCTAGGGGGGCCCGCGCCTGGTCGGCTTGTGGGCTCAACGCTCCACTTCCTCCGCTGATTCTTGTGCCAGTATTTTTTATATATTCCAGAAAAATTCTCTGTAAATTTGCAGGTCATTCCGAGAACTTTTATTTCTGCGCAAAAACAACACAATGGCAATTCTGCTGAAAACATCGTTAATCCGGGTTAGTTCCATTCAAATCATGCAAATTAGAGTCCAAAACAAGGGCAAAATAGTTCGGAAAAGTAGATATGACGGAGACGTATCAACTCCCCCAAGCTTAAAGCCTTGCTTGTCCTCAAGCAATTCTGTTAACAAACTGAAAGAGACAAAAGAAAAACTTTTACGAACTCTGTTTGATCTTGTTGTTGCAACTATGTCTAACTGATAGCCGGAATTTCGGCAAGATCACAAGCTAACCACATAAGCAAATGACATCTAGGTCTCAGGGTAAACTCATATCAATGGCATAATCAACTAGCGAGCAAATAATAATAAGCCTCAAACGTCAAAACTTCAATCAAAACAACATGAAGCAGTACGAACAGCTGGTATCTCGCTAGCTCTTTCTAAGACCGCAAAACATAAATGCAGAACACCTTCAAAGACCAAGGGCTGACTAAACATTGTAATTCATGGGAAAGAAGATCCAGTCACAGTCATACTCAATCACAGTTAAAAGCAAAGCATAAAAATGACAGAGGTGCTCTCTAATTGGTGCTTTTATAAGAAGAGGATGACTCAACGGGAACATAAATAGACAAGCCCTTCGCAGAGGGAAGCATTGATTTGCAGAGGTGCCAGAGCTCAAGCTTTCGAAAACAGAGATAATAATTTTGGGTGGCATGCTTTCATTGTTAACACAATGACTAAGAGTTTTCACCATCTTCCATGCTACACATGCTATAGGCGGTTCCCAAACAGAAAAGTAAAGTTTTGGCTCCCCCACAACAAATCAATCACACTCCACGACTAGCCGAATCTTCGGGTGCCGTCCATACCAACATCAATCCAGGGGGAGTTTTTTTTGCAATTATCTTTTCGATTTGAGCATGGAACTGGGCATTCCAATTGCCGGTCCCTTTCTCATGAATGATAGTGAATAAACACATATCGAGGATAACACGCCTAGCGTGGAAGATATTGATTGCCCCCTGTCACCACATGAGCGGTTCGGGCATGCAAAACAGATTATTTGTTGAAGGTTCAGAGAGTGGCACATGCAAATTTACTTGGAACGGCAGGTAGATACCGCATATAGGTAGGTATGGTGGACTCATATGGAACAACTTTGGGTTTATGGAAGTGGATGCACAAGCAGTATTCCCTCTTAGTACAAGTGAAGGCTAGCAAAATACTCGGAAGCGACCAACTAGAGAGCGACAACAGTCATCAAAATGCATTGAAATTAACCAACATCGAGTGCAAGCATGAGTAGGACATAAATCACCATGAACATGAATATCATAGATGCTATGTTGATTTTGTTTCAACTACATGCGTAAACATGCGCCAAGTCAAGCCACTTGAATCATTCAAAGTAGGATACCATCCTATCATACTACATCATAATCATCTCAAGATTCATGTTGGCATCCAAGACAAACAATTATAAGCTCCTAGCTAATTAAGCATGGCATCATCAACTATGATCTCTAAGTTGTCATTGCAAACATGTTTCTCTCACAACAAAGCTGAATCAGGAATGATGAGCTAGTCATATTTACAAAAACAATATAGATCGAGTTCATACCAGCTTTTCCAGGCTCAGTCAGTTCATCATATATCGTCATTATTGCCTTCCACTTGCACGACCGAACGATGTGAACAATAATAAGCGTGCTCGTGCATTCGACTAAGCTGGAATCTGCAAGCAAACACAAAGGAGAAGACAAAGTAATATGGCTCTTTAACAGATAAATAGATATGCATGCGAGAGCCACTAAACATTGTAACCATGGTCTTCAACCTTGACCCAAAGTAAAAGAAAACTATTTACACGGGAAAGCTCCCAACAAACAAAAGAAGAAAAGAAAATCTTTTTGGGTTTTCTCAAACTAGACACACACATGAAAAGAAAACGAGAAAAAGAAATAAACTAGCATGGATGATAGAGTGGCAAAGTGTGAACACCGACAAACAAAGTGAAAGCATAAGGAAGAATGTAAAGTCGGTGAGAAACACATACTCCCTCAAGCTTAGGCTTTTGGACTAAGTTGGTCTACTCCCATGGAGGGAAATAACCAGCTCCGGGGTACTCCGGAGTGGACTGAGGATGCCACTGCTGTGTGAGCTCCTTTGGCTCCCACTGATAAACTAGCGTCTGGTACTCGACTCATGGCTCGGGCACGGGCACCTGTGGTTGGGCTAAGCCCCAATATGCATAGATGTCCGAGGGCATAATAATGTACCTTCCTGCATGAAGATTGAATAAATAAGGAGTAGGCAAAGTAATAGTGTCACGAGTACCCTGACTAAATACCAGGTTATAAATCATCCTTCTATTTATATCTCTATCAAGAAAGTCATGGCGAACCATGCTATCATAATCTAGATATCGCTCAGGAAGAAGAATCTCTTCTTCCTTGTCCAGTGTAATAGGTATCTCAAAACGTCTAGCAAGACGAGTAGCATAGATACCTCCATATACAACGCATTTAGAACGGTTCATGTTCAACCTTTGAGCTACTATAGCGCCCAAGCTATAAGTTTAATCATTATAAAGGGCTTCGCGCAAGACCGCAAGATCTGGGGAGCTAAGTGACCCAGCTTTCCCACGGCCAATCAAACATTTTCCCCCAAATAATGAGAAGTACCGGAGCACGGGAAAATGAATGCTAGCAGCTTTAGCGCACGACACTCCTCTCTCCTCTCCTACATCAATAGTATTGATGAAAGCTTCCAAGTCCCGTGGACGAGGTTCATGAATATCCCCAACGTAAGGTAATTTGCAAACATTGCAAAAATCCTGGAGTGACATGCGCTGGGGGATATGATAAAGTTTGAACTCAACCATAGCAGGATTCTTCCTCGAATAGAAGTTAAAGCTTTGTACGAAGATACTAGTGAGGAGGAGGTATTGCGGACACTTATCTTCAACGAAGGCGGTAAGGCTTGCGTTCTCCATCAAGTAATAAAAGTCCTCATAAAGCCCGGCGGTGCATAAGAACACATTGCTTGGCCACTCGCACGGTCGAACTTCTGCAACTCGAGGGACCGGATACTTGGGTTTCTTATTTTCACTTCCATCATCCTTGGGGTCACGGCTTGAAGAGCCTCTAAGAACCTCCTCATCTTTTCCCTTTTCTATCTCTGAAAATTTCTGAAAATTTTAGTGACACTAAGGAAAAGTGAATAAGGCTCAACGAAACTCGTAGCAACTACTCCCACAAGTGCCTACAGGCCATATTACGCATCAAAACTACTTGGGACCAACTAAAATTAGCATGCAAAGCTCAAGAACATGGTCACCAAGGCAGCAAAAATATGCGAAGTATAAGGCACTAGAGCAAAAACTAATTGGACCAATGGAGGAGTCACTTACCAAGGAGTAATTTCCGCAAAACAGTTCGGAGAATGGTGCTTTGAGCAAGGAGATCGAAAATCCCAGCAAGAAGAGCAAGAACACGGGTTTGAGCTGCGAACCGATTTTTTCTGGAGGTAGGAGAAGCAGATGGGAGCTAGAATGAGTGGAAGGGATGCACATGGGCCCCACAAGCCTGA
This sequence comes from Hordeum vulgare subsp. vulgare, assembly GCF_904849725.1. Taxonomy (NCBI): domain Eukaryota; kingdom Viridiplantae; phylum Streptophyta; class Magnoliopsida; order Poales; family Poaceae; genus Hordeum; species Hordeum vulgare. Next base: position 372,082,870 of record NC_058524.1, on the reverse strand, counting down.
TAGGCGCGGCCAGGGGGGTGCCCGCGCCTCCAGGGCTTGTGGCCCACTGGTGCAGCCCCCAGACTAGCTCTTCGTCTCAGTATTTATCAAAAATTCCAGAAAAAATCATACTTGATTTTCTGGACGTTCGGAGAACTTTTATTTTCAGGGTACTCTTCTACGGGACGCTAAGACAGAAAACAGGGAAACTAAACTAAACCTATAATTTTTCTTCTAAGCAACCGAAGGTTAAAGCTTGGAACAGACGTTTGTGACTCCTCGATTCATCCATCTCATGGTCATCGAAAGAAATCCATCAATGAGGTTGATCTAGTCTCCTTGACAAACTTTTCCGAATCGCAAAAGAGAACAGAGAATTTTCGAATAGTCACTAGGTCACCTCAATGGGGATGTGAATCTCCCCAACAAGAAAATCATACTTCATCTTAACAGGAGGAATAGGGCATTCAAAGCTCCCAATAAGAATCGATGAAGTCTTTTCGATAGCATTGATGCAAGGTACTCGATATTGTTTCTTCGGAAAGTGCACTGTATGCTCATTACCGTTGGCATGGAAAGTGACATTGCCTTTGTTGCAATCTTTTACAGCCCCTGCAGTGTTTAGAAAGGGTCTTCCGAGGATGAAAGCCATGGCATCGTCCTCAGGAATATCCAGAATAACAAAGTCTGTTAAGATAGTGACATTAGCAACTACAACAGGCACATCCTCGCAAATGCCGATAGGGAAAGCAGTTGATTTGTCTGCCATTTGCAGAGAGATTTCACTGGGTGTCAAATTATCCAGTTCAAGTCTATGATAAAGAGAAAGAGTCATAACACTAACACCGGCTCCAAGGTCACATAAAGCAGTTCTAACGTAGTTTCCTTTAATGGAGCAAGGTATAGTGGGCACACCGGGATCACCTAGTTTCTTAGGAGTTCCACCCTTGAAGGTATAATTAGTGAGCATGGTGGAAATCTCAACCTCAGGTATCCTCCTCTTATTAGTCACAATATCTTTCATGTACTTAGCATACGGAGACATTTTGAGCATATCTGTCAAACGCATTTGCAAAAAGACAGGTCTAATCATTTAAACAAATCGCTCAAAATCCTCATCATCCTTTTTCTTGGATGGTTTGGGAGGAAAGGGCATGGGTTTCTGAACCCATGGTTCCCTTTCTTTACCATGCTTCCTAGCAGTGAAGTCATTCTTATCGTATCTCCTAGCCTTAGGTTGTGGGTTATCAAGATCAATAGGTTCAATCTCCACATGCTTATCATTGCTAGGTTGAGCATCAACATGAACATCACTATCAAAATTGTCATTAGGCTCATGTTCATCACCAGATTGTGTTTCAACATCAGAAACAGAGGCATCATTTGGACTCTCAGGGGTAACAACATCTGGGTTGCTAGCTTGCAAGTTCCTATCATCTCTCTTCTTCTTTCTAGGATGACTAGGTGCGTCAGTGCTAGCCCCTTGAGAATCCTGTTCAATTCTCTTAGGATGACCCTCAGGATACAAAGGTTCGTGAGTCATTCTACCGCCTCTAGTGACGACTCTGACAGAATTGTCATTCAACTCATTGAGAAAGTCATTCTGAGCCTTAAGTACTTGTTCTACCCGAGTAGTAACCATAGAGGCATGCTTACTCAGAAGCTTAAGATCATTGAAATTTCTGTCTACACAAGCACTTAAATGACTAAGCATACGAGCATTCTGTTCCAATTGTCTGCTAACATAATCATTGAGACTCTGTTGTTTGGCAACAAAGTTATCAAATTCATCCAGGCATAGTCTAGCAGGTTTATCAAAAGGAATATCACTCTCATCAAACCTACGTAGAGAATTTACTTCTACTACCTGCATCGGGTTATCAAGACCATGGATCTCTTCGATAGGTGGTAGATTTTTGACATCTTCAGATTTAATGCCTTCCTCTCTCATAGATTTCTTAGCTTCTTGCATATCTTCAGGACTAAGGAATAAAATACCTCTTTTCTTAGGAGTTGGCTTAGGAGGTGGTTCGGGAATAGTCCAAGCATTCTCATTGCACAAGATGTTATTCAATAGGATCTCAGCTTATTCTACGATTCGTTCCCTAAAGACACAACCAGCACAACTATCTAGGTGGTCTCTAGAATCATCGGTAAGTCCATTATAGAAGATATCAAGTATTTCATTCTTCTCAAGAGGGTGATCAGGAAAAGCATTTAGTAGCTGGACGAGCCTCCCCCAAGCTTGTGGGAGACTTTCTTCTCCAGCTTGAGCAAAGTTGTATATTTCCTACTAGGTAGCTTCCTTCTTATGGGCAGGGAAATATTTTTCATAGAAGTAGTAGACCATATCCTGGGGGCTATGCACACAACCAGGAGCAAGAGATGTGAACCAAGTCTTAGCATCATCCTTTAGCGAGAAAGGAAACAACTCGAGGATATAGTAGTGGCTGATCTTTTCCTCACTAGTGAATAGGGTGGCTATATCGTCCAGTTTGGTAAGATGGGCTACAACCGTTTCAGACTCATAACCGTGAAAAGGATCAGATTCGACCAGAGTGATTAACTCAGGGTCGATACAGAAGTCATAATCCTTATCGGTCACAAAGATAGGCGAAGTAGCAAACTTCGGGTCATATTTCATCCTAGCGTTCAAAGATTTTTCTTTCCACTTGAGAAGTAATATCTCAACATCATAGTTATCCTTACAAGCAAGAAAATCCTCAGCTATCTCTCCCTCCATAACATAACACTCAGGTGTATGAGGCAATTCATGTCTAGGAGAGCTAGTTCTAGCTGGGAAAGTAGGAGGTTCTACTTCTAAAGTAGCAGCAGTTTTAGAAGTATCATCACATCTAGCAGCAACTCTAGCAATTTGTGCATCAAGGAATGCACCTAGCGGCAAAGCAGTATCAAGCATAGCATCATCAGGCAAAGCAGTATCAAGCATAGCATCATCATAAGCATCATGGGCAAGATATTGATTCGACTCAAGGGGAAGCCAAAGAATATTCTCAAGTATTAGTAGTTGAGTTTTCAATTCAACCACACCTGGGAGATTTAGTATATGCAGCAAATTATCAATAGCAAGGTAATATGATAGCAGCAGTAGCAACAGTAACCAGTAGCAGCAAAGTGACAGCAGTAGCAGCAAAGTAACAGTAGTAGCAGCAGTGACAGCAGTAGCACCAAAGTCACGTAGCAAGGACCAGTAGGAAAAGACTCGTACGCATTGGATCGGTGATGGATGATTATGCCAGATGATATTCATCATGTAACAGTTATAACACGGAGAGATAAGTAACTAGCTCCAGTTCGTCAATCTAATGTAGGCATGTATTCCGTATGTAGTCATATGTGCTTAGGGAAAAGAACTTGCATGACATCTATTGTCCATCCCTCCCGTGGCAGCAGGGTCCTAATGGAAACTACGGGATATTAAGGTTCTCGTTTTAATAAAGAACCAGACCAACGCATTAACACTTGGTGAATACATGAATTCCTCATACTATGGTCATCTCCGGGAGTGCTTACGGCTATTGTCACTCCGGGGTTGCCGAGTCATAACACATAGTAGGTGACTACAACTTGTAAGATAGGATCAATAACACACATATATTGGCAACAACATAATAGGTTCAGATCTGAAATCACGGCACTCGGGCCCTAGTGACAAGCATTAAGCATGGCAAAGTAGTAGCAACATCAATCTCAGAACATAGTGGATACTAGGGATCAATCCCCGTCAAAACTAACTCGATTACATGATAGATCTCATCCAACCCATCACCGTCCAACAAGCCTACGATGAGATTACTCACGAACGGTTAAGAGCATCATGTAATTGGCGATGAAGGAAGGTCGGTGATGACGATGGCGACGATCTCACCTCTCCGGAGCCCAGAACGGACTCCAGATCTGCCCTCGAGATGAAGAACAGGAGGTGGCAGCGCCTGCGTATCGTAAAACGCAATGAACTCTTCTCCTTGATTTTTTCTGGGCGAGACAAACTAAATAGAGCTGAGATTGGAGGCGGTGGAGCGTTGTGGGCCCCATGAGACTGCCAGGCGCAGCCAGGGGGGCGCACCTGGTGGGCTTGTGGGCTCCGCGCTCCACTTCCTCCGCTAATTCTTCCGCCAGTATTTTTTATATATTCCAGAAAAATTCTCCGTAAATTTTCAGGCTATTCCGAGAACTTTTATTTCTGCGCAAAAACAACGCCATGGCAATTCTGCTGAAAACAGCGTTAGTACGGGTTAGTTCCATTCAAATCATGCAAATTAGAGTCCAAAACAAGGGCAAAAGAGTTCGGAAAAGTAGATACGACGGAGACGTATCACCCCTCCTGTGGAGAAACCCAAGGCTGGACCTAAGCCAGAAACTTAGAGCTTTCGTTTCAAGGGAAGTGGCCACTCGAAGCGGAACTGCCCCAAATATCTGACCGATAAGAAGGCGGCAAACACCAAACAAGCTATATATGATATACATGTTTATCATGTGTACCTTACCAACTCTCATTGTAGTGCCTGGGTATTTGATATTGGATTGGTTGCTCACATTTGCAACTCAAACCAGGAACTACAGAACAGACAAAGGCTGGCAAAGGATGAAGTGGCGATGCACGTGGGAAATGGTTACAAGGTTGATGTGATCGCCGTCGGCATGCTCGCTCTTCGATTACCATCGGGATTAGTGATGTTTGTGAATAATTGTTATTTAGTGCCTCCATTGAGCATGAACATTATATCTGGATCTTGTTTGATGTGAGTCGGTTACTCACTTAAATCAGAGTATAATGGTTGTTCTATTTATATGAGTAATATCTTTTATGGTCATGCACCCAACGCGAGGGGTTTATTCTTATTGAATCTCCATAGTGATGACACACATGTTCATAACATTGATGCCAAAAGATGTATAGTTGATAAAGATAATACCACTTTCTTGTGGCACTGCCACTTAGGCCATATTGGTGTAAAACACATGAATAAGCTCCATGCTAATGGACTTTTGGATTCACTTGATTTTGTAACACTTGACACATGTGAACCATGCCTCATGGGCAAGATGAGTAAGACCCTATTCTCCAGAACAATGGAGCGGACAAGTGACTTACTGGATATCATACATACTGATTTGTGCGGTCCGATGAGCATTGAGGCACGCGATGGATATCGTTATTTTCTCACCTTCACCGATGAATTAAGTAGATATGGGCATATTTACTTAATGAAACACAATTCTAAAAAGTTTGAAAAGTTCCAGCAATTTCAGAGTGAAGTTGAGAATCATCATAATAAGAAGATTAAATTCTTACGATCTGGTCGGGGAGAAGAATATCTAAGTTATGTGTTCGGCAATCACCTAAGATAATGTGGGATTGTTTCATAGTTGACGCCACCTAGAAGACCACAACGTAATGGTGTGTCTGAACGTCGTAATCGAACCTTATTGGATATGGTGTGTTCTATGATGTCTCTTGCCGATTTTCCATGATTGTTTTGGGGTTATGCGTTAGAGACAACTACATTTACTTTAAATAGGGCACCATCTAAATCCGTTGAGATGACATCATATGAATTGTGGTTTGGCAAGAAACCAAAGTTGTCATTTCTTAAATTTGGGGATACAATGCTTATGTCAAAAGCCTTCAGCCAGAAAAGCTCGAACCTAAAGCGAAGAAATGCGTCTTCATAGGATACCCAAAAGAGCCTATTGGCTATACCATCTATCTCAGATCCGAAGGGTGAGTGTTTCTCGCTAAAAACGGGTCATTTCGAGAGAAAGAGTATCTATCGAAAGAATTGAGTGGGAGGAAGGTAGAACTTGATGAGGTTGTTGAACCTTTACTTCAACTAGAGTGTGTTGCCATGAAGAAAGATATTCCTATGGAGCCTACATGAGTTGAGGAAGCTAATGATGATGATCATGAAGCTTCGATCAAGTTACTATCAAACCTCGTCGGTCGACAAGGGCACACACTACTCCTGAGTGGTACGGTAACCCTATCTTAGCGGTCATATTCTTGGACAACAATGAACCTACGAGCTATGGAGAAGCGATGGTAGGATTGGATTCCAACAAATGGTTAGAGGCCATGAAATCCGAGATAGGATCCATGTATGAAACAAAATGTGGAATTTTGAAGTATTACCTAAAGTGCGAAAGTCCATTCTGAATAAATGGATCTTTAAGGAGAAGACGCACGCGGACGGTAATGTAAGCGTCTATAAAGCTCGACTTGTGGCAAAAGGTTTTTCACAAGTTCAAGGAATTGACTACGATGAGACTTTCTCACACGTAGTGATGCTTAAGTCCGTCAGAATCATGTTAGCAATAGCTGCATTTTTCGATTAGGAAATTTGGCAGATGGATGTCAAAACAACGTTCCTTAACGGGTTCCTTAAGGAAGTGTTGTATATGATGCAACTAGAAGGTTTTGTCGATCCATAGAATGCACACAAAGTATGCAAGCTCTAGCTATCCATTTATGGGTTGGTGGAAGCATCTCAGAGTTGGAATCAACGCTTTGATGAGGTGTTCAAAGCGTTTCGGTTTATACAATTTTATGGAGAAGCTTATATTTACAAGAAAGTGAGTGGGAGCTTATATTTAGTGTTTCTGATATTGTATGTTGATGACATATTGCTGATTGGAAACAATATAGAATTTTTGGGAAACGTAAAGGAATATTTTAAGAAGAGTTTTTCAATGAAGGACCTAGGAGAAGCTGCTTTCATATTAGGCATCAGTTTCTATAGAGATAGATCAAGACGCTTAATAGGACTTTCACACAACACATACCTTGATAATGTTTTGAAGAAGTTCAAAATGGATCAGTGCAAGAAAGGGTTCTTGCCTGTATGGCAAGGTGTGAAGTTGAGTAAGACTCAATGCCGAGTGACTGCAGAAGATAGAGAAAAGATGAAGGTCGTCCCTTATGCTTCTTCCATAGGCTCTATCATGTATGCAATGTTGTGCGAGACCAGATGTCTGCCTTTTTATAAGTATGGCCGGAAGGTTTCAAAGTGATCCAGTAGTGGAACGCTGGACGGCGGTCAAGAATATTTTTAAGTACCTGAAAAGGACTAAGAATTTTTTTCTCATTTATGCGATGATCAAAAGCTTGTCGTAATGGATTACGTTGATGCAAGCTTTGACACTGATCTAGATGACTCTAAGTCTCAGGTCGGATACATATATATTCTCAATGGGGGAGCGGTAAGCTGGTGCAGTTCCAAGTAAAGCGTGGTAGATGATTCTACATGCGAAGCGGAGTACATGACAGATCTTGGAGTTGTGCCCAGTGCACTGAACCTAATGACTTTGTTCTATGACAACAGTGGTGCCATTGCTATGGCCAAGGAACCAAGGTTTCACAAGAGGACCAGACACATAAAGCGGTGCTACAATTCCATTAACGGTTACATCAAGGAGGAGGACATAAATATTTGCAAAGTGAAAACGAATCTGAATGTTGCAGACCCGTTGACTATGCCTCTTCCACGAGAGAAACATGATCAACACCAGAACTATATGGGTGTTAGATACATTACAATGTAAATCACATAGTGATGTGAGGTAGATTATTGACACTGGTGCAAATGGGAGACTATTGGAAATATGCCCTTGATGCAATAATAAAGTGGTTATTATTATATTTCCTAGTTCATGGTAATTGTTTATTATCCATGATAGAATTCTATTCATGGAAACTCAAATAACTGTGTGGGTACATAGACAACACTGTGTCCCTAGTGAGCCTCTAATGGACTAGCTCGTTTATCAAAGATGGCAAGGTTTCGTGGCCATAAACATGAGTTGTCATTTGACAACAGGAACACATCATTAGGAGAATGATGTGATGCACAAGAACCAAAATAGGAATGTAGCATATGACCGTGTAGTTTATTGCTATTGTTTTCTGCATGTCAATTATATGTTCCTATGACCTAGATCATGAAACTCACTAACACCGGAGGAGTACCTTGTGTGTATCAAACGTCACAACATAACTGGGTGACTATAAATATGCTCTAGATGTATCTTCGAGGGTGTGTATCATGGGAATGATCCTGACAATAGTACCAAGGGTACGAACAAAGGGCGAAGTCTAGCTAAGCACAGTGGATACACTCGGATGTACGAGTTCGGGACCCACTAGGGAGTGGTAAAGACCCTACGTCTCGAGCCCTGAGACTGGTGTTTTCTTATGGGGTGTTTGAAAGTACAGAATGCTCAACCCTTGAGGAGGAGGCCGGGTGTGGCTTATATAGACCGCGCCACGATTGGACGAGCTCCATCACTAGGGCATTAAATGCTAATAACTACAGGAGTTACTAGTAATCGTGACTTTAACTACAACGTTACTGGTAACGCGAGTCTTCATGGGCCTTCATGTAGGTGTTTATGTCCTTGCCCGTTGGAGTCCCTTCATTGTCCCTGCCTTGTTGTAGACCGAGTGCTGGGGAGCATCCAACCGCTACAAAGAAGGCCGAGTGACCTCATGTGACCGAGTGAGGTTAAGACTATCACGATGACTTATAGGACACTCATGTCCTTACGGGTACTTAGGTGGGCCCTATGGAAACAGGTCCGTAGGCCTACCCCTTAAGTATAACCTCGTTAGTAGCCCCCGAATCAGTAGAGGTTTTCTAGCCGAGTGAATGACTCCCTTGTTGATTCAGAGACACAGGGGTCGCCATCAGAGGCAGCATCACTCGTACTTTTAGATAGCCACTACGGATTAAGGCTCAAGAAATCCCGAATGTACGAGCGTGCCGGTAATTTCACATTCGGTAAGATCGAACACCTTTCGGGAAGATTTGTTCGATGATTCAGACGATCATGGGCCTGGAGCTCCATGTATCCAGTCGGCGAGCCGGAACAGATCCCACTCGTACCAGGGTAGGGTGACCTAATTGCTTTTTTATGTTGCCCAAATGATCAGGGTCCCATGGAGGGACATACGGTGAGAGTGGTCGGCCCTTTTTGTCACACTCCGTGGATGCGGAGTCCATTCGGGTCGCGAGAGGGAGCGGTTTCTCTGCCGATTTTGAATTGAAGGCGCGCGCAGGGGCGGTGAAATTGGAGGCAACGTGGTTAGTGGAGGTAGTGGTGCGGCGCCCCGATTTCTACGCCTATGTTGTCGCGCCGTGCTATAGTTTGCGCTGTCACCGAGATTCTGTGGATCTTCCTCGGGGCAGAAGTGCACTCGATGGGGCATCTTCTCTGGTGGTATTTAAGGCCTTCAGCTGAGAGACGAAAGGGATTGTGCCTCAGATCTGGACTCTTCTCTCCCCGTCTCCAAGCCTCACAGCCGAAACCAGACACTGTATTCCAGTGCAGGAGCCTGTTCGTCCCTCTCCCTCCACCGAGCGCCATGGTGAAAGGAGCGACGGCGAAGGCCGAGCGAGCAAAGAAGGGATCACGCAGATCTTCTTCGAGCACCGGGACGCTCCCGCCCGGCTGGATCCTGGGTGATTGGATGCCAGCTCGGTTCAGAGCCGGGCGCCCACAGGAGCTGGAGGGCGAGGGCCTCATCATTACGGGGAGCTGGAGGCTGCCCGGCGCCGGCGAGTTCGAGCCAGCGCCGAGGGATGATGAGCGAGTGTTTCTCATCACCCACATCGAGAGAGGTTTCTCCCTGCCCCCACATCCTTTCCTCCGAGCTTTCTTAGCCTTCTTCGGTGCACAGTTGCACCATCTTCCTCCCAATGCTCTCTCCTACTTAGTTGCTTTTGTATCTGTGTGTGAGAACTTCCTCAGTTTCCATTTGCACTATGGTTTATTCAAACACATGTTTACTTGCCAAGTGATGACTGTTAAGAAGTCCTCTCAGTAGGGGGGCAAAACCAACATAGTGCAGCTCTGCGGAGGGCTAGGTATCCAGCTCAGGGGCAAGAGTAGCTTCCCCCAAATGAGCTTCCTCGATTCTGCGAAGGGGTGGAAGGACTCTTGGTTCTACTGCCACGATGTTCCTGTTGGCGAGGGTCATTCGGGTCTTCCATCATATTCCACCAATAGGATTCAGTCAGCCCTCGCATTGACCGTGTCGAGGGAGGAGAAAGTTGATGTAGAGATTCTGGTGATTGCGCTGGTTGCTGTGATGCGCAAAGGCCTCATCATAATGGACCTCTTGGAAGTCTTCTTTCTGCATTGGATCCAACCCCTTCGGGCCAAAGCCCATCCCATGTGGATGTACCACGGGGTGGATGACCAAACTCATGTTCACTCGGAGGAGCTCACGGAGCAGCAGCTGGAAGAAAAGATAATGGCCATCACTACGGTGAGGGACAATCCCAGGAGGACTAGGATGGTGCCTCCTTTCTCAGTGGAGATTCCGCCGAATGAGGTGAGCTACTACCCTTTACGTCCGAGTGATTTTCTTCATTATCCTAGTACTTGTTTATGACGTGATCTTCTCCATTCTGCAGGCTTTCACCAGGCTAGTCAGCTCCGTCCCGGTGGTTGACCGAATGCCCATTGATGTGGAGAGCGACACCGACCACCCGGAGGGCTCAGATGCAGGTGACGATGGAGATGACGATGATGAAGACCACGACGAGGAGGTGGTGGAGAGTGGTGACAATGACCAGGGGGATGAGGCGGAGTCCTCTTCGTCTCATGAGGGCCCGCCAGATGCTCGCAGCAAGGCGCGCCAGGATCCGGGGACCCATGCTGGCATCTTGAGGACCCCGAGGGTGGCAACGCCGAGTGCATCGACAATGCTGACTCGTAGTTCCAAACGGGGACGAAGTGAGGCTACGATGCAGACGCAGAAGCTGCCAAACAGCCCAAGGGCACAAGCTCCAAACCTCGGAAGGTTGTCCTGCCGCGCGTCAAGGTCGATGTGCCGATCGCTTCGGCGTAAGTTTCATCGCCGAATGACTTTGTCTTTGTTGGATATGTTTCACCGAATGATTTTCATATTCTTGTTGTGTTCATTGCATAGCCGATACTTCGACCACTTCTATGGAAGCCAAGCCCACTGACAAGGGGAAAAATGATAGTGATGCTGCTTCTTCCAAAGGTAAGACTTGACATTTCTGAAGGTTCACTCGGTATTTAGTGCTTGTCCATTTACTCCTTGTGAACATGTGTAGAAACACGGTACATGATTGAACTTGACCGTGAGGCTCCTTCTGCAGCTGAAGAGGCGCCAAAGCAGGCCGCCAGTCCCAGCCGAGTTGTTGCGAGGACCAAGACTTGTGTGGCCCATGAGACCACCTCGGTCGGGACGTCACTCAGAACGGGTCTGTTTCCTCCTCCATCGGATCACCGTGTGTTCTAGCTCCACCACATCCCAGAGGATCAGGAGGAGGTGAGCAAGGAAGCCATGGCTCAGCTGGAGCTGATGGTCGAACGGTTGAAGGAGGCGAATGATGTTAGTGAGTCCGTAGCCAAGAATGTTCGGGTAAGTTTGAATCCGAGTGGGTGTGCCGAGTGAGTACACACCGACTGGGTGTTGGTGTTGCTTTTTAGTGGGGGCACGCTGAGCGCAGCCACTGGGTGTAGTCTCGGAGGCTATCGTCCACTGTTGCTTTCGGCGATAGTCTCAGTTTCTATTCCCGTTTAGTAGTAGTTAACAAGGTACATATCCTTGTCTCCTCTTATACTTCCAGTTGGGGGGGGGGGCGAGCGCACCCACTAGGTGTAGTCCCCGAGACTACCGTCAACTGAGGCAGTCGGCGTTAGTCTTAGAGTTGCTTTTGTATTTTTGCTGACTTGACCTTGCTGTCGGCAGACTGCTTGTGGGCTCAGGGACCGTACCAAAAGCGGCGGATCTAGAGTTGTTCGATCTGTGCCTCAGCCTCGAAGCTGAAAAAGCCAAGTGCACTCGTCTTGAGGAGGAAAAGAAAGCTATTGAAGGTAAACTCTGCTGACCAAATGAATCTTGAATTGATTTTCTTTCTTGTCTAACTGAGGCTATCTTGCGAGATCGCCTTGCTGAGAGGCTGAAGAATTCCATTTCTTTAGTCACCATTAAGGAGGCCCTCGATAAGAGGGATGTAGAACTGGCGTCGGCTTAGAAGGAAGCCAACCAAAAGACCAAGGCGGTCGAGGCCAAGCTGAAGACTGTTAAGAAGCTCAAGGAGAGAACCGACTCTGGAAGGTGGCTGCTGAAAAGTCTGCAGGAGAGATGGATGACTTGAAGAAGAGCTACGTCGAGTGGGAGACCAAGTTTCAGGAGGACAGTGCCAAAATAGCCGAGGTGGAGAAGTTCGTTGAGGACTTTGGCTTAGACCTCGTTGGCAAGCTCAAAGGTATGGTTGAATCCCGAATGATTTCTGTTGCTCTCTTGTCATTTCCGAGTGGCGATTCTCATCCTTTGTCTTCGATTGAAACTAGCTTTCTGTGTCGATCTTGAGAAGGAGATGACTTCGATTGAGAAGGAGCTGAATCTGAAGGCTGGGCTTATGAAGGACAATACCACCATCACTCTTCGCCGACTGGAAGGTCGCATCCATTACGCGCTCGGCTGCTTTAGATGGATCCATTTGGCTATGGTGGAGGTTCATGAGGGCATCGGCCCCAAAGAATAACCCATGAAGGATGCTCACACGACCGTTGATCGAGCAAAAGCTATTTCCGTGCACCCTCAGTCTTGGAAGAAGTCGACGGCTCACGCTGGAGCGGACATCATCCTCTCGCTCGTCCGAATCCACTGCAGGACAGTGGACAGGGAGAAGCTGAAGAGTGGTCAACAGGGAGAGCCTCAAGTTTGAGGATTTCATAGAGATGTTCATGGTGGCGGCCACCCGGATCGCCGACGGCATCGACCTTGGTACTTTCGTGGAGGCAGTGGGGTCTCCATCCTCCGAGTGATTATGGAAAAACACTCTTAAGCTTCAATTTGACTCGGTATGCCGAGTGATTTTATGTAACCCTTTAAACTCTGAGTGAGCCTTGGGCTTTCTCGCATGCACCTTTTGTTTAAACTGAAGTGTGACTTTGTTCGCTTTGAATTGAATTTGGATTTTGCTATCCTTGTTTGGATTTGGTTTTACTCAGACGAAAACTAGTTCGTGACCGAGTCCCCAAGCGTGGAGGTTCGTCCTCACTCGGGGGATGTCATTCGTTAGACGAAAACGGATTTTGTTGCTTAAGGATGATTGTTCTATTCATCTTGGCGTTCGAATGAAAGTTTTGCCTTCATTCGGGACCGCTATAACTTAGGAAAAAACTGGTTTGCAGCTAAGCCCCCAAGTGTGTAGGTTGTCCACATTCGAGGAAGGGTCTACCTTAGGCGAAATAGGTTCGCTGCCGAGATGATAGTTCTTTCGAACTCGTTGATGGCCATGTCCATCATGGCGTCCAATTGGCGATCACATTGTCATTCGAAGAATCTTCGACTTAGGCGAAAGCTGGTTCGTAGCTAAGCCCCTAAGCGTGGACGTGATCCTCACTTGAGACAGGTTTTACCCTGGGCGAGAACGGATCGGTAGCTAGGAATGATTGTTCTATTCATCTTGGCGTCCGAATGAAAGTTTTTCCTTCATTCGGGACCGCTATAACTTAGGCGAAAGCTAGTTCGCAGCTAAGCCCCCGAATGTGGAGGTTTTCCACATTGGAGGAAGAGTCTACCTTCGGCGAAACAGGTTCGCTACCGAGATGATAGTTCTTTCAAACTCGTTGATGTCCATGCCCATCATGGCGTCCGAATGGAGATCGCGCCGTCATTCGGAGACGCTTTGATTTAGGCGAAAGCTGGTTTGCTGGTAAGCCCCCGAGCGTGAACGTGATCGTCACATGGGACATGTTTTACCCTAGGCGAGAACGGATCAGTGTCTAGGAATGATCGTTCTGTTCATCTTGGCGAATGAATGAAAGTTTTCCCTTCATTCGGGACCTCTATAACTTAGGTGAAAGCTGGTTCGCAGCTAAGCTCCGAGTGTGGAGGTTGTCCACATTCGGGAAAGGGTCTACCTTAGGCGAAATAGGTTCGCTACCGAGATGATAGTTCTTTTGAACTCGTTGATTGGCGATCGCGTCGTCATTTGGAGACGATTTGACTTAGGCGAAAGCTGGTTTGCAGCTAAGCCCCCGAGCATGGACGTGATCCTCAATAGGGGCAGGTTTTACCCTAGGAGAAACGGATTTGCAGCTAAATATTTCACCCACTAGGGGCGTGATTCACCGGAGTGAGGTACTTGTGAATAGTTGAAGAAAGGAAGCTCTTTATTCTTCTTGGCCATTTGGATTCATTATTAGAATGAAACAAGTATGTTCTATGTGTAGAACTTGCGAAGCAGATCCGCATTCCATGTCCTGGGCTCTTCCACTCCTTGCTCGATGTTGTAGAGACGGTAAGCTCCATTGTGTAGGACTTTGGAGATGACATAAGGCCCTTGCCTTGTAGGTGCTAGTTTGTGAGGTTTCTGTTGATCCAGTCAGAGGACCAGTTATCCCTCCTAGAAGGCGCGACCTGTGACTTGCCTGTCGTGGTAGCACCTCAAGTCTTGTTGGTACGTTGTGGATCGAATGAGGGCTAGCTCTCTCTCCTCTTCCAAGACATCTAGGTTGTCTTAACATGCAGCTTTGGCTTTGGCTTCCTTGCACTTCTCCACTCGGGGGGGGGGGGGGGAGTTGTGAAGCAAGCCACTCGACAGGACTGCCTCAGACCTGTACACCATGAAGAAACGGGTTCGATTGTTCGATCGATCCTTAGTCGTCCGAACTCCCCACAGAATGGAAGGTAGCTCCTCTACCCACGCACCTGTGGCATACGTGAGATCCCTCATTAGACGAGGCTTTAGACCCTGTATGATCACGCCGTTTGCCCGCTCTACTTGTCCATTCGGCTGCACGTGAGCCATGGAGGCGTAATTAACCCGAGTGCCTTGAGAATGACAGAACTCGCGAAACTCTTCTGAGTCAAAGTTTGTTCCGTTGTCGGTGATGATGTCATGAGGGACTCCAAAACTGAAGATGATCAGCCGAATCAAGCTAACTGCAGTCCCTGATTCCAGGTTTTTTACGGGCTTTTCTTCGACCCACTTGGTGAACTTATCCACCACCCTGCTAGGCTCCGAATGTCCCATTCCTTCATCACCTGGTTGATAATGAGGCCCGAGTCAACATAAACCATCAAACAGTGGATACCGAGTGATATGGCCATGCGGAGCCCGGACAAGAGGGATTCATACTCGACTTCATTGTTGGATGAGTCAAAGTGGATTGAAGCACGTAGCTCAGTCGGTCTCCCCTGGGGGAACGAGAACTACTCTAGCCCCCGAGCCATCGAGCATTTTAGAGCCATCAAAGAACATGGTCCAATGCTCGGGGATGCCAGGAGGCGGGTGCTCTTGCTCTATCCACTCGGCCAGGAAGTCCACCAAGGCCTGAGACTTGATTGCTTTCTTTGCTTTGAACTTAATCTCGAACGGGAGGAGCTCAATCGCCCATTTGGCTGCTCGGCCCATGGAATACTGATTGTGCAGGATTTCCACCAAGGGAGCATCACTGATAACCGCGACCAAGTGATCTTGGAAGTAATGGACCACCTTCTTCACTGTGAGATAGATCCCGCACACCAACCTTTTATAGTGTGGGTACCTCTGTTTTGAAGGTCTCAAGACTTTTGAGATGTAGTAGATTGGCCTTTGCACCTTGTGTGCTTTGCCTGCCTCCTTGCGCTCGATGGTGAGAACGGTGCTAACCACTTTGCTAGTGGCTCCGATGTACAGTAGCAGGGGCTCCCGGCTGCTCGAAGCAGCTAACACCGGCTGGGTGGACAACAGGGCCTGGAGTTGGTCGAATGCGACCTGCGACTCGTCGGTCCACTCAAATTGGTTGGATTTGTTCATCAGTTGGTAAAGAGGCAAAGCCTTCTCGGCTAGTCTTGAGATGAAGCTGCTCAAGGCTGCAAGGCAGCCCGTAAGCCATTGCACATCGTGGGTGCGCTCCGGCCATCTCATGTGGATGATGTCGCCAATCTTGTCAGGGTTGGCGTCGATACCTCGTTTGGAAACAAGGAATCCTAGTAACTTGCTAGTCGGTATGCCTAATGTGCACTTGGCCGCATTTAGCTTGATTCTGAAGTGCCGGAGGTTCGTGAAGATTTCGGCGAGGTTGGCAAGGAGGTCGGAACCTTTCCTGGACTTGACCATGATGTCGTCCATGTACGCTTTGATGTTTCGACTAATTTGCTCTTGCAAGCACTTTTGAATCATGCGCTGGAAAGTGCCACCAACATTCTTGAGACTGAACAACATTGTGATGTAGCAAAAGCACCCGAATGGGGTGATGAAAGTTGTTTTTATTTCATCTAGTCCATTTATTTGGATATGATCGTACCCGGGGGACACATCCAAGAACGACACGTGTTCAGATCCGGCAGTCGAATCTATGATGTGATCTATGCGAGGCAAAGTGAAGTGATCCTTCGGGCTGGCCCGATTAAGGTGCTTGAAGTCAATGCATATTCGGAGTGAATTTTTCTTCTTTAGCACCAAGACCACGTTCGCCGACCACTTGGAATGGTAGACCTCGCGAATGAACTCGGCAGCTAGGAGCCGATAGATCTCCTCGCCAATAGACCTGCGCTTCTCTACGGTGGAGTGGCACATGTGCTCTTTGACGGGCTTGACTTTTGGGTCCACTCAGCCAGCTCCCTCGGAACCCCCGGCATGTCAGAAGGTTTCCACGCAAAGATATCCTAGTTCTCATGGAGGAACTGGATGAGCTCGGCTTCCTATTTCTCCCTGAGTGAAGTGGAGATGTTTGTCGTGGAAGCACTCAGATCTGTGGGGTGGATGTGTACTTGCCTTGTCTCACCGGCCGACTAAAAAGCGGATTCAGTAGCAGTCCGCATTGCTTTGAGCAGATCTGAAGAGTCCAATGCCTTCTTTTACCCATCCAGCTCCGCCGCGAGGACCTGCTCATTGGCGATCCTTGAGCCTTGCTGGAGGCATTCTTCAGCCACCTTTTGACTGACAGTGACTGTAATCACGCCTTTTGGCCTTGGCATCTTAAGTTTAAGATACACGTAACATGGACGGGCCATGAAACATGTGTAGTAAAGCCTACCCACCATGGCGTGATAGGAACTTCAGAAGTCCACTACCTCCAAGGTCATCTTCTCCTTCCTGAAAGTTTTCTCGCTGCTGAATACGACATCCTGAGCGATCTGACCAAGTGACTTTGCCTTATTCCCGGGATGATCCCATGGAAATGCATGCTGCTCTTGCTTAGGCTGAACATCGGAATGTCCATGGCTTTGAGAGTGTATGCATATAGTATGTTGGAGTCGCTGCCTCCATCTGCTAGGACCTTCCACGGTGTGATCCCTCTGACCGCAGGGTCTACCACCAGCGCCTGCCTCCCGGGGGTGGCTATGCTGTCCGGGTGATCCGATTGGTTGAATGTGATGGGCGTCTTCGCCTAGTCGAGATATTTCATGATAGTCGGGGCTCCCATGTTCACCTCTTGATTGATGAATTTCAATCGGGTCTTGCTCTCGACTTTGACAAAGATCATATGGACCTTCTTGTAGGTTCCCTTGAAGGTCTTGGTGAACACTCGGGCATGGTCGCCCCACCTATGGATGCTGCTGGAGGGCAGCTGGTTGAGCCAAGCCCGAGCCAAGCCCTCTAGCTGTTGGAAATATCCCTTAAAGGCAATAATAAAATAGTTATTATTATATTTCTTGTTTCAAGATAATCGTTTATTATCCATGCTAGAACTGTATTGAATGAAAACGCAAATACATTTGTGGATATATAGACAAAACAATGTCCCTCGTGATCCTCTAGTTGACTAGCTCGTTGATCAAAGATGGTTAAGGTTTCCTAGCCATATACAAGTATTGTCACTTAATAACGGGATCACATCATTAGGATAATGATGTGATGGACAAGACCCAAACTATAAACATAGCATATGATCGTGTTACTTTGTTGCTATTGTTTTCTGCATGTCAAGTATACATTCCTATGGCCATGAGATCATGTAAGTCACTAACACCGAAGGAATGACTTATGTGTATCAAACCTTGCAACATAACTGGGTGACTATAAAGGTGCTCTACAGGTATCTCCAAAGGTGTCCGTTGAGTTAGCATGGATCAAGAGTGGGATTTGTCTATCCATATGACGAAGAGGTGTCTTGGGGCCCACTCGGTAATACAATATCACAAACAAGCATTGCAAGCAATGTGACTAAAGAGTTAGCCACGGGATCTTGTATTACGGAACGAGTAAAGAGACTTCTCGGTAACGAGATTGAAATAGGTATGGATATACCGACGATCGAATCTCGGGCAAGTAACATACCAAAGGACAAAGGGAATGATATACGAGATTAACTGAATCCTTGACATAGAGGTTCAACCAATAAGATCTTCGTAGAATATGTAGGATCCCATCCAGGTACCACTATTGGATATTGACCGGAGAGTGTCTCGGTCATGTCTACATAGTTCTTGAACCCGCGGGGTTTGCACACTTAAGGTTCGGTGACATTTCGGTATAGTTGAATTATTGAAGTTGGTAACAGAATGTTGTTCAGGATCGCAGATGAGATCACGGACGTCACGAGGGTTTCCAAAATGGTCCAGAGACGAAGATTGATATATAGGAAGTATCCATTTCGCTTCCGGAAGGTTTTCGGGCATTATTGGTAAAGTGTCGGGAGTTACGAATGGGTTCCGGAGTTACACCGGAGGGGCCACCCACCCAGTAGAGAACCAAATAGGCCCAATGGTGTCGCACCAGACATAGTGAGCAGGTGGCCATCCCAAGAAGGGCCACTTCGGCCGAAGAAGGAGAAAAGGAAGGGAGAGGTGGGCAATCCGAATTGGGGAAGGAGGACTCCACCTTCCAAGTTTTCTTGGTGGAGGACTCCTCCCTCTCCTCTTGCGCCAACCGAACCCTAGGGATTTTTCCCTTGGGCGTGACCCCTCCCTCCCACCAATATATAGTGGAGGTGAGAGAGGCTTTTGGAACCCCAAGCCATAGTGCAACCCTCTCTCCCTCCACCACTTCATGACACCCCGTAGCTAGTTCTATACGGCATGACGAAGCCCTGTCGGAATAGCTCCACCACCATCACTGCCATGCCGTCATGCTG
Source organism: Hordeum vulgare subsp. vulgare (assembly GCF_904849725.1). Lineage (NCBI taxonomy): Eukaryota > Viridiplantae > Streptophyta > Magnoliopsida > Poales > Poaceae > Hordeum > Hordeum vulgare. The sequence goes on along the minus strand of NC_058524.1, from coordinate 372,063,820 downwards.
CTAGAGAATTTAGCTACCTCTTCATCTCTCATGCTAGATCAAGAAGGTAGAGATTGTCATCGAGATCTACGTGTGCTGAACGCGGAGGTGCTGTCCATTCGATACTAGATCGGGACGGAGTTCGTGGGACGCTTGCGATTCGGATCGCGTAGATGTTCGACTACATCAACCGCGTGTCTTAATGCTTCCCGCTTAGTGATCTATAAGGGTATGTGGATCCGATCTCCACTATCATAGATGATCATCACCATGATTGGTCTTGCATGTGCGTAGGAAATTTTTTGTTTCCCATGCAACGTTCCCCAACACTAGCATGAGGGGAAGCTGCTTCATCGCGACGAAGTCATTGCCGCCACCAATTTGGACGGCCACTCGCTAATCCTCGAGCCAAGTCTCCAGCTTGGACTCGCAGTTGAACTTGCCGATCCCCGTAGCCAATCGGTAATTGGAGGGGATCTCTGCTTCTCGGATGTGCCGACCGAAGCACCTCGAGACCAGATATTCCACGGCCAGCTTGCGAACTATTGATCACGTTCTTCGTGGTCACGGACCTTGCATTGACCCGGGGAGCCCGATAGCCGTCGTCCCCATGGGCTCGATGCCGATTGCAGCTTGGCCTACAGTCAAGGGGATGATAGCCGATTGAACCACTCCTCGGAGGAGGCATTCTACTTCTGTCCTGACGGTCCCACCTCCAGTCTTTGTGAGGGACCCTCGAAAGAGGAGGAGACCTTCGGTGTCTTTCATGTGCGAGAGGGCCGTGAGCCGACTGCACTGTATCCGCCTAGACGGGTCTGTAGTGGATTTGATGCCACAACTGTGACATTGCGGAATTCTCCTGCAAGGCAGTCTTCAACAGAGTTTGGATCTGTCGAATGACTTCTACGGCTGTTGTATCACTCGGCTGAATAGATTCGACAATCCGATTGGCTGCGGCTAGATTGAGGAAGGGTGTCCACATCACCTCGACATGTCATTGGCAACCGATCGAATACACTAGCTGCCGACAGCTGCGGCTGGAACTCGGCTGGTCCCGCGTGACTGGGCATCAAGCGACTGCTGGGGGCACTCGAGATGCTCACGCTTGGCCAGAGTGGCCAGGCACACGTTCTCCAGCTCGATAGCATACGGGACGTTCTCGGTGATAGGCGTGTGAAGAGCTTTCTCGCTCCTCCGTCAAAGTTCGTCCCGCTGCTGCTTGGTGAGCGGCGGGGGGATATACTGGCTGCCGCCACCACCGCGAGTCTCTCCGTCGCCATGGCTGAATGAACGTTCTCGGGAGGACCCTAGGGCCCCTCCTCTGGTCGTGTCGGCCATGAGAAATTCAGCAGCGCCGCCACTGCTTTTGAAGTCGGAGCCGCCGAATGACCCGTCGCTCGATAATGAGAAGAGGTTGACAGTTGGGTCTTCTAATCGAGCATGCCCACTAATCCTGAGGAGTCCTGGTTGGCCATCGCGTGTTTGACCCATCGCTGCAGCCGCGAGCGTTCGGAGCGCTTGCGACGAGCTGCAATGGTGCGTGGAGGTGCCGAGTGGTACGGCACCGACAGCTGCCTGATCAAGACACCATGCACAACCGCACTAAAGTGTGACATACCTTGCACGGGGAGGGCATCGGTGTCCAGAGGAGCATCTGACAGCCATGCTGAGTCATCGACGACGAAGCTGATGGAGTCAAAGAGGATCTCCCCGTCGAGTGACAACATGACGGCTAATAGATGAAAAATCTCCAACTGCGCTAAGTTTGCTAAATGATCGGCCCCGTGATGGGCACCAACTGACGTGGGAATGATCCTAACAATAGTACTAGGGATATGAACTAAGGGGCGAAGTCTAGCTAAGCACAGTGGATACACTTGGATTTATGAGTTCAGGCCCCACTCGGGAGTGGTAAAGACCCTATGTCTCAAGCCCTAAGGCTGGTGTTTACTCATGGATGTTTAAAAGTACAGAATGCTCAACCCTTGAGCGGGACCAATGAGTGGCTTATATAGAGTGCGCCACGACCGGTCGAGCTCCGTCACTAGGGCATTTAATGCTAATAACTACGGGAGTTACTAGAAACGGTGGCTTTAACTATAGTGTTACTGGTAACGCGGGTCTTCATGGGCCTTCATGTAGGTGTTTAAGTTCTTGGTCGTTGTAGTCCCTTCGTTGTCCCTGCCTTGCTGTGGACCGAGCGGTGCGGAGCGTCCGACCGCCGCAATGCAGGCCAAGTGAGCTGATGTGACCGAGTGAGGTTGAGACTATCACGATGACTTGTAGGACAATGATGTCCTTGCCGGTACTTAGGTGGGCCCTATGGAAACGGGTCCATGGGCCTACCCCTTAAGTATAACCCCGTCAGTGTGTGTTGAGTTGGCAGGGATCTAGACTGGGATTTGTTACTCTATGTGACCTAGAGGTATCTCAGGGCCCACTCGCTAATACAACATCATGATGAGCTTGCAAGCAATGTGACTAAAGATTTAGCGACGAGATCTTGTATTACGGAACAAGTAAAGAGTGTTTCCAGTGACGATATTGAATTAGGTATGGAGATACCGACAATCGAATCTCGGGCAAGTAACATACCGATAAATAAATGAACTACATACGAGATTAAATAAATCCTTGACATTGAGGTTTGACTGATAAAGATCTTCATAGAATATGTAGGAACAAATATGCACATCCAGGTTCCGCTATTGGTTATTGACCGTAGAGGTGTGTCGGTCTTGTCTACATATTTCTCGAACCCGTAGGGTCTACACACTTAATGTTTGATGATGATATAAGCATAGTCGAGTTATTATGTTGGTCATCGAAGGTTGTTCGGAGTCCTGGATGAGATCTCCGATGTGACGAGAAACTCCGGAATGGTCCGGAGGTGAAGATTGATATATTGCATGAAGGGCATCAGAGTCCCGAAGTGTTCCGGGGCATACTAGGGAATCGACACAGTGCCGAAAGGAGTTTCGCGAGGCCCCGACAAGTGTTGGAGGGCTCATGGGCAAAGGAGAGGTTCCACACTAGCCCACAAGGGGCTGGGTTCCGACATTACCCCGGCCAACCTCGGCTAAGGGAGGGGCCCACCCCTAGGGCCACCGACCAACCCAACTTGGGTGACAAGGCACCTAGGTGGGAGGGCCACACAACCTTAGCGACCGCCGCCCTTGGCCGCTGGCCCCTAGGGGTAACCCTATGGCGCCCTCCCATCCTCCCTTGCCCGTATATACTAAAAGGGAAAGAGGGAAGCTGCTCTACAATGTGCCACAACACTGCTCCTCCTCTTCCTCGTAGCTCTTCTCCTTTCATAATCGCGTCGCAAAGCCCTGCTGAGCTGTCACCACCACCACCTCACCATGTCGTTGTGCTTCCTGAGTACTCGGGCTGCTACTTCACCATTGCTCACTAGATCAAGGAGATGAAGGCGTCATCAAGGTGTATGTGTGTTGAATGCGGAGGTGCCGTCCATTCGGCGCTTGATTGGGGATTCGCTAGACGAATCATGATCGGATCGCAAAGATGTTCTAATACATCAACCACGTTCTTTAACTCTTACGCTAAGCGAACTACAAGGGTATGTAGATACAATCTCTCCTCTCGTAGATGCGCATATCCTATCTTGATCTTGGTGAGCGTAGGAGTTGTTTTTGTTTCCCATGCAATGTTCCCAACACTCATCTGCAGCATCTTTTGACGGGTCTTCATACGCAGAAGTCGGCCTTCCAACAACATGCACAACTCTCTATCTTGCTCTTTTCTGACCCGGCTTCTATGCAAGCCTAGCTTCTGGAGCTGGTATATCAGCAGGTCCGACATACTCCTTCCTCCAAGTCTTCTTGACTGTGGTCTTCTCTTTCTGCTTCTAGGGAACAATTTCCTCCGGGATAAAGCCAACATCTTCTTCACATGAATTTAACTTCCTCCTGGACCTGGTAGCTGGCTCAGGCAAGCCATGGGAGTGAGGTGTCCTTGGGTCGGAAGGTGTCCTCTTTGGACTAGTGCCTGAGTCCACCTGAGCGCTCGGCTCACTAAAGTTTTTCTGACTATCCTATGACCCTGACATTTTGTCAAACAGCCAAGCATACAAGCGGACAAGCAGACCCTGTGAAATAATATCAAAGAGCTGGAATGGATGAGCATCACAAAATTCAGAAGTTTTGAAAATTTTGAACTCTGAAAAGTTAGGTTTAACATTCAGCAAAAAGGGATTTCGGTTCCACCGAGCCAAAAAAATTGGAGCCACCAAGACTATCGTTCTCATTAACAGAAACTTGGAACCCTTTTCGGTTAAAGGAGAACTCGGTTTCACCGTGAACGTTCTGAGTAATCCTAAAAAAAATCAACAAGACTGGCTTTCATGAATCGGTGACAGTGAGATTCAATCTTGCGGACGGCTAACCCTAAGATTTCCAATGTTCTCTACTCTACGAGGGTTTTCTTCTAGTTGGGATGATTGCAAAGTGGACAGATTTCATCAAAGCTTATTTGCGCAAGAATCAGAATTGGGAGCGCCAAAAGGTGTCTGATCCATTCCCTAACTCGGTGACTGATTCGCTACAACGACAACGATGGTGAAGATTCCCGTCGACGGCGAAGACTCCGGTGGAGAGGGCACAAGGGAGATTCAAGGCGATGTCGAGAGGACTTGGGCATGGGAGCGAGGAGGTGAAAGAGGCGACATTTGAACAAATTTTCCAACCGCCGGGTCCACGGGATATATGTATCTCCTGGCTATCGGTGACACCAAGATGGTATTTTCGGTGCCACTGAGTTCCATAATTGGTCGTACATAGTGAAACTCGCTGCGACTGAAAATTAAAACTCGGTGGTACCGAGATACGAAAACCTGATCAAACCTAGGCTTTGATGGGACCAAGATTTTGAGGTTGGCCACACGAGATGCACTTTGGGTGGTTTTGGAATTAAGCCTTGTCGAAACGGATCAATGAGTACTCCTCACACAGAGTGTCCCTAAAGTGCTTGCTCAAATTTTGTGATGTAGCATGAATAGAATTTGGGACAAGAAAGCATAGATAGCTAAAGAGAGGTACTTAGGCATTCTTGCATATCCAATTAGAAAAATAAATTATAAAGAAAAATAACAATAGTTGGATATCCTTGAATGAGTAAAATATGCGTACCAACATGCTCACACAATAAAATGTCAAATGAAACATGGTGAACATGCACAAACACTCTAGCATCTATCAAGCACTTTGGCGATGACAAAATCATCTACATATGAGTATATTGACTTAGGAGCCAAGTAAGAATACTTGATGATAGGTCATACTCATCATTTAAGCACAAGTGGGGTTACCACTTTTACATAAAGCATTTATGTATTCACATCTTTAGGAAATGATTATACTCAAGTTTTAGAGTGAAGCCCCCCTTGACGTGATACTGCCCTAAGAGGGATAAACTAACCTTGGGTTTTGTCGTAGAAGACTTCTAGTAGGTCTAGTAGTGGTGGCTTCTCATTGTTGATGAAGATCATCTTGAGTTGGGAGCAATCCTTGTTGTTTCTTACTCTTTTCACATACATGGGTTAGTCCCAAAGCACAAGGAACATATGCAAGGATACGTATGGACATGGAATGAAATACATGCGAGATGATGTCCAAAGATATATTAATTACCTTGTCCCTTGCTTACCTTTGAGGGAATGTGTGACTCCTTGGACTAATGCATATGGTTGGACTTGTTTGCATATAGTTCTCGCCAAAATGAATAATAGTGCATTACATTGGTGGAGTCACCCCTAAGAACTTTATAGTTCTTCCTCTTGGGGATCCAACATCAACTTGATGGGGATCCTTGGAGTTGTGGTATCACTAGATGAAGTAGAGCAAGTAGTGTCCTTGGGAATTCAGTCGACCTTGGCTTGGGGTTCTTCTTCACATGAGTCAATCTCCTCTTGAAGCTTGCACTTGCCCTTGTGGTCTTGTGGAGGAAGGCCATCTTGAAAACTTTTTCCCTTGGGGAGAGTAGGACCATACTTCTCCTCTTGAGGAACAAACTACGGGACGGGATATGGACCTTCTTCCCATCCAACTCCGTTGGCATTGAAGTAGCCAACACCTTGGTTCTTTCGATGTCCTCTTTGCTTGCGCACAACTTCCTCGAATTTCTTACTTCCGGCAAGACTCTTGAATACACCTTTCTCCATAATCCCTTTCAATAAATCATTTTCTTACTCAAGTGTAACTATCACACCCAAAAATTTTAAAAATATTTTTTCTAAAATAAAATTTTACCTAGAATAATTTTCTGAGAAAATGAATTGCCTCATGACTCTTTTCAAAGCCTCTTTCCAAAAACGTTTATTTCAAGTGGCTTTTCAAAGATCTTTTATGCTTTAACCCTTATTCGAGACCATTTAAATTATTTATTTGCTTAAATGGGAGTATTATTTTGGCCATGACTAATTGATATTTGAATTTCTAGATTTTTACTTAATCCTTGAAACACTTCTTTTCCTTTATAAAGATATTTCCCTAGGTAGATTTTTTTGATAAGTTATGTTGGAATCTGAATACTTGCATAAAAACATTTCTTTTCTTCTGGTAAATCCTTGGGATATTTACTTCTAATCTTTTATCAGATTTCTTTTAATCAAAACTGAATTGTATTTTCTTTATAGGTCTGTTTTGTACTACAACCTTGTGATCACTTCTTCTAAAAATTCTATAAAAGTTTGTAGATGACCTGTGATGTTCCTGTATCACATTTCTACAAAAATGTAGCCAAGTGTTTTGAATATTTTGAGCACAATAACTACTTTTCTAATCTGGTCCAGAATTGAGTTTGTACTGCAGCCCCTAGAAATAATCTTTCATAAATTCCATAAAAATTTGGGGATGTCCAGTATTGCATGAGATTCATTTTTATGCAAAAACCCCACTGTGTGCTTTGTAAAATTTTAGCATAACAACTTTTTTATGTTCTGGTCCAGATTGATGCTTTGCACCAAAACACTATTTTTCCTTCCTCTGATTGTTTTGATATTTTGCATGCTTGTTTCATACCCTACCAAAACCTTAACTCTAAGATTTGAGCCTCATTGGATGAAAGTAGATGCATGTGATAATAGCCCCAAGTTTCTGTCCAGAATTGTGTTTCTCAAATTATTGCATTGGCTAGTTTTGACATTTGCCAAACTAACCTCACCACCATTGCTAGCACCTAGTGAGACCCCAGACTGGTAATTTTGATGGCGAGAAGAGCTACCTAGGTGTCCCTAGCATTTCATCAAACACTTGGGAGAATGACCAGATTTGGCCTGAATTTAAGTTTGCATTGTGGAGTTGCCACTCCACTCAAGCCAGCATGTCTAGCAGTCTTGCCCTATCCCCTAGCCTACCCCTGTGTGTTTGCATGGGAATTGGATGCACTGATGTGTGCACTGGCATAGTGTCGAGCACCCTGCGTGCACGCTCTGGGTGCACCAAAACGCACGTTTAGCACGCGTTGATGCCGACTCGCCGCGTCCTCGTGCCCCTTGCCCTTTGGCCAGCTGCAAGCACCGCGTCAACCCTCTCTCCCCCGACAGTCGGTCATCGCCCCTGTTCGAGCGGAGCAGCGGCGGCACGAACGTCGTCATTCCTCCTCTGGTGCTGCCATGGACGGCACCGCCCAAGCCCTCGCCATGCTCCACCTGTCCCTGTACCCCTCCCCCTGATCGTTTGCTACTGCCCCACTGCCCTGCTGCCCTTGCTGCTGCCCCGCTGCCCTGCTGCCGCCCCTGTTGTGCGAGGAGCTCTGTCCCCGGAAAGCTTATCCGAAGATCGTCGTGACATCAGTGCACCTCTCTGACATCAGCGCCACCGTCGACCTCCTGCTCGATTCCGGCAGCCCCGAGACCCTCTCCTCCTCCCTGTACCACTTCTAGCCTACCCAGACCCTAGGGAACCCGTTCCCACCGTCGAGCATAGCCGGGAGCCACCTGAGACCGAGGTAGGAAGATGGCAGAAGCTCCTTCCGCCATTGTTGAAGCCCTGCTCGACCTCGAGCTTCGCGGCAACCCCAACGTCCAAAAATGGATGCGACACTCCTCCCTGAGTATGTGCATAGACGGAGCATGGCGGGAAATGCCCCGTGCCGCCGGCAATCGCAGTCGGGAGCGGCTCTGTTCCTGTCCAGAACGCGTGCGAGAGGTGGGGGAAGAACCCGACAGGTGGCCCCCATCTGTCGGTGAGTGAGCCCTAGCCACGAATGGCGCAAACCCTCCGTGGTGCGTCTTCCCTCTGGTATAGCGTATTTCCATATGACCGTTTCGGCAAATGCGCTTTCTCTGTGGCAAAAGTGTATTGCACCCGAAACGTTTTCTTTTATATTTATATTTAAAAACAGATTTGACCAGATAGTTTGACTCGCTATAACTTTTTATAGGGAACTCCAAATTAATTGATTCTTTTTCCAACTGGTTTAGAATTTCATCTAGTTTATTTTAAGATTTATTTCAAAAAAAATCAAACAACTTTATGTACTGTTTTGGAATTGCGTGTTGAATGGTATTATTTTCAAATAGGAGATGGAGAGAGAAGTAAACTTTCAAACGTTTTGGAGTGCAAATCTACATCTCTTCACACTTAAAGCAAGCATCTTGAATCCATATTTGCATAAGTTGTGTGATGATTGTGGTGGTGATTATATCACGGGATTTGAGGTTATATTAATAATAGTATCACATGAAATCATACTTTGCATATTCATGCATGCTACTCACATTATAAAAATGGTGAAATATGATGGTGGCATGTGCTAGTTATGAGAGGTCGTGGAATAACCTAGTCACACGGAATGTGATAGGTTGTGGCCTGGTCATGACGTAGGCACGATGATGCCGGTAAAACTTGGTTAACTCCATTATCAACCTAGATCGAGTCTTGTCCGTGTCATACTTCTATAGCGTGCTACCACGGTTTCCTGGATAATGGATTTAGTAAAGTAAGTTGTACACCTATTATCAGTCACAGACCAAGTAGAGGGTCCGGTATGAAGGTATCCATGGCCCTGGAAAAAATTCAGTCATCTGGTCAGGGGCCATGGGTTATTCCGGTCTAGGACCGAAAGGTAATTGCCCTTCCAAGTGAGCGCGCTGTATAAATATTTTTGATCCCATGCTAGTCGAGGTCGGAGCCTCCCCGTCTTATGGTTTTGCCTTGGCAGCGTAGTCCGGATGAAGTCGGGCTTCGCGGAGGAAAATAGGTGTGTGCTGATTCTAAGTGTTCGCTTCTAAAATGTCTTGTCCACTATCGGAAACCCTCAGCTGTGGGTAAAGAGTACACCGTCTGCAGAGTCAAAACTATTCGAGTAGACGTGTCCCCGGTCAAGGACGTTATTTGACGAGTCAAGTGTCGGTCATAGAGTCGGTCTTTGGAGTATAAACGGTAATAATAATAATGGTTGTGGAAAATCATATGATGATGTGGTGGATGATCATACTATAATTATTACTCTGGACTAACCCCTATGATTAGGTTGTTGGATATCCCTGGGACGGTTCTACCTCCTGGAATTCAATATTTATTATCATTTCTTATAAGCCCTTTTTGTGGTGTTGCTGAGACACTCGACCGTGGCATGCTTATTATCATTCTTATAAGCCCTTTATGTGGTGTCGCTGAGACGCCCGACTGTGGCATGCTTATTATCATTTCTTATAAGCCCTTTATGTGGTGTCGCTGAGACACCCGATTGTGGAATGCTTATTATCATTTCGTATAAGCCCTTTATGTAGTGTCTCTCACACGCCCGACTGTGGCATGTTTATTGTTGCTTATAAGCCCTTTATTTGGTGTCGCTTAGATGCCCGACTGTGGCATGCATATTACTACTTCTTCAGCATTATCATCCTTGCTTGTTTATAAATAATTGGTGGAAGCTTTGCATATCTTCATGAATGTATCGACGAATTAAACTATAATGGAAAGATATTTATGTTAGTGGAATTTGCATGCATCTCACCTGCTTAACATGTTTGTCTTGTTGATGTTTGCAAGTACATTCAAAGTACTCACCGGCTTGTCCCTGGCTATTGTCTTGGACAGATTGCGTTTGGAGAGGAGCACGATGCCGTCAACCCCGGAACCTAGGAGTCGAGGATAACAACCTTGTGATATAGGAATTTATCCAGGTCAGTTGGTCCTGTGGGAATGGAGTCCCATGGGAACTGGATATTCCTCGAGTTGCTTCCGCCGTCAACCTCAGAGTTTTGTTCGACCCAGTAGACCTTCATGGTCTTGGAACACAGATTTTGTATTTTTGATAGGATATTCTGTACAAGTAAGTGTCTACCAACTAACAGCAATCCTGGGGCTGGTAAACACGGAGACATGTTTTTCTGGAAATTATTTTCTGAAAAACACGTCGCTACAGTAACTCGGCTAAGAGAATCATTAGTGGAATCAAGAGAGCTACTAGCAACAACATCATTTGATCTAACTTTAGCATTGTTGTTACTAGATGAAGAAACTTTCTTCCCTTTGTTACTAGTGTTCTTAGGTTTATCTTGTGGAATGAAGGTAGACAAGAGTAATCATTTGGCTAGATAAGAAAAACTCTTCTTTCAAAGATCATCATTGATTTCTTTTAGAAACTCATGCTCTTGCTCTCAATTTAGCTTCTCAAAGCGTAGATTCTCATGAGTTCTTGCAAGCTCTCTATGATATTCTAGAGTAGTTTCATGAGCTAACTTAAGAGTGTTTAATACTTTAGTTAGTTGTCCAATCTATATCTTATCATTATCATACGACTTCTCTTAACTAGCATGATTATTTTCAAGTTCATTTTCAATGTTATCACTAGTCTTATCAAAGAGCAAGTCATCTTCTCCTAATAAGACACCCTCATCACTATCAAAGTCAAAGTAGTCGGGGTGTGATACCTTGGGGACTTTTGCCATGAATCAGTTTCCAATCCCTTCACTTTGTGAATCAAATAAGCCGTAGGAGTTGGAGGAAATGAGTGCAAGACCGACAACATCTTCATCTTGACTATAGTCGGAGTCTAAGTGGTAGCTTCTCTCGGATTGGTTGTCACACTCGGAGCCGAAAACCCATTCACCAACGTGAGCTTGATGTTTTTTTCTTGAGCTGCTCTTGGTGTACTTGTCCTTCTTCTCCGATTCCTTTCCTCTCTAAGATTTTCCTTGATCATAACAATTTTCTCTTCTCCTTCTCTCTTTGCGAGGTGACTCATCTCTTGAGCTTCGTCTTCTAGGTGAATCTTCTCTTCATTTGTGGGGAGCCTAGCACTATTTGTGTAGTGTCCGGGATTTCCAAAATTTTGGCAGTTTCTATCACCACTAGACGAATGCTTCTCATCATATCTTAAGCTTGAGATTTTCTCTTTGCCTCTGTCCATGTAGAACTTTTTAAATTTTCTGACCATGAGGATGATCCCTTCATTGGTAGCAAGGTTGTCATTTGAATTAGCAGGAGTATCACTTGAAGCTTTGTAAGCACTGCTTCACTTGGTGTGCAACTCATATTTGTCCTTGATGAGAGACATTTCATGAGCAACAATCCTTCTAATGGTGCTTCGGGGGCTAAACTCTACGGCTAGGCAGAGAGTCGTGCGACAAAAAATGGAGGAAAGTCAATGTGTTGTCGCATGCTTCGAGGAAACTAAGTGTGATTCATATACACTTAAGGAGATTCGGCCTTTTTGCCCAAGACAATATGATCATTTTGCTTTTCCCCTTCTAATGGTGCTTCGGGGGGTCTCTTGGTGGTTTAGAATTCTGCAATTCTCCAGGGTTATTTAATGGGGATGCAACCATTTGGACTGGTAATTAAGTTCACCTCCAAAGTGAGTGCAGGGGCTTGGACATTAGTTAATGTTTATGGACCATGTCACGGGGAATTAAGAGACATTTTTGTTGAGTGGCTATAAAATTTGCAGATTGATTTTGAGGAGAATTGGCTTCTGCCGGGAGATTTTATTTTTATTCGAGCCCATGATAACAGAAATCTCCCTTGTGGGGATATGAATGATATGTTCATCTTCATTGAAATCATTGGGCAGCTGGGTCTAGTTGAATTACCTATTAAAGGTAGATCATACACTTGGTCTAATATGCAGGATAATCCTATTCCAGAACAACTAGACTGGTTCTTTACATCCACTAATTGGATCTCATGTTACCCCTTGACTGAAGTTTTGCCTTTGGCCAGAACTGCCTCTGATCATGTGCCCTATGTGGTGGTCATTACCACACCAATCCCCAAAACCACTATCTTTAGATTTGAGAATTATTGGACCAAGGTGGAGGGTTTCTTGGAGTGTGTTGCCAAATCCTGGAATAAGCATTCTTATAAGAGAGATACTGTAGCTATTCTCACTCAGAAGCTTAAAACCCTGAGACATGATCTCAAGCATTGGAAATCGAGAATCTCAAAGATGAAAATTGTCATTGACAAATGTAGTAAGGTGATTGAATGGATTGGCAGTTTGGAGGAGCTCAGATCCCTCTTCAGGTTGGAATTCAACTTTAGAAAGATTGTCAAGGCACACCTGCAACATTTATTATATTTGCAGTTTCTCTACTAGAAAAAGAGGTGTACGATCAGGTAAATCAGAGTAGGGGAAGAGAATACTAAGTTCTTCCATGCCATGGCCTCTGAGAGACATAGAAGAAACTCTATTGCCAATCTGACCCTGGCTCATGGCAAAGTGATTTCAGAGCATAGTCAAATGGAGGGGATGATGTGGTCTTCATATAAAGGACAATGGGCACAGCTAAAGGTATCAATATGAGTTTTCATTTTCCCAATCTTATCAAGCCGGTGCAGGGATTAGATCTGTTGACTGTGACATTCACCAATGAGGAAATGGAACAGGTTGTCATATGCATGCCTGTGGACAAGGCGCGAGGTCCAGATGGTTTCCATGGGTTGTTCCTTAAAAGGTGCTTCCACATTGTTAAACCTGAATTTTATGCACTTCCTCACCACCTTTTCGAAGGAAAAGCAAATCTGGAAAGTCTGAACAACTCATTTTATCACACTGATTCCAAAGAAAGCCTCACCAGAATTTGTTGGGGACTACAGGCCCATATCCTAGACAGGTGTGGGTATTAAATTCCTAACCAAGATGGATGCTAATAGATTGCAGGCTTTCATTCTTGACTGCATTCATAAAAACTATTATGGATTTATCAAGACCAGAACCATTCAGGATTGCATTGGTTGGACCCTGGAATATTTGCATCAATGCCATCAGTCCAAAAGACCAATTCTCATCCTTAAACTGGATTTTGAGAAAGTTTTTGACTCTATTGAACATGAGGTCATCTTGGATATCCTTAAGTATAAAGGGTTCAACAGCAAATGGTGATGATGGATTCATCAATTCCTCACCTCGGGGTCATCTTCCATTCTTCGTAATGGTGTTCCTGGAAAGCATTTTCACTGCAGGGCTGGTGTTAGACAGGGAGATTCCATCTCCCCTTTACTCTTTGTTCTTGCAACAGATTTGCTACAGTATGTTATTAATGATATGTTAGCCAAGGGTCACATTCAGTTACCAATCCCATGTCATGACAAGGATTTCCCTATTGTCTAGTATGCTGATGGAACTTTGATTGTGTTCCCTACTGAGGAAGGGCAATTAAAGGCTCTGAAAGAGATGCTTCACATTTTCACTAGATCAACATGCCTACACATTAACTTTGAGAAATCATCAATGGTGCCAATCAATGTCTCCTCAGAGGAAACTGCGAGACTTGTTTAGGTTTTTTGTTGCTAAGATATGCCTTTTACATATCTTGGATTGTCGATTGGCACATCACCGCCCAAGATGGAGCACCTGATGCCTCTTGTTTGATGCATGGAACGGAGGATGTCATCTAGATCTCCCTTCCTTGCTCAAGGAGGACGGCTGCAATACCTGAACTCTTCTCTATCCTCTTTGCTAATTGTTTTCCTCTGCAGTCTTTCTATCCCACGAAGAATTCTCAAATAGATGGAAAGGATTCAGAGGCAATGTTTCTGGAGAAGGAATAGAAAGCAGCATTCACCATCTCTGGCTGCTTGGGAATTGATTTGTAGACCAAAGAACGAGAGTGGATTGGGTATTCTAAACCTGGGTCTACAAAATGCAGCTTTGCTCTTGACACATGCCAACAAATTTCTTAACACAATGGATCTGCCTTGGGTTCAGCTGATCTGGAACACTTACTACCATGAACGAGTACCACAAGGAACTAAGCCATGTGGATCATATTGGTGGAAGAGTATTCTCAAGTTATTCGACAACTCTAGGGAGGTCACTTGGGTGCAAGTCAAGCAGGGAGATACTGTCCTCTTTTGGCATGACAAATGGAGCATTGGCAACTCAATTATTCCTTTCAAAGACAGATTCCCTAGACTATTTTCATATTTCAAGGATCCTTGGACCATGGTCAAAGATGGACTAAACATTGAGGATCTACCCCCCTGGTTCAATTTATCTCTCTCTAAGCAGGCTTACTTGGAGTTGTCCACACTTCAAGCTTCCCTCTAGGATTTTCAACCTAGTTCAAGCAAGAATGATGTCTAGGCTTGGACGGAAACATCTAAACCTTATACCGCAAAGGACTTCTACTCCCATGGGCATAGGGACCAAAATTTTAACCCTTTGCCGAATATGATATGGGCCAGTTCTTGCACTTTGAAGATCAAGGTCTTTGCCTGGATGCTGATCATGGAAAAGTTGAATACCAAGGACATGGTAGAAAGAAGGCATTGGCACATGGATGATGGGGTCAATTGTAGAATTTGTCATGCACAAGTAAGAGAAGGTAGGAATCATCTATTCTTTACCTGCCTCTTCAGCAGCAGAATTTAGAATTATTTGCAAATTTACTGGGGTGATACAAATGATATGGCAGTTGCTGTCTCCCGTGCTAAGAGTTCCTTCCAGCACCCTTTCTTCTCTAAGTTGGGGTGATACAAATGATATGGCATGTTGGCATATTTGGCTAGTCATAAATACCAAGGTATTCGACAATGTTCGGCTGAGATTTGTTGCCTAGACAGTTGTCGGATTTCAGGCTCCGCAAAACCCTAAGGATTCCAACATTGGGGCGTATACGAAGGTATCTCCCTGCCTAGCCTCGCCTAACCACTATTCGGCGGAAACGATGAAGGACTCACATGATGGCGAGGGGAAAACAGAACACAATAGTTTACCCAGGTTTGGACCGCTGTGAAGCGTAAAACCCTACTCCTTCCTTTGGTGGATGACTTAGTACAGTGTTCTTGGGCCTCCGCAATCCGAGCGACTAGGTGTGTTGTTCTACCGTCCGAATGAACTCCCCCCCCACAAGTATCATAACTTCTCTATTTAAAGCGGAGGCCCGGGTCCTCTTACCTCATAGTTTCGGCGGGAAGGGGTCCCACAACGGCCAATTTTGAAGGGGAACAAGGGAACATGCTCCCCTGCCCAAAGGTGGTCTTCGCGTGCAAAGTAACTGTCCGCACTGCAGAGACGGGCCTGTGGGTGACGTTTGCCCTACTAGTGGGAAGATGCGGCTTTGTTGCACCAGAAGAGAAACCTTTGGAAGATGCCTTTAGAGAACCTGTATGCTCCCGCCTCCTTTGCACCAAAGGGGAAGTTGCCCCGTCCTGCCATCTGCTGCTCGCCTGTCCTTTCTTGGTGTCACCGTTGACTCCTGAGGCCCGGCCTTGCCTCGGAATATCCGCCGCTCCGGACGGGTCCTGAGGAGGCCCCCTGCGGGTCTTGACGCCGATCCTCCTCATGAGGCTTGGCACCTCACGAGGGCCTTTCCTTGAGCTGTGTTGGGCCCATTGGTTTTCTATGATGAGGTAGGCCCGCCCTGGGCCACATGCAGCCAGGTCTGGGTACCCCAATCCCAGAACGCCGACAGTAGCCCCCGGGCCCGCGGCGAGCTTGGTTTGGCTCCAGGGCGGAGCCTCGGGGGGCATCATGGGAAGCCGTGGGCCCTCCAATGCACGTGGGCCAGGCCGGCGCGCGTCACGCGGTTGGTGTCTGGTCCTCCTTGTCCTCTATCTCTACACCCTTTATTAGGTGCCCTACTTGTAGTTCGATGCCTTATTGCTTTCCTTCTTCCGCACTCACCTCTCTTCCAAAGTTTTGTCTCCAACTAGTGCCTCCCAGATCCAGAGCCGCATAGCAGAAACCAAAGGGGCATGGTCCGGCCCCTGCTTCTCCGCTCCTGGACTGCGCCCTCTGCAACGACGCGGATCTCGTCCCTGTGCTTCCATGGACCGCGGGCGAGTCCAGTGAGCATGGGCGAATCCTGATTTGGCCTGGCGCCATAGAAGAGCGGCAATATACCCCTTCGTCCTTCACATTATTTACGTTGGGCTGGTGCCGCCTTTTTCTCGATTCTTCAGCGCTTTCTTGGATACACTATGGGATCCAAGCCCTTCATCTCCAACCTAACTCCATCTTGCTTATGTCCGTCTTTGCCTTCTACTGTGAGCCTTTCGTTGGCATGCAGCCTTTGGTTACCCTCCTCCGCACTTCTTTAGCCTGTGCCGGCACGACGATGCCCAGTTGTCGGCATGCGTTTCCTTTGTGGCAGCCCAGAGTGGCAACGTGATCCTGAAGGCCGAGAAGAAGGTGGAGAACTTCAGCCACTACTGGGTCCTCATGCGTCTCAAGGATGCCAACCCTTGACTGGAAGAGCCGAAGAGGTTGCTGCAAAAGACCTCCGCATGGAGCTCGACGAAGCTCTCTGACCCTCGTGTTGTGCCTGTGCTAGAGCGCTTTTCCCGCGACATCAGCGCCAAGAGGCTGACCGGGGGAATGATAGCGAAATAGTTCCCGGCGCAGCGCTTGGCGCCCCTCCAGGCCCATTCCAGGCCCCTCTGGGAGTATCGTGCTCATGACGATGAACTCCAGCTTCGGTCTAGGGACCTTCTAGTAGAGGATCTGAGAAGGGCCTTGGTGATTCTGCTCGGCGGTGAACCTAGCGACCTTCCCGATGCCCTAGGTCCGTAATATCGTCGTGACGACCATACCGATCTGGTCGCCACGATGCCCATCTTCAATGAGCAGGGGCTTCTCCCGACTGAAGGCTCTGGTCCGGTGGATGTTTCATCCGGCGACACCTCCGGTAAAGGGGGCTCGAAGAAGACCGTCGACGACCGTGTGGTGAGCGTGCCCTTCCCGCCGCAATCCGTCCTCCTGCGCGAGCTCGAAGAAGATGGCACCACAGGTGACACCTCCACCATGACCCCCTCGCGCCTGGCCAGGGCTTCCAGAGGGCCTGAGCCGACTCCGCGCGCTACCTGGTCTGCATGCATGCACGCTTCCCAGAAGCTCGAGGCCGGGCCATCCCCGGCGCACCCCGCCTCTGACAGCGGGAGGTCCAAGGTGCGGAGCTTGCCTCCTTTAGTGGGGGGGGGGGGCATGTTTCCTCTGCTAGCGCCGGGGAGGAGAGAGGAAGAGGTGGCGCGACGTTGAAGAGTAAGTCACTTGTTTGGGCGCGCCTTGTGCATCTATTGTCCGTGATTGGTTGATTTACTGCCTTTCCTTGATGTCCAGGGATATCTTCTTGCCGGGGGCAAAGAAGAAGAAGACGGTTTCCAAGACGAAAGCGTCTCTCGATGCCCCACGTGCCCTAGTCGGCACGTCGCCGTCTGCAGGTGAGGAGGAGGAGTCTCGTGGGGCGGCCTCCCCGGCCTTAGTCGTCAAGCCCCTCGAGCCCCCGAAGCATCCTGAGGCGACCGTGGGGATGTCGTTGCCCGGGGGACAGGCTTGCGAGGATCCCCTGGCTCCGGAGGTGTTGACGCCCGCTGTTGGGGATGTAACCTGTGGATGACCCGCCCTAGTTGGGCCGGGTTATCCATTGGGAGACTCATCTAAGTGTTTAGTTGGGCCTCGTTTTGGCCGAATCAAGGTCGCACGACGAGTATGGCTCTTGGCGGGTCTCACAGCTTTGGAAGATGGCGATTTAGAGATCGCAATGGTCACTAGTTGTAAAAAGGAAGGAATCCTTGTAAACCCTAGGGAATCGACCTGTATATAAAGGCGAGGTCCTGGGGGACAGAGGGGGGGGGTTAGAAATCATCGAGTGCTAGGTTTAGGCGAGTTACGCCTTCCTTGTAATCGAATCCATATCAATACACACAAAAGCAGGACGTAGGTTATTACCTCCTCTCGAGGGGCCGAACGTGGGTAAATCGCCATGTCTCTCCCGCTTAACCCCTTTGAGTCGCCACCAAGGTGCGATGGATCCAGTATCAAGTCCTTTCACGAGGACATCTGCCGTGAAAAAACCACGACAGTTGGCGCCCACCGTGGGGCCTACGCACGGTGGAGTTGAGTTCTCAAAGGGAGCCCTACCAGGGTTTGGGAGTTACGCAACGGCGCTCATGACTCGGAGCCGCCGCGGGATAACCTACATCGACAACCAGCGATGGGGACCTGAACCGAATTCGATTGAATCTGGCTACAGGGTCCCCTTCGGCAAGATCAACATCTTCATCGGCATGATCGGATCATCCGTTCCTGAGCCGGACATCTCCACCGACATCGTCGAGCCGGCCAGGTACGTCCGCCCAGTCATAACGGAAAATTTAACTCGCCCGGTCTTTGTGGGGTTCACGCAGGGATCGGAGGAGCCAGAGCACTTGGCGACTCAGGAAACTACCCCGGTCAACTCGGATGATGAATCGTCCATGGGCGACTCAGATTCCATCCGGTCTCTTCATGGGGATGGTCTCGGAGGCTTGTCGCTGGCCATGGATCCGGAAGTCCTTGACCGAACCCGCCGCCAGATCGCCATCTACATGGCTGGGGCGACTCAGCCCACACAAAACCTTACTGGAGGCGATGGGACCGGCGAGACATCCAGAAGTCCAGCCGTAGTCCTGGCGGATTTAGCGGCGGAAATCACGAGACTAATGGTGACTCCCCTCACACCACAGAACCAAGAGGAGATAAACGTAGAGTTAGCAAAGCTCAGAGAGGCGGTAGCAAAGGCCCACCAGGATGCTGAGATGGAGTCCGCCAGGATCGAGACTCGACAAGCCCAAATTGCGGCTGAAAGAATGTGCTTAAACACTGACAACTGGCGGCTCGACAGACAGCAGCGCGCGTCCGACGCCGTCCATCAGCGGAGACACCAGGGTCGCCTGCCCCATGACCTCAATCCGACCCGTCTGTTCGACACTCCACGAACCCCCGGGATGGAGCCGGCCCGGCAGGAGGACCAGGCCGCCCACCTAACCCGCCGGCTCAGCCGATTGAGGATCAAATTCCTCGTTTCCGGATGCCCCAAGGCCACTTCTCCAACCCGGTGGATAACGTGCTTGCCGCAACTCGCCACCTAGAGTCTCTTCCGATTCACGGCAACACCCCAGCTGAGATAGAAGCAAGGAAGGCCATCGAGATGTTGAAGACGGCGGTGGTTCAAAACGCCCAGTTCTCGCATAGCCTCGAGAGGTTGCACTCCACCCCTCAGGCAAGTTACACCAGGAGCAGGCCGGACGACCAGCCTGCCGTAAACAGTGGGCCGCGACACTTCCCGTAGGACAACCCGCCCGAACGGAACCCGCCGGGTCGAGATCTCCCGAACATCCAAGACGCCCCGGCCCCCCTCGTCGGGGGCGGAGGGCGAGCTGGGGTACCATGCTTGTCCCCGGCCCTTCGGAACGAAAGGATGCCCAAGGATTTTAAAGGACCAAGGAAAGTGCCTAATTATACACCAGACCTCGAACCAACGTCATGGATCGAGGGTTATGAGATTGCCATGGACATGCTCGACGTAAACGAGGCGGTTTGCACCAGATACTTCACGATGATGCTCGAGGGGTCGGCACACACTTGGTTGAAAAACTTGCCTCCCAATTCCATCCAGTCCTGGGCCGAGTTAAAAGAGCGTTTCATCAAAAACATTCGGGGAACCTGCAAACGTCCGATGACGATTGTCGATCTACAACACTGTGTTCAGGGCCTGGATGAATCGGCCCACCATTGGTCACGGCGGGTTGCTGAAATTATTCATTCGTCAGATGGTATTACGGCGGCTCAAGTTGTGCTTATCCTCGAGCACAATTGTCATTACGAGCCCTTAGTGCAGAAGTTGGGGCGACTCAAACGGAAGGTCCAAGACATGGGAGAACTGATGGACACCCTCACTAGATATGACGAGGCCGATGATACTAAGGATCTCGGCGAGGATGGTAAGGTTAACTCGCCCAAAAAGGGCGATTCATCCAAAAATCATAACCGTTTCCAGGGGCGCAACCGTCACAATCAGGGGACCAATGGCAAGCGTAGACCGCAGGAGGAGCCCTCGGACTTGGTCGCCAACACCAATGCTAATGACGGCAACAAGAAGAATCGAGGTTTCAGTGGGAAAAGACCGCGTAACTATGAAGAGCTACTCAAGGGCCCTTGCCCGCACCACGCCACGGCTGACGGCCCGGCGAGTCATTCTTGGGAAAACTGTTTCGTGATGCGAGAGTTTCGGGCGGAGGCAATCAAGAAGAGCCAAAACGAAGATCCAGACCGGCGCCAGGACCAACTCGCCGCGTCCAACCAAAGACAGAACCCCTTCGGCGGCTTTCCCGAACAGGGGGCTCAGGGAGGCCCGCAGCCAGGCGGCGGCCAGTACCCGGTGCACCACCAGCGGCGGTACAACCCGCCGGGAGCTTTCCAGCAGCCTCCTCCACAGGGGGCTCCGCAGGACCAGGATGATAATGGGGGCATCCGCAGCAACCCCAAACAACTAAGTAATGGGCAGTACCACGTTTTCACTACCAATGCTTGCAGGCGAGATAAAAAGGTAAGTCACTAGGCGTACATTGTATCTGAGCCGGCGATCCCCAGATATCTCCATTGGTCTGAGCAGACCATAACATGGAGCAGGGAGGATCACCCGCCAAGAGTAGATAACCCGGGCGATCTTGCGTTGGTCGTGGCTCCCCATGTGGGGGGTTACCACCTGTCAAAGGTATTAATGGATGGTGGCAGCAGCATCAATATCCTATACTTCGACACCTTCCAGAGGATGAATCTATTGGAGAAAGACTTGATGCCTTCAACCATGGTTTTCCACGGAATTGTCCCAGGCAAGTCGGCTTATCCCATTGGCCGGGTCAGGCTCACAGTGGCATTTGGAACTGCGCAGAATTACAGGTCGGAGTCTCTAATCTTCGAGGTGGTCAAACTTAAAAGCCCCTACCATGCGTTGTTCGGGCAACCGGCTTACGCCTGCTTCATGGCCCGCCCATGCTCTGTCTACCTCGAGCTCAAAATGTCTGGTCCCAAATGACCCATCACAGTTGATGGAGATAGAAGGATCGCAAAGGAATGTGAAGAAGGGGACACGGCTTACGCGGAAGTCGCTTGTGCGGCGGAAGAGCTCAAACACCATCCGGCCAATGTTGACCCGGCGGACATGTCACCACTCAAGAAGCCAACTACAGATTCCGAGTCGCCCCTCAAGTTCAAGCCGACGGATGACACTAAGACAATCGATTTCGTGCCTAGCGATTCATCCAAGCAGTTCACCATTGGGACGGGTCTGGACCCCAAATAGGAAAGCGCGCTCATCGAATTCATCCGTGAGAATCGGGACATCTTCGCAGGGAAACCTTCTATAATAGGAAAGCGCGCTCATCGAATTCTTCCTAGAGGCAATAATAAATATAGTTATTATTATAATTCCTGTATCAAGATAATCGTTTATTATCCATGCTATAATTGTATTGAATGAAGACTCATTTACATGTGTGGATACATAGACAAAACACTGTCCCTAGCAAGCCTCTAGTTGGCTAGCCAGTTGATCAAAGATAGTCAGTGTCTTCTGATTATGAACAAGGTGTTGTTGCCTGATAACTGGATCACGTCATTAGGAGAATCACGTGATGGACTAGACCCAAACTAATAGACGTAGCATGTTGATCGTGTCATTTTGTTGCTACTGTTTTCTGCGTGTCAAGTATTTGTTCCTATGACCATGAGATCATATAACTCACTGACACCGGAGGAATACTTTGTGTGTATCAAACGTCGCAACGTAACTGGGTGACTATAAAGATGCTCTACAGGTATCTCCGAAGGTGTTCGTTGAGTTAGTATGGATCGAGACTGGGATTTGTCACTCCGTGTGACGGAGAGGTATCTCGGGGCCCACTCGGTAATACCATCACACACAAGCCTTGCAAGCAATGTGACTTAGTGTAAGTTGCGGGAACTTGTATTTCTGCGATCGGGTTTCTGCGAAGCTCGGGCGGAGCCCTGCTGAGACGAGATCATCACCAACCTCCGGAGCGCCGTCACGCTGCAGGAGAACTCTTCTACCTCTCCGTCTCTCTTGCTGGATCAAGAAGGCCGAGATCTTCGTCGAGCTGTACCTGTGCTGAACGCGGAGGTGCCGTCCGTTCGGTACTAGATCGTGGAACTGATCGCGGGATTCTTCGCGGGGCGGATCGAGGGACGTGAGGACGTTCCACTACATCAACCGCGTTCACTAACGCTTCTGCTGTACGCTCTACAAGGGTACGTAGATCACACATCCCCTCTCGTAGATGGACATCACCATGATAGGTCTTCGTGCGCGTAGGAAATTTTTTGTTTCCCATGCGACGTTCCCCAACAGTGGCATCATGAGCTAGGTTCATGCGTAGATGTCTTCTCGAGTAGAACACAAATGTTTTTGTGGTCGGTGATGTGCGTTTTGCTGCCCTCCTTAGTCTTTTCTTGATTCCGCGGTATTGTTGGATTGAAGCGGCTTGGACCGACATTACTCGTACGCTTACGAGAGACTGGTTTCATCGCTACGAGTAACCCCGTTGCTCAAAGATGACTGGCAAGTGTCGGTTTCTCCAACTTTAGTTGAATCGGATTTGACCGAGGAGGTCCTTGGATGAGGTTAAATAGCAACTCATATATCTCCGTTGTGGTGTTTGCGTAAGTAAGATGCGATCCTACTAGATACCCATGGTCACCACGTAAAACATGCAACAACAAAATTAGAGGACGTCTAACTTGTTTTTGCAGGGTATGCTTGTGATGTGATATGGCCAACGATGTGATGTGATATATTGGATTTATGAGATGATCATGTTGTAATAGATAATATCGACTTGCACGTCGATGGTACGGCAACCGGCAGGAGCCATAGGGTTGTCTTTATACTAATGTTTGTGCTTGCAGATGCGTTTACTATTTTTCTAGGATGTAGCTTTAGTAGTAATAGCATGAGTAGCATGACAACCCCGATGGCGACACGTTGATGAAGATCAAGGTGTGGCACCGGTTACAAGAAGATCGTGCCGGTGCTTTGGTGATGGAGATCAAGAAGCACGTGATGATGGCCATATCATGTCACTTATGTCACTTATGAATTGCATGATGATGTCACTTATGCACCTTATTTTGCTTAGAATGAGGGTAGCATTATGAGGTGATCTCTCACTAAAATTTCAAGATGAAATTGTGTTCTCCCCGACTGTGCACCGTTGCTACAGTTCGTCGTTTCGAGACACCACGTGATGATCGGGTGTGATAGACTCAATGTTCACATACAACGGGTGCAAAACAGTTGCGCACGCGGAACACTCGGGTTAACCTTGACGAGCCTAGCATGTGCAGACATGGCCTCGGAACACATGAGACCGAAAGGTCGATCATGAATCATATAGATGATATGATTAGCATAGGGATGCTTACCACTGAAACTATACTCAACTCACGTGATGATCGGACTTGAGCTAGTATAAGTGGATCATGTACCACTCAAATGACTAGAGAGATGTACTTTTTGAGTGGGAGTTTAGCGAGTAATTTGATTAAGTTAAATTCTAATTATCTTGAACATAGTCTAAGTCCACTTTGAATATATTTGTGTTGTAGATCATGGCTCACGCGACAGTCACCCTGAATTTTAATACGTTCCTAGAGAAAGCTAAGTTGAAAGATGATGGAAGCAACTTTGTAGACTGGGCTCGTAATCTTAAGCTAATCTTACAAGCTGGGAAGAAGGATTATGTCCTTAATGCTGCGCTAGGAGATAAGCCACCCGCTACGGCTGATCAGGATGTTAAGAGCGCTTGGTTAGCACGTAAGGAGGACTACTCAGTAGTTCAATGTGCAGTCTTGTATGGCCTAGAACTGGGACTTCAACATCGCTTTGAGCGTCATGGAGCATTTGAGATGTTCCAGGAGTTGAAGTTTATCTTTCAGAAGAACGCCCGGATCGAGAGGTATGAGACCTCTGATAAATTCTATGCTTGCAAGATGGAGGAGAACTCGTCTGTCAGTGAACATGTGCTCAAAATGTCTGGGTACTCAAACCGTCTAGCTGAGCTGGGGATTGAACTCCTGCAAGAAGCTATCACTGACAGAATCCTTCAATCACTGCCGCCAAGCTATAAAGGCTTTGTGTTGAACTACAACATGCAAGGGATGAACAAGTCTCCCGACGAGTTGTTTGCGATGCTGAAAGTCGCAGAGTCTGATCTCCGTAAAGAGCATCAAGTGTTGATGGTGAATAAGACCACTAGTTTCAAGAGAAACGGCAAAGGCAAGAAGGGTAATTCAAAGAAGACCGGCAAGCCTGTTGCTAATCCGACGAAGAAACCCAAAGCTGGACCTAAGCCTGAAATAGAGTGTTACTATTGCAAGGGTATGGGTCACTGGAAGCGCAATTGCCCCAAGTATCTGGCTGATAAGAAGGCGGCCAAAGAAAAATCAGGTATATTTGATATACATGTTATTGATGTGTACTTAACCGGCTCTCATAGTAGTGCCTGGGTATTCGATACCGGTTCTGTTGCTCATATTTGCAACTCGAAACAGGAACTATGGAATAGAGAAGGCTGGCGAAAGATGAAGTGACGGTGCGCGTAGGAAATGGTTCCAAGGTTGATGCAATCGCCGGCGGCACAGTTTCACTTCAGTTACCATCAGGATTAGTTATGAACTTAAATCATTGTTATTTAGTGCCTGCGTTGAGCATGAACATTATATCTGGATCTTGTTTATTGCGAGACGGTTACTCTTTTAAGTCAGAGAATAATGGTTGTTCTATTTCTATGAGTAACATCTTTTATGGTCATGCACCCAATGTGAGAGGATTGTTCATATTGAATCTTGATAGTGATACACACATACATAACATTGAGACCAAAAGAGTTAGAGTTAACAATGATAGCGCCATATTTTTGTGGCACTGCCGCTTAGGTCATATTGGTGTAAAGCGCATGAAGAAACTCCATACCGATGGACTTTTGGAGTCACTTGACTTTGATTCACTTGACACGTGCGAACCATGCCTCATGGGCAAGATGACTATAACTCTGTTCTCCGGAACAATGGAGCGTGCAAGTATCTTGTTGGAAATCATACATACCGATGTGTGTGGTCCGATGAGCGTGGAGGCACGCGGCGGATATCGTTATTTTCTCACCTTCACCGACGATTTGAGTAGATATGGTTCTGTCTACTTAATGAAGCACAAGTCTGAAACATTTGAAAAGTTCAAGCAATTTCAGAGTGAAGTTGAAAATCATCGTAACAAGAAGATCAAGTTCCTACGGTCTGATCGTGGGGGTGAATATCTGAGTTTCGAGTTTGGTGCTCACTTAAGACATTGTGGAATTGTTTCACAGTTGACACCGCCTGGAACACCACAGCGTAATGGTGTGTCCGAACGTCGTAATCGTACTTTATTAGAGATGTTGCGATCTATGATGTCTCTTACCTATTTGCCATTATCATTTTGGGGTTATGCATTAGAAACAGCTGCATTCACTTTAAATAGGGCACCATCAAAATCCGTTGAGATGGCACCATACGAACTGTGGTATGGAAAAAGGCCAAAGTTGTCATTTCTTAATGTTTGGGGATGTGATGCTTATGTCAAAAAGCTTCAGCCTGAAAAGCTGGAACCCAAAGCGGAAAAGTGCGTCTTCATAGGTTACCCAAAAGAGACAGTTGGGTACACCTTCTATCTCAAATCCGAGGGCAAAGTGTTTGTTGCTAAAAACGGAGCTTTTCTCGAGAAGGAGTTTCTCTCGAGAGAATTGAGTGGGAGGAAGATAGAACTTAACGAGGTTGTCGAACCTCTCATCCCTCTGGATGGTGGCGCAGGGCAAGGGGAAACCTCTGTCGTTGCGACGCCGGTTGAGGAGGAAGTTAATGATGATGATCATGAAACTCCGGTTCAAGTTTCTGTCGAACCACGCTGGTCGACGAGACCACGTGCTGCTCTAGAGTGGTACGGTAATCCCGTCTTGTCAATCATGTTGTTGGACAACAATGAACCTGCAAATTATGAAGAAGCAATGGTGAGCCCGGATTCCAACAAATGGCTAGAAGCCATGAAGTCCGAGATAGGATCCATGTATGAGAACAAACTGTGGACTTTGGAGGTACTGCCTGAGGGCCGCAAGGCTATTCAGAACAAATGGATCTTAAGGGGAAGACGGACGCTGACGGCAATGTGACCGTTTATAAAGCTCGACTTGTGGCAAAGGGTTTTTCACAAGTTCCAGGAGTTGACTACGATGAGACATTCTCACCCGTAGCGATGCTTAAGTCCGTCAGAATCATGTTAGCAATAGCTGCATTTTTCGATTATGAAATCTGGCAGATGGATGTCAAAACGGCGTTCCTTAACGGTTTCCTTAAGGAAGAATTGTATATGATGCAAGCGAAGGTTTTGTCGATCCTAAGAATGCTAACAAGGTGTGCAAGCTCTAGCGATCCATTTATGGACTGGTGCAAGTATCTCGGAGTTGGAACAAACGCTTTGATGAGGTGATCAAAGCATTTGGGTTTATACAAGTGGTTGGAGAATCTTGTATTTACAAGAAAGTGAGTGGGAGCTCTGTGGCGTTTCTAATATTATATGTGTATGACATATTGCTGATTGGAAACAACATAGAGTTTTTGGAGAGCATAAAGGATTACTTGAATAAAAGTTTCTCTATGAAGGACCTAGGAGAAGCTGCTTACATTCTAGGCATTAAGATCTATAGGGATAGATCAAAACGCCTGATAGGACTTTCACAAAGCACATACCTTGATAAAGTTTTGAAGAGGTTCAAAATGGAATAGTCCAAGAAAGGGTTCTTGCCAGTTTTACAAGGTACGAGATTGAGTAAGACTCAGTGCCCAACAACTGATGAAGATAGAGAGCATATGCGCTCCGTCCCCTATGCTTCAGTCATAGGTTCTACCATGTATGCAATGCTGTGCACTAGACCGGATGTTAGCCTGGCCATAAGTATGACAGGTAGGTTCCAGAGTAAGCCAGGAGTGGATCACTGGACAGCGGTCAAGAATATCCTGAAGTACCTGAAAAGGACTAAGGAGATGTTTCTCGTGTATGGAGGTGACGAAGAGCTCGCCGTAAAAGGTTACGTCGATGCAAGCTTTGACACAGATCCGGACGACTCTAAGTCGCAAACCGGATATGTATTTATTCTTAATGGGGGTGCGGTAAGCTGGTGCAGTTCCAAGCAAAGCGTCGTAAAAAATTCTACATGTGAAGCGGAGTACATGGCTGCCTCGGAGGCGGCTAAGGAGGGTGTCTGGATGAAGCAGTTCATGACGGATCTTGGAGTGGTGCCAAGCGCACTGAATCCAATAACCTTGTTCTGTGACAACACGGGTGCCATTGCCTTAGTAAAGGAACCATGGTTTCACAAGAAGTCCAGACACATCAAACGACGCTTCAACCTCATCCGCGACTACGTCGAAGGAGAGGACGTAAATATATGCAAGGTGCACACGGATCTGAATGTAGCAGACCCGCTGACCAAACCTCTTCTACGGCCAAAGCATGATCAACACCAGAACTGTATGGGTGTTAGATTTATTACAATGTAATTCGCATGATGATGTGAGGGCTAGATTATTGACTCTAGTGCAAGTGGGAGACTGTTGGAATTATGCCCTAGAGGCAATAATAAATATAGTTATTATTATAATTCCTATATCAAGATAATCGTTTATTATCCATGCTATAATTGTATTGAATGAAGACTCATTTACATGTGTGGATACATAGACAAAACACTGTCCCTAGCAAGCCTCTAGTTGGCTAGCCAGTTGATCAAAGATAGTCAGTGTCTTCTGATTATGAACAAGGTGTTGTTGCTTGATAACTGGATCACGTCATTAGGAGAATCACATGATGGACTAGACCCACACTAATAGACGTAGCATATTGATCGTGTCATTTTGTTGCTACTGTTTTCTGCGTGTCAAGTATTTGTTCCTATGACCATGAGATCGTATAACTCACTGACACTAGAGGAATACTTTGTGTGTATCAAACGTCGCAACGTAACTGGGTGACTATAAAGATGCTCTGCAGGTATCTCCGAAGGTGTTAGTTGAGTTAGTATGGATCAAGACTGGGATTTGTCACTCCGTGTGACAGAGAGGTATCTCGGGGCCCACTCGGTAATACAACATCACACACAAGCCTTGCAAGCAATGTGACTTGGTGTAAGTTGCGGGATCTTGTATTACAGAACGAGTAAAGAGACTTGCCGGTAAACGAGATTGAAATAGGTATGCGGATACTGACGATCGAATCTCGGGCAAGTAACATACCGAAGGACAAAGGGAATGACATACGGGATTATATGAATCCTTGACACTGAGGTTCAAACGATAAGTTCTTCGTAGAATATGTAGGATCCAATATGGGCATCCAGGTCCTGCTATTGGATATTGACCGAGGAGTCTCTCCGGTCATGTCTACATAGTTCTCGAACCCGCAGGGTCTGCACACTTAAGGTTCGACGTTGTTTTATGCATATTTGAGTTATATGGTTGGTTAGCAAATGTTGTTCGGAGTCCCGGATGAGATCACGGACGTCACGAGGGTTTCCGGAATGGTCCAGAAACGAAGATTGATATATAGGATGACCTCATTTGATTACCGGAAGGTTTTCGGAGTTACCGGGAATGTACCGGGAATGACGAATGGGTTCCGGGAGTTCACCGGGGGGGGGGGGGGGAGGGGGCAACCCACCCCGGGGAAGCCCATAGGCCTTGAGGGTGGCGCACCAGCCCTTAGTGGGCTGCTGGGATAGCCCAAAAGGGGCCCTATGCGCATTGGAAGAAAAATCAAAGAGAAAGGAAAAAAAAGGGAGGTGGGAAGGGAAGGAAGGACTCCCACCCACCAAACCAAGTCCAACTCGGTTTGGGGGGGGAGACCTTCCCTCTTGGCTCGGCTGACCCCATTGGGGCTCCTTGAGCCCCAAGACAAGGCCCCCCTCTCCCACCTATATATACGGAGGTTTTAGGGCTGATTTGAGACGACTTTTCCACGGCAGCCCGACCACATACCTCCACGGTTTTTCCTCTAGATCGCGTTTCAACAAAGCTCGGGCGGAGCCCTGCTGAGACGAGATCATCACCAACCTCCGGAGCGCCGTCACGCTGCCGAAGAACTCTTCTACCTCTCCGTCTCTCTTGCTGGATCAAGAAGGCCGAGATCATCGTCGAGCTGTATGTGTGCTGAACGCGGAGGTGCCGTCCGTTCGGTACTAGATCGTGGGACTGATCGCGGGATTGTTCGCGGGGCGGATCGAGGGACGTGAGGACGTTCCACTACATCAACCGCGTTCACTAACGCTTCTTCTGTACGGTCTACAAGGGTATGTAGATCACACATCCCCTCTCGTAGATGGACATCACCATGATAGGTCTTCGTGCGCGTAGGAAAATTTTTGTTTCCCATGCGACGTTCCCCAACAATATCACCAGATCAAAATGGCCGTAGAGGATCAGGAGAAGATGACCTTCATAACCCCCTTCGGGGCCTTTTGCTATGTGTCCATGCCTTTCGGACTCAAAAGCGCGGGGGCAACTTATCAATGCTGCATCCAAAATTTTCTTCGTAACCTAATTGGTCGCAACGTCCATGCCTATGTCGACGATATTGTGATCAAGACCCGCCAGGGGGAGACATTATTGGAAGACCTTAAGGAGACTTTTGATAACTTACGGGTATATCAGATGAAGCTAAATCCTACCATGTGCATTTTTGGTGTACCTGCAGGAAAATTGCTGGGTTTCTTGGTATCGGAGCGCGGCATCGAGGCTAACCCGGACAAGATCGAAGCGGTTACCTCTCTCGGAAAGCCGGCGAATGTTAATCAAGTTCAACGACTGGCGGGTCGCATTGCGGCTTTAAGTCTTTTTGTGAGTCGCCTAGGGGAAAAGGCGATTCCTCTTTATCAATTATTGAGGAAGTCCGATCGATTCGTGTGGACAAATGAGGCAGACGAGGCGCTCGAGGCCCTGAAACGCCAATTGGTTAACCCGCCGGTCCTGGCAGCCCCGAGAGAAAAGGAGCCTATGCTTCTGTATATCGCGGCGAATTCCAAGTCAGTAAGTGTGGCTGTGGTCATTGAAAGAAAGGAAGAAGGGAAGGAATACCCAGTGCAACGACCAGTATATTTTATCAGCAAGGTGTTAACTCTTTCCAAACAGCGATACCCGCATTGGCAAAAACTGGTCTATGGGGTGTTTATGGCGAGTCGAAAACTTAAGCATTATTTCCAGGAGCACCCGATCACAGTGGTTAGTTCTGCTCCCCTTGGTGACATCATCCAGAATCGGGAGGCAACAGGGCGAATCGCCAAATGGGCGATAAAGCTTGGGTCTCATCACATACAATATACTCCCCGCACAGCTATCAACTCCCAGGCACTAGTTGATTTCGGTAACGACTGGACAAAGCTACAGGCTCCGGAAGGCCGGCTTGACCTTACCTACTGTACTATTTACTTTGATGGATCTAGGCAGCTGGAAGGCTCGGGGGCTGGTGTGGTGTTAGTATCCCCTCAAGGAGATAAGTTCTGTTACGTTCTCCGACTCATGTTTCCCTGCAGTAATAATGTGGCGGAATATAAGGCTTTGCCTCACGGCTTGCGACTTGCAAAAGAGATGAACCTAACACGAGTCAGGTGTTTTGGTGACTCCGATTTGGTGGCGCAACTAGTTTCGGGTACCTGGGACTCTCGGGATCCCATGATGGAGGCTTCCAGACGAGCTGTGTCTGATGTGGCCGGTCATTTTCATGGCTATCAGGTGGACCATATTGACCGGCGCCTCAACGAGGCACCTCATGCCCTCTCGCGACTCGGCTTTCAGAGAAAACCGGTTCCCCTAATGTTTTTTTGGATATCTTGCATAAACCATCCGTGGTTTTACCCTCAGAGGTGGAATTGGCGATACCAGATCCCGAGTCTCAGCTCGTGGCGGCTCTGCGTGTCACTCCGGATTGGGTTCTCCCTTATCTAGCTTATCTCACTCGCGGTGAGTTACCCACCGACGAAGTTTTGGCTCGCAAGATCGTTCGGCGCAGCAAATCCATGGTCATCATTAATGGCGAGTTATATAAACGAAGCGCTTCTGGGGTTTTTCAACGATGTGTTTCCCCCGAAGAAGGCTGCGCGATCCTAAATGACATTCATTCCGGAGATTGTGGACATCATGCCGGGTCACGTTCTTTGGTATCAAAGGCTTTTCGTCATGGTTTCTTTTGGCTGACGGCTCATGCAGATGCAGAAGACATAGTTCGTCGGTGCGAGGGGTGCCAACGTTATGGGAGGCAGGCTGATGTGCCGGCTCAAGAATTAAGAATGATTCCCATTACTTGGCCTTTTTCTGTCTAGGGGCTGGACATGGTTGGTCCCTTTAAAATGTCCTCCAACAAGAAGACCCACCTATTGGTGGCAGTTGATAAATTCACCAAGTGGGTTGAGGCGGAACCTGTTGGAGCTTGCGATGCGGAGACAACGGTCAAATTTTTGAAGAAGCTGATTTTCCGGTTTGGATATCCGCACAGTATTATCACTGATAATGGTACTAACTTGTCCCAAGGGGCGATGCAGGATTTTGTTCGTCGAGAACATATCCGACTTGATATTTCTGCAGTCGCTCACCCGCAATCCAACGGGCAAGCAGAGCGGGCGAATCAGAAGGTCTTGCGAGGGATCGAGCCCCGACTCATGGTTCCCCTGGAAAGGACTCCAGGGTGTTGGGTTGAAGAGTTACCTTCGGTACTGTGGAGTATTCGGACCACCCCGAACCGGTCCACGGGATTCACCCCTTTCTTTTTGGTCTATGGAGCAGAGGCTGTTCTCCCTACTGACATAAGGCATGACTCTCTTAGAGTCGCCGCATATGTGGAGCAAGATAATGAGCTGGCGCGTCAAGATTCTTTGGATGCCTTGGAGGAGGCGCGTGACCTGGCTGCGGCCCGGTCAGCTATCTATCAGCAAGATCTGCGGCGTTATCATAGTCGCCGGGTTAAGAGTCCGACCTTTCAGGAAGGCGACTTAGTGCTTCGTCTAATACAAGATCGAGCAGGCATGCACAAGTTGTCACCCTCTTGGGAAGGGCCGTTCGTCGTCAGCAAGAACCTCCGCAATGGCTCTTATTATTTGGTGGATCTTCGGCCTAATCGACCGACCATGGAGGCTGAGTCAACTCACCCCTGGAATATTGCCCATTTGCGGCCTTACTACACTTGAGCTCTTAAGCTATACACTTTGTAAGTTTTTTAGTTTCGTTATGAAGTAATAAAATACTCCCCGACTTGGGGGCTTCTTCATTAAAAAGCAAATTATGTCATCCTGTTGCGACTGTATGAGCCGACAGAATCTGCATTTAGGGTGGGTGCACGAGCTTTCTGACTCGCCTCCCCCTGTCGCGACCTTATGAGCCGACGAAACCTACATTTAGGGTGGGTGCACGAGCTTTCTGACTCGCCTCCCCCTGTCGCGACCTTATGAGCCGACGAAACATGCATTTAGGGTGGGTGCACGAGCTTTCTGACTCGCCTCCCCCTGTCGCGACCGTATGAGCCGACGAAACCTGCATTTAGGGTGGGTGCACGAGCTTTCTAACTCGCCTCCCCCTGTCGCGACCTTATGAGCCGACGAAACCTGCATTTAGGGTGGGTGCACGAGCTTTCTGACTCGCCTCCCCCTGTCGCGACCTTATGAGCCGACGAAACCTGCATTTAGGGTGGGTGCACGAGCCTTCTGACTCGCCTCCCCCTGTCGCGACCTTATGAGCCGACGAAACCTACATTTAGGGTGGGTGCACGAGCTTTCTGACTCGCCTCCCCCTGTCGCGACCTTATGAGCCGACGAAACCTGCATTTAGGGTGGGTGCACGAGCTTTCTGACTCGCCTCCCCCTGTCGCGACCTTGTGAGCCGACGAAACCAGCATTTAGGGTGGCTGCACGAGCTTTCTGACTCGCCTCCCCCTGTCGCGACCTTATGAGCCGACGAAACCTGCATTTAGGGTGGGTGCACGAGCTTTCTGACTCGCCTCCCCCTGTCGCAACCTTATGAGCCGAAGAAATTACTGTTGCTATTTTTCGTTGTGGCATAGCCCTGAAGGTTTTAAGCCTTTTCTTTCTGATGCTTGTTGAAAATATCTATAGTTTGTTTGTTTTCACATATGTTATTCTCAAAGCTTAAGACAAGAGGGTGATAAGAATTGTTTCATCCATGGCAAATTAAGCGTTATAGAAGACTCTTATAAAAGGCGGGTCAAATATTTCAAATCGCCTTAAGGGCGATATAAAGGTTCTTGCAAAAGGTATCATCAAAAACAGTATTGACTTACGGGAAAATGACCTATTACATGGCTCTCGGGCCAAATTCAATAAAGTTTACTTTGCTGGCGCCTCGGGATCATCCTGATGTGAGCTCTGGCCGACTTCGATTTGCAAGTCGCCCAATATCCAATTGCACTTGGCCAAAGCAGCAAAGTCATCTTCATCAGTCAGAATTGATGCCAAGTCTGCTTCCAAGTCGAAAGGATTCTTGGGTCGCCGAGGAGTTAGACTGGTCGTCACAAAGGTTGGCGGGCTGACCTTCTTGTTTCTGCTATCGTAAGCCGCCTGGTATTTTGTTAAATCAAGGCTTGTGGCAAGTTGAGTTGCAGCCAGCCGAGAGTCCTTGACGACTCGCTGATAGTCCTCTTCAACAAATTCTGACCCATCGTCCTTGAGCTGAGGAAAGCCTGCGGCTACTTCTTCTAAGTTGATTTCTGGAGCATACGCCAAACAGCGACTCAGGGCAGTCAGAACACCTCTCCGGGCGGCTGACCGAGTTAACTCGCCAATCTGAGGGGGAAGTGTGGACAAGTAGCCAAGCACCTTCTTGATGGAAGTGATAGGTTCTTTGGCACCCATCACATCTTTAACAGTCAAGACACTGCCTTTGTACAATTGCTCTGTCAGTGTGTAAATCGCCTTCAGCATCAACACACAATCCTCTTGAAGGATGGCGGCTCTCGGACCTGAATCATGATGATTAGCGACTTATCATAAGTGTTATTTAAAAAAAAGGAGGAGATCAAAGGTTTCAGTAAAGCTTACCAAAGACGACTTGTGTCATGTTGGAGATATGACGCTTTAAGCCGGACAATTCCTGTTGAACAGTGGTCAGCCTAGCTTCAGCTTTCTCTGCTCTCTTCAAGGCGGCATTTTGGTCAGCTTGAGCTTTTTTCAACTCGGCCTTGAGTTTTACCAGTTCGGCCAAGGCCAATTGACATTTTTCCTCTGACTTAGCTCGGGCGTCTTGTTGACCAGCTAAATTTTTCCTTAAATCGCCCAGCGCCGATTCGTTCCGAGCAAGGGTTTCCTATTGAAAGTTTAAAATAAAGGGCAAGTCTCAGAACTACTGCAAAGCAATATCCCTGACACTTGGGGGCTAATGTATAATTTTTTCAAATGAAATTATACAAAAATCAAGACCCGGCTCATCTTTTTACTGATGACCCGACCCTTGGGGGTTACTGGTCGCGAAGTTTTTCCAAATTTTTCAAGACCCGGCTCATCTTTTTATTGATGACCCGGCCCTTGGGGGTTACTGGTCGCGAAGTTTTTTCTAAAAATTCAAGACCCAGCTCATCTTTTTACTGATGACCCGACCCTTGGGGGTTACTGGTCGCGAAGTTTTTTCTAAAATTTCAAGACCCGGCTCATCTTTTTACTAATGACCCGGCCCTTGGGGGTTAATGGGAATAATATAGTATAACAAAATTTACCTCATGTTTGTTGTTTAACGTCCGCAGCAGGTTTTTCTCCATCTCATAGCTCGCCTCCAGGCGACTTGCAAAGCCAGAGCAGAGTTCGTTAAACTCCAAATTTGCATAGTCGGAAAGTTTCGCCTTGGAGAGCCCAGATTCGGGAATGGCTTGAGAGGAGGATGCTACATGTTTGGACAAAACTGTCGCCGCCGGCTTAGAAAAGCCAGAGCCAGTAATAACTACAACATCTGGGTCTTCTGTTGTCGTCAATGGGCTCGGCGGCTTAGGGGCATCCATTGTTTCCTTCGGCGACTCAGGAAGATCCATTTGAGTCGCAGGCTCAGTCTGATCCGGATTGTCTTGAGTCTGAGTTGATTCTTTCGTGGGTTGTGAAGTTGCATCAGGAGTTGATCCACTGGTTTTCCTCTTCTTGGCTTGCTCCCTGAAAAAAGGGAATAAGCACGTTAAGGAATTGAAAAGCTCGTTATTCTCAAAAGTCAAGGCAAGGTTATCAAAAGACTTACCCCGGAACTCGAATCATTGGTGGAAGTGTCGACATCACTGAGTCTCCAGAAGTGGGAGGAGAGTTCTACAAGAATTATACGTCAATAATACAGGCGGGTTACAAGCGTGATCCGAAGAGACATGAAGAATGGTTACTCATAAGAGTACCTCGCTTGGTTTTCTTTTGTTCGTTGCTGGTAAGCCAGATACCAAATCGCCAGAGTGACTTCGTGTTTTCCGGTTTGAGGCATGTTGTGCTTTCTTCAATAGGAAATTTGGGTCCAAATAAGCATTTGGATGTGAGAAGGGAACTTTCCCACAAATTCGCCTGGCCGGCTTAGGTGGAGAAGGAGATGAATTGGAGGAAACAGAAATTACCTCAACAGAGTCCTCCTGGCCTTTGTTATCTTCATTCTATTTCAAGGAAAACGAGAGATATAAATACAAAGGCTAACAGTAATAGGTGGCGAGTGAAAAGAGGACGAATTTTTACCTCCGAAAGTGCATCGCCGACTTGAGATTCGTCAACTTCGGATGGTTCAGCTGCAGCAGATTTGCCCTTACTCTTGGTTTTCTTTGAGGGCGGCTTGACATTTTTCATGGCTTGCTTTTTGGGCTTCCTGGACCAAAACTTATTGCCTTTCTGAAATGGCATATGTTACGAAACCACAATACAAATGAAGCATAAAGAATAAAGACCAAAGGCGGGTTAGGTTTGTTTACCTTGGGCGCCGGGTTAATTTTGCAGAAAGGCTTAAGGCCGAATTGGCCGCATTTTCCCGCAGGCTCGCCAGTCAGCTTTTTGATAATGGTAACAATATCCTTTTCCGTTAAAGCTGTGAGGAAATAACATTGAGGATGATCCAGGGTGCGATCAAATTCACACATCAGACCATCCCGGCGGCTCAGAGGGAGGATACGCCATTCAACCCAACAGCGGATTAGGTCGACCCCGGTAAGGCCGTTTTTCGTCAAAGATCTTAATTCAGATAGTATTGGGAGGAATTCCGATTCTTCCTCCTCGGTAAGCTTGTCTGGAAGCCTGAAGTTGGTCGGAAGGCGAGTTGGCCTGTAACCCAAAAGCTTGTTCTCGCCAGCAGGAGACGTCTCTTGACCGTAAAACCACGACTCGCCCCAGCCTTTGGGATGGCTAGGCATGGTGAGTGAGGGGAATGGGCTATCCCTGCGGTGCTGGACATTGACGCCACCCAGTTCCAAGCTGGGGCCGTTATGGAATTCCGTTTGGCGATTCAGGTGGAAAAAATGCCAGAATAAGGGGACAGAAGGCTCGATCCGCAGATAAGCCTCACAGAGAACTTGGAATTGGCACAAATTACTTATGGAATTGGGTCCCAGATCCTGGAGACGGACGTTCATGAAAGTTAAGGCGTCCTTAAGAAACTTTTATCCGGGCGGCTTAAATCCTCGCTCCAGGTGTTCAACAAAAACGATTATTTCCCCTTCTTTGGGGTTAGGGAGATCTTGTTCGAACCCAGTGCGCCAGCCAACAACATCCTGAGGATCCAAACTGCCCGTTTTCACATAATCGGCTAATATGGAGTCATCGACCTTGGTAGGAAGCCAGTCACTCTTGAAGACGGCGCCCATGCTACAAATAAGTAAAGTATGATATTACATGCCTTGGACACCTACTGTATGGGATGAAATCAGTTCATTTAACCCGCCGAGTAATTTGATTAAGGAAGGGTTTTGACCCGCCAGATCAAAGGGCCGAGTTGGGTCACTATGGCGACTTATGGAAGTGTGGCTATTCCCAAGGACTACGTTCTGAAGACGGTAAGGGCATTTCATTTGAAGTACCAGGAGATGAAGACTATAAACAACTTTTTGCAAATAGTAAATAAGGAATGGATCTACCAGGCAGACGCGAAAACCTAGAGAAAATGACTGGTCGCGACAGTTTATTATCAGATGATGCCCTTCGCTTGGTGAAAACATTATTTTCAAAGATTCACGAGTACAGCGGATAAATGAAAGTATTCGGAACATTAGCTATCCTACCAACACTCGTGCTAATCGATTCAGAGCAGATAGCGTCTATATGCAAGGAGCTTCAAGAATACGGCAATGGCGGAAGTTCAAGCGGAGAGTAAATCTACTCCAAAAGATAGGTGGAAGCCTAACCTGATGCTGTCGGGTGAGAAGAGCCGACGGTGATGGGGTTTGCTGGAGAAGCACGGGCGTCCCGTCGAGCGAAGAGGTTTCCTGCGGCAGCGAAGTTCATGGTGAATGGCGAGGTGACCGACGGCGATGCAGTCGACGACGGCAATGGTGGATGTGTTGGTTGCGGCACGAGAATGGACGACCGTGAAAGCCCACAGGCGGCACCGAAGCTCCTCGCGTGAAGGCCGAAAGCACGGTCGGCGACGGATTCCTCTGGGCGATGTGGTTTTCTCGCTGCGCCGGTGGGGAGGAAGGTGACAGGACTGGTAGGTGGGAAGCGCCAGTTCTGTCCCCCCGGCCTATTTATCAAGGCAGGTGCTGGAATCGAGGCGCCATGAGCGGGAACCGCCGGGGGATAAAAGATTCTCTATAAATGTGCGCCGATAATTTCGGGATAACAATGCGCTAAGGATCCGTTGGAGTTGTGGCGGTCTTCCCGAAAAAAGAGGAATAAGAAAAAGGCCAGTTAGTAATGATCTGGCGACTTAAGGGATTGTCAGTGCCCAAAGGCGATGGCGGGTGTGCAATTTTTTGACAGATGAAGAAAAATAGGGAATGAATCGCCTTCAATGGAGCAGAGGTATTGGCGTGAAGAAGAAAGGTTCAAGTCAATTTGGGGCCTAATGTTGGGGATGTAACCTGTGGATGACCCGCCCTAGATGGGCCGGGTTATCCATTGGGCGACTCATCTAAATGTTTAGTTGGGCCTCGTTTTGGCCGAATCAAGGTTGCACGACGAGTATGGCTCTTGGCGGGTCTCCCATCTTTGGAAGATGGCGATTTAGAGATCGCAATGGTCACGAGTTGTAAAAAGGAAGGAATCCTTGTAAACCCTAGGGAATTGACCTGTATATAAAGGCGAGGTCCTGGGGGACATAGGGGGGGGTTAGAAATCATCGAGTGCTAGGTTTAGGCGAGTTACGCCTTCCTTGTAATCGAATCCATATCAATACACACAAAAGCAGGACGTAGGCTATTACCTCCTCTCGAGCGGCCGAACCTGGGTAAATCGCCGTGTCTCTCCTGGTTAACCCCTTTGAGTCGCCACCAAGGTGCGATGGCTCTAGTATCAAGTCCTTTCACGAGGACATCTGTCGTGAAAAAACCAAGACACCCGCAACTATTGACTAGTCCCCGGGGTCCCTTGTTCTTCGCGGAGCTGCTCTTCACGTAGCGCCACCCGCGCCAGTGTTAGATGCTCCTCAGGAGGGGGTCCAGAAGGCCTCGGTGCTCCCCCGAGGCATACTTGATGCGGCCTTCACTGCCCTGAGTGATGTCGCAACTGAGATGAGGAAGGTCAAGGAAGAGGTCCTCGCTGCCCGCGCCGCACATGAGGGGGCGCTGATGGAGGACAAGGCGGCTATCGAGCGCTGCGAAGAGGTGGAGGCCCGCTTGAAGGCCCTCTACGGGGAACACGTCGAACTGGTCGAGC
Source organism: Hordeum vulgare subsp. vulgare (assembly GCF_904849725.1). Classification (NCBI taxonomy): domain Eukaryota; kingdom Viridiplantae; phylum Streptophyta; class Magnoliopsida; order Poales; family Poaceae; genus Hordeum; species Hordeum vulgare. The sequence goes on along the minus strand of NC_058524.1, from coordinate 372,024,698 downwards.
AGCGTTGCTCGCAGGAGGAGGAGCTTAAGTTTCGCGAGGCCAAGTTTTCCGCCCAGGAGGAAGAACTGTCACGGGAGACGAGCCGCCTGGGCGCCAAGCGGGTGTGCTTGGAGGATCGGGAGAATGATGCCTCCGCGAAGACGGCTCTCCTTGAGGCCCAGGAGAAGGCCCGCGCCGCGGACGAGGAGAGGAAGGCCGCTGAGCTGGCTTGTTTCCCCGACGTCGAGCTCAGGCTTCGTAAGGCGCTCCGCTCCCTCTACCGGGACGAGTTTAACGAGCCTCTGGCCACCCCAGAGGACGGCTTTGTCACGCTCGCGACGGGACTCGTTGCGGTGCTGGAGGTTGCCGTTACGCATGTGGACAAGGTCTTGGATAACGAGTGCCGCGACATCTTCTTCGCGGCTGCGACTCGCGTCTTTAGTCACCTTCATCTTCACGACCCCGGGTTCGATGTAAGCTCCGTCATCGTGCCGGTCCCTGCCGAGGCCCGCGACCGCGCTGCGGAGGCGATGAAGGGTTTTATGGAGGCGGTGGTGAGGAGGTTTGCCCGCATCGCGTCCCCTTTGTCGCCAGGTACCACTGGAGCCGATGACGGGGAAGATGATGCCTCCAACATCAACGACCAGCCCCCTCCGGAGGGGGTTATAGGCGGCAGCTCCGCCTGATCCCTTTCACCTGTTATCTTCCTGCAATGCACACCGTGCCTCGTGAAGGCATTAACTTATTTGCGTTTTTATGAACTAGGTCATGGTTTGTAATAATTGAATGCTTGAATGTTTCCCCGCCTTGTTCCTGTCATGTTTGCTGTGTTACTCTGCGTCGGCAGGGCCTGCCTCGTGCGTACCTTCCCGCGATTGAACCGAGCGGAACCAAGGACGGCCCAAAGGGGGAAGGGGCTATGAGCGCAGTTAGGCTCCTGAGTTGCGATGCTCAGGAGTCCCCCTTCACGCCCGAGCTACCCTCATGAGGAGAACGTGATGAAGACTTCAAACTCAGAACACATTCAGCACTCCGCGTCAACAGGGCCCGCCCCACGTGTACATCCCCACGATTAAACCGATCGGTAACCAAGGACAACCCAAAGGGGGAGGGGCTACGAGCGCAGTTAGGCCCCTGAGTTGTGATGCTTAGGGGTCCCCCTTGACGTGCGAGCGACTCCGGTGATCCTCCTAAGAAATCGATGATATAAGACTCTTGAACTCCTTTAGCACTCTGTGTCTGCAGGGCCCGCCCCGCGCGTACCTCCCGTGGTTGAACCGACCAAAAAGGACGGCTCAAAAGGGAAAGGGGCTATAGGCGCAGTTCAGGCTCCTGAGTCGAGATGCTCAGGAGTCTGCCTTGACGTACGAGTGACTCCAGCGTTCTTCTTAAGGGATCCGAAGCGATTTGTCGAGCGGTCGAATGCACTGGGCTCTGCGTCAGCAGGGCCCGCCCCGCACGTACCTTCCCTCGATTGAACCGTCCAAGGATGGTCCAAAGGGGAAAGGGGCTACGGGCACAGTTAGGCCCCTGAGTCGCGATGCTCAGGGGTCCCCCTTGACGTGCGAGGGGCTCCGTTTCTTTAGCTGTTTGCCCACATGTTGGGTGTGGGTGAAGTTGCCGATGGACTGCCCCAATCTCCTTGATGGCCGAGGGTGTAGCCATTGGCGGGCTCTGTTCATGCCAGCTGAGGGCATAGTCATTGGTTTACTATATTGGTGTCGGCTGAGGGTGTAGTCATTGGCGGACTATATTGGTACCCAGCGCATAGTATAGGTCTTCTACTAGGCATAGGATGGACCCCTCCGTGTCCTCGGGGGCCCCTGGGCGTATACAGCCTCGGCTCTTTATTACATGAGAGTCTCACGGTGGGGGTGTATCTGGGAGGTCGCGAGGACGCTTTGTCCTCGCGAGTGTCCCTACCCCCGAGGCATTGGGGCCTGATCTTCTCCCCAGCACGGAGCATAGGGCTGCCACTAGGCGTGGGATGGACCCCGCCGCATCCTCGGGGGGCCCTGGCCGTATATAGCCTCGGCTCGTTATTACGTGAGACTGTCACGATGGGGGTGTATATGGGAGGTCGCAAGGACGCTATGGCCTTGCGAGTGTCCCTACCACTGAGTCATTGGTGAACTCAGTTGACTTGGTTTAGGTCATTGGCAAACCCTGCTGAGTTCTTCTTCTTCTTTGGGAGCGAGGCTGTGTATCTGCATGGACAAACTTTGACCGGTGCTCCCAAGGTGGGGGCCGACCGCCCGACAATATAACCAAGGCAGAACGTTAGGATGCCAAATAGGTGAAATTGAAAAACCAAAAGATGCATAAACGAAAGTAGTAGCCAGGGAAAGTCCGGAGCTGGGTTGAGGCCATATGGCCCCGGGGTTGCCCTGAGATGGGGTGAACCTAAAAGTTACCTGGCAGCGGCCAACGAAAAGTCACTTGGCGTCCGAGCCGCTAAAGTGTAGGAAGCTTCGTCGTCACTTGGTCTCTTGTCTCCGTTGTCGCGACCCTCACGGGTCCGCCACATCCCGAGGTTCGGGGCCTTCGCTCGGCCCGAGCATCTCCTCCTCCTCCTCGCGGCGCCCCAGCAAACGGGGTACGAGCATGGCCTGCTGGAGCCTCTGATAAGTGGCAGCCGCGTTCCCTATCCCGAAAGGCATGAAGGCGTTGGCGCCCGGGTCCTCCCACCGGTAGCCAGTCAACGTAGGCGAAAAGTGGCCGTCTGCCCGGCTATCTTGGTTGCAGACGCGTTTATGCAGATGCGGGGTCGGTCGACCGTGCCGACGACGGCGACTGTGATTGGTGGTGCAGGGCAGTCACCGCGTCGCATGACCTTGGCCTCACGAAGTTCTCAGATTGCTCTTATGACGGACTCACGAGAGCTGGCCGGACGAGCTCCGGCGCACGCCCTAGGGATGTGCTCGAACACTGCCTCCGCCTCACTGACCAGGCTAAGGGCCTCCCCGGTGGGAGCCCCCAGCCCTGACCCCAGAGGGGCACCGAGCGCGCATCCCTATGCGATTGGGGGCAGGGCCCCATCCCCAAGCAGGGAGCTTGAAGCCCAGAGGCACTCCGTGGGGAGGATCTCCTTCTTCTTGCACAGGTCCTCGAGAGGCAGCTCGTCGTCTTCACCGTCTGAGCATTCCACCTCCGCCGCATGGTACGCTCGCTGCAGTGCACAGACGGAAACCTTCTCGTGACACGGAATGGTGATGACACCGCTGCTCCCCGGCATCTTGAGGATATTGTATTCATGGTGGATGGCTGCCATGAACTTGGCAAGCGCTGGGTACTCGAGGATGGCGTTGTATGGCAGGTGGATGTGCGCGACGTCGAACATGATGACTTAAGTGTGGTAGTTCTGACGCTATCCAAAGGTGATGGGCAAACTCACTTGACCAATGGCTACAGTGGATCCCTCTGTTACTCCAGAGAAGGGCTTCGTCGGCATGAGCTGCTCACAGGGCAGCTGGAGTTTCTCCAAGGTCTCGACTCAGAGGACGTCGAGCCCAGCTCCACTGTCAATGAGGGTCTTGGTGACGAGGACGTTGTTGGTAGTTGGGGTGCACATCATGGGGAGCTTGCCGGCCATGAATGAGCACCTAAGCTCCTCGCTTAGGTTGACAGCAATGGTGGTCTGGGACTAGTTGAGTGGACACATCGCTTTAGGACTCGGGAGGGCGGCATTCACTTCCCGGGCAAACTGCTTGAAGGCGCGGTTGGAGGTTGGGGTATGGGCGCCGCCCAGGATGGAATCGACTGCCCTTGCCTCCTAGAAGCCCCCAGCCCCGTCGTCCTGCAGGTCTTCGTCCCTCCTCCTCGGCTACGGAGGCAAGGGGGCAGCCCTACCTCCCGCGGGTGAACCTTGCAATGTTGGCCACGTCGCTGCCCCTCGTGAGGATTATCTCTCCACCGGTCCTCCTGAGGATGGCCACGCCAGGGGTCCTCCTGACGCTGGTCACGCCACCTCTTACGCGGCTCACGGTCATCCCGGCGGCCCCCATTGCGGCCTCCTCCACGCGCAGGGCTGCTGTCGAACCGTCCGGGGCGCAGGTTGAATTGCTCGGCACGAACCAAACAGTGTTCTTGATATTCAGAGGTGTCATGGCCACTGGTGCCATGGAAGATGCACGCCGGCCCCCCTCCGGATGGGGGCTCTCCCCCTTGGGTATGCTTCACCTCATGCTCGGCGGCAAGCACCGCCGGGGCCTTGCGCTTCACCTCCTTGGCTTTGGCTTCTCTTCTGGGTCCGCCACCTGGGGCTCGAGGAGCGACACACGTCCTTCTTCTGCCTTAGTGCATTTGCTTGCCAGGTTGAACATCTCCAGTGCGGTGCTCATTTCATCGTTCATGGCGAGCGCTTCCTTCATCCTCAGGTCGGTGACTCCATCGAAGAAGGCTGAGATGACGCCCTCGTCTGATGCCTTGGGGCTCTTGAGGCACATGACAGTGAAATGCTATATGAACTTGTGCACGGTCTCTCCCTCCTGTTGCTTGACGCGCCGCATGTCGTTCACTATGTGAGCGGGGTCGCGGGTGACCTGGAAGTTGGCGATGAAGCGCTCGCGTAGGCCATCCCAAGAGGTGATGGATGCCTTCGGGAAGTTGAGGAGCCACGAGAGAGCGCCGCCCTTGAGCGCCATCGGGAACCAGCATGCCATGATCTTGTCGCCTCCCCCTGCCGCCCTGATGCTCAGCGTGTAGAGTTGCAGGATCTCAGCCGGGTCTTGGGTGCCATCCTAACGTGGGGGCAGGTCGGGCTTGAACTTGCAGGGCCATGCGACGGGGTAGAGCTCGGGGGCGATGGCGAAGCATTCCATTGGTACAACGGGCATGGTACGCACGAGGGCTGCACGGTCTTGTTGCTCCACGGGGTCTTCTTCGAGAGAGGCGCGCTCCGGATGCGAGATATGCAACGCTGGGGCCCGCACGCATTGGTGCGGGGCCGGGGGATCATCTGGCAGCTTGCTTCATCCGCGGGCCCCACCCTGGGTTCACGAGGCCGGGCGCGGGGTCGCGCTTCCTACCCGGGCTCGGGATCCGTGACACGCCACGGAGGTGGGGGCGGCGCGTCATACTTCTCGTAGTTCGCCAGGGACGGCTAGGGCCAGAGCGAGTAGGAGAGCATCGCTGAGTCACCGACGGCGGCGATGAGCTCCTCGATGGGATGGAGCAAGTCGTTGTGGTGGCCTAGAGTGGGCCGGTAACGAAGCATCTCGGTGGCCATGGAAAGCCCACGGAGGCCGTGGGACATCTCTGGCCGAGCGCGCGATGCCGACCCTGAAGGCCTGGCGAGCGACGACGTGGAGGTGCGGCCGTCGATCGGCTCGGTCGCCGGCTGGAAGGAGCCATGTTGCTCTTGAGCTTCGGGGCCGGTGGCGGCGTTCACCACGGGTGACGGTGACCGGCATGCACCGGCGGCACCCATGGGCGCCGTCTGGGCGATGCGGGTGGCGCGGCGTTCTACGCGAATCGGGCGACCATTAGCCAGCGGAGCCGTGAAGCTTTGCGAGAGTGGAGCTTGGAGGAAACCTCGACATGCCCCTACCTGGCGCGCCTAATGTCGGCTTTCCGGCTCCGCAAAACCCTAAGTATTCGAAAACTGGGGCGTGTACGAAGGTATCTCCCTGCCTCGCCTCGCCTAACCACTATTCGACGGAAACGATGAAGGACTCACTCGATGGCGAGGGGAACACATAACACAACAGTTTACCCAGGTTCAGGCCGCTACGAAGCGTAAAACCCTACTCCTGCCTTTGGTGGATTGCCTCTCACGGAGGCGGTGGATGAATTAGTACAGTGTTCTTGGGCCTCCGGAGGCCAAGCGACTAGGTGTGTTGTTCTACCGTTCGAATGAACTCCCCCCCTGTCGTGGTATTTCCAGGACAGATACCATAGGGTGGCTTATCTCATCGTTTGGGGCCGATGAGTGCCAGCGGCATCTGGGAACAGGTTTGGGCGCATGACACATGACGCCGGTGTTGCCAGGTTCAGGGCCCTCTAGTGAGGTAATACCCCTACGTCCTGTTTGTGTGACTATATGGGTCACAGTACAATGGCGCCCCTGGAGGTGTATCGGTGTAATGTACGTGTGTGCTAATGCGAAGGGAACCAACCTCTCTCGGGGTACTGGGGGAGGCTTTATAGTGCAGCCAGAGGGGTACAGTGTTGAGGATAAGATCGCCGATGGGACCGGGCCGTCACCCTCTAGGTGGCCTGGGGGGACCCACCGGCTGTCGGGTCTTGTCGTAGGGTCCGCTAGCCTGCACCGCCAACGGTTTATGAGCCGGGACGCCACGACGCGTGTGCGGGAGGTACGAGGGCTACAGAGCCGCGTCGTCTAGCCAGCGTCGGTGTCGTCTAGGCACCTTGTAACCATGCTCGCTACGCCATCATCCCGCTACGGCGTTGCCTGCAACAGGGGTACTATTGCCATGCGGTGTGGTCTTGTCGGCGTACCGTTGTACGACTCGATGGGACGGAGTAGTCCGTCTGGCTGGCTACCGGCCAGCCGGCCGGCCGTACTATGTTCGACGGTTAGAGGAGGGGGTCAGCTACCGCCAGCCGGTCGTACGTATGACTCGAAGGGACTAGCTACGTCCATCCGATCATGTGGATGGGTCGGCTATCGCCAGCCGGACCGGGGGGGGTGCAGGCGCCCCCTAATTGTCTTGGAGAGTGATAATCTCCGCCTTTGGTACCCCGGGGTAGTATCCACGATAGTAGCCCCCAAAATCGTTGGGCTCCGGAGTTCTCAGGCAAGGGGGCCCAGCGGTTTCATCCCCCTGACCTGAAGAGACTTCTTGGCTAGCCGGCCGCGCCGCACGGGCGGCGTCGGACCTTTGCTCAGCCTAGGCGACGCATGTCTGCAAGGTAGCCGGCCGGAGCCACAGCCGGCCTGGACACAGTCGGCCCAGACGCCTTGGCTTCTGCACGGGCCCGTCAGGTCACATGGCGGATGGAGGTGAGAGGCGGGACCGCCACTACTCACGCGACAGGACAGCTTCCCAGACCTAGCCAGACGTGCCTCGGCCCGGGCGTAGATTTACTGCGGCCGTCCCCGTCCATTGGGGTCGTGTGCGCGATTAATGCGCGCAGATCGTGGGGGAGTGAAGTAGATCGTAACGCAGTCGATCCACTCGCCCTGGTCTCCCTCGGTCTTAAAAAGGGGGCATGAGGGGCAGTTGCGGCCATTGCTTCTCCTGCTCCCCCATCTCCGTCGAGCTCTCGTTCCTCCACGCGCCCGAAGCGCTTCTCCTTCTCCGACCTCCCTCCGTGCGCCCGCAGCGCTCTTCCTCGTCTGCTCCTCAGGCTCGTCCCCAGTGTCGTCAGAGATGCCGGATGTGCCCTTCGGCTCGTGGGAGGGGTCAAACATCACCCCGGCCCACATCGACTACCTTCGTCGGACGCTTGCGGCAGACCTGGTCGAAGTTTGCGCGCCAGCAGACGAGGTCTCGCCGTAGCCACGCGACGGCGAGTGTGTGCTCTTTGGGGCGCACTTCCTCGAAAGCTTTGGGATGCCGGTGAGTGGCTTCTTTCGACGTTTCCTGGCATCCTACAGCCTCCACATGCATCATCTGGGGATAAACGACATCTTGTATATCGCCTGCTTCGTCACCCTGTGCGTGGGCTACCTGGTCCTTCGCCCCTTCTCCTCCTTCTTTCGGTATTTCTTCTACTTTCGCGCCCAGAAGCACAAGAACAACGGTACAATGATAACCCACAAGTATAGGGGATCGCAACAGTTTTCGAGGGTAGAGTATTCAACCTAAATTTGTTGATTCGACACAAGGTGAAGTAGAAGAATATTCTCGAGTATTAGCAGTTGAATTGTCAATTCAACCACACCTGAAAGACTTAGTATCTGCATCAAAGTTTCAGTAGCAAAGTAGTGTGATAGTAATTGTAGCAACTGTAACAGTAGCAGCAGTGAGAGCAGTAGCGGCAACGTAACGTAGCAAGGACCAGTAGGAAAAACTCATAGGCATTGGATCGGTGATGGATAATTATGTCGGATGACATTCATCATGTAACAGTTATAACATGGGGTGATATGTAACTCGCTCCAGTTCGTCAATGTAATTTAGGCATGCATTCCGTATATAGTTATACGTGCTTATGGAAAAGAACTTGCATGACATCTATTGTCCATCCCTCCCGTGGCAGCGGGGTCCTAATGGAAACTAAGGGATATTAAGGTCTCCTTTTAATAGAGAACCATAACGAAGCACAAGCACATAGTGAATACATGAACTCCTCATACTATGGTCTTCTCCGGGAGTGGTACCGGCTATTGTCACTCCGGGCTTGCCGGGTCATAACACATAGTAGGTGACTAAAACTTCCAAGATAGGATCAATAACACACGTATATTGATGAAAACATAATAGGTTCAGATCTGAAATCATGCCACTCAGGCCCTAGTGACAAGCATTAAGCATAGCAAAGTAGTAGCAACATCAATCTCAGAACATAGTGGATACCAGGGATCAAACCCCATCAAAACTAACTGGATTACATGATAGATGTCATCCAACCCATCACCGTCCAGCAAACCTATCATGAGATTACTCACAAACGATGAAGAGCATCATGGAATTGGCGATGAAGGATGGTTGGTGATGACGAAGGCGTCGATTCCCCCTCTCCGGAGCCCAGAACGGACTCCAGATCTGCCCTCGAGAGGAAGAACAAGTGGTGGCGGCGGCTCCGTATCATAAAACGCGATGAACTCTTCTCTCTGATTTTTTTTCCGAGAAGAGAGAATATATAGAGCTGGGATTGGACGCGGCGGAGCCACGAGGGGCTCACAAGCGTGCCAGGCGCGGCCAGGAGGGGCCGCGCCTCCTCGGCTTGTGGGCTCCCGGCTCCGTACCTCCACGTAATTCTTGCGCCAGTATTTTTATATATTCCACAAAAAATCCTCGTAAATTTCTAAGTCATTCTAAGAACTTTTATTTCTGCGCAAAAACAACATTATGGCAATTCTACTGAAAACATCGTCAGTCCGAGTTAGTTCTATTCAAATCATGCAAATTGGAGTCCAAAACAAGGGCAAAAGAGGTTGGTAAAGTAGATACGATGGTGACGTATCAATGCCACTAAGCTTGAAGACTTGCTTGTCCTCAAGCAATTCAGTTGACAAACTGAAAGAGACAAAAGAAAAACTTTTAGAACTCTGTTTGATCTTGTTGTTGTAATTATGTCCAACTCATATTCAGATTTTCAGCAAGATCATAAGCTAACCACATAAGCAATGACATTTAGGTCTCAAGGCAAACTCATATCAATGGCATAATCAACTAGCGAGCAATAATAAAAAGTTTCAAACGTCAACACTTCAATCAAAACAATCATGAAGCATTATGAACAGATGGTATCTCGCTGGCTCTTTCTAAGACCGCAAAACATAAATGCATAGCACCTTCAAAGACCAAGGGCTGACTGAACATTGTAATTCATTGCAAATAAGATCCAGTCGCAGTCATACTCAATACCAATTAATAGCAAAGTATAAAAATGACGGAGGTGCTCTCTAACTGGTGCTTTTATAAGGAGAGGATGACTCAATAGAAACATAAATAGATAGGCCCTTCGCAGAGGGAAGCATTGATTTGCAGAGGTGCCAGAGCTCAAGCTTTTAAATAGAGATAAATAATTTTGCGTGGCACACTTTCATTGTCAACGTGATGACCAAGAGTTTTCACCATCTTCCATACTACACATACTATAGGCGGTTCCCAAACAGAAAAGTAAAGTTTTGACTCCCCCACCACCGATCAATCACACTCCACGACTAGCCAATCCTCGGGTGTCGTCCATACCAACAAAAATCCCGGGGGAGTTTTGTTTGCAATTATCTTTTCGATTTGAGCATGGAACTGGGCATTCCAGTTACTGGCCCATTTCTCGTGAGTGATAGTGAATAAACACGTATCAAGGATAACATGCCTAACATGGAAGATACTGATCGCCCCTTGTCACCACATGAGTGGTTCGGGCATGCAAAAGAGATTATTACTTGAAGATTTAGAGAGTGGCACATGCAAATTTACTTGAAACGACAGGTAGATACCGCATATTGGTAGGTATGGTGGACTCATATGGAACACCTTTGGGTTTATGGAAGTGGATGCACAAGCAGTATTCCCGCTTAGTACAAGTGAAGGCTAGCAAAAGACTGGGAAGCGACCAACTAGAGAGCGACAAAAGTCATCAATATGCATTGAAATTAACAAACATTGAGTGCACGCATGAGTAGGACATAAATCACCATAAATATGAATATAATAGAGGCTATGTTGATTTTGTTTCAACTACATGCGTAAAGATGTGCCAAGTCAAGCCACTTGAATCATTCAAAGGGGGATACCATCCTATCATACTACATCATAATCATCTTGAAATTCATGTTGGCATCCAAGAGAAACAATTATAAGATCCTAGCTAATTAAGCATGGCATCAGAAACTATGATCTCTAAGTTGTCATTGCAAACATGTTTCTCTCATAACAAATATGAATTAGGAACGATGAGCTAGTCATATTTACAAAAACAAAATAGATCGAGTTCATACCAGCTTTTCCAGGCTCAGTCACTTCATCATATATCGTCATTATTGCCTTTCACTTGCACGACCGAATGATGTGAACAATAATAAGAGTGTTCATGCATTGGACTAAGCTGGAATCTGCAAGCAAACACAGAGGAGAAGACAAAGTAATATGGCTCTTGGACGAATAAACAGATAAGCATGTGAGAGCGATTAAACATTTTAACGATGGTCTTCTACCAACAAGCAAAAGAAGAACGGGAAATCTTTTTGGGTTTTCTCTCTAAATACCACCACTACTGGAATCAGAGATTTTGCCGTCTGCCTATTCTTTGTCGTCTGCTAGCTGACGGCAAAGACACTCTTTGCCATCAGCTTCAGCAAAACTGATAGCAAAGAACTCGCTGATGGCAAAGAAGGTCTTTGCCAGCAGTCAGCTCTTTGCCGTCCGCGGCAGACGGCAAAGAAGGCGCCAGCAGATGGCAAAGAAGCTCATCTGGACGGGGGAACCTTAGGTCAACCTACTCCCTTCTTTGCCGTATGCTGGCTGACGGCAAAGATGCCACAGGCATACGTCAAAGAGTATAGACCCCTTTGCCGTGTGCCAGCAGACGGCAAAGGTCTTGAATCTAGTAACGGCTGTCCCGCCCCCACCGCGGCCCTCTCTCTCTCTCAAATGTCCCCTCCCTCTCTCTCTCCTCCCCCGACGCCCAACGCCGCCACCACTGTCGCCCGACCACCCCCGACGCCGCCCCGGTGCCCCTGGTGCCGCCCTGAAGCCCCACAACCCCCCCGGCGCCCCCTGGTGCCGCCCCTCAAGCCCCACCGCTGGCGCCCCGTGGTGCCCCTGGTGCGCCCTCGCTGCCCCACCCCCAGCACCCCTACTGCCGCCCCCGCAGCCTCACCGCCGGCGCCGCCGGCCCAGCCACTGCCCCACAGGCCTCGGCGCCGCCCCCGCAGCCCCACTGCCGGTAAGCCCATCCACCCCCGCCCCCTTGATTTTTTATTTTTTGGTATTTAGTTCTTTGGAATTAGATTATAACTACGGGCATGATTTTTTATTGTTGTTGTAGTAGTTGTTCTTGTTATTGTAGTTGTTGTTGTTATTGTAGTTGTTGTGGCATATATAGTTTAGTTGGTAGGTTAGTTAATTAGTAGTTTTAGTGGTAGTTTAGTTAGTTGGTAGATTTAGTTAGTTAATTAGTAGATTTAGTAGGTAGTTTAGTGGTAGATTTTGTTTTGTTATTTAGTGGTAGCTGGATTATTTTTTAGTTACTTAGTGGTAGATTCTGTTTTTTTTCTGTTTAGTGCTATCTAGGTTTACCGATAGGTTTAGTTAGCTTGGTTAGTTAGGTTAGTTAGTTAGTTAGCTTACTAGAAAGAATAGGAAGAAGAAGGAGAGGAGGAGGAGGAGAAGAGGAGAAGAGGAGGAGGAGGAGGAGGAGAAGAAGAAGAAGAATAGGAGGAGGAGAAGACAAAAAGAAGATCACATGTTTGGTATTTAGTTTTTTGGAATTAATTAGTAGTTTTAGTGGTACATTTTGTTAGTTAAGTAGTAGATTTAGTGGTAGATTCTGTTAGTTTATTAGCCCATCATTATTGCTTAGGTTCAAGACTACTTCAAAGAAGATCACATGTTCTTTTGTTGAAATCAAGTCTGTCAAAATAATGTATCGTCTATATTTATTGGTACCAGAGCAAAACAGGACAACTTAAATAATATTGCCATCCTCAAATGTAGAAAATATTGAAAAGTTTTATATAAACTGAAAAGTAGTATAGGTAACCTGGAAAGTCCTCTGGACCAAAAGGGCAACTTCTGGACCTGCGAACTTTGCGTGGTAGGTGCATGTCCATGCAGCAGGGTAATTTCCCCAACAATGACATAATTAGTCCATTTAGCTCCAAAATACTATAATAAGCTCAAAATGGCATAAGAACCTTGGTTAGCTCATTAATATTATATACTTAGCTTGTTTTCCTGTAAAATGGGATAATTAGCCCATTTAGCTCAAAAAAGACATAATTAGGTAATTTAGCTCCAACAAGAGGAGAAGAGGAGAAGAAATAGGCAAAATGAAAAGAAATAAGAAGAAGAAGAAGAAGAGAAGAAGGAGAAGGAGGAGGAGGAGGAGGAGGAGGAGAAGTCCAAGGACCTTCTATCCTTCTCCTCCCCCTCCTTCTCCTCCTCCCCCTCCTTCTTCTTGATTTCTTCTCCTTCTCCTCCTCCTCCTCTTTCTTCTCCTCTTTCATATTATCCTTGCTTTAATTAACCCAACAATGACAAATTAGCCCATTTAGCTCCAAAATACCATAATAAGCTCAAAATGTCACAAGAACCTTGGTTAGCTCATGAATATTATATACTTAGCTTGTTTTCCTCTAAAATGACATAATTGGAATATTTGTGTTGATCGGGTGGATTTACATGTGATAGTTGTCTCGTCGCTTGATGTTCCCCGATGGGTATGCAGCGAATCTAAAGAGGGGAGCGAGTCTTGAAAAATTAAAAATCTTTGGTCTCAAGAGTCATGATTGGCACATATGGCTAGAGCGGGTAATGCCGGTGATGTTACGTGGCTTTATTCCTGAGGATGAATGGCTAGTACTGGCGGAGCTGAGCTATTTCTTCCGTGTTCTTTGTGCGAAAGAATTGTCGCCTGGCATGGTAGAAGACATGGAGGAGTTTGCACCGGAGTTGTTGTGCAAGTTAGAGAAGATCTTTCCACCGGGCTTCTTTAATCCAATGCAGCATTTGATTTTACATCTACCGACCGAGGCATGATTGGGTGGGCCCGTGCAAGATCGTTGGTGCTATGCAACTGAGAGGATGCAGAAGACCCTTCGAGCTAAATGTAAAAATAAGCGTAGAATTGAAGCATCGATGGCTAAGGCATTCATTACTGAGGAGGTGCCAAACTTTGTGACAGCACACTACGAAGCCAAAAATCATCATTTGCATAATCTGAAGCCTCGGCACAATGATGGAGACCCTAAAAAAGGTGGGTCCAACCTCAGCCTATTCAAAGGGAAGCTCGCACCAGCCGGTGCTTCGAAACCAATAACGTTGGATATCAAAGAATGACGGAACATTTCGTTGTATATCTTCAACAACCTAACAGAAGTGCGGCCGTACATCGAGTGAGTTCTCTACACATTTTCCCGTAACTTCTAATTCATTTGAACTGCTCTTATTCCCGGATATTTCAAACAGCCGTTACGTCGTCAAATTCTCGGATGGAGCGGTGATCGAAAATGATTCCGTCGAAGAGTATGAGCTTCTGTCAAAGACAGGAGGCGGCTATCCCGGTTTCATCTCTTGGTTCAAACAAACGGTAATTATCAATAATGGACCATTTCATTCTTGGTCTAACTTGCGGCTAATGCAACAACCGTTTCATATTAAACTTGTAGGCTAATTCAGAGTCTATGGACGCCGAATTGAGACAAGTCGCAAATGGTTTTGACTATAAGGTCCGTTCATTTGAGAAATACAACATCAACGGGTATCTCTTTCGTATCTTTGGCAAAGAGCTTTCTATTTCCGACCGGAAATCTACAAATTGTGGTGTCTCTGCTATCGGCGAAGGTGTTATCGAGTATTATGGAAGAGTTGAAGCAATTTATGAACTTCAATTCTATGGTGAAAACCCACCGAACGTCGTAGTCTTCAAATGTTATTGGTTCCAGCCGAAAAAGACTAGAAGGACTCATCAACATATAGGACTAGTCGAAATCAATCCAAACACCCATTTAGATGTTCCCGATGTCCCGATGTCTATATTACGGCTCAATAGGCGACCCAAGTTTTCTATCTACCATGGGCATGCCAAACGGATAAGAATCTGGAAGGTTGGTATGTTGTTTATGAAGTGCCGCCACATGTCAGACCACCTCTCCCAAATGAACAGGATTATGAACCTCACATTAACCGAGACACATATGATGGAGAATTCGCCCAAGAAGCACGTCTTTCCAAGAAACGTTTCAAGAACCGCCATGCTTCATCCAAGAACATGGAAGTAGATAGCGACAATGAATCCGACTCCAGCCCTGAGCCGGAACCAGAAGACCTGGAACTCGTAGAGGTTACTGATGCGGATGACCTATCAATGCTTCAACGATTAAAGGAAGGCCTTTCACAACTTCCCGCCGTTGAACCCGATGAGCACGTCATTCATGAAGACATGCGTGATAGTGATGATGATGATGATGATACATTTATTGATGATGATTATTAGTTTGTAAGATTCACAACTTAAATTTTATATATTTTAATCTTTATTATTCATGTACATATTATAATTCATGTCAGTCATTCAATTTTTTTATGTTGTACTAATTTCTTTTAATCTTTATCATGACAAGTGTTGAAAGATGGTGGGCGCGGGTCCAGAGCGCTCGACGGGTTCTTCCGAGGCGCCCCGCACGAGGGGTGGTACTGCGCTTCCACCCCTATCTCTCCGTAGAGCCTTGGCAGACAGTCTTTCGACACCAGCTGGGGGTTCTTCTTCGTCGGCGGCATTGCCCACTGGGAGAGGTGCTGGTCGGGTAGGGAGGAAGGGGAAGGGTATAGGGAGAGGTGGTGGCTGCGGAAGTTCCCGGAGGACTGTTGAGCCGTCCTCGCCACCACCACCAGCTCATTCACCCGAGCATAGGACTAGTATGATCGACCCGTTTGCGGAGGAGGCTACGGGGACTCCGGTCCAGGAGCCTGGTGTTCACGGGTATTCGTCCCATGAGACTCTGGTCCAGGAGCAGCCTCGGGTCGAGGTGCATTGGGCCCAGGAGCAGCCGTAGGAGACTACGGTTCCGGAGGCTTCACCCGTCGTGGAGAGGGCCGGATGGGAGCCTTGGCCGGATCGTACCGAGTTGCCGGATTGGACCGAGGGTCCGGGTGGCTCACGGGGCGGGGATGGGGGGATGAGCTTACGGATAGTGAGGGCGATGTGCAGGTGGACGGGGCCACCGTGTACAAGCGTGGTAGTACACGTCTCCCGGTCGCCCCGGCTACTCGCGAGCAGAGGCCGGTGACTAAACCTAAAGGAGATAGGTAAGTACATTTACCCTTTTTTTATCTTTTGCCTTCAAGTTTGTTCAAATATCTAATGCGCTGACCTTATCATACTGTAGGGGATGGGTACACCCTCTTGGAGTCCGCAGGCCGAACTCCGTCCTTGGTGTGCTTTGCCGGACAAATTTCCCGGGGTTTGTCACGTTGCCTGGTGAGGGTCAGGTTCCTACACTAGGATTTACCTGGGAGCACTACCAGGCTGCGCAGGCCCCGCCGGAGGAGATTATAGATGGTGTCTTGTGCCACACGAGGGCCGAGATGGTGATCATGAGCTTTTGGGTAAATTATCCTTTTACAGAATCTAAAATTAACAATATACCTAATTATTGTACTAATCGGTGTTTTCACGTTTGATTGCAGACCTTCTATAGGTGTGAGGATGGATATGAGGAGGAGGCGGCCAGGGTTCTCGAGGTCGAGTGTAGGCAGTTACTACAGAACTTGCGCCACGAGGCTCGGCCGCAGGCTATTCGAGATTACTACGCCACGCATGGTATTAAGAAGGAGAAGAAGGATTGCCGCGGAAAGTTTCTGAAGAAGGAGCAATACATGAAGGTAATTACCTATTCTTAAGTCCTTCTACGTAGTTTTCTTGATTTCATTCATAGGCGTAGCACTGAAAATTCTTTCTAATAACTTACAGGTGCCCCCGAGATGGTGTGCGGATAAGATGGATTGTTGGGAGGCGTTGGTTGATGAGTGGTGCACAGGCAGCTGGCGAGCCGTCCACGAGAATGCGAAGGATCAGCGTAGCCAAATGGTTGGTGTGCCACACCATCAAGGGAGCGCCAACTTACTTCAGTTTGGACGAAACTGGGTATGTGATTTGCTTCATGATTCATGCAATTCATTCTTGATGCTAATATTTTGTTCCTCTCTGTTAGGCGCATCACAATAAGACTAAGATGCCACACTTGTACGACCTTTATGGCATGGCCCATACTGCCACGTACAAGAAGGCGAAGGCATTCTCTAAGTCTGACCTGGATGATCCCAGTAACTTCACCAACATATCATCCCACCAGAAGCTCGTGGCATACAGGGACGCGGGGAAGGCTAAGAAAGGGGATGACTTTAACCCTAGCCAGGAACCTTTGGATCCAGAGCTGGTGATGATATCTGGTGGCGGGAGGCCCCATGGCTCGATAGCCATTGGAGATGGGATAATACGTTGTCCACTCACTCTTCTGGAGATCAAGGCGCGCCAGTCGAGGAGATTTCCTGAGATAACGCCTCATCCACGGCCAGTCTAACTTGCCATCGAGGTTAGTTGTACGGACTAAGAACACTTTCATCCATTTCATTATGTGTGTCCCCATAGATCATTGTTGTGGTAACGACGAATGGTTTTCTAGGCTGCTCTTCAGAAAGAGAGAGCGGCAAACCAGGCTGCTCTTGAGAAAGAGAGATTGGCAAGCCAGGCTGCTCTTCAGGCTGCTCTTGATGAGAGGGACCAGACCACGGCACGATTGCTTGAGGAGGAGAGGGCCCGTAATTAGGCGGGTCAACGGGCCCTGTACGAGCTTTTTGTGGTATGTTTTTTTTCACATTAGCCAAATCATGTGTGTAATGTCTGTTTCAATACTAAGTAATACGACCCACTCTTCAGGGTCTGTGCGAGAAGAGCGGTCAAGTCCCTCCGCCGATGCCCGTCTTCTCTTCGATTGGCATGGTGAGAATTATTATAAACTAGTATTAATAATTGAGTGTCATCATGCTAACAGAGACATTGCAAAATATCTTTTCTACAGAATAACTCCCGAGCGGCATCGCACGACCCTTCTCCAGGGAAACCGTCTCCAAACGAAGCCAGCGCGAGCAACCCTGGTGTTTCTCCTCCTTGATGACCACTACGGTAAGTTTCTCCTCCAAACTTAGCTTTATTTCCTCTAAAATGAGATAATTAGCCCATTTAGCTTGAAGAAGACATAATTAGGTAATCTAGCTCCAACAAGAGGAGAAGAAATAGGAAAAATGAAAAGAAACAAGAAGAAGAAGAAGGAGGAGGAGGAGGAGGAGGAGGAGGAGAAGGCCAGAAGGTCCTTGGCCTTCTCCTCCTCCTCCTCCTTCTTCTTGATTTCTTCTTCTTCTCCTCCTCCTCCTCTTTCTTCTCCTCTTTCATATTATCCTTGCTTTAATTAACCCAACAATGACATAATTAGCCCATTTAGCTACAAAATACCATAATAAGCTCAAAATGGCACAAGAACCTTGGTTAGCTCATGAATATTATATACTTAGCTTGTTTTCCTCTAAAATGACATAATTGGAATATTTCGCTCAAAAAAGACATAATTAGGTAATTTAGCTCCAACAAGAGGAGAAGAGGAGAAGAAATAGGCAAAATGAAAAGATAGAAGAAGAAGAAGAGATGAAGAAGAAGGAGGAGGAGGAGGAGGAGGAGAAGGCCAAGGACCTTCTATCCTTCTCCTCCTCCTCCTCCTTCTCCTCCTCCTCCTCCTTCTTCTTGATTTCTTCTTCTTCTCCTCCTCCTCCTCCTCTTTCTTATCCTCTTTCATATTATCCATGCTTTAATTAACCCAACAATTACATAATTAGCCCATTTAGCTCCAAAATACCATAATAAGCTCAAAATGGCATAAGAACCTTGGTTAGCTCATGAATATTATATACTTAGCTTGTTTTCCTCTAAAATGACATAATTGGAATATTTAGCTTAGAAAGAAGGAGAAGGAAGAAGAAGAAGAAGAAGAAGAGAAGAAGAAGAGAAGGAGAAGGAGAAGAAGAAGGAGGAGGAGGAGAAGAAGAGAAGAACAAGGAGAAGGAGGAGAAGAAGAAGGAGAAGGAGCCCTCCTTCTTCTCCTTCTTCTTCTCTCCTTCTTCTCCTCCTTCTCCTTCTTCTTCTCTTCTTTTTTCTTCTTCTCCTCCTCCTTCTCCTTCTCCTTCCCCTTCCCCTCCTCCTCCTCCTCCTTGTTTTTCTTCTCCTTGTTCTCTTCTTGCTTCTTCTCTTTATTCTTCAATTTAGCTTATTTGTCATATATATGTTGTTCTTCTTCTTCTTCTGACTTTCTTATTCCCATTTTGCAGATTGAATGTACTACATGCATGGAAGCTGGCGTTGGAGTGCTTTAGTTTCCGTTTTTATTTGAGTTGATGAACAATGTGTTGGTTCTTTGTATGTGTTGATGAACAATGTGTTGATGAACAATATATGTGCAACTATATGTATGTATATATGGATGAAACTTTGTATGTGTTGGTTCTTTTGATATATGGGATGTACGTTGATGAACAAATGGCATTGATGAGCTTTATATGTATATCATATATGTGTTGTGATCTATTTATGATATATGTGCTATGAATTATATGTATATGTGCTGTGAAATAGAAAAAATAAATAAATATGTGACAATATAGGCTGTTTGCCATCTGCCAGCTGATGGCAAAGGCCTTTGCCGTCAGCCAGCCGACGGCAAAGGTGCCACGTGGCGCCCAGCTGTGCAACCTGGGAAGTAGCATCTGGCCATATAGTCTCTTTGCCGTCTGCTTCCTGGGGGGCCGACGGCAAAGAAGAGGGCACAGAGGAGGAGGCAGATGGCAAAGAGTGGAGAGAGGGGGAGGGGAGGACCCGACAGACGGCAAAGATGGTCCTGGAGGCAGACGGCAAAGATGGAGGGGAGGGGAGGGGAGGAGAAGGCAGACGACAAAGATTGACGGGGAGGCAGACGGCAAAGATTCACGGGGAGGCAGACGACAAAGGCTCCGTTAACCCCTAATGGAGGCAACGCCTGTCGGCTGCCGTCTCAAACGCTTTTCCGACTGCTCCTAAGGAAAGCTGACGACAAAGCTCTTTGTCGTCCGCTTTGGGGGGGGCAGACGGCAAAGAAGGTCCTATGCCGTCGTAGGCTGACGCAGAAATTTTGCCGGCCGTGACAATCTTTGCCGTCTGTGGTATTGTCTTTGCCGTCCGGGATATTATCTTTGCCGTCTGTGATGGCAGATGGCAAAGAAGGTGATTCCTATAGTGCACTAAGCAAGCTGGAAAGTAAACTTACAACTATTTTTTTTGTTTTTCTCAAACTATACAAACACATGAGAAGAAAGCGAGAAAAAGAAATAAACTAGCATGGATGATACAGTGGCAAGGTGTGAACACCGGCTAACAAAGTGAAAGTGTGAGAATGAATATAAAGTGGGTGAGGAACACGTACTCCCCAAGCTTAGGCTTTTGGCCTAAGTTGGTCTACTCCCACGGCTGGTCCGGGCGATATCCAAAATCATAATGGGGGTTGTACGGGAACACGGCAGCTACCGCCTGAATAGCTGCCTCACGGAGGCGAGCAACCTTTGCTTCCCTCTCATGCTCCTCTGCCTCTCCTCTGGTTATGTAATATCTCCGTTTTACCTGAAAGTCAAAGAAGGCAGGAGCAGGAAGGGTAATATGGAAAACATGTTGTCTGTTAAATATTAACCGGTATAGGAGGGATTCCAAGGAACTGATAATGTATCATAGCGGCGCGATCAATGAAAGCTGTATGGAGCAGGGGATCTCCTTCGTGGATGGGTACTCCAAGAAAATTTTCTATGCGAGTGGCATAGATACCACCAAAGAAATCCCCTTCATTAGCATTATTATTTAGCCTCCTCGCGATTATAGCTCCCATGTTGAAACTTCTATCACCCGTTACTGCGCTCTTTAGAATACTAAGGTCAGGTGCGCAGAGGTGACAATGCTCAATCTTGCCGTTAATGCATCTACCTATCAAGAGGGCAAAGTAATGCAAGGCAGGAAAATGAATGCTCCCCATGGTAGCCTGCGTAATATCTCTAGTTTCTCCAACAGTTATACTAGAGATAAAATATCTAACCGAAGACTTAGGAGGATCATTGAGACTACCCCAATCAGGTATCTTGCAAATGTTGGAAACATGTGCTAGAGGCAATAATAAAATGATTATTATCATATTTCCTTGTTCATAATAATCGTCTATTGTTCATGCTATAATTGTATTAACAGGAAATAATAATACATGTCTGAATAAATAGATCACAATGTGTCCCTAGCAAGCCTCTAGTTGGCTAGCTCGCTAATCAGCAGATGATCATGGTTTCCTGATCATGGACATTAGATGTCATTGATAACGGGATCACATCATTGGGAGAATGATATGATGGACAAGCCCCAATCCTAAGCATAGCACTAGATCGTATTGTTCGTATGTTAAAGCTTTTCTAATGTCAAGTGTCTTTTCCTTCGACCGTGACAGTGTGCAACTCCCGGACACCGTAGGAGTGCTTTGGGTGTATCAAACGTCACAACGTAACTGGGTGACTATAGAGGTGCACTACGGGTACCTCCGAAAGTGTCTGTTGGGTTGGTATGAATCGAGATCTGGATTTGTCACTCCGTGTGACGGAGAGGTGTCTCTGGGCCCACTCGGTAGAACATCATGATGAGCTCAATGTGACTAAGGAGTTACTCACAGGATGACGTGCTACAAAACGATTAAAGAGACTTACCGGTAACGAGATTGAACAAGGTATAGGTATACCGACGATCGAATCTCGGGCAAGTTCTATACCGACAGACAAAGGGAATTGTATACTAGATTGATTGAATCCTTGACATCGTGGTTCATCCGATGAGATCATCGTGGAACATGTGGGAGCCACCATGGGTATCCAGATCCCGCTGATGGTTATTCACCGGAGAGTGTCTCGGTCATGTCTGCATGCCTCCCGAACCCGTAGGGTCTACACACTTAAGGTTCGATGACGCTAGGGTTATAGTGAATTGTTATACGAAGTTACCGAAGGATGTTTGGAGTCCCGGATGAGATCCCGAACGTCACGAGGAGCTGCGGAATGGTCCGGAGGTAAAGATTGATATATAGGATGGATGGGTTTGGACGCCGGAAATGTTTCGGGCACCACCGGCCAAGTGTCGGGACCACCCGAAGTGTTCCGAAAGCCCACCGGGAGGGGCCACAAGCCCCGGAGGGCTACGTGGGCCAAGTGCGGGAGGGAACCAGCCCCTAGGTGGGCTGGTGTGCCCCCCACACCCAGCCCATGCACACCAGAGACGGAGGGAGGGGAAACCCTAGGCGTTGGTGGGCCTAAGGCCCACCTAGGGGTGCGCCACCCCCTCTCCCTGCCCTGGCCGCCGACCCCTCTCCCAACTGGGCTGCCGCACCACCTAGGGTGGGAACCCTAGGGGTGGCTCAGCCCCTCCCCTCCTCCTATATATAGAGAGGGTTTTGGGGCTGTTTTGCACACAGTTTTCGATCTCCCTCGGCGCCGCCCGGCTTCCCTCCTTCCTCCTCTCCCACGGTGCTTGGGGAAGACGTGCCGGGAGACCTCGTCTCTCCATCAACACCACGCCGTCGTGCTACCGGAGATCTTCGCCAACCTCTCCCTCCTCCTTGCTGGATCAAGGTGCGGGAGATGTCAGCGGGCTGCACGTGTGTTGAACGCGGAGGTGCCGTGGTTCGGCACTAGATCGGAATCACACCGCGATCTGAATCGCCGTGAGTACGAATCCATCAACCACATTCTAGAAACGCTTAGGCTTAGCGATCTTCAAAGGTATGAAGATGCACTCACCCCTCCCTCGTTGCTGGTCTCTCCATAGGAATATCAGAATATGGCGTAGGAAAATGTTGAATTTATGCTACGTTACTGTCACGCCCAAGATGCGACCCTATCCTCAATTTGGCACGAGGGCCTCGTCACGGATAGAAGCGCATCTCGTCATGTCGCAAGAATGGATATCGTTACAAGTACAGGTACTGAAAATAAGAGATATATAAAGAGAGTTGGCTTATACTCGCCACAAGCTACATCAGAGTCACACCAGTACATTACATAAACATCATGAAGAAGAGCAGGGTCCGACTATGGACGAAAACAAACGAGAAAAGAAGAACGACGTCCATCCTTGCTATCCCAGGCTGCCAGACTGGAACCCACCCTAGATCAATGAAAAAGAAGAAGAATAATCAACTCCAAATGAACAATCAACGCCCTCGCGTCAAGTAACCTTTACCTGTACCTGCAACTGGTGTTGTAGTAATCTGTGACCCACAGGGGACTCAGCAATCTAATTTCCAAAGGTATCAAGACTAGCAAAGCTTAATGGGTGAGGCATGGTTGAGTGGTGAGGTTGCAGCAGCGGCTAAGCATATATTTGGTGGCTAAACTTACGAGTACAAGAATAAGAGGGCGAAGATCTACGCATATCGCACGTGTCTACTGATGATCAAATGAATGATCCTGAACACCTACGTACGTCAGACATAACCCCACCATGTCCTCCATCGGAGAAGGGACTCACGGAAGAGACAGTCACGATTACGCACACAGTTGGCAAGTTTTAATTAAGTTAACTTCAAGTTATCTAGAACCAGTGTTAAACAAAGTTTCCACGTTGCCACATAACCGCGGGCACGGCTTTCCAAAAGATTTAAGCCTGCAGGGGTGCTCCAACTAGTCCATCACAAATTATCAAAAGCCGCATAGAAATCCTCAATCACGAAGCTCGCGATCTCGTCGGATTCCCTAGTGGAAAACCTCAACTCTGAGATTACCCAAAGCATCACCGGAATCCGGATGCACAAGATATCTCGTCAAAGGTAAAACTAATCCAGCAAGGCCGCCCGACGTGTCGATGATCCCGATAGGAGTCGCGTACCTCGTTCTCAGGACACGTCGGATGAGCTAGACGTCGGGATCGCTAAACCTCCGGGTGACTAGAGGGGCGCCGGACATCGCTCAGGTGGGGCCAACACTCATGAGGAGCACTGGCCCGGGGGTTGATTAAATTATCCTCGGGGTCCGGAAAGTCCCTATGCAATTTTATTAGGTGTTTAGGCAAATGTAGTACCAAAGTTGGGCCTTGCCAGACCAGCTTTAATCTAAATAGAATTATCAAGGGGGTCCCAAAACAACCCCGATCGTGTTAGGAGCGCTCAAATATGGAACATAACACCGGTAGTCGAAACTAAGGGGGCAAAGGTGGAACAAAACACCAGGCTAGAAAGGCCGAGCCTTCCACCTTTTACCAAATATATAGGTGCATTAAATTAAATAGCATTTAAATATGGTGATATAACAAGGAACCCATGTTTTCACATGGAAGCAACTGAACCTGCAACTAGCAACGCTAACACAGGGTTAAGCAAGCGGTAACATAGCCAATCAGTGGTTTGCTAGGTTGAACAGGTTGATGGTTTTCATGGCATTGTTGGGAGGCTGATATTCAACATGTGGTAGGCAACGAGACATAAACGACAGCATCGAAATAACTAGCATGGCAATGATAGTAATGGTATCTGGGGAAATGATCATCTTGCCTGAGATCCCGCTTGGAAGAAGAATGACTCCGTGAAGCAGACGAACCGACGTAGTCGAACGGGTCCTCACATCCGACACGCTTGCGGAACTCTGTCGAGACGAAGCAAACCGGAAACACAAATCAACACACGGAATTCACCACACGATGCACAACACAAATGATGCATGAACAGCTGAATACATGCAAGTCACGGCATGACAAATCACACCATCAAACACTACACATTAAGTGAAGTTCAATATGCAACGAGTTGCATATTGACGAAAGTCCATGTATGAATTATTTAGTTCACTCCCGGTTATTTACACGGCAATATTAATGTTGTAAACCATGCAAGAGGTGAAGCGGAAATTAAACTACCTATCTAGACATTTTAAATGAGGTCGGAAACGACATATAGCATCTCCGAGACGACCTCACATGTTAATTTACAATTCTGTCCAGATCTGAACTATCACCTTTAATTAGTTGTTAAACAGCAAAACAAATAGGTTCACATGATTCTACGCGTCAAGGCAAGCAAGCTACACGTAAAGAACATCTCCAACGGAGCTACGGATCAAAAGATACAAGCACCGCAAGATATGATGGCATGATTGCAATATGTGTGCAACGATGGCTACGAGCACTTCAAAACATCCAACCAGCAAGGGAAAAGGAAACTACATGAGATTCTAAGCAAGTTCCATGTACGACACGATCAAATCAGAGCTACGGTTCCAAAACTACGAGCAAAACAAGAAATGACTACAATATGCCAAAATCAGCCACATAGCATCTACTACGCCCCACAACTACGGCTACACAACTCCGATATGCACAAGCAAGGCATGGCACGGAAGAGGGCAAGAAGCACTACTACGAACAACTAACAACAACTAGCATGGGAGCAAGGAACACTAGGAAAAGAAGACACAAAATGGCATCTCACACACTATTTCAGACTTAGTGAAAATTACACCTCATGAAAGTGCAGTTTTCGATCTGAAGCAATATTGACAGCAGCAAAATCCTAAGCTACGGGACTCCAAATGGCATGAAACTTTACAGCATGCTAGAGAAACACAAGGGGTACAACTAACTCCATTGGACAACCTCAAAAGAGTTACAGATCTAAAGATGCAAGAAAGACAAGACAACAACAAAATATAACAGATTCCAGACTTAGAAATATTTCAGCTCCTCCAAATCAGAACTATTTCTAGCAACTTGAGAGCAAGCAAACAACACCTAAACTTGCATTTCTATTGCAACCAAAAATACCAGAGGCTAGTCTAAACATCTAAGAAGAACTCCCTAGTTGACAACTAATTCAAACAAGGCACGGAATAAATCCTATGAATAAATCAAAAGGGCAACTTAGCAAAGTAACTTGCTCTAATGCTAAAACTAATTGCACAGAAAAATCCATGGGATTTTTCTACCCAGGAAACATATAAAATATGTGGGGTTTGCAACACAAAATAAATCCACACATTAATGAGAGAAAATAACCTATACGCGGGAAAATAAATTACCCGCAAATCCCTACACGTAAAAATACAATTGACCGCTCTAAAATACATGCAAAAATGATTCCTAAAACGTGGACATTTAATCTACGGTATACGGGCACTCCGGACACGCACGAGAAATTATACGGGTCGGAAACATAATAGGACAGCACGTGTTTCTAGGCATACGGCACGCAAAACGACGTCAAACAATTATGCATGTTTCAAATTCGTATTCTACGCGCAAAACTACAACAAAACCATATATTACACGTCTCGATCCGATTTACGGTTTTAAGACACGGACGTTTTAAATATCTATTAAATCCTGAAATTATTTAATCACAGAAAAATCCTAAATGCAACGGGCCGAATCTGGAGGCACAAAATAGCAAGAATGCGCTCAGGGCAAGGGAATAGAGGCTACCTCGGGGAAGGGGCTCTTGGGCCGGTTGGAGGGAGGAGGAGGCCGAGGGACTCCTGGGCCTGGGAGGCGCTGCTGGGCCGAGGTGGGAGGGGAGGCCCAAGAGGGCGCTGGCTAGCCGGGCCGCTGCGAGGCGGCCAACGCGACCAGCCTAGGCGAGCGAGCGCCCGGTCGTCGTCCTCCTCGTGCACGGCTGCACGTAGCCACGGAGGAGGCGACCGGAGGCGAGGGCGGCCGGCCAAGGCGCGGGGAGGGCCAGGAGGCGACGGATCCGGGCAGATCCGGGGCCTCCGGTCCCATTCCCGCCGGTGGCAGCTCGAGCCGGTGGCTGTTGGAGGAGATCGGCGGCGCTTCCATGGCGGTTCCTGCGGGAAGAGGGAGAGAAGAAGGGTGAGAGGAAGGAAGGAGAGAGGAGAAGGGACGGTGCGGCAAGGACCTGCAAGGGACAGCGCTCCGGCGGCTCGCCGGCGGCGGCCGGAGACAGGAGGTGTCGCGGCTCTCTCACGAGGCGCGCGCAGGAGGAGCTCGCGGCAGGAAGCTCGGGCACACGGCGGAGGCTGCAGCCCGGGGCGGCGGCCAGATGGGCTCGGCGGGCCGCGCGCGGGCTCGGGCGGGCCCGACTGCTAGGGGGACGAGAGAGAGGTGGGAGGCTAGGGTTAGGGGCGCGGATTTTGAGGCGGGTTAGGGTTTGCTGCCTAAAATTAAGGAGGAGGTCTATATATAGGCAAAGGGGGGGCTAGGTTAACCGGAATTCCATTCCGGATCCAACCGTGCGGTCGGATTCGGACGATTCCGCATGCGGGAATGGGTACGTAGCCGTGTAGAGGGGATATCCGGAGACGAGAGGGAGAATGGGCGGCGCGGCACGAATTTTTAAAACCCCGACAAACGTCCGACGGTAGACCGAATACGGTGCCGCTACGGTCAACCGTTCGGGTACCAGACGGACTCCGATCGCGACGAAATTTGACAGGCGGCCTACCTATATATAAATAAAAGTGCATGACAAATTCCAGCTCAATCGGAGAAAGTTTTATACACGCTTTAAAAACAGATTTCGACGGTGCTGCGGGCGCGTGCGTGTGTCGTCAGGCTCGGAACGAACAACGACGTTAACCGGCAACTAACAACGGATGCAACGTGTGAAAACTAGCAGCAACGGAGATGCCGATGCAATGCGCATGATGCGATGATGATGCAACAAATAAAAACAAACACAGGACGAAAACGGAATAGAAGAGGAAACTTCTGGAACGTCGGCATTGGGCTGTCACAGTTACCCAACAATGGCATCCGAGCCAGGTTTTCTATGCGTAGATTCTATGCACGAGTAGAACACAAACGGTTGTGGGTGATGATTTGTCAATTGCTTGCCGCTACTAGTCTTATTCTTTTCCGGCAGTATTGTGGGATAAAGCGGCCCAGACCGACCTTGCACGTACACTTACGTGAGACAGGTTCCACCGACAGACATGCACACCGTGCATAAAGGTGGCTAGCGGGTGTCTGTCTCTCTGACTCTAGTCGGATTGGATTTGATGAAAAGGGTCGTTATGAAGGGTAAATAGCTTTGGCATATCATAGTTGTGGTTTTCACGTAGGTAAGAAGGCGTTCTTGCTAGAAACCCAAATCAGCCACGTAAAACATGCAACAACAATTAGAGGAAGTCTAACTTGTTTTTGCAGGGTTTGACATGTGATGTGATATGGCCAAAGTTGTGATGTTACACGTGTGATATATGAGATGATCATGTTATTGTAATAGGATTCACGACTTGCATGTCGATGAGTATGACAAACGGCAGGAGCCATAGGAGTTGTCTTAATTTATTGTATGAGATGCAACGCCATGTGTTTACTACTTTTACTTCATTGCTAACGGTTAGCTATAGTAGTAGTGTAGTATTAGTTGGCATGACGACTTCATGGAGACACGATGATGGAGATCATGGTGTTACACCGGTGACAATGATGATCATGCAATGCCTGAAGATGGAGATCGAAAGAGCAAAGACGATAATGGCCATATCATGTCACTATATGATTGCATGTGATGTTTATCATGTTTTTCATCTTATTGCTTAGATCGACGGTAGCATAATAAGATGATCCCTCTTAAAAATTTCGAGAACGTATTCCCCTAAGTGTGCACCGTTGCGAAGGATCGTTGTCTTGAAGCACCACATGATGATCGGGTGTGATAGATTCTAACGTTCGCATACAACGGGTGTAAGCCAGATTAACACACGCGAAACACTTAGGTTGACTCGACGAGCTTAGCATGTATAGACATGACCTCTAATACAAGAGACCAAAAGGTCGAACAGGTGTCGTATGGTTGAATACGATCAGCATGAAGTTGCTCACCATGACGACTAGTCCGTCTCACGTGATGATCGGACACGGGTTAGTCAACATGGATCATGTATCACTTACATGACTAGAGGGATGTCGATTTAAGTGGGAGTTCATACTTAATTTGATTAAATAACTTAATTGTCAGGAACTTAGTCTAAAATTTGTCTTGATAAATATTGTAGATGGCCAACGTCAACCTCAATTTCAATGCATTCCTAGAGAAAAAAAAGCTGAAAGATGATGGTAGCAACTATGCGGAATGGGTCCGTAACTTGAAGCTCATCCTTGAAGCAGCTAAAAAGGCTTATGTCCTTGATGCGCCGCTAGGTGACCCTCCTGCTCCTGCAGCAGCCTAGGACATTCTGAACGTCTGGCAAACGCGGAGTGATGACTACTCTCTGGTTAGGTGTGGGATGTTATACAATTTGGAAACGGGGCTCCAAAGGCGTCTTGAGCAACACGGTGCATATGAGATGTTCCAAGAGCTGAAACTAGTTTTTCAAGGTCATGCCCATGTCGAGAGATATGAAGTCTCCGACAAGTTCTCTAGCTGTAAGATGGAGGAGAGCAGTTCTGCCAGTCAGGACATACTCAAAATGTCTGGGTTACACGTTCTCTGACTTCACTTGGAGTTGAACTTCCGGATGACGCTATAATTCACAGAATCCTCCAGTCTCTTCCACCTAGCTACAAAGGTTTTGTGCTGAACAACGACATGCAAGGGATGGAGAAGACCATTCCCGAGTTGTACTCGATGCTCAAGTCTGCAGAAGTAGAAATCAAGAAAGAGCATCAAGTGTTGATGGTCAATAAGACCACTAGTTTCAAGAATTGCAAGGGTAATAAGAACTTCAAGAAAGACGGCAAAGCCGTTGCCACGCCCGGTAAGCCAGATACCGGGAAGAAGAAAAAGAATGGACCCAAGCCTGAGACTGAGTGCTTCTATTGCAAGGGAAAAGGTCACTCGAAGCGGAATTGCCCCAAGAACTTAGCGGACAAGAAGGCCGGCAACGTTAAAGGTATATATGGTATACATGTTATTGATGTGTACCTTACCAACGCTCGTAGTAGCTCCTGGGTATTTGATACCGGTGATGTTGCTCACATTTGCATCTCGAAGCAGGAACTGCGGAATAAGCGGAGACTGGCCAAGGACGAGGTGACGATGCTCGTCGGGAATGGCTCCAAGGTCGATGTGATCGCCGTCGGCACGCTGCCTCTACATCTACCGTCGGGATTAGTTTTAAACCTTAATAATTGTTATTTAGTACCAGCTTTGAGCATGAATATTGTATCAGGGTCTTGCTTAATGCGAGACGGCTACTCATTTAAGTCAGAGAATAATGGTTGTTCTATTTATATGAGTGATATGTTTTATGGTCATGCTCCGCTGGTGAATGACTTATTCTTGATGAATCTTGATCGTGATGTTACACATATTCATAGTGTGAGTACCAAAAGATGTAAAGTTGATAATAATAGTCCCACATACTTGTGGCACTGCCGCCTTGGTCATATCGGTGTTAAGCGCATGAAGAAGCTCCATACTGATGGACTATTAGAGTCTCTTGACTTTGAATCATTTGACACATGCAAACCGTGCATCTTGGGCAAGATGACTAAGACTACATTCTCAGGAATAATGGAGAGAGCGACAAACTTATTGGAAATAATACATACTGATGTGTATGGTCCAATGAAGGTTCAAGCTCGCGGTGGCTACCGTTACGTTCTCACTCTCACCGATGATTTGAGTAGGTATGGGTATATCTACTTGATGAAGCACACATCTGAGATGTTTGAAATGTTCAAGGAATTTTAGAGCGAGGTTGAGAATCAACGTGATAGGAAAATTAAGTGTCTACGATCTGATCGTGGAGGAGAATATTTGAGT
The DNA here is from genome assembly GCF_904849725.1 of Hordeum vulgare subsp. vulgare. Classification (NCBI taxonomy): domain Eukaryota; kingdom Viridiplantae; phylum Streptophyta; class Magnoliopsida; order Poales; family Poaceae; genus Hordeum; species Hordeum vulgare. The sequence goes on along the minus strand of NC_058524.1, from coordinate 371,994,607 downwards.
CACGAGTTTGGCACACACCTAAGGAAGTGTGGAATCGTTGCACAACTGACGCCGCCTGGCACACCGCAACGCAAGGAGTGTCTAAATGTCGTAATCGCACTTTATTAGATATGGTACGATCTATGATGTCTATTACCGACTTACCGTTATCATTTTGGGGATACGAAGCATTCACTGTAAATAGGGCACCGTCTAAATCCATTGAGACGACACCGTATGAACTATGGTTTGGCAAGAAACCTAAGCTGTCGTTTCTTAAAGTTTGGGGCTGCGATGCTTGTGTGAAGAAACTTCAACCAGAGAAGCTCGAACCCAAAGCGGAGAAATGCGTATTCATAGGATACCCTAAGGAAACTATTGGGTATACCTTCTATCTTAGATCCGAAGGTAAAACCTTTGTTTCCAAGAACGGATCCTTTCTAGAGAAAGAGTTTCTCTCGAAAGAACTAAGTCGAAGGAAAGTAGAACTTGATGAGGTAATTACACCCCCTCTCGAACTGGAGAGTAGCGCAGCTCGGGAAATTGTTCCTGTGGAGCCTACGCCAACTGAAGAGGAAGTTAATGATGATGATCATGAAGCTTCAGATCAAGTTGCTACTGAACCACAATGGTCCACAAGGGTACGTTCCGCACCAGAGTGGTACGACAACCCTGTGAAGGAAATCATGTTGTTAGACAACGGTGAACCTTCGAACTATGAAGAAGCAATGGAGAGCCCGGATTCCAACAGATGGCTTGAGGCTATGAAATCTGAGATAGGATCTATGTATGAGAACAAAGTATGGACTTTGTTGGACTTGCCCGATGATCGGCAAGCCATAGAAAATAAATGGATCTTCAAGAAGAAGACTGATGCAAACGGAAATGTGACCGTTTATAAAGCTCGACTTGTCGCAAAGGGTTTTCGACAAATTCAAGGAGTTGACTACGAGGAGACTTTCTCTCCCGTAGCGAAGCTGAAGTCGGTCCGAATCATGTTAGCAATTGCCGCTATTCATGATTATGAAATTTGGCAAATGGACGTCAAAACAGCGTTCCATAACGGGAATCTTAAGGAAGAGTTGTATATGATGCAACCAGAAGGTTTTGCCGACCCTAAGGGTTCTAACAAAGTGTGCAAGCTCTAGTGCTCCATCTATGGACTGGTGCAAGCATCTCGGAGTTGTAACATTCTCTTTAATGAGGTGATTAAAGCATTTGGGTTAATACAGGTTTATGGAGAAGCCTATCTATACAAGAAAGTGAGTGGGAGCTCTGTAGCTTTCCTCATACTGTATGTGGATGACATATTATTGATGGGGAACAATATAGAGTTGTTGGAGAGCATAAAGGCCTATTTGAACAAGAGTTTTTCAATGAAGGACCTTGGAGAAGCTGCATACATATTAGGCATCAAGGTCTATAGAGATAGATCGAGACGCATCATAGGTCTTTCGCAAAGCACATACCTTGACAAGATATTGAAGAAGTCCAATATGGAAAACTCAAAGAAGGGGTTCTTGCCAGTTTTGTAAGGTATGAGATTGAGTAAGACTCAGTCACCGACCACGACAGCAGACAGAGAGAAGATGACTACTGTCCCCTACGGTTCAGTCGTAGGCTCTCTAATATATGCCATGTTGTGTACCAGACCTGATATAAACCTTGCCATAAGTTTGGTAGTGAGGTACCAAAGTGATCCCAGTATGGAACACTGGACAGCGGTCAAGAATATCCTTAAGTACCTGAAGAGGACTAAGGAGATGTTTCTCGTTTATGGAGGTGACGAAGAGCTCGTCATAAAGGGTTACGTTGATGCTAGCTTTGACACAGATCCGGATGACTCTAAGTCACAGACCGGATACGTGTATCCTTTGAATGGTGGGGCAGTGAGCTGGTGCAGCAACAAGCAAGAAGTCGTCGCAGCATCTACATGTGAAGCGAAGTACATAGCTGCTTAGAAGTGGCTCATGAAGGAATTTCAATGAAGGAGCTCATCACCGACCTTGGAGTGGTCCCAAGCACGTCGGGTCCAATGACACTCTTCTGTGATAACACTTGGGTCATTGCCATAGCCAAGGAGCCCAGGTTTCACCGAAAGACCAAGCACATCAAACGCCGCTACAACTCCGTCCAGGACCATGTCCATAGTGGAGTAATAGATATTTGTAAAGTACACATGGATAAAAATGTTGCAGACCCGTTGACTAAACCTCTTCCTCGAGCAAAACATGATCAACACCATAATGCTATGGGTGTTCGATACATCACAATGTAACTAGATTATTGACTTAGTGCTAGTGGGAGACTGTTGGAAATATGCCCTAGAGGCAATAATAAAATGGTTATTATCATATTTCCTTGTTCATGATAATTGTCTATTGTTCATGCTATAATTGTATTAACAGGAAACAGTAATACATGGGTGAATAAATAGATCACAATGTGTCCCTAGCAAGCCTCTAGTTGGCTAGCTCGCTAATCAGTAGATGATCATGGTTTCCTAATCATGGACATTAGATGTCATTGATAATGGGATCACATCATTGGAAGATGATGTGATGGACAAGACCCAATCCTAAGCATAGCACTAGATCATATTGTTCATATGCTAAAGCTTTTCTAATGTAAAGTGTCTTTTCCTTCGACCGTGAGATTGTGCAACTCCCGGACACCATAGGAGTGCTTTGAGTGTATCAAACGTCACAACGTAACTGGGTGACTATAAAGGTGCACTTCGGGTACCTCCGAAAGTGTCTATTGGGTTGGTACGAATCAAGATCGGGATTTGTCACTCCGCGTGATGGAGAGGTATATCTGGGCCCACTCGGTAGAACATCGTCATGAGCTCAATGTGACTAAGGAGTTAGTCACATGATGACGTGCTACGGAACGAGTAAAGAGACTTACCGGTAACGAGATTGAACAAGGTATAGGTATACCGACGATTGAATCTCGGGCAAGTTCTATACCGACAGACAAAGGGAATTGTATACAGGATTGATTGAATCCTTGACATCGTGGAACATGTGGGAGCCACCATGGGTATCCAGATCCCGCTAATGGTTATTGACTGGAGAGTGTCTCGGTCATGTCTGCATGCCTCCCGAACCCGTAGGTTCTACACACTTAAGGTTCGATGACGCCAGGGTTATAGGGAATTGATATACGAGGTTATCAAAGGATGTTTGGAGTCCCGAATGAGATCCTAGACGTCATGAGGAGCTCCAGAATGGTCCGGAGGTAAAGATTGATATATAGGATGGATGGGTTCGGACGTCGGAAATGTTTCGGGCACCACCGGCAAAGTGCCGGGACCACCGGAAAGGTTCCGGAGGCCCACCGGGACGGGCCACAAGCCCCAGAGGTCTACGTGAGCCAAGTGAGGGAGGGAACCAACCCCTAGGTGGGCTGGTGTGCCCCCACACCCCGCCCATGCGCACCAGAGAGGGAGGGAGGGGAAACCCTAGCCGCTGGTGGGCCTAAGGCCCACCTAGGGGTGCGCCACCCCCTCTCCCTTCCCTGGCCGCCGCCCCCCTCTCATATCTGGGCTGCCGCACCACCTAGGGTGCGAACCCTAGGGGTGGCGCACCCCCTCCCCTCCTCCTATATATAGAGAGGGTTTTGGGGCTGTTTTGCACACAGTTTTGATCTCCCTCGGTGCAGCCCTGCTTCCCTCATTCCTCCTCTCCCACGGTGCTTGGCGAAGCCCTGCTGGGAGACCTCGTCTCTCCATTGACACCACGCCGTCGTGCTGCCGAAGATCTTCCCCAACCTCTCCCTCCTCCTTGCTAGATCAAGGCGCGGGAGACGTCACCGGGCTGCACGTGTGTTGAACGCGGAGGTGCCGTGGTTTGGCACTAGATCGGAATCACACCGCGATCTGAATCGTCGTGAGTACGACTCCATCAACCGCGTTCTAGCAACGCTTCCGCTTAGTGATCTTCAAAGGTATGAAGATGCACTCACCCCTCTCTTGTTGCTGGTCTCTCCATAGGAAGATCTGAATATGGCGTAGGAAAATTTTGAATTTATGCTACGTTACCCAACAACAAATTCTATTAAAATCCTCTAAATCCATTGTATACAATTTGTCATACAGATCAAACAATATGGATGCGTCACGGCCAACTCAAAAATTGAATCTACGAACAAAAGAAGCAGTGAGTGTACTATACTGTTCGCATTTGTTGGAGATGAATTCTTCGAGCCCGGCGTTGTGAACAAATGTATCAAACTCGTCCTTGAAACCTGCATCAATCGTGAATTCGTCAGAAGGCCATTCACATGGTTGTACATGTGCGTTCCTCGGCTGATAAGGATCGGGCTCCTGTATCGAGAGATGGGGACCACTTTTGCTTGAGAAACCACCATGATAGTTTCTCCTGAACATCTTCCTCTTCTGAAATTTTTAGCGACTCAAGAGAAAAGTGAACAAGGCTCAACAAAACTCATAGAAACTACTCCTTCAAGTGCCTAGAGGCCATATCATGCATCAAAACTACCTGGGACCAACTAAAATTAACATGCAAAGCTCAAGAACAGGGTCACCAAGGCAGCACAAATACGCAACGAATAAGGAACTAGAGAAAAAACTAATTGGACCAATGGAGGAGTCACATACCAAGGAACAATTCCCCAAAACAGTTTGGTGAATGGGGCTTTGCATAAGGAGATAAAAAACGCAGCAAGAAGAGCAAAATCACGGGTTTGAGCTGTGGAATGATTTTTTTCTGGAGGTAGGAGAAGGAGATGGGAGCTGGAATAAGTGGAGGGGGGCCACGTGGGGCCCACAAGCCTGCCAGGTGCGGCCAGGGGGTGGCCGCGCCTCCTGGGCTTGTGGCCCACTGGTGCATCCCCCTACTAGCTCACTATCTCAGAATTTTTCAAAAATTCCAAAAAAAATCATACTTGATTTTCACGACATTTGAAGAACTTTTATTTTCGGGACACTTCTCTAAGGGACGGTAAAAGCAGAAAACAGGACAATAAAGCTAAATTTACCATTTTTATTCTAAGCAACTAAAAATAAAAGCTCGGAACAGATAGTTGTGACTCCTAGATTCATCCATCTCATGGTCATCAAAAGAAATCTGTCAATGAGGTTGATCAAGTCGCCTTGAAAAACTTTTTCGAATCGCATAAAACCAGAGAATTTTCGAATAATAACTAGTTTACCTCAACGGGGATGTGCATATCCCCAACAAGTAAATCGCACTTCATCTTGACAGTAAGTATAGGGCATTAAAAGCTCCCAATAAGAATCGATGATGTTTTTTCAATAGGAGTGATGCAATGTACTCGATATTGTTTCTTCGGTAAGTGCACCGTGTGCTTATTACCATTAACATGGAAAGTGACATTGCCTTTGTTGCAATCAATAACAGCCCTTGTAGTGTTTAAAAAGGGTCTTCCAAGGATGACCGCCATGGCATCATCCTCGGGAATATCCAGAATAACAAAGTCCATTAAGATAGTAATGTTAGCTACCACAATAGGCACGTCCTCGCAAATGCCGACAGGAAAAGCAGATGATTTGTCGGCCATTTTCAAGGAGATTTCAGTGGGTGTCAACTTATCCAATTCGAGTCTACGATAAAGAGAGAGAGGGATAACACTAACACCAGCTCCAAGATCGTATAAAGCGGTTCTAACATAATTTCCTTTAATGGAGCAAGGTATAGTGGGCACTCCGGGATCACCTAGTTTCTTAGGAGTCCCACCCTTGAAGGTGTAATTGGCAAGCATGGTGGAAATCTCAACCTCAGGTATCTTCCTTTTATTAATCACAATATCTTCCATGTACTTAGCATAAGGAGAAATTTTGAGCATATCCGTCAAACGCATTTGCAGAAAGACAGGTCTAATCATTTCAACAAAACGCTCAAAATCCTCATCATCCTTTTTCTTGGATGGTTTGGGAGGAAAGGGCATGGGTTTGTGAACCCATGGTTCTCTTTCTTTACCATGCTTCCTAGCAATGAAGTCGTTCTTACCGTATCTCTTGTTCTTAGGTTGTGGGTTATCAAGATCAACACTGGGTTCAATCTCCACATCCTTATCATTACTAGGTTGAGCATCATCATGAACACCACTATCGATATTATCACTAGGCTCATGTTCATCACGAGATTGTGTTTCGGCATTAGAAACAAAGATATCATTTGGATTCTCAGGTGTAACAGCAGTAGGTTTTCTAGCATGCAAGTTCCTATCATCTTTCTTTTTTCTTCCTAATACTAGGATGACTAGGTGCATCAGTGCTAACTCCTTGAGAATCTTGTTCAATTCTCTTAGGATGGCCCTCAGGATACAAAGGTTCCTGAGTAATTCTACCACCTCTAGTGACGACTCTAACAGAATTGTCATTCAACTCATTGAGCAAGTCATTTTGAGCCTTAAATACTTGTTCTACTTGAGTAGTGACCATAGAGGCATGTTTACTCAAAAGCTTAAGATCATTGACATTTCTATCCACACAAGCACTTAAATGACTAAGCATACGAGCATTCGGTTCCAGTTGTCTGCTAACGTAATCATTGAAACTTTGTCGTTTGGCAACAAAGTTATCAAATTCATCTAAGCATAAGCTAGCAGGTTTATCAAAAAGAATATCACTCTCATTGAATCTACAAAGAGAATTTACCTCTACTACCTGTGTCGGGTTATCAAGACCATGTATTTCTTCGATAGGTGGTAGATTCTTAACATCTTCAAATTTGATACCTTTCTCTTGCATAGATTTCTTGGCTTCTTGCATATCTTCAGGACTGAGGAATATCATACCTCTTTTCTTCGGAGTTGGCTTCGGAGGTGGTTCGGGAACAGTCCAAGCATTATCATTGCTCACGATATTATTCAATAGAATTTCAGCTTGTTCCACTGTTCGTTCCCTGAAAACACAACCAGCACAACTATCTAGGTGGTCCCTAGAGGCATCTGTTAGTCCATTATAAAATATATCAAGTATTTCATTCTTCTCAAGAGGGTGATCAGGCAAAGCATTGAGTAGCTGGACAAGCATCCCCCAAGCTTGTGGGAGACTCTCTTCTTCAGCTTGCACAAAGTTACATATATCCTGCAAGGCAGCTTGTTTCTTATGGGCAGGAAAATATTTCTCAGGGAAGTAGTAGATCATATCCTGGGGACTACGCACACAACCAGGAGCAAGAGAAGTAAACCAAGTCTCAGCGTCATCCTTTAGCGAGAAAGGAAACACCTTAAGGATATAGTAATGGCGAATCTTTTCCTCACTCGTGAATAGGGTGGCTATATCATTCAGCTTGGTAAGATGTGCTACAACCGTTTCAAACTCATAACCATGAAAAGGATCAGATTCGACCAAAGTGATTAACTCAGGATCGATAGAGAATTCATAATCCTTATCAGTTACAAAGATGGGTGAAGTAGCAAACTTAGGATCGTATTTCATTCTAGCATTCGGAGATTTTTCCTTCCACTTGCGCAGTAAATTCTCAAGATCATAGCTATCCTTACAAGCAAGAAAGTCCTCAGCTACCTCTCCCTCCATAACATAACCCTCAGGTATATCACGCAATTCATATCTAGGAGAGCTAGTTCTAACAGGTGAAACAGCAGGTTCTACTTCAAAATTTTCAGCAGTTTCAGAACTATCATCACATTCAGCAGAAACTCTAGCAATTTGTGCATCAAGGAATGCACCCAGTGGCAAAGGAGTATCAATCAAAGCATCATCACAAGCATCATGGATATCAGAAGTAGCATCATCAAGCACAGGCGACAGATCAAAATTTCTAGCAGGTGGTGGTGTCGCAAACTTACTCATAACTGAAGGTGAATCAAGTGCAGAGCTAGATGGCAGTTCCTTACCTGTCCTCGTAGTTGAGGGCAAGACTTTAGTTTTTGGATCTCTCAGATTCTTCATAGTGATCAACAGACGTAAATCCCAAGTGACTCAGAGAATAGAGCTAGGCCTCCTCGGCAACGGTGCTAGAAAATAGTCTTGATAACCCACAAGTATAGGGGATCGCAACAGTTTTCGAGGGTAGAGTATTCAACCCAAATTTGTTGATTCGACACAAGGGGAAGCAAAAGAATATTCTCGAGTATTAGCAATTGAGTTGTCAATTCAACCACACCTGAAAGACTTAGTATCTGCAGCAAAGTTTCAGTAGCGAATTAGTGTGATAGTAATGGTAGCAACGGTAACAGTAGCAACAGTGACAGCAGTAGCGGCAAGGTAACGTAGCAAGGACCAGTAGGAAAAACTCATAGGCATTGGATCGGTGATGGATAATTATGTCGGATGACATTCATCATGTAACAGTTATAACATGGGGTGATATGTAACTAGCTCCAGTTCGTCAAGGTAATGTAGGCATGCATTCCGTATATAGTCATACGTGCTTATGGAAAAGAACTTGCATTACATCTATTGTCCATCCCTCCCATGACAGCGGGGTCCTAATGCAAAATAAGGGATATTAGGGTCTCCTTTTAATAGAGAACCGGAACAAAGCATTAGCACATAGTGAATACATGAAGTCCTCATAATATGGTCATCTCCGGGAGTGGTACCGGCTATTGTCACTCCGGGGTTGCCGGGTCATAACACATAGTAGGTGACTACAACTTGCAAGATAGGATCAAGAACACACATATATTGATGAAAACATAATAGGTTCAGATCTGAATCATGGCACTCGGGCCCTAGTGACAAGCATTAAGCATAGGAAAGTAGTAGCAACATCAATCTCAGAACATAGTGGATACTAGGGATCAAACCCCATCAAAACTAACTCGATTAAATGATAGATCTCATCCAACCCATCACCGTCCAGCAAGCTTACGATGAGATTACTCACGAACGATGAAGAGTATCATGGAATTGGGGATGAAGGATGGTTGGTGATGACGAAGGCGTCGATTCCCCCTCTCCGGAGCCCAGAACGGACTCTAGATCTTCCCTCCAGAGGAAGAATAGGTGGTGGCGGCAGCTCCTTATCGTAAACCGCGATGAACTCTTCTCTATGATTTTTCCCGGGTGAGAGAGAATATATAGAGCTAGGATTGGAGGCGGCGCAGCCACGAGGGGCTCACAAGCCTGCCAGGCGCGGCCGGGGGGCGCCTCCTGGGCTTGTGGGCTCCTGGCTCCATCCCTCGAGGTAATTCTTGAGCCAGTAAATTTCCAGGTCATTCCGAGAACTTTTATTTCTACGCAAAAACAACACCATGGCAATTCTGCTGAAAATAGCGTCAGTCCGGGTTAGTTCCATTCAAATCATGCAAATTAGAGTCCAAAACAAGGGCAAAAGAGTTTGGAAAAATAGATATGATGGAGACATATCATACGCCATACTCCTACGGTGGGGTGGTAGTTTACCGACGGCGGGGACCGCCGTTCTCAGGGATCTTCTTCAAGGACTCCTGCAAGAACTGGCAACGGATGTTCTTCTACGTACGCAACCTCGACGAGAACCGCGACCGGGTCGACCTCAAGCCCTTCACTGACTAGCCGGGCAACGAGCGGAACTGGAAGATCGAGCCGACTTCCCCGAGATGTGAGCAATGGTGAACCGACTGGAAAACTTCATCACGGTCGGCTTGACGGGCGCAGACGTGATTGCCACCTTCATCGTGAGTCGGGTGGCGCCTCTTAAGGTGCGGGCGCACCGGATCTGCAATATGGGCGGCCACTGGGACCCGTGCCGGCTGTCGACGATGGTGTTGTCGTTGCGCAAGGTGGCCCCTGCTACCTCTTGAGCTTGCGTTGGTTTTTCCCTTGAAGAGGAAAGGGTGATGCAGACAATTAGCATTAAGTATTTCCCTTAGTTTGAGAACAAAGGTATCAATCCAGTAGGAGTATCAAGGCAAGTCTCCAAAGTACCTGCGCAAAAACAAACAAACTTGCACCCAACGCTATAAAGGGGTTGTCAATCCGTTTCACGATTGATTGCAAGGTGAGATTGAATGTGGAAAGTGCAACAAAGTAAAAGTGTAGAGCTGAAAATATGATGTGAAGCAGACCCGGGGGCCATAGTGTTCACTAGAGGCTTCTCTCATAAAAGCAAGTATTACGATGGGTGAATGAATTACTGTCGAGCAATTGACAGAACCGCGCAAAGTCATGATGATATCTAAGGCAATGATCATACATATAGGCATCACGTCCGAGACAAGTAGACTCATACTTTCTGCATCTACTACTATTACTCCACACATCGACGGTTATCCTGCATGCATCTAGTGTATTAAGTTCATAACAAATGGAGTAACGCCTTAAGCAAGATGACATGATGTAGAGGGATAAATTCATGCAATAGATATAAACCCCATATTTTTACCCTTGATGGCAACAACACGATGCGTGCCTCGCTACCCCTTCTGTCACTAGGTGAGGACACCGCACGGTATGAACCCAAAACCAAGCACTTCTCCCATTGCAAGAATTACAGGTCAAGTTGGCCAAACAAAACCCACAAATCGAAGAGAATTACAAGGATACGAAATCATGCATATAAGAGATCAGAGGAACCTCCAATAACATTCCTAGATGATCTTATCATAAGTCCATAATTCATCGGATCTCGACAAACACACTGTAAAAGAAGATTACATCGGATAGATCTCCATGAAGATCAAGGAGAACTTTGTATTGAAGATCCAAGAGAGAGAAGAAGCCATCTAGCTACTAGCTATCACTACTAGGAAAAGGCCTGCTAGTGGCGCACCTGTTTTAGCTACTAATGGCGCACTACAGGTGCGCCACTAGCATCACGCCATTAGAATTTTTTACTAATGGCGCACCACAGGTGTGCCATTAGTATCTGGTATACTAATGGCGCGCTAGGCAGTGTGCCATTAGTATAGTTCATGGTGCGCCATTAGTATCTGGTATACTAATGGCGCACCAGGCGGTGTGCCATTAGTATAGCTCATGGTGCGCCATTAGAATGCCTCCTAGGGGCCATATTTACCCATGTGCTCTGGCATACTAATTGCGCACTAGTTGATGATGCGCCACTAGTGTGCTTTTTGTAGTGCGCCACTAAAGTGCTGAGTGGTGCGCCACTAGTATGAAATCTTTGCTGAGAGCCCCATGACATCAAAGGTTCTGGCATATATATGTTTTGTTTCAAAACCACAAATTCAACAGCACATAACATATATATCAAATATATAATACATAATATCTGCCCAATAGTTTTACTAAATCACAACACATAACATATATGCAAAGTTGCATAACAAATTTCATGATCCATATATCAAAATTCCATAGCATCCATATATCCAAAATTCCATAGCATCCATATATACATATAGTTCCATAGCATCCATACATACATAGCTCCATAGCAAGTATAATACACAATGGTACTTTGCGGGCATTAGTAAGTAATATTTGGCACTAAAACAAATGCCTTTATGTCCATATCGTAGTCCAAAGAGCATCCGCGTGGCAACCTACAAGATGAAATCATCAACATGTCAAATTTAACAATACAAAATAAGGAGAATGAGGTAAGTTCTGTTTATTTTTTGATTCAGACATTGTAATAACTGATTTAATATCACAAGTGCATAAAATTAACTTGTCTTCTAGCATCCCTCTTTTCAAAACATAAGAGTGCTTTATTGATATCATCCTCAAATCATGTATGTTTTTCTTCAGTGTTATCATCAAACAGCCTAAATAATGCATGTTGGATGGCTTACGTTAGAAGTCATGTATATGAGCTACTCCCTCTATACCAAAATAATAGTAGTTAGAGAGAACTAGTTATTTGTGCATCTACATGTCTTGTTACTCAAGTATGACAGATGTTTACTGCCTAGTGCCTCCCTACTTATCTCTTCGTGTATTGTACTACTGTGAAAAAATCTTTAAGTTTTCTGTATGTAAATTGAGAGTGTTGCAAAATCATATATCTGGGCATACTAATGGAAACGTACAGTGATTCGAAAATTATCTATATTTTCTCTGTCTAGTTCATTAGTTTTATAGCTTTTCCTAAGCTTTCATTTTTTTGTGATACAAGATTCATAGAAATTAAAATCGCTAATAAGAGAACAAAATATGAAAGGGATCGCATGACAGATCAAAATCATGACTAGTTATTTAGCTGTTTCCCCAATAGCATTGCACTGAAATAATCTTAATTTATTTCGATCCCAGGTTTTCTTTGCCTCCTTTTCAGTTTGTTAAAATCTTTAAGTTGTGTTTTGACAAAGTTGTACTGAAGTGGCACATACTTTCAGTTAGTGCAGAGTAGTCGAAACGAGTACCTCAAACTGAAAGCACGAGTCGATAATTTGCAGAGAACTCAACGGTAAGTTGTTTATTCTACCCCCCGTTACCTTTCAAGATTAAGCGGACTTTTCTATCTTAAAAAAATCAACAATGAAATTAAATGATTACCTTTTTGAACGAGGTTCAACAATCACCGTAAATCTACTATTCTCAAGGAGTCTCAAGAAAGATCTTGGCGTTGTCTACTGTTCTCAAGGAGTCTCAAGAAAGATCTTGGTTGCTGCACTCATCCATTCGTGCAATAAAAAGAGATAAATTTGTATTAGTATTTTGAAGCATGAAACACTGAAGATAAGATATTAGCTGATAATAAGACGATGGTTTCGACACATACGGAGAAAGAATTGATAATGTTGGAACACATATTTCTATAACTTCAAAGGGTGGTATTCAATCAAACTCGGCATATTATAGTTCACCCAAAGTGGTCTATAAGGTAGTGTCAACACAAAGTAGTGACATAATTTTAAACAAGAGGTTCCTACAAGATGGTATGTTCGAGTTAGTTCAAGAAGACTTGTTTAATAAACGAATATGTATGACAACAATGACAAAAGAAACTTATATTAACTATCTTATTAGAGATTGTGGCTACCATACCGATAGCTAATGGACTGATCTAGAAATAAGAAATTTGCAACATCAACCACATTTCTCTCTATCTCCATTCAAAGAGTGCACAAATTATTAGGTCCCAATCATGGTTGTCCTATATCCGATGGACCAACCGCACATGTAGAACTCCTCTCTTCCCATGATTCACCTTCCCTTCATCTATTTCAGTATGATTGATCAAAGGGGCAAGTTGGAGGATCGTAAAGGATGTCCTGCCATGCTTTCATTAAGCAAATAGTGGTGGAGGATCATCCGCAAATGAGGACAAATAAATGAATTATAAGTCAAGAAATCTTATGTTTGCAGGATGCAGGTTCTAAGTACTTAGTAGATTTAATGGCATTTACATTAATCAATTAATGTAGTCATGTAATGATTAGCATTGTTTTAGCTTAGTTAAATAAAACAAATGTTCTGTTCTTATGCCTTCCACACATAATATGTCTTCAGCTATTGAAAACATTGGCTATTTCAAATCTGAACAATCACTCCATTGGAAAGTATAGAAGGAACCTTCAGCAAGAAAATGTGTTACCAAAGTAAAAGGATGATGAAACCCTTTCAATCACTTATATGAAATAATTGATTATTTTTGGCTCAACCCTCACAACTCACATTATCAAACAATGTTACTATCTAAACTTATCTCTAACCCAAGGGTGCGTCATAGTTGCGAGAAATTAGAAACATCAAAGAAGTTGTTTGATAGTAAAAAGTAACTCTTAGCATGACTTTGCGGAGATAAATACTATCCAAGACAAGTACACGAACAAGATACGTTAATGGATAGATTACACTATAGATAGAATAATGAACCATGATATGAAATGTTTATTTAATTCTCAGCAAGAAGGTTTTGGCAAGCAAAATATCTACATATTTTTTTCCAGTAAAGTACTATCTGGATATTGCTTCATCAACTACAAGAATTACAGGATTGGTACTTGCCTTATTGTACCTGGCAAGACGCTCTGAGCAGTAGAGAGCCCCGGTCTTAATCTGACCCTCTTGTGGATGAAGAAACACTAGTCAGTCAGTTGGCCATTAGATCCAAAGGAGAAGGTAGCAAGCATTACAAGTAATATCCAGAACATCCCTGGACGACGGGTAGAGCCGCAAAGTGGACGACCAGCATGCTGCACTGGCAGAGAAAATCCTGGGTTGAGGAGTTGCAGGTGCGGGTGGTCGTAGCCATAGGTTGCCTTTCTCAGACGTGGCTCATAGCACCTCCGGGTCGCATGAGACGGGGAGTTGTAGTCGCTTGTCACCCGAGAAAGGGTGGAGGTGCCGCGGATCACCGTCCTGCACCGTATATCGTCTCGGGGAGGGGTAGCAATGGCTGCGGTAAGAGCAACATCGGCTGGGGAAAGGACGGGGAGGAAACCCTAGCATGCTGCGTCTGCAGAGAGGAGTGTGTGATGCGTTTTTTGTTGCTGTGCTTGGTGCTCGTGCGTTGACACGCTGGATCGAGCACGACCAGTGAGTCGACCTCCTCCAACCTAGCCGTCGTGCATGCCATGGCATCAGGCAAGTCGCCACCTCCGCCGCCAGCATCACTGGTTTCATGGAGGGCTGAGAGCGAGAGGAAGGGGACCAGGGTTAAGCACCAAAAACGGGCCAAACAACGCAATACCAGCCCAATTAACCACATGGCTCCAAAAAGGCTACCGGAATAGCTGCCCCTCGGACAGATAGCCCATTTTGCAAAAAAAAAATGTCGCATTGAAGAAGAGCAAATGGCTTGAAAGGGCCAGCACATTAAAACAAACGGTAACGATGTTGACGACGTGAGAGGGCTGGGATACTGCTTAGTTTTACTGTCCTTAATTACCTTGAAAATAAAGTACTTGGAGCATAATAATTATTCATCTTCACGTGATGAAAAAATTATGATGGTAAGTGTAATGTGGCAAAAAGTTGCGTCCAAGAATTGGTCAGGAGTAGAATATGCCAATCATATGAAGTCATATAATGGAGCATTATTACTAGTGTAAGGAAATATAAAACCTTAGTGACTCTGAAGCGTTTCTACATGTCCTCTCAAATCGTAAAATCACGTCCGGGCAGGGCATCAATCCTGCAACAAAAGAACACATCAGTAAACACAAATAATCACAAGGATATAACTAGATAATATCTGTTCACAGATTTCTGGTAAGCAAACAAATGTACAGCCTCTTTACAAATCTCCAAGACATAAGAATGAGAACAATCAGTCGATGGAGCTTAATAAAATCGTAAAAGGATGAACGATAAAATGAAATGAAACGGAACTTCTGCACATCTGCACTAATTCGCAACTCAAGTGTGGCCTATGCTATGTTGAAGGAGCATACAAATGCATACATGATGCAGTAAACCGCACAAGCTAGCACAGAACCAATCGAATGCACGGGACCTATGATCTGCAATAGACTAAAAAGCAATGTTGTACGCTCTCTGTGTATTCTTTGGAATGATGAAAGACATGGCACTCGTATATTTCGTCATGAGCTGCACGCTTTCTACAAATTAGAAACCCATACATAAGCACTCTAGTAGCTTTCCTACATGGAAATCACAGCATACATATACACGTAGAGCCCCAACCAAAATCACATCGTGCTAGAGTGCTTAACAGCAAGGAACAATCACACGTGCTTCGTCCAGACCAAACCAAACCCAATCCAACCGATGATTTTTCCACAACTAGGGCTCATCAGCAGATGTATTAAAAACAAAAAATAGTTAAGTTTAGGGTGTGCCGATCGTTTATGCGTACCTTGGGATTGGGCGGGGTGGGGGAGGAGGGGATCCATCGATGAGGCGGTGCTACGGCACGCCGCCACGGTGGCTCTTCGTCCTCGCCCCTCGCCTTGGTCGCGGGCCGCGCCGCTCTGTTCACGCCGCAATGCCGCCGCGACCGGGAGGGGGAGGATGTAGGGAGGTGAGAGGGCGTGCGCCTTGACCGGAGGGTGGATGCGCCAGCCGGCGGAGGGAGCGAGGGTGGGTGGGATCGCTGGCTTTGGTGCACCGCCGCCGTCGCCTGCGGTTGGGAGGGAGGGGGATAGGAGTGGAGGGAGGGTATTGGGGTGGATGGTGGGTGGGTTACGACGGCTCGTGTCACGTGAGGCGCATCTACTCTGCTCCTCCATCCTTTTTTGCAAAACTACTAATGGCGCACCACCAACTGGTGCGCCATTAGTAAGCCTGGTTACTAATGGCGCACCAGCTGGTGGTGCGCCATTAGTAGTTTTGCCAAAAAAAATTATAGTAGTGGCGCACCACCTACAAATGTGCCATTAGTAACCCTGGTTACTAATGGCCCACCAGCTGGTGGTGCGCCATTAGTAGTTTTGCAAAAAAAAAAATATAGTAGTGGCGCACTGGGTGAGTGGTGCGCCATTACTAGTTAAACTAGTAATGGCGCACTCTACCCCGGTGCGCGATTAGTACTTTTAAATATATATATATATATATAGTAGTGGCGCACCGAGTGTGTGGTGCGCCATTAGTGTCCATCACACTAACGGCACACCTGCACATGGTGCACCACTGCTATATAGTAGTGGCGCACTACTTGTCTGGTGCGCCATTAGTGTCTATATCATCTATAGCCCTTTTCCTAGTAGTGTATGGACCCGAAGGTCTGTGGTGAACTACTCACGCATCATCGGAGAGGCAATGGAGTTGATGAAGAAGCCCTCCGTGTCCGAATCCCCCCTCCGCAAGGCACCAGAACATGCCCCAGATGGGATCTTGCGGAGACAGAAGCTTGCGGTGGCGGAAAAGTATTTTCGTGGCTCTCTCCCATGGTTTCAGATTTTTAGGGAATTTATAGGTGGAAGAAGTAGGACAGGGGAGCCACACGGGGCCCACAAGCCTGCTAGGCCCACCCCCCCTAGGTCGGGCCTGGGTGGCTTGTGACCTCCTCTGAGGTCCCCTACCTTAGTTCTCAAGTTTCCCGCGTGTCTTCTGTTATGGAAAAAATCATTCCACAGGTTTTATTCCGTTTGGACTCCATTTAATATTCTCCTCCGAAAAAGGTCAAAAACACGGAAAAAACAGAAACTGGCACTTGGCACTAAGTTAATAGGTTAGTCCCAAAAGAGATATAAAATAGCATATTCGTGCATACAAAACATTCAAAGTTGACAAGATAATAGCATGGAACCATAAAAAATTATAGATACGTTGGAGATGTATCAAGCATCCCCAAGCTTAACTCCTGCTCGTCCTCGAGTAGGGAAGTGATAAAGACTGAATTTTTTATGTGGAATGCTACCTAATATATTTGTCCTTTGTAACTTCTTTCTTGTGGTATGAATGTTCAGATCCGTAAGATTCAAAACAATAGTTTCCTATAGACATGAAAACAATAATACTTTAAGAAAACTAGCAAAGTGATCATGAACTTTTGAAATAACAAGGCCAAAGAAAGTTATCCCTACAGAATCATATAGTCTGGCTATGCTCCATCATCCCCACACAACGAATTTAAATCATGCACAACCCCGGTATTGGCCAAGTAATTGTTTTCGCACTCTTACTTTCTCAAACTTTTTCAACTCTCACGCAATACATGAGCGTGAACCATCAATATAGCACTATAGGTGGAATAGAGTGTGGTGGAGGTTGTGAGGCAAAAAGGAGGAGATGGTTACATTAACTTGGCGTATTAATGAGCTATGGAGATGCCCATCAATAGATATCAATGTGAATGAGTAGGTACCATGGAACGGATGCACTTAGAGCTATAAGCATGTGAAAGCTCAAAAGGAGAACTAGTGGGTGTGCACCCAACTTGCTTGCTCACAAAGACCTAGGGCAATTTTGAGGAAGCCCATCATTGGCATATACAAGCCAAGTTATATAATTAAGATTCCCACTAGTATATGGAAGTGTCACAACAAGAGACTTTCTATCATGAAGAACATGGTGCTATTTTGAAGCACAAGTGTGGAAAAAGATAGTAGCATTGTCCCTTCTCTCTTTTTCTCTCTTTTTTTCTCTTTTTTTGGGCTCTTTGGCCTCTTTTCATTTTTTTGGTGGGCATATTTGGCCTCTTTTTTTATTTACTCACATGGGAAAATGCTCCAATAATGATGATCATCCCACTTTTATTAACTCTCAACCCAACACTTAGAGCAATGATGACTCTATAGGAAATGCCTCCGGCAATGTACCGGGATGTCCAACGATCTAGCTTAGCGTATGACATTGAAACATCTCGCTAGCTATCTTATGATCGTGCAATGGCAATATGAAAGTGACGACACAAGTCATGAGACGGAACGGTGGGAGTTGCATGGCAATATATCTCGTAATGGCTATGAAAATGCCATAATAGGTATGTATGGTGGCTGTTTTGAGGAAGGTATATGGTGGGTTTGTGCACCGGCCAAAGTTGTGCGGCACTAGAGAGGCTAGCAATGGTGGAAGGTGAAAGTGCATCTATACCATGGACTCACATTAGTCATGAAGAGCTCATATACTTTTTGCGAAAATTTTATTAGTTATCGAAACAAAGTGCTAAATGCATACTCCTAGGGGAAGGGTTGGTAGGTGTTTAACCATCGCGCGATCCCGACCGCAACACGAAGGATGGAAATCAATAAATCAATTATGCTCCGACTTCCTAACATAGAGGTTCACCATACGTGCATGCTACGGGAATCACTAACTTCAACACAAGTATCTCTAGATTCACAACACCCTACTAACATAACTCTAATATTACCAAATCCATGTCTCAAAACTAATTGGGAGGAATCAAACTTCTCTTTATAATCAATGCATATGAATATGGAAGTTTTTATTATATCCTCTTCGGATGCCTATAATCTTTTGGACTACTTTCATAGCACAAGCCAATTACCAAGTTGCTCAGAGAGAGCACTCTCAAAAAGATATAAGTGAAGATCGAGAGTTCTTATTTCTCCAAAATATGACACAGCCGTGCTCTACAAAGATTTAAGTGAAGCACTACAGCAAAGTTATCTAGCTCAAAAGATATAAGTGAAGCACATGCGAGCTAAATTGCCTAACTCAAAAGATATAAGCGAAGCTCAATGAGTATTCTAGCAAAATCACGATGAGTGCATGTCTCTCTCTCAAGAAGGTGTGCAGCAAGGATGATTGTGACACAAAAAGAAATGACTCCTATAATGCACGACGCTCCAAGCAAAACACATATCATGTGATGAATAAAAATATAGCTCCAAGTAACGTTACCGATGGATTGAAGACGAAAGAGGGGATGCCTTCCGAGGGCATCCCCAAGCTTAGTCTTTTTGGTGTCCTTGAATTTGGCTTGGGATGCCTTGGGCATCGCCAAGCTTGATTCCTTTACACTCTTTATCCCATTGTCCATTAGAACATTACCCAAAACTTGAAAACTTGACAACACAAAACTTAAACAGAAACTCATGATATGATTAGCCCAAGAAAACAAACTACCAACTCTTTAGTTACTTTAGCAAACTTGATTTCTATTTAGATTGATGTTAGATTACTATATCCTCACTTTTCCATGGCTAGTACACCCCAATACTATCCATAGTTTCATCAAAATATGCAATCAACACAACAAAAACAGAATTTGTCAAAAATAAACCAGTCTGTAGCAATCTGTATACTTCGTATACTTCTTTTATCTCAAAAATTCTAAACAATTATGACAATTGGGGAAATTGGCATATAAACTAGCATCAAAAAGAATCAACTCAAAATCTCTTTCTGGATAGGAAATAAAAATAATTTCGTGAGCGCAAAGTTTCCGTCTTTTTTAGCAAGATCAAACAACCATCACCAAAACTAGTCATAAAGGTTTTACTTGGCTCAAACACAAAAATAAACACAAAAAACACAATAATAACAGAATTATGATGGTGTATACTCAACAAAATAGAAAGGAAAAAGCAAAGATAAGTTCATTGGGTTGCCTCCCAACAAGCGCTTTTCTTTAAAGCCTTTTAGCTAGGCATTGATAAATCAATGATGCTCACATAAAAGACAGCAATCGGACACGAAGAGAGCATCATGAAACATGTGACAAACATATCTAAGTCTAACGTACTTCCTATGCATAGGCATTTTATAGGAAAACAAATTGTCAAGACAACCAATAGTTACCATATGCAAGGAAGAAGAAAGAGACAATGTCAATCTCAACATAACGAGAGGTGATTTAGTGATATGAAAGGTTCTACCACAATATTTTCCTCTCTCATAACAATTACATGTGGGATCATATTCAAATTCAACAATATAGCTATCACAAAGGATATTCTTTTCATGGTCCACACGCATGCAAAGTTGACGCTCTTAAAAAATGGTGGGATTGTCATGAACTAAAGTCATGACTTCTCCAATCCCACTTTCAATGAGGCTTAAATAAATTTTCAAGATCATAAGAAAAATCATTACCCCATCATAATCATTGCAACAAGTAGTGGACATAGCCAAACTAGCATCCCCAAGCTTAGGATTTTGCATATTTTTAGCATGATTGTCATTAATAGAATTTATAATGAAATCATTGCAATCATGCTTTTCATTCAAGGAGACCTCGTGAATCATTTCATAAATTTCTTCATCACGATTTTCAGATTCACGCATCTCAAGCAAAACTCCATAGAGAAAGTCAAGTGCACTCAACTCACTAGCAATTGGTTCCACATAAGTGGATCTCTTAAAGAGATTAGAAAGTGGGTGAGGATCCATATCACTAGATTTTCAACAAGCAAAGATGCAAGCATATTGAAGGAACATAGCACACAAGCAAAGGAAAGGCAAACGAAAAAGGCAAATATTTTTGTAATTTTTGTTTTTCAGAAGTGGGGGAGAGGAAAACGAGAGGCAAAAAAGTAAATGCAAGAGATGAGTTTGCGACAATTACTTGGATAAGCTTCACTAAGAATAGTCGCCGGTGCCAGAAATTGACACGTTGGAGGAAGACTATTCTTGACTTGATGATCCCCGGCAACGGCGCCAGAAATTCTTCTTGCTACCTCTAGAGCTTGCGTTGGTTTTTCCCTTGAAGAGGAAAGGGTGATGCAGCACAGTAGAAGTAAGTATTTCCCTCAGTTTGAGAACCAAGGTAAGGCAAGTCTCCAAAGTACCTGCGCAAAAACAAACAAACTTGCACCCAACGCTATAAAGGGGTTGTCAATCCCTTTCACGATTGATTGCAAGGTGAGATCTAAAGGTGGAAAGTGCAACAAAGTAAAAGTGTAGAGCTGAAAATATGATGTGAAGTAGACCCAGGGGCCATAGTGTTCACTACAGGCTTACTGTCGAGCAATTGATAGAACCGCACAAAGTCATGATGATATCTAAGGCAATGATAATACATATAGGCATCACGTCCGAGACAAGTAGACCGATAGTTTCTGCATCTACTACTATTACTCCACACATTGACCGCTATCCAGCATCCATCTAGTGTATTAAGTTCATAACAAACAGTGTAACCCCTTAAGCAAGATGACATGATGTAGAGGGATAAATTCATTCAATAGATATAAACTCCATCTTTTTACCCTTGATGGCAACAACACGATGCGTGCCTCGCTACCCCTTCTGTCACTAGGTGAGGACACAGCACGGTATGAACCCAAAACCAAGCACTTCTCCCATTGCAAGAATTTTAGATCACGTTGGCCAAACGAAACCCACAACTTGAAGAGAATTACAAGGATACGAAATCATGCATATAAGGGATCAGAGGAAAATCAAATAACATTCATAGATAATCTGATCATAAATCCACAATTCATCGGATCTCGACAAACACACCGCAAAAGAACATTACATCAGATAGATCTCCATGAAGATCCTGGAGAACTTTGTATTGAAGATCCAAGAGAGAGAAGAAGCTATCTAGCTACTAGCTATGGACCCGAAGGTCTGTGGTGAACTACTCACGCATCATCGGAGAGGCAATGGTGTTGATGAAGAAGCCCTCCGTGTCCGAATCCCCTTCCTGCAAGGCACCAGAACATGCCCTAGATGGGATCTTGCGGAGACAGAAGCTTGCGGCGGCAGAAAAGTATTTTTGTGGCTCTCTCCCGTGGTTTCAGATTTTTAGGGAATTTTTAGGCGGAAGAAGTAGAGCAAGGGAGCCACAGGGGCCCCACAAGCCTGCTAGGCCCGCCCCCCTAGGCCAGGCCTGGGTGGCTTGTGACCTCCTCCGAGGTCCCCTGCCTTGGTTCTCAAGTTTCCTGCGTGTCTTCTGTTATGGAAAACATCATTCCGCGGGTTTTATTCTGTTTGGACTCCGTTTAATACTCTCCTCTGAAAAAGATCAAAACACGGAAAAAACATAAACTGGCACTTGGCACTAAGTTAATAGGTTAGTCCCAAAAAATATATAAAATAGCATATTCATGCATACAAAACATCCAAAGTTGACAAGGTAATAGCATGGAACCATCAAAAATTATAGATACGTTGGAGACGTATCAGCCGCGCGCTTGAACAACATCACCAACTTCCAGCTGGACGAAGACCACTGGCAGTTTGGCGTGGCACCGTACAACTGCTCCAACCCGGCGCCGCGGGTAAGTTTGTTGCCCGTCTGCCTTTGTTTTTTTCCTTTCTCATATACAATCCTGGCGTGAGGCCGCTTCCGTCCTCAGTTCTTCACCCGACAGAACACCCTAGATGGCCCGCGCCCGCAGGTTTTCCGCTCGGACCGTTCGGAGTCTGACTCCATCGACTATGAGTCGGACAATGATGGACCCGTCACCCCCGAGAACTCAGGGGTGCTGACGGCCGTGGGCGGGCATGGAGGCGAGGGCGACGAGGAGGAGCCGGCTGGCGACCTACTAACGAGGCGCAGTCAGCCCACCGCGGCCCCAAGGGGCCCAAGGACTGGATGGACGACGACGACGACGACAATGAACTGGTGGTGCTGGACGAGGCTCCGCCCTTCATGGTGCCTCCCACGGCCGTCACCGAGCGAGGGGCGGGGATGCACCAACTATGAACCAGCTGATGATCACCCAACCGGCTCATTGCCAGACGGCGAAGGAGCGCCGCCGCAACAAGCGACCGGCTGGCGGCTCGGCCGATAGCCCGGTGCCGAAGAAAGCACGGTCGTCGGTCCTGCAGTTAGGTGCCAACCCGCCACTGCGCAGGCGGCTGAATCGCGGGGGCCGCCCGGTTCCTCTTGTAGACGGGTAAGTACTCCATCGAGGCTCGTGCCTTTGTCTTTTTCTTTCTGGTGGCCTCGTGGTCTCTTAGCTCGTGCACTTTTCCTTTATCTCCGCAGAGCTGCCTTTGAGCTTCCTGATGCGGAGGAGTCGATCCTCGAGGCCGCCACACGGGTCCCCCTGGCCGTCGATGATGTGCAGACGGCGCGGCTCGAGTGAGAGCGCCATACGAGGATGGCCACATCGGGTGGGAGAGCCAGTGCTAGTGGTCCCTTGGGCGAGGCAGTGGAAGACGCAGCACCATCGGTGCCGCCTACGGCCCCTTCGTAGAGGCCCCCTCCAGCGCCGGTTGGCGCACACGCCGAGCCGTCATCGGCGGTGACGCCTCCGCCAGCTGTCGAGCCAGCATCGACTCCGCCGGTTGTCGAGCCGTTCATCATGGAGGTCGCCGCCTTGGCCGCCGACGAGACAACCCATGCCGCATCTAGCGATGGGCCGCGAGCCGAAGCGACCCCTGAGGCACTTGGGAACGGCGACCGAACTATCGTCGTGACGCACACGACGCCAACATCGAGCACGATGCCTGGCATTTACCGAGCGCCATCGCTGTCGACGGTGACGGCCGCCTGGGCATGGCTGCTTCATGCCCCTTCAAAGGCCAGAGCAGGATCCTCAGCGCCCGTGCAAGTGGCCAGTGCACTCCTTCAGTGCCAGAAGGCGTGTGGTCAACTTCGCCAAAACCAAGGAGGCCGACCTCAAGGCCCTGGACCAGGCGCTCGAGGTAAGTTCCTCTGTTTGAATCTTTTTTCGTCTCGACTGGCTTGTTGGCGGGTGCGCGCAATTGTACCCATTGTGTGTAGTCCCCGGGATTCGGGCCGGCTGCTTGGCTTCATGGCAGCCGGGCCAAATCTTGATTCTTCTTTCCTTTCTAGAATCTGATGTATGTTTTCTGTCCAGCAGCGGCCGCGTGCGCCACCGAGCTGAAGTCACTGCGCAAGTACCTTCAGGCGGTCCGGGGTAAGCGTGGCGAGATCGCTCGTGCGCGCGACCGGCTGGTCCAGGAGCTGGCGACGCAGACGACGGAGGTGATGCGGCTCGTCAGTGTTGTGCAGGCGGCCGAGTCGGAGAAGGCGACGGCGCTACAGGCGGCGGCCAAGAGCGATGAGGCGGCCACGGCCCTTCGGGAAGAGGTAGCTCGGCTCGGCGAGCTTAGGGAGACCATTGACCGGCGGGCGAACAACATGGTCAGCCTCGTTAAGTGGGTGGACACCACCTTTGTTGGTAAGTCTTTATACTCCTCAACCGACTGCATCTTTGTACTTGGATCTTATCTTACTTCTTTTTGTGCGCAGCCCACTTTCCAGAGATGCACGCACACGCGGAACGCGCGGTGACGGCCCTCCGGGCGGAACATGACCGGGCCGATGCTGATGCTGGTGAAGGGGCCGACTGGACGACCGCAGAGACAACGCATGTCTGTGAGGCTCCGTTCATCCATATCCGCGCTCTCTGGCGCCGGCTACTTTCAACAGGCGAGGACGTCGTTCGGGCCCTTTGGGCTTATCGTGGCGAAGAGGTGCCAGAGGATCGAGTCGCGGCGTGGCTGGGGCACGTCGTCGACCAGTTTGATGCATGGAAGGCTTCGGCCGCTCGGGCCAGCGCCCGGATTGCCCTGTCCTTCGGGCTGTCCTGGTATCCTGGCGTCAACCTGGCCAGGCTGCGGGTGGCTGCGCAGCCGGATCTGGCGTGGTGTGAAGAGGAGATTGCGTTCCGCGCCCATGATCTTGCCAGCTACGCCTCGCTGGCGACCTACTTCCCCGAGCTTAACAATGACGGTGTGCCCCTCCACGAGGACGACTACGACGTCCCCATCCGCGAGGATGAGGAAGAAGATGGGTCCAGCTCGGACGAGCCCACTGCAACCGATGCCCATGCTGCCACCAAGGCCGGAGGCGGAGCGTCTACGTCCTTTGCTCCGGAGGTGCAGCCACCTGAAGGTGCCGACATGGAGGCAACGCCGGCTGGCAAGACGGAGGCCCGCTAGGAGGCCCCACCGGCTCCGGACACTTAGATGGCCCGGCCACTCATGCAGGCTGGACCAGGAGGCAGCGGTGTTGTAGTTGGCCTTATTTTACCTGCTTTATTTCTTTTGCACTCTTTGAACTGTTAAGAACAAGTCCACACACTTGGGGGTGTATTGTATCCGTACTACTGGCGATGGGCCCTTATCTTATTTATCGCATGTTTTTAATTCATCTATGTGTCATCCGCCCTTTGGCTCATCGTCGTCCCCTGTTTAAATTTCTTATCCTATCCGCCCGCTCCTCGGCCTTTTTTTTGGTCGACCAGCCGGCTGGTGGACTGGATCCGAACAAAGTAGTGGGTTGCCGCAGGCGGGGCGCTAGTACTTCAAAATTTTCACAAGTTTGATTCTGAGTCCGTCTGGGCAAACGGTCGAACGATCCTGCCCTTACTCAATTTTTTCCTATAGACGCCGCCCCCTTTGTTGTTGCGCCTGCCGGCCTGACAACCACGTTGTGGTCTGTAGCCGGCTAGGGTTAGGTCGTCGAGGAGAAGGAGGTATAGTACTTCGTTGATTTCGGGGCTGGGGTTGAGTGAGCCGGCAGTCCCCGGGTCGGCTCGGCTGACCCGGGGGCAGCTGGTACGAAAACAAGAATACTCAATGCCTTGCAGTAAAACGGCATTCCTTGAATCCTGCTCTGGGTGTCGGTTACTTTATTTATTGAAAGTAGTACAGATACATACGTGCATACTTCAGCTATAAAATGGACGTAGGAGTTGTGCATTCCATGGCCACTCTGACTCGGAGCCGGAGGAGTCCCTCTTGTTCTTCCCGGTCTTTCGGGCGTCGACCATATAGTAAGCGTTGTTGCTTAAGTCCTTACTAATGATGAAGGGGCCCTCCCATGGGGGGGAAAGCTTGTGATGGCCAGCTGTCTACTGGATCAATCGGAGCACTAGGTCGCCCTCCCTGAAAGAGAGTGGCTTGACCCGCCGGCTGTGGTAGCGGCGCAGAGCCTGCTGATAAATAGCTGTTCTGGACAGCGCCTGCTCGCGTGCCTCCTCGAGGAGGTCGACGCCATCTTCCCTTGCCTCATTGGCGTCTACCTCAGTGTATGGGGTGACCCGAGGCGAGTCAAGCTCGACGTCGGTGGGGATGATTCCCTCAACCCCATACACTAAGAAGAATGGCGTATAGCTTGTTGATCGGTTCGGCATTGTGCGCAGACTCCATACCACAGCCCGCCGCGCCTCGATCCAGGCGCCGGCCGAGCGCTCGAGTGGCTCGACCAGCCTCGGCTTTAAGCCGGCCAAGATGAGGCCATTTGCCCACTCCGCCTAGCTATTCGACTGCGGGTCGGCGACGGACGCAAGGTCCATCTCGATGCGTTGTGTGCTCTAGTAGCGTGATACGTCTCCAACGTATATATAATTTTTGATGGTTCCATGCTATTAACTTGGCAACTTTGGATGTTTTATATGCATGAATATGCTATTTTATACCAGTAGCTATGGGTATGTTCCAGTAGCTATGTGTTTGATCTCTCTCTCTCTCTCTCTCTCTCTCGGGGCTGAGGGTATGTACCAGTAGCTATGTGTTTGATCTCTCTCTCTCGTGTTCTTGAGATGTCTTGATCTCGATGTACCGCGGGTTTGCTACTATAGTTGGATCTTATGTTGTTCTTCCCCCTCTCCCTTCTTGTAATGAATTGAGTTTCCCCTTTGAAGTTATCTTATCGGATTGAGTCTTTGAGCACACTTGATGTATGTCTTGCACGTGTCTATCTGTGGTGATCAACTTGCGGGTTTGTGACATTGGAAACTTATGCATATGGGTTGGCATACGTTTGAATATTCATGTGAGTCCTTGATGTATGTTTTGGTGATCAACTTGCGGGTTTCGTGACATTGGGAACCTATGCATATGGGTTGGCACACGTTTTGACTCTCCGGTAGAAACTTCGGGGCACCCTTTGATGTTCTATGTGTTGGTTGAATAGATGATTCTGAGATTGTGTGATGCATATCGTATAATCATGCCCACGGATACTTGAGGTGACAATGGAGTATCTAGGTGACATTAGGGTCTCGGTTGATATGTATCTTAAGGTGTTATTCTAGTACGAACTCTATGATGGATCGAACGGAAAGAATAGCTTCGTGTTATTTTACCCTTGAATAGATCGATCAGAAAGAATAACTTTGTGGTGGTTTCGTACCCGACAATAATCTCTTCGTTTGTTCTCCGCTATGAGTGACTTTGGAGTGACTCTTTGTTTCATGTTGAGGGCTAGTTATATGATCCAATTATGTTATCATTGTTGAGAGAACTTCACTAGTGAAAGTATGAACCATAGGCCTTGTTTCCACGCATTGCAATACCATTCGTGCTCACTTTTGTTACTAGTTACCTTGCTGTTTTTATAATTTCAGATTACAAAAACCTATATATACCATCCATATTGCACTTGTATCACCATCTCTTCGCCGAACTAGTGCACCTATACAACTTACCATTGTATTGGGTGTGTTGGGGACACAAGAGACTCTTTGATATTTGGTTGCAGGGTTGCTTGAGAGAGACCATCTTCACCCTACGCCTCCCGCGGATTGATAAACCTTAGGTCACCCACTTGAGGGAAAATTGCTACTGTCCTACAAACCTCTGCACTTGGAGGCCCAACAACGTCTACAAGGAGAAGGTTGCGTAGTAGACATCAAGCTCTTTTCTGGCGCCGTTGCCAGGGAGGCTAGGTAAGCGGCACTCACCTCCCGTCGACGAAGCTCTTTTCTGGCGCCGTTGCCGGGGAGGTTAGCGCTTGAAGGTATATCTTTAGATCTTGCAATCAAAACTTTTTGTTTCTTGTTCTTTCTCTAGAAAACTACAAAAAAATGGGAATTGAGGATGCCTCATATGCTCCATCTTTTCAATGTCTTTCGTGAGCATGATGGGAAGGAAAATTGTGCTCAAGTGCTGAAAGAAGAATTACATAGAATGCTTGGAATATAATATGTGAATGGTGAGCATGATTGCAATGTTGTTAGCATGAATTCTTTGAATACCCATGATGCTAATGATATGCAAAGCCACAAGCTTGGGGATGCTATATTTGATGAAGATGGTCTTTTTAGTTCTTCCACTTTGAATGATCAAAATCATTTTGATGAAAGCATGCCCACTATCTATGATGATTATTGTGAGGATACTTATGCTATAAAGAAGAGGGATGATAAAACTTGTCATACTCTCGAGAACCCCTTTGCTAAACCTTGCTTTTTCATTGTGGACACAGTTTGTAGTGCTCAAGTCTTTTACGATACTCCCACTACTATTCTTGAGAATAGATTTCCTTATGTGGAGAGTAGTAAAATTCCTATCCTTGTAGATCATGAAAAGAAAGCCTTAGGTGCTGGTTATATTGTTGAATTCATTCATGATGCTACTGAAAATTACTATGAGAGAGGATCATATGCTTCTACTTATTGCAATAGTATCAAGCTTCCTCTCCATGTGTTGAAATTTTTGAAGCTATGCTTGTTTAGCCTTCCTATGCTAGTTGATTCTTGCTCCAACATTTTGCTTGTTCACAAAATCCCTATGCATAGGAAGTTGTTTGTTGAATCCATGATGCTCTCGTTGTGCTTCAATCCTTATCTTTTATGTGAGCATCATTGAAATCATCATGACTAGCTAAGGGCGTTAAACAATAGCGCTTGTTGGGAGGCAACCCAATGAATTTATTTTTGCTTTTTGATTTCTGTTTTGTTTTGTCCACACCATCATAATTTTTTTATGATTGTGTTTTTTGTTTTAATTAGTGTTTGTGCCAAGAAGAACCTTTATGATTAGTTTGGGTGATAGTTGTTTGATCATGCTGAAAAAGACAGAAACTTTGTGATCACGAAATTATTTTTAGTTTCTATCCGGAGAGAGATTTTGAGTTGATTCTTTTTGCTTATGATTTATATAAAAATTTCCCTAATTGTCGTAATTTGTCAGAATTTTTGGAAGTCGAGAAGTCTGGTTAGCATTCAGATCATTACAGACTGTTCTATTTTTGACAAATTCTGTTTTCAATGCATAGTTTGCTTGTTTTAGTATTTCCATAGTTTATATTAAGTGATATAAATTTTGTAAATGATAATATACAGTAATAATTGTGTGAAAATAATTATGAGTCTTGTTTTGACAGTACCCAAGTGATTGATTTGCTCGTTATCATACTAACCCATCTCACGAAGTTCCGCTAAGTTTTGTGTTGTGAAGTTTTCAAGTTTTGGGTAGAGTTTCTATGGACTATGGAACAAGGTGTGGAAACATCATAAGCTTGGGGATGCCCAAGGCACCCCAAATCCATATTCAAAGACACCAAAGAGCCCAAGCTTGGGGATGCCCTGGGAAGGCCTCCCCTCTTTCGTCATCAATCCATCGGTAACTTTACTTGGGGCTATATTTTTATTCACCACATAATATGTGTTTTGCTTGGAGCGTCATTTTATTTTGTTTGAATAAGGTACTTAGGATCTGAAATTCTTAGTTGGGATAGTCTTCACATAGCCAAATAATTATTCAACTACTCATTGAGCTTCACTTATATCTTTTGGAGTAGTTTGTCTTTTGCTCTAGTGCTTCACTTATATCTTTGAAGAGCATTGCAATGGTTCTATTTTAAAGAACTAGTTGAACTCTCGTGCTTCACTTAGATCATTTTGAGAGTCTTAAACAGCATGGTACCTTGCTTAGGTTATGAATCTAGTTCTAATATGATAGGCATCCAAAGAGGATAAAAACCTTCATATTCATGTGCATTGATTAGTAAGAGAAGTTTGATTCCTCACAATTAGTTTTGAGACATGGATTTGGTAATAATAAGAGTTATGTTAGTAGGGTGTTGTGAATCTAGAAATAATTATGTTGAAGTTAGTGATTCCCGTAACATGCACGTACGGTGAACCAGTATGTTAGGAAGTCGGAGCATAATTGATCTATTGATTGTCATCCTTTGTGTTGCGGTCGGGATCGCGCGATGGTTAACACCTACCAACCCTTCCCCTAGGAGTATACGTTTAGCACTTTGTTTCGATTACTAATAAAAACTTTCACAATAAGTATATGAGTTCTTCATGACTAATGTGAGTCCATGGTATAGATGCACTTTCACCTTCCACCATTGCTAGTCTCTCTAGTACCGCGCAACTTTCACCGGTGCACAAACCCAGCATATACCTTCCTCAAAACAGCCACCATACCTACCTATTATGGCATTTAAATAGCCATTCCGAGATATATTGCCATGCAACTCCCACCGTTCCGTCTCATGACATGTGCCGTCACTTTCATGTTGCCATTGCATGATCATAAGATAGCTAGCGAGATGTTTTAACGTCATACGCTAAGCTAGATCGTTGCACATCCCGGTACACTGCTGGAGGCATTTCATATAGAGTCATCATTGCTCTAAGTATTGAGTTGTGAGTAAATAAAAGTGTGATGATCATCATTATTAGAGCATTGTCCCATGTGAGGAAATAAAAAAAAGGCCAAATATGGCCACCCAAAAAAATGAAAAGAGGCCGAAGAGCCCAAACAAAAAAAAGGAGAGAAAAAGAGAGAAGGGACAATGCTACTATCTTCTTCCACACTTGTGCTTCAAAAAGCACCATGTTCTTCATGATAGAGAGTCTCTTGTTTTTACACTTCCATATACTAGTGGGAATTTTCATTATATAACTTGGCTTGTATATTCCAATGATGGGCTTCCTCAAAATTTCCCTAGGTCTTCGTGAGCATGCAAGTTGGGTGCACACCCACTAGTTTTCCTTTTTGAGCTTTCACACACTTATGGCTCTTGTGCATCCGTTGCTTGGAAATCCCTACTCATTCACATTCATATGTATTGATGGGCATCTCCATAGCCCATTGATACGCCGAGTCATTGTGACCATCTCCTCCTTTTTCCTCACAACCTCCACCACACTCTATTCCACCTATTGTGTTATATCCATGGCTCACGCTCATGTATTGCGTGAGTGTTGAAAAAGTTTGAGAAAGTAAGAGTGCAAAAACAATTACTTGGCCAATACCGGGGTTCTTCATGATTTAAATTCGTTGTGTGGGGATGATGGAGCATAGCTAGACTATATGACTTTGTAGGGATAACTTTCTCTGGCCTTGTTATTTCAAAAGTTCATGATTACTTTGCTAGTTTGCTTGAAGTATTATTGTTTCCATGTCAATAGTAAACTATTGTTTTGAATCTTATGGATCTGAACATTCATGCCACAAGAAAGAAGTTACAAAGGACAAATATGTTAGGTAGCATTCCACATCAAAATTCAGTCTTTATCACTTCCCTACTCGAGGACGAGCATGACTTAAGCTTGGGGATGCTTGATACGTCTCCAACGTATCTATAATTTTTTATGGTTCCATGCTATTATCTTGTCAACTTTGGATGTTTTCTATGCATGAATATGCTATTTTATATATTTTTTGGGACTAACCTATTAACTAAGTGGCAAATGCGAGTTTCTGTTTTTTCCGTGTTTTTGACCCTTTTTCAGACGGAGTCCAATGGAATAACACTTTCGCGATGATTTTTTTGGACCAAAAGAGACCCCCGAAGCTTTGGAAGAAGGACAGAAGAGCCACGAGGGAGTCACAAGCCCAGGAGGCGCCCCCACCCCCCCTAGGCCGCACCTACCAGGCTTGTGACCTCCTCGTGGGCACAACCGACGTAATTCCACGCCATAAATTCCTATAAATTCATTAACCCCCCAAAAGAAATCTAGATCGGGAGTTCGGCCGCCGCAAGTCTCTGTAGCCACCAAAAACCAATCTGGAGCCCGTTCCGGCACAGTGCCGGAGGGGGAATCCATCTCCGGTGGCCATTTTCTTCATCCCGACGATCTCCATGACGAGGAGGGAGTAGTCCACCCTCAGGGCTGAGGGTATGTACCAGTAGCTATGTGTTTGATCTCTCTCTCTCTCGTGTTCTTGAGATGTCTTGATCTCAATGTACCGCGGGCTTTGCTACTATAGTTGGATCTTATGATATTCTTCCCCCTCTCCCTTCTTCTAATGAATTGAGTTTCCCCTTTGATGTTATCTTATCGGATTGTGTCTTTGAGAACACTTGATGTATGTCTTGCACGTGTCTATCTATGGTGATCAACTTGCGGGTTTGTGACATTGGGAACCTATGCATATGGGTAGGCACACATTTGCATATTCATGTGAGTACTCGATGTATGTTTTGGTGATCAACTTGCGCGTTTCGTGACATTGGTAACCTATGCATATGGGTTGGCACACATTTTGACTCTCTGGTAGAAACTTCGGGGCACCCTTTTAAGTTCTATGTGTTGGTTGAATAGATGATACTGAGATTGTGTGATGCATATCATATAATCATGCCAACGGATACTTGAGGTGACAATGGAGTATCTAGGTGACATTAGGGCCTTGGTTGATATGTATCTTAAGGTGTTATTCTAGTACGAACTCTATGATAGATCGAACGGAAAGAATAGCTTTGTGTTATTTTACTACGGACTCTTGAATAGATCGATCAGAAAGAATAACTTTGTGGTGGTTTCGTACCCGACAATAATCTCTTCGTTTGTTCTCCGCTATTAGTGACTTTGGAGTGACTCTTTGTTGCATGTTCAGGGCTAGTTATATGATCTAATTATGTTATCATTGTTGAGAGAACTTCACTAGTGAAAGTATGAACCCTAGGCCTTGTTTCCACGCATGGCAATATCGTTCGTGCTCACTTTTGTTACTAGTTAGCTTGCTGTTTGTGTAATTTCAGATTACAAAAACCTATATCTGCCATCCATATTGCACTTGTATCACCATCTCTTCGCCGAACTAGTGCACCTATACAACTTACCATTGTATTGGGTGTGTTGGGGACACAAGAGACTCTTTGTTATTTGGTTGCAGGGTTGCTTGAGAGAGACCATCTTCATCCTACGCCTCCTGCGGATTGATAAACCTTAGGTCACCCACTTGAGGGAAAATTGCTACTGTCCTACAAACCTCTCCACCTGGAGGCCCGACAACGTCTACAAGGAGAAGGTTGCGTAGTAGACATCATAGCTGGCGAGGGCGCTCTTGGCGAAGTTGGTGCCATTATCGATGATGATGCTATTCGGCAGACCGTAGCGGACAGTTATGTCCTTGATGAATGTGACGGCCGTCAAGCCGTCTAGCTTTTTGATCGGCCTCGCCTCGATCCACTTTGTGAATTTGTTAACGCCACTAAGAGGTGGGTCGTGCTGCCCCTGGCGGTATTGAACGGACCCACCATGTCCAGACCCCGGAGGACAAACGGCCATGTGAGGGGGATGGTGTGCAGGGCTGCAGCCGGCTGGTGGCTGCGCACTTTGAAGCGCTGACAACCATTGCACTTGTTGACCAGCACCTTGGCCTCCTTGAGGGCAGTCAGCCAGTAGAACACATGGCGGAACGCCTTGGCCACCAGGGAGCGAGAGGCGGCGTGGTGACCACACTAGCCCTGATGGAGGTCGAGGAGGATCTCGTAGCCCTTTTCTGCCATGACGCAGCGCTCGAAGACTCCAGACATGCTGCGCTTGAAGAGCTCGTTCTTTATGATAGTGCAGGCTCCGGCACGTCTTTGGATTCGTCGCGCTTCGGTCTCGTCAGTCGGCAGGATGCCGCCCTCGAGGAAGTTGAGGACGGGTTTTCCCCAGGGTGGCGACGTGGCCACGATGAGCATAGCCACCGTTATTGGATCTTCTAGGTTGGGGGCAGCAGACGGCTGGTCGGCTGCTGCGGCCCCTGAGTCGGGCGGGAGGGACCCCTGGAGGGGGCGGCAGCCCCCGGGCCATCAGAAGGCATCGGCTGAGGAACTATAGGCAGCGCACCGGCTGGAGCAGGCGGCTGAGCAGGTGCAGACGACGCGCCGGCTGGGGTAGGCGACTGGGAGACGGCAGCCCCCGGGCCGGTTCCCGTGGCCGGCAACGCTGCCCCCGGGACTGGTAGCGCAACCCCGGGTTTGTCGGAATGAAGATGGACTCCGACTCTGGAGAAGGTGTGATGGAGGGCTTGCGCAGGTGCTCAAGGGACATGTCGGCTGGAATGGACTATCGCGTGGAGCCGATTTTCGCAAGTGTGTCGGCCGCGTCGTCGTCGACTTGGAGGATATGATGGAACTCACATCCCTCAAATCCTCCAGTCAGCTGCTAGACCAAAAACGGTAGCTGGCCTTGTTGGTGTCTCTCGCGTCCCACTTGCCAATGACGTGCTGCACCACCAGACCGGAGTTGCCGAAGCAGAGTATGTGCTGGACATCGATCTCCTTGGCCACTCAGAGGTCATGTAGGAGCGCTTCGTACTCTGCCACGTTGTTGGATGCAGTGAAGTGTATCTCCAGGATGTACCGCAACTGGTCTCCCTTTGGAGAGGAGAGGACGATGTCGGCCCCCAGGCCGGTGTGCATCTTCGAGACGTCGAAGTGCATGCACCAATGGGTTGAGTCGGGAGGCGGCGGCATGTACTGGATCCCCGCCCAGTCGACGCGGAAGTCTGCCAAAGTGTGCAACTTGATGGTGGTGTGGGATTCGTACCAGATGTCGTGGTCAGCCATCTCCAGCGTCCACTTGGCTATGCGGTCGGCTGCATCTCTCTTGCCCATGATCTTCCCGACGGGAGCAGTGTTGATCATCATCACAGTGTGCTCCTAGAAGTAGGGCCTGAGCTTTCGGGCCGCCAGGAACACCCGTAGCACATCTTCTTATAATGTGGGCAGTTTTGCTTGGAGGCAAAAAGCATTTCGCTCAGGTAGTAGACCGGTTGTTGGATCGGCTGCGCTCGGTCTGGCTCCGAGCGCTCGATGGCCATGATGATGCTGACCACGCGGGTGGTCGCCGCAATGTAGAGCAGCATCGGCTCTCTGTGAACCGGGGCGGCCAACACCGGCGCAGTGTTGGGAGCGCGCTTGAGGTCGCGTAGGGCGTCGTCGGCCTCGCCGCTTCAGACGAAACCGTTTGCCTTCTTCAGTAGGCATTAGAGTGGGAGGGCCTTGTCTCCCAGCCGGCTGATGAACGACTGAGGGAGGCTAGGAAGCCGGTCACCTTCTGGACCTCGGCCAGGTTGGCCGGACTGGCCATCCGCTCGATGGCCTGGATCTTCTCCGGGTTGGCCTCAGTCCCTCGCTCAGAGATGAGGAAACCGAGGAGCTGGCCGGCTGGCATGCCGAATATGCACTTCTCCGGGTTCAACCGGATCTAAAATTCTCGCAGGCTTGCGAACGTCTCCTTGATATCGTCCAGGAGGGTGCGGGTTTCTTTCATCTTTACCACAACATCATCCACGTAGACATGTACATTGCGGCCGAGCTGCCTATAGACGCATCGCTGCATGCAGCGCTGGAACGTTGCACCGGCGTTTTTCAGCCCAAATGTTATGGTGATGTAGCAGAACGCCCCGAAGGGTGTGATGAAAGTTGTTTTCAGTCGGTCGGCCGGGTTTAGCTTGATCTGGAGGTAGCCTGAGTAGGCATTCGGGAAGGACAACAACTCGCAGCCGTCTGTCGAATCGATCACTTGATCGTTATGGGGCAGAGCAAATGGAAACTTGGGGCATGCCTTGCTCAGGCCGGTATAATCGATACACATGCGCCAAGTGTTATTTTTCTTTATCACCAGGACAGGGTTCGACAACCAGTTCGGGTGAACGACTTCCATGATGAAGTCGGCTGCTAGCAGCCGGGTGACTTCTTCACCGATGGTTTTCCTCTTTGCCTCTGAGAAACGACGCAGGGGTTGCCTGACCGGTTTAGCGTCTGGCCGGACGTGGAGGAAATGCTCGGCGAACTTCCTCGAGACACCCGACATGTCTTTGGGGGACCATGCGAAGATATCCCGATTCTGACGGAGGAAGTCGACGAGCTCGCTTTCCTATTTGCTGCTGAGGTCGTCCCCCACCACAACATACTTGCCGATGGGATCAGTCGGGTCCAGAGGGATCCTCTTGGTGTTCTTGCCTATGGCCGGCTGTAACTCGGCCTCCGCAGTCGGCTACTTCAGGTTGGGCTCGGTGACGACAACCGGGTCACGGGCGAGGGGTACGACCCGGTGGTGCTGCCGCCGCTCCTCGGCGATGATGAGCGACTCGGCCAACTTGGAGCCGGCTCGAGCACACTCAACTTATTTCTTGTAGTCGCCTGAGACAGTGATGATCCCGCATGGGCCTGGCAGCTTCATCTTCAGGTAGGCGTAATAGGGCACCGCCATGAACTTGGCCCGGATAGGCCGGCCCAAGATGGCCTGGTAGGAGATGGAAAGGTCGATGACCTCAAACCAGATCGGCTCGCGGCAGAAGTTCTTCGTCGTGTCGAACAGCACAGCCATCCGGACCCTGCCGATCGGCGAGCATGAGAGGCCACCGACGATGCCGTGGAACACTGTTCGGGTCGGTTCAAGCTTAGACTCGAGGATGCCGAGCTTCTGCATCATGTCGCGGTAGAGAATGTTGTTGCTGCTGCCACCGTCGACGAGCACCCTCGTGAAGCGGCAGGTGCTCCACTGGGAGACGAAGGTGGGAACCAGAAATAGCGCATAGCCGCCTGGCGTGGGCATCATAGCCGTATGGTCTTCGCGGCCCGAGGTAACCGGCTTGTTCGACCAGTGCATGTACTGGAGGACCAGCAGGGCGATGGTGTTAACCTCATGCACGCGCTAGCACCGGCTGTGCTTATCATCTGGCTTGCTCGTGAAGACGACGTAGGTGGCATCCTGCTGAGGGA
This sequence comes from Hordeum vulgare subsp. vulgare, assembly GCF_904849725.1. Lineage (NCBI taxonomy): Eukaryota > Viridiplantae > Streptophyta > Magnoliopsida > Poales > Poaceae > Hordeum > Hordeum vulgare. The sequence goes on along the minus strand of NC_058524.1, from coordinate 371,957,783 downwards.
ATGCATCGCATTCCCCGCCCGCTCCGGGCCCGAGAGGCGGCGGAGGAGGCGGAGGCGCAGCCGGCAAGGCCTCACCGCGAGTGATCTTGGTGAACCAGCTGCACTGCCGAGCAGTGTGTGTAGCCGGCTTGGCTCCGCTGTAGAACTTGCAGGGCCCATCGAGCATGGCCTCGAAGGTGTACTTGTCCTGCCATGGCTGCTTGCCTTCATTGCTGCGCTGGCGCTGGCTGGTACTTGGACTGTCCGCCAGGCGGCCGTCTTCGATAGCCGCGACCTGCCAGGAGTCCCGACGAGTGTCCGGCTGATCGTCCTTGCGTTTGCCTTGATCCGGCTGGGATCAGCCGGTTGCCGGAGATGCAGCCGGCTTGGACACCATTAGCTTCCCGGCCGTGTCCATGAGTACGGGGAGCTTCATGGAAGACTCGTCCATTATGTACTGGTCGACAACGGCCATCAGCTCCGTGAGGGTAGAGGGTTCCCAGCACATGAGCTTGTGCTTGAGTAGGGTGCCGTCTCAGCACCCGTCGATGAAGTACTGGATGGCATGCACTTCATGTACGCCCTCGCAAGAGTTGCAGAGCTCGGTCCACCTCGTGAGGTAGTCGCGGAGCGGCTTGTCTAGACCCTGTACACACAGGGCGAGCTACCGAGGCCGGCCCGGGCGCTTGTACGTGCTGGTGAAGTTCCGAATGAACGCGTCCTGGAAATCGAGCCACCCATTGAAGCAGCCAGCCGGCAGGCTTTTAAGCCAGGTGCGGGTCGAGCCGAGCAGCATGAGGGGCGCATAGCGCACCGCCACGCTCTTGTTGCCGCCAGCGATGCCGACTGCGATGGTGTAATCGGTGAGCTAGTCTTCGGTCTTGGTGGACCGTTGTACTTGGGGCTGTCGGGCGCCAAGGTGAAATCTTTGGGGAAAGCCTCGCTGAGGATGCACGGCCCGAAGCATGACGGGCCGACAGTGCCTTCTTCCTTCGCAGCGCGGGTCTTGGCGATGCAGTCCAGCTTGACGTGTGCATCTTGATCATGTAGCTGGCGGCCACCGATGGGCTCGCCTACTGGGCCTCGTGGTCCCTCCTCGCGCTTGCCGGACCGAGCCGATTGGCAATCTTCCTGACCGCCATGGCTGTTGACAACCAGCGGGCTGCGATCTCGCCGGCCAAGGCTCCGAGTATGCCGGCTGCTGCGGTGGTTCTGGCCGTTGCCAGGCGAAGATGCCTGGTGTGTCTCCCACCGGCCGGTTGTAGGCGCACCGGCGTTGTCACGAGTCCACGAGCGAGAACTGGACGACACGGCATGCGCCTGCTGCATGTTGGTCGCCTCGACGAGAAGACGGATGCGGTCCACCTGCGCCTCGCAAGCCAAACCATCGAGCTCGCTCAGCTCGGCGATTGCGGCCTGTGCAGCCCGCATGTTTTGGACAGGGGTGTCGTCGAGGGGGCGGCCTCCTGCCAGCTCCTGGCCAACGATGGCCCCACAATGTGTCATGAAGGCGATCCGGCTCGGCCCAGGGTTGACCGGCGTGATGCATTGGGCGGCAGTAAACTCGCGCCGCGTGGCCTTGAAGCCGTGCTGGGTTGCCTCCAGCGCCTCCGCCTCGCGAAGTAGTTGCTGATGGTGTTTGTCGAGCTCTTGGGTGGCGACCGTCGGGTCGTCCACCTACAGCACACGGGTTTGGAGCGACTCGACGACCGCACGGATCAGGTTCCCATGGCCTGACGCCCCAGCTGCCGAAGCAGTAGTGAGCTCCTCAACACGATGGCAGAGGTCGTCGACGTCGCTGGAGAGGCTGTTGTGGCCTACCGGTGGTAGCGCATCGTCGCTGGCCACGTCAGCAGGGTAGTGCTCCTCCACAACCGCAACGTAGACGCGGTGTGAGCCGAAAGAGATGATGGAGTCGTCGATGGGGAATCGCGTCCTCCAGACGACAGGCGTTGTCATTGACCCAGTCAAATGCACCGTAGCGCACAACAAAGCCGTGTAGGGTCCCTCCCGGAACGTCACTTCGGCTGGCGTCGCTGTCGGCCCCATGGTGGGCGGCAATTGTCGTGGTATTTCGGGGACAGGTGCCATAGGGTGGCTTATCTCATGGTTTGGGGCCGATGGGCGCATGCGGCATCTAGGAACGGGTTTGGGCGCAAGACACATGACGCTGGTGTTGCTAGGTTCAGGGCCCTCCGATGGGTCACAGTACAATGGCGCTCCTGGAGCTGTATCGGTGTAATATACGTGTGTGCTAATGCGAAGGGAACCAACCTCTCTCTCAGGGGCCTGGGGGCTTTATAGTGCAGCCAGAGGGGTACAGTGTTGATGATAAGATTGCCGGTGGGACCCGTCCGTCGGCCTCTAGCCGGCCTGGGGGACCCACCGGCAGCCGGATCTTGTCATAGAGCCCGCTGGCCTACACTACCAGCGGTTTATGTGCCCGACCGCCATGACGCGTGACGGGAGGTACGAGGGCTACAGAGTCGCGCCGTCTAGCCAGCATCCGGGTCGTTTATGGCCCCTGTAGCTATGCTGACTACACCATCATCCCGCTACGGCCTAGCCTGCACCACGGGTACTGTTGCCATGCGGTGTGGTCTTGTCGGCATACCACTGTACGACTCGATGGGACGGAGCAGTCCGTCCGGCTAGCTACCGGCCAGCCGACCGGCCGTACTGCATCCCACCGTTAGAGGAGGGGGCGGCTACCGCCAGCCGGCCGTACGTATGACTCGAAGGGACCGACTACCTCCAGCCGGTCATGTGGATGGGTTGGCTGTCGCCAGCCGTCCCGGGGGGCAGGCGCCCCCCTAATTGTCCTGGAGAGTGATAATCTCCGCCTTTGGTACCCCGGGGTAGTATCCCGGAAACCCCCTACAAGTATCCTACCTTCTCTATTTATAGCGGAGGCCTGGGTCTTCTTCCCTCATAGCTTCGGCGGGAAGGGATCCAACAGCGGCCAATTTTGAAGGGGAGCAAGGGAACATGCCCCCCTGCCCAAAGGTGGTCTTCGCCTGCAAAGTAACTGTCTGCGCCGCAGATACGAGCCCGTGGCTGACGTTTACCCTACTGGTGGGAGGTTGCGGCTTTGTTGCACCAGAAGAGAAACCTTTGGAACATGCCTTTGGGGAACATGTACGCTCTTGCCTCCTTTGCACCAAAGGGGAAACTTCCCCGTCCTACCATGTGCTGCTCGCCTGTCCTTTCCTGGCATCACCCTTGACTCCTGAGGCTCGTCCTTGCCTCGGAATATCTACCGCTCCGGAGGGTCCTGAGGAGGCCCCCTACGGGTCTTGACGCTCCTCCTCCTCGTGAGTCTTGTCCCATCACGATGGCCTTTCCTTGAGTTGTGTTGGGCCCATTGGTTTTCTCTGATGAGGCGGGACCGCCCTGGGCCACACGCAGGAAGGTCTGGGTACCCCCAATCCTAGAACGCCGACAACAACTTTTTAGGTTAGGCTCCTTCCCCTTCTACTTTACTTTAGGTTACCGATACAACCATGTACTTATTGTAATATACTTTTATTAAAGGTTTGTGGCTGTGGGGGGCTTTGCCCTTGTAGTGTTCCATAAAAAAAATCCTTCTAATGATTTCAGTTGGCTTGAGATCATGTAGTTTGGAATCGTTTGGATTAATGTGCACACGGTGTCGTATCTTCCATCCAAGGCTCTAAGTATCTTCGTGATGATGAATTTGTTGGTCATCTCTTCGCTTCCTAAGCCGGCAATCTCATTTGTGATGAGAGCTAGCCTAGAGTACATCTCACCAACTCCTTCACCATCCTTCATCGTGAACTTGTCAAGCTAACTTTGACGCATATGCAACTTAGATTTCCCTGACAGAAGCAGTACCTTCGTGCATATCAATCAAGGTATCCCAAATTTCCTTTGCATTCGCAAGGTGGCCGATTTTGTTGAATTCTTTGGGGCACAAGGAGTTGAACAAGATATCACGGGCTTGAGCATTGTATTGCAATATCTTCAATCCATCCGTTGTAGCATCATGATTCGGTTATCTTCCTTCTCCGAAGAAATCACCTTGCACACCAACACGAGCAACAACCCAAACGGGAGGATTATGACAAACAATATGCGTTTTCATCTTATGCTTCCAACTAGCAAAGTTTGGACCAACAAAATATGGACATCTACGTTGATAATTTCCCTCACTAGATGCCATACTCTCCTAGGTTGTGAAACTAATGCAATGGAGACCAAAGCTCTCATATCACTTGTAGGATCTGAAGTATATCTAGAGGATGTGATTAGACTACTTGACAAGTTGAAAACTTAGCCTTTTCCCAATTTTAGTTCTGGACCAGTTTTAGCAATTATGACTAGTCAAGTTCACCCTACACATGCATATCTAAGAGTGTATTAGTGAAAAGTAAACACATGCAAATGAAATGTAGAGGGTAAGGTAGGAAGATCAAATGCAAAGGTTGACGCGGAAATTTTTGGCCTGGTTCCGATAGGTGGTGCTATTGTATGTCCACGTTAGTGGAGACTTCAATGCACAGAGGGTAACGGCTGTGAGAGTCCACGGAGGGCTCCACCCACTAGGGTTCCATGAAGAAGCGGCATTGTCTATTCCACCATGGCCTACATCCACACAGGACTAGCCTCACTCATGGTAGATCTTCACGAAGTAGGCGATCTCCTTGCCCTTGCAAACTTCTTGGTTCAACTCCACAACACGAAGTAGGAGGATCTCAAGCGACACCTGACCAATCTAGGAGGCACCACCCTCTAAGAGGTAATAGATGTGGTAGTACGATGAACTCCTTGCTCTTGTGCTTGAAAAGATAGTCTCCTCAACACTCAATCACTCTCTCATATATTTGGCATGGGTAAGAGAGATTGATCTTGTGGAAAACAACTTGGGGACGCTAAAGATCAAGTTTCAAATGGTTCGATTGGAATCTCTTGATCTCAACACATGAGTAGGTGGCTCTCTCTCAAAAACTGGATCTGGCTTCCTCTACGAATGAGAGGAGGTGGAGGGGTTCATATAGGTAACCCCCAAAATCCAACCATTACAACTTTATAGCCAAACTCGGTGACACCGAATTGAATCTCGATGGTACCAAGTTGCACTAAATGTGGCAACTTTTGTATTCTCGGTGAGACCAATATATGAATCTCGGTGGTACTGCTACGATGACCTAGAGAGGTTTCCAAATCTCAGTGAGACCGATTAAAATCTCGGAAATTCATATTCTTGGAATTAACTCAACAGAAAGTTGGTCACTGATCTCGGTGGCATCGATATAGAATGTTGGTTGTACTGAGATCGTAGGGTTTGTCATAGGATCTGTCTGGTGGAAAATCGGTAAGGTCGAGTGGAAAAAGTTGGTGGCACCGATTTTAGTGGTTTAGCTTTGGACAGAGATTTTTTGTGGGAGAATGAGTGAATATATTTGGTGACTATCTCTAAGCACTTGAGCAACCAATTCATCATAATACCTCACTCCATTTTAATAGTATTGGCTTTCCTATGGACTCAAAAGTGATTTCCCACAAATGTAAAATATAGAGTCTTCTATCTTGAAGCTTGAGCCAAGCCTATTCCTTTCCTTTGTCAAGGGGTTTATCCTCACAATCATATGGCCAAGACATATTTGAATTTTTGTGAAATATACTTGGATAAGGTCATTAGTCCAATAATGCACATGTTGTGATCAATTATCAAAACCACCTTAGGGAACAATTGTGCTTTCTCTCCCTCTCTCTCTCTCTCCCTCTCTCTCTCTCTCTCTCCCTCTCTCTCAGCCCAGATCCCATGTTTTCCTCTGTCTTCATTTGTTGTTTCCAATCAGCTCCGGCCATCTCCACTGGCGCCAAGCACACTTCAGTGATGCGTCGATTCTCTCTCTTACCAACTAGAATGAATCATTGATTGTCTCCTTACCACATTGTATCATCTAACCCTACTTCCCTATGTACATGCAGATGTGATGGTGCTCCGATCCAGGTATATGTGAGTGCAACGGCGGATGTCGGTCCATGCTGGTAATGATGCTCCAGTGGTGGCACCAAGGTCACGTACAACATGCTCGACCCGGGAGCGCCTGCCTCGTATAGGTGGAGAGGCGGAAGGGCGGACGAAGGCGACGACGGGAGGTGGATCCCACATGCACGGTGGCGTTGCTAACCTACATGTTGGTTTCCTCCATTCTAGCCGCCCAAGCTTGGGAAGGGTCGCCGCTACACCGTCGAGAGGTCCATCCTATTTTTTGATTTCTAAAATCACACCAGTAGCATGCAGGAAAACAATACCACCACATGTGACGGAGCTAACTCTTGAAGATCTCAGGTAGGGGGCCCCGAGCTGGTATTCTTGGCTAGATGGTAGTAGGATGAAAGCGAGAGACATGACCTTTACACATGTTCAGGCCCTGTTGAAGAGTTAAAGGCCTACGTCATGCTTAGTTATATTGATTGTGTTGGAGGAGAAAGTACATGATGATGTACCTCGAGATCGTATGTTAGTACCTAACTTAAGTCTATGAACTAAACCCCTCTAACTAGATAAGGTTCTAGGTTACCTAGGATTACAGGATGTCTGTTACATTTAGGGGTAAACTTGCAGATGAATTCAATATGTCTTGAAATATGCGCCAAGTCTTCTGAGGATTCCATCTTGAGAACGTCGGGGACCATGATAAACATGGCCCATTTTTCAGTTGTCACGGGGGTACTCGGCCAAGCCCATGACCGACTGGCTGACGTAGCTAGCACCCCTTAATCCAGGACACCGTCAACATGTACGTATCCCAGCTAGTTCTAGATGAATATTGACGCCCGACATTTATAGTGTGTGTTGTCAATGGCGGGAAACTCAATAAAATCCACCCTTTGTAAAAAAATTGAGCCTAGTTGTGAAGAGAAGGAAAGAAGATAAGCCACAAAGAATTAGAGCATTTTTATTTTGAAATAGAGGCGAACGTTTTGCCCCGTTTATTAATTAAGGAGATAATAGAATTTATTTGTTTTACAAGACATGTGTTAAGTAAAAGTTTTACTTGAGAAAGATAGGTGGTGGCGAGCTTTTTATCAAAAGACAAGGGCAATCCTTTTGTTACATATAGTCCAACAAATGAACATAGCGAGAGATGTCATGGATTTTCTATTGGGGATGTTAGTGCCGAAGAGATTCACCCACCATTTCTTGATAGATTGCTCGTGATGGAGTAGATGTGTGAAAGTTTTTGAGTTGAAGGCACTCGTGTGTCAAATTCCATAGGTAGGGTGTAACAACACTTAAAGAAAAGAAGAGGTGTATTTTGCACTGTTGCTCCCACTTGCAAAGGGAGGAAAGATCGCAATTTGACCAATCACACCTTTTCAATCTACAGGTGTGATTGGTGTGATTGGTCAAATTACAATCTTTCCTCCCTTTGAGATCTTTGATTTCACTTGCAAAGGCAGGAGTATATATGATGAATATATTAATATTGATTTTGTATTATTTTTCTTAATAATTTTATGTACATTTTGTCAACATAGAAAGCATTGTCTTTTTTACTTATTTTATACGCCATGTATTCCATGACATAGGAAGTATATAATATGCCAGACAAAGTATGTTATTAGAAACTTCATTTGATAACAAATATGAAGGTGTACTTTTTTGTAAAATATAATACATACATGCTTCGATAGTTAAATTAAAGCCTTAAAGATTCATGCCTAACCTATATACCTAACCGGAGGGAAGTTCACTCTCTTTACCTAGAAAGGATTTCCCCCGCTTTCTATTCCGAAGCAACCAACACCGATACATAGCATTGCTCGGACAAGCAGTACATCAAGACCAAAATAAAAAGAAGAAGAAATAAATGCTAACAACGACAGCTAACAAAGAGCGGATGACATGCCAGCACTGCGTCCTCCAAAGACAAACCACCAGAGCCAGAGGCTCCGATCCACCGAGTATCAAGCAGCACCTCCAAGAAGGGATGCGACGCCGATGATGCTTCTGCCCGAACAAGACCTAGGGTTTCCCCCGGGACACGGAGGCAAGTAGGGGATGGATACCCTAATAACCTCCACGAAGGAATGGTGGCACCTGCCGGTGTCACCACATCGGAGCCGGACGAACCGACAAGGATTTCTCCCGCACACGAAACCCCACCGCCCAGCCGGAGCCGACCAGCGAGACCACCGCCCATCCTCATGCGCCACCGTGGTAGCGCCGCCACACAGCTTGTCACACTATGAACACCAACACAAGGCCAAGAAGTCCGAAGAGAAGTGCCAAGAGACATAGCAGCAACACTGAAACCAAGCGGGAGGGAACAACCTCCATCGCCGTCGTTCGTGATGTCCATGCCTCCGACACCATCGCCATCGCCGTCCGGACAAGGCAGCAGGGAAATAAAAGGCCCCCTGGGCCTAGCCATGCAAGAAACGAGCCCCCTAAGCCCCGCCGGCCAAGCTACAGCAGGCAGGCGTCGGTGCCGCCAACACCCATCAGCTCGTCTTCGCTCGCATGCCTCCCAGAAGTCCCACCGCAGGCCCGCACTGTCGTCGGCCCGCCCAAGCCCAGATGGGCCCCAAAGGGACCACATCTAGGCCGAGTGGCTACAGCCAGGTCATGCCACAGCGACACCTCGCCGCCAATGGCGATGCCGCTGTCCAGCCGTCCGCACGCGACCCTTGTCGCCCCATGAACCGTCGCCGACTAAGAGCAGCCCAGTTATAACGCCCAAGATGCGACCCTATCCTTATTTTGGCACGAGGGCCTCGACAGGGATAGAAACGCATCTCGTCATTTCGCAAAAATGGATATCGTTAAAAGTACATATACTGAAAAGATGAGTATAAGGAGCTGGCTTACACTCACCACAAGCTACATCAATATCACATCAATATAGAAGTATACAGTCACCATAAAGAAGAGCGGGGTCCGACTATGGAGAAAAGAAAGATAAAAGAACGACGTCCATCCTTGCTATCCCAGGATGCCGGCCTAGAACCCATCCCAGATCGATGATGAAGAAGAAGAAGAACTCCAAATAGCACAATCAGCGCGCTCACGTCAAAGTAACTCTTTAACTGTACCTGGAACTAGTGTTGTAGTAATCTGTGAGCCATAGGGGACTCAGCAATCTCATTTCCAAAGGTATCAAGACTAGCAAAGCTTAATGGGTGATGTATGGTGAAGTGGTGAGACTGCAGCAAGCGGCTAAGCATTTATTTGAGGTGGCTAACTTACGAGTACAAGAATAAGAGGGGGGATGATCTACGCATAGTGGATGTGAACTACTGATCATCAAATGAACGATCCTGAACACCTACTTACGTCAGACATAACCCCATCGTGTCCTCGATCTAAGAAGGAGCTCACGAAAGAGACAGTCACGGTTACGCAATCAGTTGACAAGTTTTTAATTAAGTTACTTCAAGTTATCTAGAACCGAATGTTAAACAAAGTTTCCACGTTGCCACATAACCACGGGCACGGCTTTCCGAAAGATTTAACCCTGCAAGGGTGCTCCAACTAATCCATCACAAACTACCACATGCTGCGACAGAATAACCTTGATCAGGGAAACCCGTGATCTCCTCAGGTCCCTATTGGAAAACCTCAACTTCAAGATAGCCCAAAGTATCATTGGAATCCCTCGCACAAGTTGCTCGAGAAAGGTAAAACAAGTCAAGCAAGGGCGACCGGCGTGTAGACGACCCCGATAGGAGCCGCGTATCTCATTCTCAGGACACGACGGATGAGCTAAGCATACAATAATTGAAATCCCGGGTTGCCCCAGGTAGCCCGCACGGTGCTCAAGTTTGGGACCAACACCATCAGCACTGGCACGCCCTGTATTATGTTTAATTACTCCTCAGTTTCATGATGCCCTATGTTTTCAGTATTAACAGAAGTATTATGTTGGGCAAATATAATACCAATGTTGGGACTTTCTAAACAAGTTTTATCCCAAAACGAGAATCTAGGGGGTCCCCATAACAACCCCAAGCATGTTAGGAGCGCTCATTTATAGAACATAACACCGGTAGCCGAAACTTAGGCGACAAAGGTGGAACAAAACACCAGGCTAGAAGGCCAAGCCTTCCACCTTTTGCCCATTATATAGGTGCATTTATTTAAATAGGGTTAATATGGTGATATAACAAGGAACCCATGTTAGCACATGGAAGCAACTGCACCTGCAACTAGCAACGCTATCAAAAGGCTGAGTAAGCGGTAACATAGTCAAAAAGGTTTGCTAGGTAGTGGACAGTTTAGATGTTTTCATAGCAATGTTGGGAGGCTAATATTTAATAGGTGGTAGGCAGCGAGACATAGCGAAAGACATGAGACAACTAGTATGGCAATGATAGTAATGGTATCTAGGGAAATGAGCATCTTGCGTGTGATCCCGCTTGGAAGAATAAAGACTCCGTGAAGCAGACGAACCGACGTAGTCGAACGGATCCTCACATTCCGACACGCTTGCGGAACTCTATCGTGAAGAAGCAAACGGGAAACAAGAATCAACACACAATATTCACCACGACACATGCACTATATGATGCACAACCTAATATGATGCATGCCCATTTCAAATATGCAAGGCATGGCATGGCAATCACAACAATCGAACACTACACTTTAAGTGAGGCTCAATATGCAACGAATTGCATATTGACGAAACTCCACAAACAAATTATTTAGTTCACTCCCGATTAGGTACACGGTAATGTTAAATTTTGTTGAAACATGGCAAGATGTTTAGCACAAATAAACTACATATCTAGACATTTTAAATGAGGCCGGAAAGGACATATAGCATTTCCGAAACGACCCCACACATTAACTTCAAATTCTGTCCAAATCTGTCCTAAACTCATTTGATGTTTGTTAAACGACAAAATAAAGTTGTTCACGTAAAACTACGCGTCATTCTAGTCGGTTTACATATATTGCTCATCTCCAACGGAGCTACGGTTAACTAGCTACGAATCAAACCGTCTTTATCACGTTATTATGCAAATCAATGCAAACAACACGTTTAACAGTTTTAAATATGCATGGGAGTTGGAAGATATTAACCTATGCAAAAATCTGGTCATTTTCCATATACAACTTGTTGCGATCACGTGCACGGTTTATAAGTTACGGACGATTTAAAATTATGCATCCTTCTCAAATTGAAGAAAATCGCACGTGTTAAAAAAATACTCGGGCTGAATCTGGCTAATGGGACGAATCCAACCACGAGCGCAACATAGTAAGCAGGGCCTAGGGCGCGAAGTAGAGAGGCTCGGGATGGCTCACCTTGGGCCGGGCCCGGCTGGAGAGGAAGGAGTTGGAGATGGGCCGAAGGGGCGCTGGCTAGTGGCTCGGTCGCTAGGCCGACTCACGCAGCCCACGAGGCGAGGCGCTAGCGCAGCCCGCCTCACACTGGTCAACGACGAGCGAGAGGAGTTGATCTCCTCGAGATCCCGTGCTGGAGGCGGGTTGCAGGCGGCGGCACGAGGCACCAAAGTGGCCGGCATGGCATGGGGGCAACGGGAGATAGCGGATCCAGGCTCGAGGATCTCAGATCCGACGATGGAAGACGCCTCGGACGGCCATGGTAGGGACACCTGTGGGAGAGAGAGTAAATGGAGCGAGAGAGAGAAATGGGGCGAGGAGGAAAAGTGAGTGAGAGAGAGAGGAGCAGGGGAAGCTCCGCCTGGTGGTCTGGCGGCAGTCCTGCGTGGTACAGCTCCGATGACCGCATCGCGGCTGGGCTCAGGGCGCCGGCAGGAGGGAGCCATGAAAGACACACGAGGGGGAGATTTGGGGCGCTCGGGCACCATGCGCGGGGCAAGGCCGAGGGAGCGGGAGGCGTGGCGTACGGGCCGGGGCTTGCTGCTTGATCTCGGCCAGAGAGGGCCGGATCTGGGCCTCGCGGGCATGCTCCCGGCTGGGAGAAAGTGAGAGAGAGAGGGCGCTCACTGCTGGCTGCGGGGGCGCGGAGTTCGAGGGGGATTAGGGTTTTTGTCTATTTAAAGACAAGGGGTTAGGTTTAGGGTTTGTAACTCCGATATCGAGCGTAGGATCGCAATCGGACAGTCTCGGCTGCACCTTGGGGCTAGGTGGGCTTAGTGGTTGTGCAGAGTGGTGGTGGGCTAAGAAGAGAGGGAGGCTTGCGGCCCGGGAACGAGATTGTAAACACCAAAAAATGTCTCACGATAAAACGAAAATCATGCCGCTACAATCACCAGTTCGGGTATCAAACGAACTCCGATTGCGACAAAATTTGGCACGCGGCCTACCTACACTATATTAAGACCGCACGCAAAGTTTCAAGCCAATTCGAGAATATTTTATACACACTTTAAAAAACAATATTTTAATGATGTCGCGGGCGTGTGCATGTGTGGTTGGTCTCGAAACAGTCAACGACAACTAATTACGGATGCAGGTTTTGAAAACTGGCGGCAATGGAGTGCCGATGCAATGCAGATGATGCGCATGATGCAAAGATGAGTGCGACAAACGATCTAATCACATGGCTGTAATGTAAAAGGAGAATCTTCTGTAGCATCGGTCTCGGACTGTTACAACTCTCCTACACTAACAAGAGATCTCGCCCCAAGATCTAAGAATGAAGGGGGAAGAGGAAGAAGAAGAAGAGGTAAAATTTAGTTGCTTCTTTGGCAAACGAGTGAAACCAACGATCCTTGAAGGTTGCAACGAGATGAAGAATGATATGACAAAAAAGCAAGAATTCACACACAAATTCAGCAGCACTTCGGTAGGAATTTGAGGACAAAAATGTATAAGATGGAAAGATCTTGACAAGATTCACAACAAACCAACTAAATTAATAAGCAAGGAAAGAACATGATCTTGACACAAAGATATGATTGACTCAAAAGAGCAACATCACAATGCCTCCGGAATAAAGAATAGAAACTAGATCACTTGGAAGAAGGAATGAAGAAGAGAATGACAACTACTATCACAATTGAATTTGACAAGCATCCTTGCAAGAAGAATTGAACAGAGTTGTTGGCAAATCAACAACGGAAAGAACAAGCTTCTAGTGGACTTATGAAAACCATCTCAACAATGAGGTGACAACCAGCCACAATTGAAAAACAATTGATTCATTGGAAGAAACAAGATATGAAAACTTCTTACACCAAGAGGAAACATTGAAAACTTGGATTAATGGCAACACCATAATAGCAACAATCCTTAGACAAAGCTTTAGGTGAAGTCTAGACCAAGATAGCTCAATGAGGAAATCATGGGTTGAAAATATCTCATGATTGAAGGAATTGGTGGGTTTAATTATCTCATTCTTGAAACAAACTCTCTTCGAGGCTCCTCCACTAACAAGAATGTTATAACACCACTTCAAAGGATAAATGAGTGAGAATTGAACTTCGGAATGCAAGAGAAGAATACTTGAGGTTCTCCAACAAGAATCTTGAAGAAAAGATTGAGAAGGAATTGAAACCTTGAAGAACCACCATGAAAACCACTTGAAGAACACCGGAATGAAAGGATGAAAGAATAATATGAAAGGCCTTGCAATGATTTAGATGAAGCTTCACGAAGAGAAACTTGAGAAAACTTGGAACTCCGGAAAAGAAAAGATAAGAACACTTGGAACAAATAATCTGATATCATGAACAAGAATTGAAATCAGCTTGATGGAACAGGAATAAGAATTTATGTTATGCTTATCCATGTGGGTACTTCGACTTACGAGTCGAGATCGCTGAATGAACGTGCTCAGTGATCCCAGAGATCACTGTTCACCGAACACACAGAAACTGAATAACAAGAGTCTTACATCCATACATATCGTTTGATACAATAAATGACCATTGCGGTCAAGTCTTACATATATAGGGCCTTGGATGCTAGCACATCAAACTTGACCAATAGCGGAGATATTGGTCGAAAGCATGAACTCATGCCATCAGCCTTAACCTATATGCATTCTGATTGGGAAGCGTACTAGCTCCCAGGAACGTCACCAAGTTACTCTTCACCATTTCCTGTTCTCTCATACCTGGTCAATGAAATAATTACGAGTGGCAAGCCAATGAGTACTTTGAATGTACTCGCAAATAGTCCATGATATGGATAATGCAGTTGGTACGATAACAAGTAATATGCAGCCTTTATGGAAAACAGGTTTTGATTGTAAATAAGCATGATGAAATACTTGTATGGACATGCATCATAACTGGATGGTATTGATAATAACATGTCACATATATCAACATATCTGCTGGTGGTTGAACACCACCGGTTCACCCTATATGCCAAGTCACCGAACTTGTCGTATCATCTTTCTCACACAACACCTTCAAACACACACACACACTCACACTTGGATTATGTGGACTGGACGTAGTTTAAGCAGGATTACCCAACTGTCCTTGACCATGGACACGGCTATTCGAATAGTTTTACACTCTGCAGAGGTTGTACGGTGTACCCAAGAGATCCGGGAAACTTCCGTGTCATCCAAGACTCGCGGTATATAACTACCCAAGGTAAGTACCCGATCATTGCCTTTCCCCTAACGACACTAGACAAAGAGTCCACTCAATTGGTACCCAGCCCACATGATGTACGTCTTACGAGAACCAACTCTTGACCGTATCATCCATGCGGGGACCAACGATATGCCCAGAACACATAAGAACGACATAGTCGACCTACCTGGTACGACCGTGTCACGAGATGACCACATATCACTCCCTCCACTAGTAATGTGGCCTCTTTGCTAGCACCGACCAAAGTAGTCAACAAAGCCCTGTCCCATAAAAGGGTATCGTGGTCATACATGTAAGGTTGGGACGGTCGACACATCATAAATCTAATCCCATTTCCAAAACCACTCACGCAAAACCTTTCCAGTGCACCACTTCCTTCACAAGTGGTCACCCTCAGGCATTAGTGGCACCAGACGGGGTTTTCGTAAAACCTTTGATATCAACCCTGTGTTAGCATCATCATGCACATGCTCTTTCTATGCATAGCACTACTGTCTACTTGTCAACATATTATCAGCGTGACCATCATATATGGTATGGTCATGCTCAATGCAAATGCTCTGGAGGAGCCATCGATAACACCATGCTGGGGTGCACCGGATAACCTTAACTATATGCATCAGAATAAAGTATTCAACTTGGCATGCATGAAAATGTTTTCTCAAACATGGTCAAAGGGTTTCTTGCCTTTGCTCACATATGTCCTCGGGGTCTTTGAGGTCTTCCGGTCCAACTCCGAGTACTCCATCTACTCCGTCAACTATCGTCGGAAACAAACACCGTAAGCCATTGTGTCAAAAATGAGTGGAGGCACTCAATAAACAAAACATGATTTTAGAAATATTTAGGAAGTTATTTCACTGGATTTGGAGTTGATATGAATATTCTAGGGATTTCCTAATATTGGGTAAATAGCAAAAGGAATTTATTTATTTACTGCAATAGAATCATGCCAGATAAAAATGTTGACTAAGGCTTCAAAAAATAGTGCACGATATAAGAAGGCTTTGGAAATTGGAATCACTCCATTTGGAGTTAATTTGGACCCCATAGGATTTTTGCAAGGTGGGCTAAATATATTCAAATTTGCATTTGAATGTTAATACCACAGAAATTTGCTATGGAAAAAAATATTTCATGCACATATATGGATAGTACTTGATTTTACGGACCTGCAGAAATTTGAGTCATCAAATTTGGGGCTCATATGTATTTACTATAGATTTTTGATTAAATCAGAAAAGAAAAAGGGAGGAAATACTAAGGCGGACTTGGCTAGATAGCTCCCTACATGGTGCGTAGAGGCTGGGCCGGCCCAATTGCACAACTGTGCATGCGAGGGCCACGCTGGAGGCGCCTTCCGCTAAGTACGCCTTCACTACGGGGTTGCGCAGCCTGGCAGGACCCGTGTCCACTTATGCGGCTGGGCCCGGGGTGGTGGGAGGCTTACCAGGGGGGGCGCCAGTCGGGTCCTTCCCCTTCCTCCCGCTCGATCTGAGAGAAGGCAAGGGAGGCATGGCCAGCCGATGCAGGCGTTGGCTCCGGCGGCTCCAGCCACTCATCGACGGCGCTCCGGACACCAGAGGCTCGAGGGGGGGGTCCCGCACCTGACTAGGGGTCAGCTACGCAGGAGAGCTGCTGGGGCGAGGGGGCCCTTGGCCATGGCAGTGTTCGGCGTCGGTAGACGCGGCAGGGGCGCTCCGGCCACCGCGAGAAGGAAGAAAGCAGCGGGGCAGCTTCGCGGTGGTGCAAAGCCACTCTTGAGGAGGTTGGGGAGAAAGAGGAGAGGCCGACTGCCTCAATTTGAGCCGAGGCCGAGGCGATGCCATGGCGGCTAGAGGAGGAAGAGGAGGGCGTGGGTGCTCCAATGGGGGTTCGTGGAGGCAGCTAGGAGGGAGGAGGAACTGAGGGGGAGCCAGAGAGGGCTCGAGGTGAGGAGATAAGAGAGGAGGTGACACGGAGAGCTCGGGATCTCTCGGGTGCTCTCTGGCATGGGGGGGGCATGCGCCATAGAATGTGATTGGAGGCAAGATGGTGCTGGGAAGGGGTTGGAATTGTCAAGGGAGACCCCATGGCGCACTGAGACGAGTTGGAATGGCCGAACACGGCTTGGAAGATGAAGACAAGGTGCAGAGCACCGTTCTTGACTGCCATTAAGTTTGCAGCAACAAACTTAAGGTTGGAAATGAGGGCACTTACTGGATAGATGATGGGGTGAAACCATGTCTAGCAGACTTAGGCATGGAAGGACTACACTCGTGCCAATTTTCAGCTGAGGGGAAGGAGTTTAGCTAGCAACTGTAGTTCAAAGCTATATTTCAGCCAGACATCAAGTTTCACATGTGTTGCTCATATTTCCCACATGAGCATGCTATATCTTGGTTTGAAATTGTGCATAAGCATGCTAGAGATGCCCTGGAATAATGTGGGGTTTTTGGATTAAGCAGAAGTGTAGGAAGAGGGGTAAAAATGGTGATCTAAGGGTAAAAATGAGAGGTAGCTACATGGAGTCTCCCTCCAATAATTGACCAGAGGCCATGGCAAAGCTACTGGAGGTAAATTGTAACTATATATAGTTGTGGTAAAAATTTAAGCTCAAGGGTAACAGTGGAAGGGGCCAAAGCAGCAACTTTGGTGAATGCACACAAGGTGTTTGATTAACGTTAGGGCTACCAAATGGATTCCAATTGGTATGAAACTTAACAGGATCACATAATAGATGAAAATAAGCTGGGACACCAAATTTGGGATTTGGTGGAGATGGTTTCCAATGTACACTTGGAAAACCCATGAAATGGGAAGAAATGCCTTTCTCCTTACAAAACAATGCAAATAAATTCCCACAAATCCAATATTTGGCGTGGTGGCGTTATTTGAGAATTACAGAATGTACAAAAAGTTTTGGGTCAACTGGATAAACTTTATAATGTAACATTTGCACTACTAGGGAAGACCCTACCAGTAGCGCTGGAAATATGTGTATCAGTAGCGCTGGGTCGAGCGCTACTGCTATCGCGCTACAGCTAAATCCTAGTAGTAGCGCAGGTACGGGCAACGCTACTGGTAAGTAGTATTAGCAGTAGCGCTTGCGTGCCCAGCGCTGCTGCTAACTATAGTAATAGCGTGTGCCCCTATAAAGCCCTGCTGCTAAGCAGCGCTACTGGTAAGTATTTACGAGCGCTAGTGCTAAATTTTGCAGCTTTCACAACTTTATACCCTCTACGTATTTTTGATGTATTTATACAGATTCTATACAATAGGTTCATCCATCATATTAAACATACACCATTCTCACATATCATAGACACACAATAGTCTCATCATACCATCTTCATCATCATCATACAACACAAAATATAATCACATAATCTCGAAAGTAGTGATACATAAGTGCGATCATGTCATGTCTCGAATAAGTGCAACTGTATGGTCATGGCACACCCACAAGTTTCATCATCTCTATCTATAACATGATGTACAAGAGAAGAGCAACCAGCATGAGGAAGAGCGCGACTATGTAGTATCGACGGTCCCGCCCCTGCTCATGCTAGAGTGTCGACCTGAAGTAACTACTTTCCACTTCGGCTCTGGTGTCGAACCCTCTGTGGGTAGCACCCGGGTACCTGTGCACCTAGGCCTGAGCGGCTAGCCAGTGGTCGTAGACTCTTGAAACCCTCCCAACGTACACGACGTAGTAGTGCTTCGCCATCTCTCATCTAGGTACCTACATCGTGAGTTGTTAATTTGAACAATAATATGCAACATAATGTGCATCAGAAAACAAAGAGGCATGGTTAGCAAAATAAAAGAAACAAATAGTAAACATAAATGATGAAGTTACTCATACCCAAACTAACTAACTAGAACGATCTACGCTAGTTCACGACCACGATTTAGTTACATCACATAGTTTCAAAGTTTTGCCATAGAAAGACAGTAGTGATAAGGCACGCTAGTTCAGGACCACGATTTAGTTCATCACATTGTCATTGACAATCAATCGTTCAGGTCCTCGTCCCAATCTTCATAGTCAGCGAGGACGCACCCGAGCTTCGTGAAAGGATTCATGTCCAGACGCTGAGCGACTAGAAGTGCTCGGACATCAACCCGCATGATTGCCCCATTGTAGAACATCCCCGTTGGTTCGAGGACTTACTTCATGATCGCTTGGGCTAATTCACACTGTACGTGATAAAACTCAGCTCGGATTCGATGATCCGGTGTCGGTCCTATGCTTGTGGCCCAGCTGACAATCTCGCCATCTTCGGTAGCAGATGACATGCGAAGGTGTTGATTATACCATTTGAACTCTATCAGGTGATGCATGAGGTAGAATCCATCAGCCGTACTGTTGTTCGGTTGCTGGATGCAGCAGAAGTCGGTCTTATGGTCGAAAGCCGGTGCTTTATTCCTGGTCTTTTTCACCTTGATATATCCACCAGTCAGGTTGAAGGTCCACAGGGAAGAGTCGAAAACACTCTTTACGTGCGTGTAATCCTTTTTCTTGAGGTTCTTCGACGAGTCCAAGTAGATAGCATGGGAGTATTCCGGGTACAGAACGATGAGGACGGCGCCGCCCCCACTCTGCAAATTAAGTACACCTCAAATTAGCCTCCATGCTTGCAAAGGAATGAAACATGTACGAAAGGATATGCGCGGATGACTTACGAGGATTGATAAGGCAGGAGAATCGCTTCCTTGTCCTTATTAGCGATCATGAAATCGCCGAGGTACTTGCTCGCATAGTCACGGTGCTCTTTGCAAACTCCCAGGAAGTCCCCGTGCATATAGTATGGGTCCGCGACGTAGATATATTTGATGCTCTCCATATTGATTATTGAGTTGAGATACAACGCATACATGCAGATGAACTGAAAAACTAGCTTGGTCATGTGGAACATGTTGTAGATGTAGTCAAATCGTAGGAGGACCTGATTTGCGGGCCTGGTGTTGACGTACATCTTCCCACCCGGCACATGAGCCGCATAAAGCGGGTATCCTGGATGTTTCGCGGCGAGAAGGTTTTTCTCTCTGGCCAACACATCTTCATGGAGTCTCTTTAGATCATTGTTGAGTACGTAATCTAGCGCTTTGGCAGGTAGGGTCGGCTCGCCGACGATGTGGACACGCGGCTTACCTTTGACAGGTATTCTGTCTACCACGAGGAGTTCCAGAGGCGGCTGGCTGCTTGAAGCACCTATGGAGCCTTTAGGTCTCTTGGTCGGTCTCTTCCTTTGCTTCTTGGGGGTGGCGGTAGTGATCCCACCATAACTTCCCTAACCACCACCCCAAGTGTCCTCGAGCTAAACAGTGGACGGGCCTCGGGGGGTTGCTGGGTAGAGGCGGCATTTGGAGGCGTCTCCTGCGAGGATGGCTTGAAGAGAGACTTTTTGCATTCCGCCTTAGGACGTTCCGGCTCCGGCAAATCGGGCAGCATCAACTCATGATCTCCACGGTCATAGCCCGAGTCTTCGGCGTCCTGAGCCATCAATCCATCGTAGGCGGTATTGAAATACTGGTTCGGGTCCTCATCATCATCCTTTGTGTCATCATCAACATTTGATTCTTCAACAGCGGGGGCGACATGATCTAGCACTAATGGAGGCTCTCCCTCGCGTCGTACGCTACCATCATCCTCCACGACACGTGCCCGTAATTTGGTAGGTGGGGTGGTTTTCATACCTTCTTGAGAACTTGGTGTTGGTGTGATACTCGGCTCCTCGAGACGAATAAGAGACTTCGGCCAAGTCAAGAACCAGTTATTGCATCCACCAATAAGCGTAGGGGTCTCGTCTTCACCGTCTGGTATAGGAGGAGGCAAATCCTCGAAGCCCGCTAAGACACTGGCCACGTTGACCTTGAAGACGCCATCGGGAATCTGTCGGTTGTGGAACATGCGGTCCTTCGGCTTCATGATGGTTGCCTTTCCCACAGCCACCTTCTGGCCTTTGATGTCGTAGAGTAGGGTGCACGGGGTGTTGTCGGCCTACGAAGGAGACATGTCTGCGACATCAAACATCTGAAAGGAAACTGAAACGGAAGACCATAGACATGCTGGTGAAAGGGTATGACACGTAATTATCCTGAGGGCGTCGAGCTCAGCCAGCGAGGAAGGCTCGCCGAGCATGCCAGAGATGGAGGTCGGCTGCTATGAATAGGAACGGGACCGTTTGCGGTTGCTTGGGCAGGTGTTGGTGCTTTGGTGTTCGTCGAGTTGCTCGCGCCAAAGCTGGGAATTGGGTAGTCCTCCGGCTGTGCATTTGGATTGCTCTTTGACCAACTGAAAATTGCTGGAATCAAGCTGGCCACCGCGTCAGTGCCCAACCCACTTACTACGTCGACCAACTCTTCTTTGGTCTCAGCATTGGTCTTATTGACCGCAATCGCGACCTTGTCGTCGATGCTCTCCTGAGTGACGACCAACTGTCTCTTCCTTCTATCCTCTGGCCCCTCGAGGTAGCACGTCTTCCACAAGGCACCATCTCCGACACCGTGCACCCGTCCATAGGATGGCGTCTTGTCCAGCGGGACTTTTCAGTATGTTCAGGGCCCGGTTGATTGGGGTGTCCCACT
This sequence comes from Hordeum vulgare subsp. vulgare, assembly GCF_904849725.1. Lineage (NCBI taxonomy): Eukaryota > Viridiplantae > Streptophyta > Magnoliopsida > Poales > Poaceae > Hordeum > Hordeum vulgare. The sequence continues at coordinate 371,936,711 of NC_058524.1, read as the reverse complement.
TGGGCCTCGCCGACGACTATGATGACTCGTCGCTTTCGGCTACCTTTTGGTGCTGCTCTTTCTGCAAAAGGAACGTGGATGGTTTACTAACGTGACAAAACTTCTAGTCAAATTGATTAGAAGCTAATATGATAATGTGCTAATATAACAATTATGAGAAGTCTCATGAACTCCCTCGTGTTCGGTTTCGTGTAAAAGATCTTTTTGACTTTTTCCAACTTGTACCGGGCCCTGATCCAGTCATGCTCCAGCGGGTCGGTGAACTCCGCCAAGGGGTCTGGGATCCCGAGACTTCCACGTTCGGCCTCCTCCTTGGCCCATATGTGCCTCTTCCCCTCGTAACCATGGCTTCTGAGGCGATGGGGAGGCATGTTCCTGGCCTGGAGCACCTTCATTTTCTCCGACTTTGCCTTGACCTCTTCTTTTTCGCAATTCAAAAGGAATTTTGCAAAGTCCTCTTCCGTTATTGTCGGATTATCAGCATGAATCTTGGACAACGGTTCATTCTTCCCAACCGCTTTTTTCACCCAAACTTTCCAGGAGGACAAGTCATTGGTGAACGTCACCATCGCCTTCTCATTTATCTTTGTCATGTCGGGGTCGTTCCACGGGTCTTTATATTCCTTTTCATTTCGGCCGGGGAACATGAACCTATTGTGCAATTTCTTTAGGAGCATGTGCTCCATATGTGGTATCTGCTTCAACCTCTCGTCGTTGATGTTGGCAGTTTCCCTGAGGATGCATCCAAGTTGATTTCCCCAACACTTGTGTGCTTCCTCTAGCATCGTTGGCTCTAACTTCAAGGGGTGAATCTCCATGACCACAATTTGTCCGATGCCAAGCTCGTTTGGTTTTCGTCTCCTCTTCTTCTTCGGAGCTTTACCGGCTACGACCTCATCGTTGTCGGTCTTAGGGCGGTGTCGGTGCTGGTGCCGGTGTCGGCGCTGGGGTCGAGATTGGGACCACTTCCGCCACCATGCAACCCCATCTGGTGTTTGTCCAGGTATTCGAAAAAATGATGTGCTGCCTCACGGAGTGTGCGGAGTGAGCCGAACCACCCACGACTTCGGCGTCAATAGACATGTTTCCTATGCAACAATTGTAAATAAAAGATATCATGAAGAGAAAAAGGGGCCTATATTTGGTCGGTATGTTGATTCATTCCCCTTCTAGCAAATCTCGGGTACCCCATATGTCCTAGTTTCTAGCACAAGTCATGACGAAAACTTCGGCATGACCTTTGCTAAAAAGTGGACATATGGAGCGCGTGAAATTTGCCAGAACGGAAATGAATCAACATTCCGGGAAAACATAGGCCACTTGGATACCATGAGGATAATAAATGGAATTCTCTTGACACCATCACAAGATTAATTATACAAATATAAACAGAAAATAATAAATGGAATTCTCTTGACACCATCACAAGTACTAGCAAAGGGATGCAATGACCTACGCCGAATCTACACTAGTTCAAAACACTATCCATACTAGTTCAAAACACTATCTACACTAGTTCAAAACACTATCTACTTGTTAAAAAAATTCCATCAAGGACTATCTACACTAGTTCCATCAAGCACTATCTACACTAGTTAAAAAACACTAGTTAAAAAAATTCCATCAAACACTATCTACACATCAGCCATATGCATGCATACCAAAGCAAAACATTTCAAGTTCAGCAAGCTTTGGACCTTGCTGGGGGGGTGGGTGGGGGCGTCGGGTACCTGCTGCCGAAGAGCACCTTGCTGGGGGGGTACCTGCTGTCGAAGAGCACTGTCAGAGAGAGAGAGAGAGAGAGAGAGAGAGAGGGAGAGGGAGAGAGAGAGAGAAGGTGGGGGGTCGGGTACCTGCCGGGGCCTCACCTCAACCCTAGCCGACAGGGAGGGGCGGTGCCGCTAATGGGAGAGCTCAGGGCGGCGATGGCGACGTTGGGTGAAGTCAGGCCGGCGGCACGAGGAGTAGTCAGGGCGGCGCGGGGAGGAGTCAGGGGCGGCGGTGGGGGTGACGGCGATGTTGGGTGGACACGGACGGTGGGGGAGGAATTGGGGAAGAAACACAGGCGGCAGGGAGGAATTGGGGACTTAGCGCGCACGGCGGTAGCTCAAACTAGCGGTAGCACTTTTTTAGTTTCAGCGCTACTGCTATAGCCGTTAGCAGGGCTACTGCTACTTAGGAAGAGCGCTTCTACCAACCCAGTGCTACTGCTAACTTTATTTTCTTTATTACTTTCTTTTTATTATGTTTCTTTATTACTTTATTTTTATTATGTTTCTTTATTACTTTCTTTTTATTAATTTTCTTTTCTTTTTATTATTTTTCTTTCGTTTTCCGTTTACTTTTCTTTTCTTTTTATTATTTGTTTTTCTCCCGACGACGACGGCGTTTCCCTCTCCCCAATGCGCTAATATCACCGGAACCATGCATGTGGTAACATATCATTTGACTGATAACAGTTACTTAAGTGCGTACAAAATAGATACAAATATATACATGTAGGTTTCTAATCAGCTGCGTCGACGATGTTCCACATTGAGCTTATTCCCTTTCATGTTTGTTGTCGAGTAATTGAGCCCCTCCTTGTGACTTTTCTGGAGCCATGGAGTATGATCTTTCCGCCGCCATGTAGTCTTGATTCTTCTTTTCACGTATGCTTCATCGTCATCGTCATCTTCCCTCATCGGGTTGCCGTATTGGTCGTAGTCTTCCTCGTTAGCGACTCCATCCATTCCGACGAGGCTCCTTTTGGATCTCCTCATGACAACACGGCTGGGATTGGCGGGGTCGGTTATGAAGAAGCATTGTGTCACGTGTTTACCATGCACCCATGGCTCATTTTTGGCGATGATGTTAACGTTCATGGGAGTGCTCTTCGCGTCGGGTATAGACATGGTGGTGAAATACTTGTTTTCCCTTACGACGTCCTTGGCCCATCTGACGAGGAACATTGTTGCATCGTGCATTCTAGCATAGTCAAGCTCCCAAATCTATTTGACCCTTCCGTAGAATCTTTCAGTTGTGTCGTTGGCGTCCGTCACGCATTGAATTGTCACCCCGGAGTTCTGGTAATCACTGTCCATGTCTTTGGCCTCCATGTAGAACGTGTACCCATTGATACCATAGGACTGATAGGTCGCGAGCTTGGGCGCAGGGCCATGTGCTAAGGCGTGTATGAGCAATCCGTCCGAACTGCCCTCTTCCGGGGAATTTTCAAGAACTTGATCTTTGAACCAACGCAAGAAAGTAGTGTTGTGCTCTACAGTAACTTCGTCGTCCGTCTTAAGCATCCCATTATCACGGTACTTCTTTGCGATGCTTTCTTTGTGTCATGCCACACAATCATCTACCACATCTAGGTGTTGTAGCACTACTAAGTTAGCCCTGTCAAACTCGTTCCGTCGTTCCGAGTAGTCCACGTGCAATTCCCTCCGGCCGTTGTTGTGACCATCTCCTTCGAGCTTCCCATCGTGCTTCTTGACGGGCAAACCAACAACAGGGTCTCCGACGCTTATATAATTCTCGCAAAAGGAGACACACTCATGCGTCAGATACCCCTGGATGATGCTCCCTTCAGGACGGGACTTGTTACGAACGAATCCTTTGATGACCCCATTCATCCTCTCGAACGGCATCATGTTGTGAAGGAATGTCGGCCCGAGATCGATGATGTCGTCCACGATGTGGACACACAGATGCACCATGACATTAAAGAACGCGGGCGGGAAGTACATCTCAAACTCACATAGTATGACAATGATCTCTTCCTGTAGCCTTCGGAGCTGCTTAACACTTATGGACTTTCAAGAGATAACGTCGAAGAAGTTGCAGAGACCAATAAGCGTGTCACGGACGTGCTTGTCCATTATCCCTCTAATGGGAACCGGGAGTATCTGCGTCATCATCACATGACAGTCATGAGACATTATCCCGCTGAACCTTTTCTTCTTGGGGTCTAGAAATCTGCTTATCTTCCCACAGTAACCGGAACTGACATTGATTCCCATAAGGCACTTGATGAATTGATCGATCTCCTTCGGACATAAGGTGAAGCAGGAAGGGGGGCAATAATTCTCCTCCTTCTTCTTGACTTTTCTGCCCCTTTCCTCTCCTGTGTCTCGGTCTCCGTCTCCTCCATCAACTTTTTACGGTGGATGTCTTTCCTGATCTTCAAATCTGACAAGTCTTTCCTTGCCTTCGGCCCATCCTTGGTCTTCTCCGGCAGGTTCATCAGTGTGCCAAGCAAGCTTTCGAGGACATTCTTCATGATATGCATTTGATCAAGTCAATGAGGCATGTCGTGATTGGGCCAGTACTCCAAGTCTGAGAAAAAAGACCTCGTTTTCCATACCTTCAGCAGCGGCTCTGGCGCCTTTTTGATCTTTCCCGACGCGGGGCATTGTTCCCAGTTTCTCAACAGCTCGTCGATTTCGGCACCGCTCCTCTTACTGTTGGAAATCTGCCCTATAGGAAATAATAAATTAGTTATTATTATATTTCCTTGTTCATAATAATCGTTTATTATCCATGCTAGAATTGTATTGATTGGAAACTCAAATACATGTGTGGATACATAGACAACACACTGTCCCTAGTGAGCCTCTAGTTGACTAGTTCGTTGATCAAAGATGGTCAAGGTTTCCTGGCCATAGGCAAGTGTTGTCACTTGATAACGGGATCACATCATTAGGAGAATCATGTGATGGACAAGACCCAAATTATATACGTAGCATATTGATCGTGTCAAGTATTTATTCCTATGACCATGAGATCATATAACTCACTAGCACCGGAGGAATACCTTGTGTGTATGAAACATCGCAACATAACTGGGTGACTATAAAGGTGCCCTACAGGATCTCCGAAGGTGTCCATTCAGTTAGTATGGATCAAGACTGGGATTTGTCACTCCATGTGACGGAGAGGTATCTCGGGGCCCACTCGGTAATACAACATCACAAACAAGCCTTGCAAGCAATGTGACTAAGTGTAAGTCACGGGATCTTGCATTACGGAACGAGTAAATAGACTTGGCGGTAACGATATTGAAATAGGTATGCGGATACAGACGACTGAATCTCGGGCAATTAACATACCGAAGGACAAAGGGAATGACCTACGGGATTATATGAATCCTTGACACTGAGGTTCAACCAATAAGATCTTCGGAGAATATGTAGGATCCAATATGGGCATCCAGGTCCCGCTATTGGATATTGACCGAAGAGTGCCTCACGGCATGTCTACATAAATCTCGAACCCGCAGGGTCTGCACACTTAAGGTTCAATGATGTTTTAGTATAGTTGAGTTATATGTGTGGTTACTGATTGTTTTTCGGAGTCCCAGATGATATCACGGACATCACGAGGGTTTCCGGAGTGGTCCGAAAATGAAGATTGATATATAGGATCGTTTCATTTGGTCACCGGAAAGTTTCGGCCAATTCCGACAGTGTACCGGGAGTGACGAATGGGTTCCGGGAGTTCACCAGGAGGGGCCCACCCACCCGGGAGTGAGCCCAAGGCACTAGGGTGGCGCCACAAGTCCTTAGTGGGCTGGTGGAGTCAGCCCAAGGGGCCCATGGCGCCACATAAGAAAATACCAAAAGAAAATAAAAAGAAAAAGGGAAATAGGGAGGTGGGAAGGAAGAGGAGGACTCCTCCTTCCCAAACTGAATTGGAGGAGGAGTCCTCCTCCTCCTCCCCTTGGCCGGTGCACCTTGATGGCTTGTCCCTCAAGGCTAGCCCTCCCCTTCCCTCCTATATAGTGGTGTTTTAGGGCTGATTTGAGACAACTTTTGCCACGTGCAACTCAACCCTAGACCACATAGTTTTACCTCTAGATCGGATTTCTGCGGAGCTCGGGCGGAGCCCTGCAGGAGTAGATCATCACCACCACCGGAACACCGTCATGCTGCCGGAGAACTCATCTACTTCTCCATCTTGCTTGCTGGATCAAGAAGGCCGAGATCATCGTCGAGCTGTACGTGTGCTGAACGCGAGGGTGTCGTCCGTTCGGCGCTAGATCGAAACGGATCGTGGGACGGATCGCGGGAAGGTTCGCGGGACGGTTCGAGGGACGTGAAGACATTCCACTACATCAACCACATTTCTTAACGCTTCATGTTCTGCGATCTACAATGGTACATAGATCCGAATCTCCTCTCGTAGATGGACATCACCTTGATAGGTCTTCGTGTGCGTAGGAAATATTTTGTTTCTCATGCAACGTTCCCCAACAGTGGCATCATGACCTACGTTCATGCGTAGATGTTATCTCGAGTAGAACACAAAAGGTTTTGTGGATGGTGATATTAGATTTGCTGGCCTCCTTAGTCTTTTCTCAATTCGGCGGTATAGTTGGATTGAAGCGCCCCGGACCGACATAACTCGTACGCTTAAGAGAGACTGGTTTCATCGATTGACATGCAACCTCGTTGCATAAAGATGACTGGCGGGTGTCAGTTTCTTCAACTTTAGTTGAATTGGTTTTAACCAAGGCGGTCCTTGGAGAGGTTAAATAGCAATTTGCACATCTTCGTTGTGGTTTTTGCATAAGTAAGATGAGATCATACTAGATACCCATAGCAGCCATGCAAAACATGCAACAACAAATTAGAGGACGTCTAACTTGTTTTTGTAGGGTATGCTTGTGATATGATATGGCCAATGACGTGATGTGATATATTGGATGTATGAGATGATCATGTTGTAATATTTAATATCGACTTGAACGTCGATGCTACGGCAACCGACAGGAGCCATAGGGTTGTCTTTAAACTAACGTTTGTGTTTGCGGATGTGTTTACTATATTGCTAGGTCGTAGCTTTAGTAGTAATAGCACATATAACACAACAACCTCGATGGCAACACGTTGATGGAGATCATGATGATGGAGATCATGGTGTGGCTCCTGTCACAAGAAGATCATGCCAGTGCTTGAGTGATGGAGATCAAAAAGCACAAGATGATGGCCATATCATGTCACTTATGAATTGCATGTGATGTTAATCCTTTTTTGCACCTTATTTTCCTTAGAACGACGGTAGCATTATAAGATGATCTCTCACTAAAATTTCAAGACAAAATTGTGTTCTCCCCGAGTGTGCACCGTTGCGATAGTTCGTCGTTTCGAGACACCACGTGATGATCGGGTGTGATAGACTCAACGTTCACATACAACGGGTGCAAAATAGTTGCACGTGCGGAACACTCGGGTTAAACTTGACGAGCCTAGCATGAGTAGACATGGCCTCGGAACACATGAGATCGTATAGTTGATATGATTAGTATAGGGATGCTTACCACTCAAACTATTCTCAACTCACGTAATGATCAGACTTAAGTTAGTGAATTTGGATCATGTACCACTCAAATGACTAGACAGATGAACTTTTTGAGTGGGAATTCTTAAGTAATATGATTAATTGAACTAATTATCATGAACATAGTCAAAAGGTCTTTGCGAATTACGATGTAGCTTGCACTATAGCTCTACTGTTTTTATATGTTCCTAGAGAAAATCTAGTTGAAAGATGAAAGTAGCAACTTTGCGGACTGAGTCCGTAAAACTGAGGATTGTCCTCATTGTTCCGCACAAGGCTTATGTTCTTAATGCACCACTCGATGTGCTGCACCTCGAGCGTTGTTTGTGGATGTTGCGAACATCTGACATACACGTTTTTGATGACTACGTGATAGTTCAGTGCGCAATACTTAATTGCTTAGAAGCAAGGCACCGAAGACGTTTTGAAATGTCGCGGAACATAAGAGATGTTCTAAGGAATGAAATTGATATTTCATGCTCGTGCCCTTGTTGACAGGTATGAGACCTCCAACAAGATTCTTTGACTACAAAGAAAAAGGGAAAAGCTCAATCGTTGAGCATGTGCTCAGATTGTCTGAGTACAACAATCGCTTGAATCAAGTGGGAGTTAATCTTCCAGATGAGATAGTGATGGTTTTCCAAAAGCCACTGCCACCAAGCTACTAGAGCTTCGTGATGAACTATAACATATCAAGGATACATATGATGATCCTTGAGCGATTCATAATGTTTGACACTGCGAAAGTAGAAATCAAGAAGGAGCATCAATTGTTAATGGTTAGTAAAACCACTAGTTTCAAGAAGGGCAAGGGCTAGAAGGGACACTTCATTAAACGGCAAACCAGTTGCTGCTCTAAAAGAAGAAACTCAAGATTGAACCCAAACCCGAGACTAAGTGCTTCTGTTATGAGTGCAACAGTCACTGAGGCGGAGCTACCCTAGATGCTTGGTACATAAGAAGGCTGGCAAAGTCAACAGAAGTATATTTGATATATATGATATTGATGTGTACTTTACTAGTACGCCTAATAACACGAGGGTATTGGATGCCGGTTTGGGTTCTAAGTGATTAGTAACTCGAAATGAAAGCTACGGAATAAACGGAGACTAGCTAAAGGCGAGGTGACGATATGTGTTGGAAGTGTTTCCAAGGTTGATCTGATCAAAACATCGCACACTCCCTCTACCATCGGGATTGGTGTTAAACCTAAATAATTTTTATTTAGTGTTTGCGTTGAGCAGGAACATGATTGGATCATGTTTTTTGCAATACGATTATTCATTTAAACGAATAATAGTTGTTCTATTTGCTTGAATTATTACCGTCAATGGTCTATTGAATCTCGATTGTAGTGTTACACATGTTCATAATATTGGTGCCAAAAGATACAAAGTAGTAATGATAGTACCACTTACTTGTGGCGCTGCCGCTTGAGTCATGTCGGTATAAAATGCATGAAGAAGCTACATAGTGATGGATCTTTGTACTCACTCATTTTTGAAACGTTTGAGACATGCAAACCATGCCTATTGGTATAAACGCATGAAGGAACTCCATGCAGATGGATCATTTGGACTCACTTGATTTTAAATCACTTGAGACATGCAAATCATACCACACGAAACAAGAAAGTAACTTGTTGGAAGTAATACATTTTTGATGTGTGCAGTCCAATGAGTGCTGAGGCATGCAGTGGATATCGTTATGTTCTTACTTCACTAACAATTTGAGTAGACACAGGAGTATTTACTTGATGAATCACAAGTCTGAAATATTGAAAAGTTCAAAGCTATTTCAGAGTGAAGATCGTTGTGACAAGAGGATAAACTGTCTACGATATGATCATAGAGATGAATATCTGAGTTGCAAGTTTTTGGTACACAGTTAAGACAATGTGGAAATTGTTTTGCAATTCATGCCACCTAGAACACCGTAGTGTGATGGTGTGTCCGAACGTCATAGCCGCGCCCTATTTGATATGGTGCATACTATGATGTCTCTTATCGTATTCCCACTATCGTTTATGGGTTATGCATTACAAACAACCGCATTCACTTTAAATCGGGCACCGCGTATTTCCATTGAGATGACACAGTATAGACTATTGTTTGGAGAAACCTAAGCTGTCGTTTCTTAAAAGTTTGGGGCTGCGGCGCTTATGTGAAAAAGTTTCAGTCTGATAAGCTCGAACGCAAATCGGATAAATGCATTTTCATAGGATATCCAAAACAGTTGGATACATCTCCTATCTCAGATCCGGAAGCAAAGTGTTTGTTTCTAGAAACGGGTCCTTTCTCGAGGAAAGTTTTATCTCGAAAGAATTTAGTGGGAGGGCGGTGGAACTTGATGAGGTTATTGAACCATCACTTCAACCAGTGTGTAGCACGGCGCAGGAAGTTGTTCTTGTGGCGCCTACACCAATTTAAGTGAAAACTGATGACGGTGATCATTGAGCTTCGGATCAAGTTAATACAAACCTCGTAAGTCGATAAGGTCGCGCACTACTACAGAGTGGTACGGTAACCCTGTCTTGGAGGTCATGTTATTGAACAACAATGAACTTACGAGTTATGGAGAAGCTATGGTGGGCCCGGATTCCGACAAATGGCTGGAGGCCATAAAATCCGAGAGAGGATCCATGTATGAAAACAAAGTGTAGACTTTGGAAGAACTACTTGATGGTAGTAAGACTATTAAGTAAAGATGGATCTTTAAAATGAAGATAGACGATGATGGCGATTTGTCGCAAAGATGTTTCTGACAAGTTCAAAGAGTTGACTATGATGAGACATTCTCAATCATAGCGATGCTAAAAGTATGTTGGAATTATGTTAGCAGTTGATGCATTATTTATGAAATATTGCACATAGGATGTCAAAACATTGTTTCCTCGAAGGTTTCCTTGAGGAAAGGTTGTATGTGATACAACCAGAAGGTTTTGTCGATCCTAAGGATGCTAACAAGTATGCAAGCTCCAGCGAACCTTCTATGGACTGGTACAAGCATCTCGGAGTTGGAATATACGCTTGATGAGATGATCAAAGCTTTTGGGTTTGTACAAGGTTTATGAGAAACTTCTATTTCCAAAGAAGTGAGTGGGAGCACTATAGAATTTCTGATAAGTATATGTGGTTGACATATTGTTGATCGGAAATAATGTATAATTTCTGTAAAGCCTAAAGGTTGTTTGAAAGGGGTTTTTCAAAGGAAGACCTGGATAGAGCTACTTGAACATTGAGCATCAAGATCTATGGAGATAGATCAAAATGCTAAATAGAACTTTCAAATGAAATGCATGCTTTGACAAGTTTTTGAAGGAGTTCAAAATAGATCAGCAAAGAAAGAGTTATTGGCTGTGTTGTAAGGTGTGAATTTGAGTAAGACTCAAAAGGCCGACCACGGAAGAAGAAAGAGAAAGCACGAATGTCGTCCCCTATGCCTTAGCCGTAGACTCTCCAGTATGCCATGTTGTGTACCGCACCAGATGTGTGCCTTGCCACATGTCTGTTAAGAGGTACAGAGAGAGATCCAGGATTGAATCACTGAATAGCGGTCAAAGTTATCCTTCGTAACTAATAGACTAAGGAAATTTTCTCGAATATGGAGGTGGTCAAAGAGTTCGGCGTAAAGGGTTACGTTGATGCAAGCTTTGACACTAATCAGAATAACTATGAGTAGTAAAACGGATTCGTATAGTAGTGTAAATATTTGGAGTATTTTCAAATAGCATGTAGTAGCAGCATCTATAAGATGACATAAAGATTTGTAAAACACACACGGATCTCAAAGATTCAGAACCGTTGACTAAAACCTCTCTCACGAGCAAGACATGATCAAACCCTAGAACTATATGGGTGTTAGATTCGTTACAATCACATGGTGATGTGAACTAGATTATTGACTCTAGTGCAAGTGGGAGACTGTTGGAAATATGCCGTAGAGGCAATAATAAATTAGTTATTATTATATTTCCTTGTTCATAATAATCATTTATTATCCATGCTAGAATTGTATTGATTGGAAACTCAAATACATGTGTGGATACATAGACAACACACTGTCCCTAGTGAGCCTCTAGTTGACTAGTTCGTTGATCAAAGATGGTCAAGGTTTCCTGGCCATAGGCAAGTGTTGTCACTTGATAATGGGATCACATCATTTGGAGAATCATGTGATGGACAAGACCCAAATTATATAAGTAGCATATTGATCGTGTCATTTTATTGCTATTGTTTTCTCCGTGTCAAGTATTTATTCCTATGACCATGAGATCATAGAACTCACTGGCACCGGAGGAATACCTTGTGTCTATCAAATGTCGCAACGTAACTGGGTGACAATAAAGGTGCTATACAGATGTCTCCGAAGGTGTACGTTGAGTTAGTATGGTTCAAGACTGGGATTTTTCACTCCGTGGGACGGAGAGATATCTCGGGGCCCACTCGGTAATACAACACCAAAAACAAGCCTTGCAAGCAAAATGACTAAGTGTAAGTCACGGGATCTTCTGTTATGGAACGAGTAATGAGACTTGCCGGTAACGAGATTGAAATAGGTATGCGGATACCGACAATCGAATCTCGGGCAAGTAACATACCGAAGGACAAAGGGAATGACATACGCGATTATATGAATCCTTGACACTGAGGTTCAACGATAAGATCTTCGGAGAATATGTAGGATCCAATATGGGCATCTAGGTCCCGCTATTGGATATTGACTAAGGAGTGCCTCGGGGCATGTCTACATAGTTCTCGAACCCGCCGGGTCTGCACACTTAAGGTTCGATGATGTTTTAGTATTGTTGAGTTATATGTGTGGTTACCTAATGTTGTTCAGAGTCCCGGATGAGATCACGGACATCACGTTGGTTTCCGGAGTGTTCTGAAAACAAATATTGATATTGAGGATGGTTTCATTTGGTCACCGGAAAGTTTCGGGCTATTCCGGCACTGTACCAGGAGTGACGAATGCGTTCCGGGAGTTCACCAGGAGGGGCCCACCCACCCGGGAGTGAGCCCAAGGCACTAGGGTGGCGCCACAAGTCCTTAGTGGGCTCGTGGAGTCAGCCCAAGGGGCCCATGGCGCTACATAAGAAAATACCAAAAGAAAATAAAAAGAAAAAGGGAAATAGGGAGGTTGGAAGGAAGAGGATGACTCCTCCTTCCCAAACCAAATTGGAGGAGGAGTCCTCCTCCTCCTCCCCTTGGCCGGCGCACCTTGAGGGCTTGTCCCTCAAGGCTAGCCCTCCCCCTCCCTCCTATATATAGTGGTGTTTTAGGGCTGATTTGAGACAACTTTTGCCACGTGCAACTCAACCCTAGACCACATAGTTTTACCTCTAGATCGGATTTCTGCGGAGCTCGGGCGGAGCCCTGCAGGAGTAGATCATCACCACCACTGGAGCCCCGTCACGCTGTCGGAGAACTCATCTACTTCTCCATCTTTTTTTGCTGGATCAAGAAGGCCGAGATCATCGTTGAACTGTACGTGTGCTGAACGCGGAGGTGTCGTCCGTTCGGTGCTGGATCGGAACGGATCATGGGACGGATCATGGGACGGTTCATGGGATGGTTCGAGGGACGTGAATACGTTCCACTACATCAACCACGTTTCTTAATGCTTCCTGTTGTGCGATCTACAAGGGTACATATATCCAAATCTCCTCTCGTAGATGGACATCACCATGATAGGTCTTCGTGTGCGTAGGAAATTTTTTGTTTCCCATGCAACGTTCCCCAACACTTACGTGGAGGTGCTCGAAGCTCAGCCAACCCCTTGAATAGTTCTCCACGCTTTCTCCACGGGTCATCCTTCTCGAGCCATCTACGATGCCCCATGTAAACGATTTTCCCAGACCCTCCATCTCTCGTTGATGTAAGCTGCTGAGGCGTTGTATCATCCATGCACCTCGTGCATCCGCAGTATCCATGGCACACCTGGCCTGAGGTGTACCCGTAACCGAGATAGTCGTGCACCGTCGTCATCAGCGCAGATCTCATATGGAAATACTCTCATTTGCTGGCGTCCCATGTCCATGCCGGTGATTTCCATAACGTGTTTAGCTCCTCTTGCAGAAGCCCCATATACAGGTTAATACTATTTCCCAGTTGTTTAGGCGCTTGAATCAGCATGCACATGTGTATGTACTTTGTCTTCACGCACTTCCATGCGGGGGAGGTTGTACATACATACAAACACGGGCCATATGCTGTGGTTGGTGTTTTGGTTTCCAAATGGATTCATGCCATCGATACTCGCACCAAGCATGATGTTTCTTGGATCTCCTTTAGCAAATCCATATACGGTGTTGAATGCTCTCCACTGGCTACCATCTACGAGGTGTCTCAACCTCGGATCATCTACATCGTCGGGCTTCTTCCTCTACACGTGCCAGCGCATGAGCATTGCTTCCTTAGGATCTACGAAATACCGCTGTAGACAGGGAGTGATCGAAAAGTACCATACAACTTTCGGAGGAGCTTTCTTTCGTGCCTTCTTGTATGGAGAAGCATTGCACATTGGACAATTGGTTTTTTCCATGTGCCCCCCCCCCGATAAATGATGCAATCTTGGATGCATGTGTGGTACCTAATGTGTGGGAAATCAAAAGGGCAAACGATTTTCTTGGCCTCCTCGACACTACTAGGACACAGGTTCCCCCCGGAAGAACTTTATAATGTAGATACTTCAAATGCTCATCGAGGATTTTGTCTGTCCATTTGTTTTTGGCCTTCGTCTTTAGAAGTTCTAGCGTGAAACTCAACAGGGTCATCTTGGGATCGCAACCGTCATATAATGGAGTCCTCGAGTCCACTTCAAGTTGAGCCAGCTTGGCCTCCTCTCTAGAAGCAGCTCCCTCGGTAGTCGTACTCTTGCGAAGGAGGTCTTGAACATGAGGGTCTTGCATGACTGCACTTAGTAGCATCGAAGACTGCGGCGTGACCACCGCTTCTTCTCCGCCATGTCTGGACTCTTCTTCGCCGTGTATGGAATATTCTCTGCCGCCGTCATTTCCGGACTCTTCCCCGCCGCCATGTCCGGCACCGTCGTCTTCGTGTCGATTAGTCACCTCTTCGTCTAGCCCCATGTCGTTATTCCCTTCCATTTGGACGTCCTCATCATCATCATCGTCTTCTTCACTTATCCACCAAGTATAGCCATCCATGAAACCATTCATCAGTAGGTGCACCTTCAAAGTGCCACGATCAAAAGGGTCAAAAAGGACTCTTTCCTTGCATCTTGCACACGGACATGGAATCCTATTCCGATTATTTGCATGCATGTCCATCACCGCGGATTGCATGTACCGCTCCACCTGCCATCCACTAACCTTCATGACTGACTTCACAATATAACAAGCAAAAGGGTTATAAAATAAATAATGCATGCATGCTTCAAAATCATATAAAATTTTGGCATGACCTTGCCTAAAAATAGGACATATTGAGTTTGCTCGAAATTCACCGAAACGGAAATAAATCGGCATTTCGGCAACACATAAGCAACTCGATCGGATGGCATGTCACACTCGCACAAATCTCTCCATATATATATATATATATATATATATATATATATATATATATATATATATCCCAAACACACATATTCCCATTCACACTCATATTCCCATTCTTTAAGTGAACAACTTTTTACTCACCTATATATATCTCCCGAGAGAAACCGATCGAGTGAGATGATGAGAGAGACCGATCGAAAGAGCACGTGTGGATGGCTAAATAGCTAGCAAGATATATTTGTTGGGGAGGAGAGGTTAATCTAGCTATCTAACTAATGGAGAGGGAGTTATGGTGGAGGGGGGGAATTAATATAATGGAGAGGGAGTTATGGTGGGGAGGAGATGTGAGAGAAGTCATTTATGAAGGAGAGTTATGGTGGAGGGGGATATTAATGAGGAGAGAAGAGAGGTAGGAGGAAGAGAGAAGAAGAGAAAGAATGGTGTGGAAAGTGTGGAGAGGGGAGAGGAGGGGGAGAGAGGTGAAAGTGGGGAGAGGAGGGGGAGGGGAGGGGGGTAAAAAGGTGGCAGCCGCAACTAGTAGTAGCTGTGGATATCAGTGAGCGTTGCTACTATTTTATTAGTAGTAGCATTGCGTCAGAGAGAGCGCTACTGCTAAGTGTGGTCAACTAGCAGCAGTGGTGCTACAAAACAAAGCGCTACCGCTAAACACTTAGCAGTAGCGCTGGATTTTGGGCAACGCTGCTACTACAACTACCATCGGTGGCATAGTCTGGTCCCACATAGTAGTAGCGTGTTTTCACAAAGAAGCGCTACTGCTAAGGTGTTAGTAGTAGCGATTAGCTGGAGACGCGCTACTGCTAATTAGCAGCACAGTTTTTTGTTTTCCAGCGCTACTACTGAGGTCCTGCCTATAAGGTTTTTCCTAGTAGTGTTCCCAAAGTCAGAAATTAACAAAGAGGGTTTTGAGGGGGTTGGAACAAGTTCTTCTATTCTCCACTTGGTGTGGATGTATTATTGTAGAGTCAGAACATGTCCACAAAATTTGAGCACAATTGGAGACACTTAGCATTGTAGAGTTGCTTACATTTGGATCTGGACAGATAGGGTTTTAGAACAACTAGATGACTTAAATCAACTTGGATTGATACGAAACTTGGCAATATCTTCACATAGATCATATGTGACATGCTATAATTTTACAGTAATTTATTGAGAATATTTCCTATCGAAATATTTCAAAAGCTTGAAATAGGCAGGAAGGGTTTCGAAGGGTTTTGCCCAATATATTGAACATGACCATGTGTTGAAACTCCCATATATGGAATATATTTGTCCACCGAGTTTCCCTATTTTTTCTCAAATATTTGAAAGCAATAAAAACAACTTTCCTTAATAAGGGACCATTTCTGGCATCTCAAAAAGGTTTTTAAATAAAATAATAAAATAACTATTAAAATAATAATATTGTGGTTTTGGGAATACATTTTGATAATGGGTTTTAAATAAAATAATTTGTGCAAAATAACTTACCTAATTTGAGGACTTGTAGTACAAATCCCAACTCACGGGTTTTTGAAAGCTTAAATCAAGGAAATGCTTTTTGGTGAAAATAATATTTGGAAAAATAGTTTCTGGTCCGATACGCATTGCATGATCATTAGGCAAGGATTTGGGTCAAAGAGATGAGTTTGGAGAGTAGCAGGAACATTGGATTCAAACACAAGCAATAGGCAAGCAAGCAACCATCACATCAAGCATCACAAGCATTCACAAAAATTTTAATTGGTCCTGATTTTTGAAATGAGTTAATTTAGTCAGGAAAGTTAAACACAGGGTATTACAATCCTTCATCAAGATAAATTGATGGGAAGCAACGGATTTAGCATAGCACTTATTTTTCTTAAAAGATTGAGGAGACATATGATCACAAACTTGAAGAAGTCTTGAAAGAAACACTGGTAAGAATTTGGAATGAAAGAGGATAATACAAATGAGCTAGGCTACATGAGGACAAAGCTAGCACGATTCAAATGGAGAATGCTTGAGCAAGCCACCGGTAAGAATTCACAAATGAATGGGAATACCATGAATGAAGGAAGATACATGACACCAAAGAGATCATGATCAACCTGAAGAATTTAGAACAAACTGGGATATTAGAATTGAATGGAAAACATGAGAACGAAGATATCTTGAGCTGCCCAGCAGAAAACTTGAATGAGGCACCAGAATAAATGAGATACGAGCGAAGAGACAACAATTGAGAAGAATTTGAGAATGAAAGCTAAAAGTTGAGAACAAATAAATCTTCTGAAATGATGGCCTTTGGAGGATCGAGAAATGAAAACAACACTGAAATGCATCGGATAGATATGGACAATTTCTCATGATTGGAAACAAATGAGAGGATAACACGAAGCTGCGATGACAATCTTCAGAATAATGGAGCAAGATTTTGAGAGAAACTCTCCTTCGGTCTTCAAGCTGATAAGGATCACGCGAAACAACACCATGAACTACTGAGACACTCCGGAATGATGAATAAGGAAAGGTTGAGCCAATGATGAGGATTAATTCAAAATGATCCTGGAGAAGGAATATGACTGATGGAATCATTCTTATGTCACACTTGAAAAGTTTAAGAGACCTCCGGAAAATATTAGAATAGCCAGCTAAGATCCTGGGAAAAACTTGTGGGTTAAGACCCACTCAAAATAAACCACCGTTGAAACAATTGATTAGGAAGAGAGATATTGCACCGATATAAAGAAAACTTGATGCGGTGAGAACCTCAAAATAACTGAAAGGATTGAAAACAAGAAACTTCTGAGAATCTTCAACACACCGGATAGAATAAAGAGAGATGAAAAACAAAAAAGACTTGATAAGAATTTCCAACATGGGAAAGAATTTAAAGGATGAAAAGGATATGATGAACATGGAGAGCTTGAATTGAATTCACTAGAAAAGATAACAAGAATGAAAAATGATGAACTTAGAACTCCTGAAAATCTTCACAATGAATCATAAGATACAATTAGAACGAAGAGATAGGAGAAGCATCACTGAAAAGAAGAGACTCGTATGATAATTGGATCATTGAAGAAAAGGGAGGGAGGGAGGGGGGAAACAAAGACAACTTGGGACATATGAGACGAACTCCAACAAGAAATGAGAGATTGATATTGCAAATATTGGAGAGGAATGAATTACTTGAAGATAAGAACATCGGATGGAAAATATTGACATGATGACTCCGGCTAAGAAGAATTAAAAAGACAACTTGATTGAGCAAAAGAATTTGCATTCCCATAAAAATATGAGATTACCTCTTGGAAAGTTATGAATTCACCACTTGACATCGAAGCAACTCGAATTACCATACTCGAACAAAACAAAGGATGAGGCTTACGAAACAAGCGAGAACAAGTTCATGAGAGAGATTCCATCCGATATTTTCGTGGATAGGATCGCACGGGCTCTATCCTATAGTAGCCATCATGTACAAGGCAGTGCACACGACATACGAAGCGTCCCCGAGTCGTAGCAAGATACAAGGACTCTTTAAGACACAACGAGAACCGCTGTAAAACGATCGTGAATAACCGAATCCACTAGATGTCGAACCCCAAAATCACATCATGCATCTGTTGGAAGATTGTCCTATAAGTAACTACTTGAATTCCCACCTAAGAACTCCCGAAATTTTCTGGTCATGCAGTCGGGTCCACGGATACAAGGAGTAAAATCCATCACTCAACTCCTAGCAATAACACTAACTCGTCCAGTGTATCACATCCGTTAACACATAACCAGAATCTCGGAAGATCATCTATCTCAAACCCTCGTAATCACAACAATACCAAATATGGCGGTACCCCCGAATTCTCTACACTAGTACTGGGGATGCCGGGCTTATCTCGCCACTACTAGTATTGAAGCAATTTCGAACATCCTCCGTCGTGAGATACTAAGAAATCTGAATGATAACGATGTGTTCAAGAATCTCCTCGAGCTCAACTCCTAGGAATAAAATCAACACAACAGGAGGAACCAAGTCCAAATCCCGTCACATCCACATCTTATAGATTCCAAAAATATCCACGTGATTCTAATTTTTTTAGTGAGAAGAGGACTAGAATTAAAATTATTACGTCATGATTCCTCACCAGAGCATAGAAGAGGAGAAAAAAGAATCCTACTCTCCAATATATAACTAGACTCAAAGCAGTTTTTCACTAGACTCAACTCGGCCAAGTTCGATCAATCAGGGGGCTCCTAGGTCGGTACTGCTCTGATACTAACTTGTAATGCCCAAGATGCGGCCCTATCCTTATTTTGGCGCGACGTATCGACAGGGATATACACGCATCTCGTTGTTTCGCAAGAATGTATATCGTTACAAGTACATGTACTGAAAAGATGAGTATAAGGAGTTGGCTTACACTCGCCACAAGCTACATCAATATCACATCAATACAACAGTATACAGTCATCATGAAGAAGAGCAGGGTCCGACTATGGATGAAAACAAACGATAAAATAATGACATCGATTCTTGCTATCCCAGGCTGCCGGAATGAAACCCATCCTAGACGATGAAGAAGAAGAAGAATAACTCCAAATAACACAATCAGCGCGCTCACATCGAAGTAACTCTTTACCTGTACCAGCAACTGGTGTTATAGTAATCTGTGAGCCACAAGGGACTCAACAATCTCATTTCCAAAGGTATCAAGACTAGCAAAGTTTAATGGGTGAGGTATGGTTAAGTGGTGAGGCTGCAGCAAGCGACTAAGCATTTATTTGAGGTGGCTAACTTACGAGTACATGAATAAAGGGGGGATGATCTACGCATAGCGGACATGTACTACTGATGATCAAATGAATTATCCCAAACACCTACTTACGTCAGACATAACCCCACCGTGTCCTCGATCGGAGAAGGAGCTCGCAAAAGAGACAGTCACGGTTACGCACTCAGTTGACAAGTTTTTAAATTAAGTTTACTTCAAGTTATCTAGAACCGGATGTTAAACAAAGTTTCCACGTTGCCACATAACCGCGGACACGACTTTCCAAAAGATTTAACCCTGCAGGGGTGCTCCAATTAGTCCATCACAAACTACCACACGCTGCGACGGAATGACCTCGATTAGGGAAACCCGTGATCTCCTCGGGTTCCTATTGGAAAACCTCAACCTCGATATAGCCCAAAGTATCCTCGGAATCCCTCGCAAAAGTTTCTCAAGAAATGTAAAACAAGTCTAACAAGGCCGCCCGGCGTGTCGATGATAACGATAGGAGCCGCGTATCTCTTCTTAGGACATGACAGATGAGCTAAGCATAGAGTAACTGAAGTCCCGGGTTGCCCCAGGTAGCCCGCACGATGCTCTAGTTTGGGACCAACACCATCAGCACCGCCCCCTGTGTATTACGTTGAATTACTCCTCGGGTTCATGACGCCCTATGTTTTGAGTCTTAACAAATTATTATATTGGGAAAATATATTACCAATGTTGGGCATTGCTAGACGAGTTTTATCCCAAAACGAGAATCTAGGGGGTCCCTTAACAACCCCAAGCATGTTAGGAGCGCTCATTTATGGAACATAACACCGTTAACCGAAACTAAGGCGACAAAGGTGGAACAAAACACCAGGCTAGAAGGCCAAGCATCCACCGTTTACCAAGTATATAGGTGCATTAACTTAAATAGCATTAATATGGTGATATAACAGGGAACCCATGTTAGCACATGGAAGCAAGTGCACCTGCAACTAGCAACGCTATCAAAAGGCTGAGCAAGCGGTAACATAGCCAAACAAGGTTTAATGGGTAGTGGAAAGATTAGAGGTTTTCATGGCAATGTTGGGAGGCTGATATTTAATAGGTGGTAAGCAGCGAGACATAGCAAAAGAAACGAGACAACTAGCATGGCAATGATAGTAATGGTATCTAGGGAAATGATCATCTTGTCTGTGATCCTGCTTGGAGGAAGAACGACTCCATGAACCAGACAAACCGACGTAGTCGAACGGATCCTCACATTCCAACACGCTTGCGGAACTTTATCATGAAGAAGCAAACCAGAAACAAGAATCAACACACAATATTCACCACGACACATGCACGATATGATGCACAACCTAATATGATGCATGTCCATTTCAAATATGCAAGACATGGCATGACAATAACAACAATCAAACACTACACATTAAGTGAAGCTCAATATGCAACGAATTGCATATTGACGAAACTCCACATACGAATTATTTAGTTCACTCCCGATTAGGTAGACAACAATGTTAAATGTTGTTTAAACATGGCAAGAGGTGAATCACAAATAAACTACCTATCTAGACATTTTAAATGAGCCTCGAAACAACATATAGCATTTCCTAAATGACCCCACACGTTAACTTCGAATTCTGTCTAAATTTGTCCTAAACTCATTTTATGTTTGTTAAACGACAAACAAAGTGGTTCACGTAAAACTACGTGTCATTCTAGTCGGTTTACATATATAGCTCATCTCCAATGGAGCTACGGTTAACTAGCTACGAATCAAACCGTTTTTATCACGTTATCACACAAATCAATGCAAACAACACGTTTAACAGTTTTAAATATGCATGGGAGTTGGAAAATATTAACCTTCACGAAAATTTGGTCATTTTCCGTATACAACTTGTTTTGAAAGTTACGAACGTTTTTAAATTATGCATGCTTCTCGAATTAAAGAAAATTGCAGGCGTTAAAAATACTACTC
Source organism: Hordeum vulgare subsp. vulgare (assembly GCF_904849725.1). Classification (NCBI taxonomy): domain Eukaryota; kingdom Viridiplantae; phylum Streptophyta; class Magnoliopsida; order Poales; family Poaceae; genus Hordeum; species Hordeum vulgare. Next base: position 371,915,125 of record NC_058524.1, on the reverse strand, counting down.
GGGTTGAATCTGGCTAATGGGCCGAATCCAACCACGGGCACAACATACTAAGCAGTGCCTCGGGCGCAAAATAGAGAGGCTCGGGGTGGCTCACCTTGGGTCGGGGCCAGGGTGGAGAGGAGGGAGATAGAGATGGGCCGAAGGGGCACTGTCCTGGTGGCTCGGTCGCTGGGCCAGCTCACGCGGCCCACGAGAAGAGGCGCTAGCACAGCCCGCCTGGCGCTGGTCAACAACGAGCGGGAGGAGTCGATCTCCTCGTGCTCTCGTGCCGGAGGCGAGTTGCAGGCGGCGGCATGAGGCACCACGATGGCCGGAACGGCATGGGCCGATGGGGAACGGCGGATCCAGGCTCGAGGATCTCAGATCCGGCAACGACAGAAGCCTCGGGAGGCCATGACAGGGACACGTGCGGGAGAGAGAGTAAGCGGGGTGAGAGAGAGAGAGAAATGGGGGGAGGAGGAAAAGAGAGAGAGAGAGAGGAGCAGGGCAAGCTCCGCCCGGTGGTTTGGCGTCGGTCCAGCACGGTGCAGCTCCAGCAACCGCATCGCGGCTGGGCTCCGGGCGCCGACAGGAGGCACCCATGGGAGCGAGAGCAAGAGGAGATTCGGGGTGCTCACGCGCCATGCGCGGGGCAAGGCTGAGGGAGCAGTAGGCGCGGCGTACGTGCGGCGGCTTGCGGCTCGATCCAGGCCTAAGAGGGCCGGATCTAGGCCTGGCAAGCCCGCTTGCGGCTGGGAGAAGGTGGGAGAGAGAGGGCGCTCGCTCCTGGCTGCGGGGGCGCGGAGTTCGAGGGGGTTAGGGTTTGTTGTCTATTTAAAGACATGGGTTAGGTTTAGGGTTTGTAACTCCGATTTCAACCGTAGGATCGTAATCGGACGGTCTCGGCTGCTCCCTAGGGTTAGGTGGGCTTAGTGGTTGTGTAGAGTGGTGGTGGGCTAAGAAGAGAAGGAGGTTTGCGGCCCGGAAACGAGATTTTAAACACCGAAAAACGTTCGACGATAAACCAAAGACGGTGCCTCTCCGGTCGCCCGTTCGGGTATCAAACGAACTCCGATTGCGATGAAATTTGGCATGCGACCTACCTACACTATATTAAGACCGCACGCCAAGTTTCACCCAATCCAAGAATATTTTATACACACTTTTAAAAACAATATTTTAATGATGCTGCAGACGTGTGCGTGTGTGGTTGGTCCCGAAACGGTCAACGACGATAACGGAGAGAACCGGCAACTAGTAACAGATGCATGTTTTGAAAACGGGCGGCAACGGAGTGTCGATGCAATGCAGATGATGCGCACGATGCGACGATGAGTGCGACAAACAATCTAATCACATGACGACAGCGGAATAAAAGGAGAATCTTCTTGAGCGTCAGTCTCGGGCTATTACACCGGTGTAACTCCGCCCCGCGTCGGATAGCCATTGGGAGGGGAAGGTTAGGGGTCGCCACCACCAGCGTGGGCCGGGACGACCACGGGCGCCAGCGACGGCGGCAGGGAGGAGGGGGAGAGGGGGGCTAGAGGAGGCGGAGGCTGGGACGCGGCCGGTCGCCCACGGGGACGACGCGGTCCAGGGAGGAGGGGCAGAGTTCACTCTCTTTCTTCTTTAATAATAGTGTCACAAGTATATTTTCCTATAATAACGTGATAAGAGGCAAGCATTGTACTTTAGATTTTTAATTCTAGAGTAGGAGAAAGCATAATAAAATGATGTAGGTGGATTGTAAGATATTAAATAATATATTTTACTGAGTTTGATGGGAGAAAAGGAAAACGGACTGCATATTAACAGCCAACCGCAATAGGTGCTCCTAGAGACTTTATGAAAAGTGGGATGAGTCATGTATCAAAAGAGTAATACATATTTATATCTACCTATTATACTTACCCGTTATAGATAATGTCGTAATATCATAGCCAGCTGGCTATAGTATTAACCATGTTCCAAGTGCCCTGAAAGGTCTAACCTTTGAAGATCAACATGAATTTTTGTACATCATTAATAGTACTGCAGTAAAACCTAAGATCCTCTTTGAGGGTTTGTGTTCTAAAAAAAGTACTCTAGATGGTACTGGTGCAATTCGTTTGTTCTATATATGCGTGTGCATGAAATGTTAAACATCAAGTATTACTCATATATTTTTTCCCGCAAAAAAAATGAGTAATACTGGATTGTTTCCGGCTTGTTCAAGTTCCAGCAGGATAAATATTAGTTTTAGTTATATGTGATATTTCAAAGAGCACTAAAATTAAAACACATGGAGCGATGATAAAAGGGCTACGACCTGTAACAAACTCCATCGATCGACGAGTTACGCACAAAAAGGACAGTGTTAGGAATAACCACGGCGTCCTAGGATTAGTTTCCGTGTACGAGTCCGTGTAAGTTTCCACGTCAATCACCGAGTAGAATTAGGATTAGTTGGCAGCCTAGCTAGCTAATATATATACTCATGTATACCCCTGTACTTTGACCAAGAAGAAAAAGTAATACAAACACATAGGACCGACACGGTCCTATTAGCCATCAATCTCGTGTTCTCGTGTGTGTATCGATCGAACGTCGCCGGCTGGTTCTTTTGTGCATGCATGTGGTAGTACGTGGAAATCCATCCACCTCCTAGCCTGCTTGCTAGCTCATCGTCCATCTCTATAGCTGGTTAGCTCAGTAAGCTCGGAATTACTCGAGCTAGTCTTGTACGCGTGTCCCGTCGGAAAGTACACGACGGATCGCAGCGTCGAGGTCGGGCCTGTGCCAACAATTGGTATCAGAGCTTGGTTTATTGGCGTGATCTTCGAAAAGCAATCGAAGGATCATGTCGACCCCCGGCAAGGAGATCGTTGTGGTAGGAGCGGGAGCACCGATGCGGATGGTGGGGGTGTCGCAATTCCCCCGGTTGGATCGAGAGGACTACGCACTATGGGCGATGAACATGGAGGTCGCGATGGAGGGAGCGGAGTTTTGGGAAGCTGTCGACCCCGGCGGCGCCGAGTACGCGAAGGGCGCGGCGAAGTACCGAACGGATCGTCAGGCGTTAACGGCGATCTACTCCGCCATGCCGAAGGATGTGCTGCAGCACCTCGTCGGAAAGAAAACGGCGAAGGAGGCATGGGAGACCATCAAGATCCTGCACCAGGGTCATGAACGTGTCAAGGAAGCACACCTTCAGTCCTTGATGAGAAGCTACGAATGCCTGAAGATGGAGGAAAGCGAGACGGTTGATCAGTTTGCCTCCCGTCTTAAGACCCTCGTCAATGGCATACGGGGTTATGGTTCAACCTTAGAAGAAGTTGCGATCGTTCGACGATTTTTGCGCGCCGCGCCGGCGCGCTACATCCAGATCGTCACATCGATCGAGCAATGTCTCGACCTAAAGACTCTCACGGTCGAGGATCTTGTCGGAAGGTTCAAAGCCCACGACGAGAGAATTCGTCTCAGTTTCGATGACACGGAGGCGAGTGAGCACCTGATGCTAACAAAGGCGCAATGGATTGCCCTGTCAAAAGAACAGCAGGGCGGATCCACGAGCAACAGCAAGAAGAAGGGGAAGGGGAAGCAGCACTCGGCGAGAAAGAACTTCACCGACTCGGATGACGAGGATGCGCCTGCACCACCGAGGAGGAAGTTTGACATCAGAAAAGTGAGATGTCATAAGTGTGGCCTCCTCGGTCACTTCAAGGCTGACTGCGAGGAAGCACCGAAGCAACAGGCGCTCATGGCTGAGGAAGGAGACGACGGGGATATGATTCTGATGTGCGAACTAGTGGACGAAGATGATCCAGATGATCATGATCTGGACATGAGTCCGGTGAGTGCACCCACATCAGTACACCCAGGTGAAGTCGTGGCACCAGAAGTCCATGACACAAGACGTGATGGTGTGGTCGCGCAAGAAAGCGAAGACATGGCGCCTGAAGACCATGACACGGGGCGTGATGGTGTGGTCACGCTAGAAACAGGTGACGTTATGACGCCAGAATACCATAACATAAGGTGTGGCAGTGTGATCACGCTGGAAGACGGCGAAGATGTGTCGCTAGAAGAACACGGCGTGGGATGTGATGGAGTCGTCGCGATAGAACATGAAATGCGGCGACCTTCACTTAGCCCACACGAACTTGGCACATACGTGATGTTGGAAAATGCAACTTCGTGTTGTGCGGACATCCTGAGCACGGACGTATCTATTGCATTAGAAGATCGACCGGACGAGGAGAGCCCATGTGGACAGCATGCCCGAGCGCACGGAGCCGACGTTGTGCCGAACGAGCAAGTTGATGCGGCTATTGGTCGAGCATCGAACAGAGGTGGGAGCAACCCAAGTTGTGCAGGCACGAAAGCGGCTGATTTGCTCACTAGCTTGTGCTGCACAGTGGAGAAGCCAGATGGTGTTGGCCAGTACGAGCTGTATACAGCAGCTCCAGGGCTAGGGCTAGAAGGGGAGCAAATCCTAGAAATTTTGCAAGGGGCACTCAGCCTAGAAAGCAGCGTTGGAGGAGGGGCAAGTGTGTTCTCTGAAAGTCTTGAAACGCCAGAAATTATAACTTTGGCAAGTTTAAAAGAATATGTGGCTTCTCCAATAGCACATGAACGACGCGTATTTAATCTTTATCCAGAGGAAGCGCTTCAAATAAATTCGGTGAAGATGAAAAGTAAAGGGCAACGATGCTTGCACATCGAGGAACCGGAAATTTTTGAAGAAGCAATCATGGAAGAGTGTTGGCGTCATGCTATGGATGAAGAGTTGAGGTCGATCCGAGACAACAAAGTATGTGAGCTCGTGGATCTTCCCAACGGACATAGTGCCATAGAGCTCAAGTGGGTGTACAAAGTCAAGAAGGATGCCAAAGGGAACTTGGTGAAGCATAAAGCAAGGCTCGTGGCTAAAGCAAACGTGCAAGAGCAAGGTGTGGAAATCAAAGAAGTGTTTTCTCCGGTTGCAAGGATGGACTCGGTGATGCTACTTATTGCTCTCGCGGCTCAAGAATGTTGGACGATACATCACATGGATGTGAACTTCACGTTTTTGGCTGGGGAGTTAGAAGAAGAATTGTATGTGAAGCAACCACCGGGATATATCAAAGAAGGAGAGCAACACAAGGTATTGAAGCTACACAAGGCGTTGTACGGGCTACGACAAGCTTATCAGGCATGGAGCATCAAGCTTGACAGTACATTGATTTCTCTAGGTTTTGAGAAGAGTCCACTCGAGCATACGATGTATAAGCGAGGTAATGGAAAGGATCGTCTCTTAGTGGGCATCTATGTGGATGATCTGTTGATAACTGGAGCTGACGAAGAGGTGATTGCAAACTTCAAGCTACAAATGAAGGAGCTATTCAAGATGACTGATCTAGGGCTCTTGCGTTACTACCTTGGGATCGAGGTACAACAAAAGCCGGACGAGATCACACTATGCCAGCACGCATATACAAAGAAGATACTTGAAAGCAGTAGCATGGAAGATTGCAACCCAAGTTATGTTCCAATGAAGCCTCGTCTTATACTAAGCAAGAAAAGTGAAGCACTTGCGGTTGATGCAACGGAGTATAGAAGTGTGGTCCGAAAGTTGAGGTATCTCACAAATACAAGACCGGACTTGGCCTATTCTGTTGACATAATGAGTCGCTTCATGGAAGCACCCATGACGAAACAATGGGCAACTGTGGAAAATATACTCAGGTACATCAAAGAGACAACAAACTTCGGTTGTGTCTATTTGAGAGAGAAGAAGAAGGAGATGATGAATCTACTGGGCTACAGTGATAGTGACATGTCAGGAGATGTGGACGACCGTAAAAGTACCTCGGGCGTGGTATATTTCTTGGGAGGAAATATAGTGAGTTCGCTATCACAAAAGCACAAAGTGGTCGCATTATCCTGCCATGAAGAAGAGTATATTGCAGCTGCAACCGCGGTGTGTCAAGGTGTGTGCCTAGGAAGACTACTCGGTGACCTCACAAGTAAGGAACGGAAACCAGTGGTGCTCAATGTTGACGACAAGTCTACAATCTCTCTGTGGAAGAATCCAGTGTGTCATGATAGACGCAAAGACATCGATACGAGGTATCGGTACCTACGGGAGTGCGTGGAAGAAAGCAAGATTGATGTCAACTATGTTTGCACCGACGATCAGCTTGCAGATATCCTAACCAGATCTTTGGGACGACAGAAGTTCATGAAGATGCGACGAAGGATTGGTGTCGAAGCTGTGAAGTGAGGACATCGTGTTTAGGGGGGTGATTGTTAGGAATAACCACGGCGTCCTAGGATTAGTTTCCGTGTACGAGTCCGTGTAAGTTTCCACGTCAATCACCGAGTAGAATTAGGATTAGTTGGCAGCCTAGCTAGCTAATATATATACTCATGTATACCCCTGTACTTTGACCAAGAAGAAAAAGTAATACAAACACATAGGACCGACACGGTCCTATTAGCCATCAATCTCGTGTTCTCGTGTGTGTATCGATCGAACGTCGCCGGCTGGTTCTTTTGTGCATGCATGTGGTAGTACGTGGAAATCCATCCACCTCCTAGCCTGCTTGCTAGCTCATCGTCCATCTCTATAGCTGGTTAGCTCAGTAAGCTCGGAATTACTCGAGCTAGTCTTGTACGCGTGTCCCGTCGGAAAGTACACGACGGATCGCAGCGTCGAGGTCGGGCCTGTGCCAACAGACAGTAGTGGAACGAAGGACAGATGTAGCTCATGAAATGACACCATTGAATCGAATTGAAGTGAAGTTTGAGAGAGACGCAGTAGAGATGACATAGTACTGCGTGGCATGGACTTAAGAGCCGATATTCTACTATAGTTTTGCTCATTCTGGGAATGCATGCACACCATCTGGGGAGAGGCATCGCAAAGATTCCAAAACAGTCATGTCATGCCTTCAGAAAGAAAGTCGCTTCAAAAGAAATACCAGTACTAGTTAGTTAATCAATCATAGTTCGGCGCATCCATCATTTAGGTACTACTCCTATTCTAAACAGAAGACCTATACATTTTGTCTAATGTCAAACTGTACAAAATTAACCAAATTTGTAGAAAAGCTATAAACAACTACAATTCCAAATTAATATCACTAAATACACGACAAAATATATTTACATATTTATTTATTATTAGTACTATGATTATCAATAATTTTCCTGCAAACTTGGTCAAACTTTACACCATTTGATTTTAGACAAAGAATTATACACTTTATTTTGGAGTAGGAGGGGGTACTTTGCTGTGAGGTGAGCAATGAAAAATAACGAGTCTAGAAAAGCTCCTTAGGCATGTGCCAATGCAAGTCTATTAACACGATTTCATAGACATTTTATTTATGTGGCACTGTATTTAATGAAGAGAGATAGTAAGGTTGTATCTTAGCTAACATACAACCTTGTAAGTGACCATATGTAAAAAAGAGGTGATAATCCAATCACATGCATGCATGAGCCACAAATCATTAAATTTAGATACAATACATAACAGACAATGCATTATACTGGTTGTATTTTTATGTTTTTATTACCATATGATTAGGTGATAAGAGACGAGAAGCGCTTCTGTGTGGAGTGGTGGACAACATAAAGGTTGTTGTCGCCGGCCCGGGTTTGAGTCTTCTCATCTCCTATAAGAATAAGACAGGGGGAGTCTCCTCTTTGCTCTCATTATTTGATTACGTGATAAGAGACGATGCATTGGCACATACCTTAGATAAGCTCAATTCATGCCCACGTGAATCTAGTAGCTATAGAAAACCTAATAAATGTATATGATGTTATGCGGATTGAATATTATAATGTAACATCATACATTTATTATATTATGTACTGCCCACTTAATATGATTGGATATTATATTAGGCTGGTCATAGTGGGAGTAACTAAGATAGTATCATGTACTCGGGAATAGCAAACATGCTGATGTGGCAGACAATTAAAAAAGAAAGAGAGGGTTATAGTAACATAGATAGATACCGTAACATGTAAAATGCTATGCTACTACTCCCTCATTTTCGGTTTATAGGTCTCAAATCTGAAATCTCATCAACGAAGGTGAATTGTGAGTGGATGACACTAGTTTTAACTAGCCAATGAAATATTTCTCACATATTTAATTTCTGAGGCAATAAATGTAGCATCCTCTTTTTATTGGACTTGTATGGTGGATGTAAAAAATGATGCATGCATAGCCATTCATTTCCTTTCTCTAAACTATATGAATTAAATATGGTGCGGTATTTAAAGCACTTTAACTCAATTAGACTCAAAATAAGCCTAATATAATGGAAATCTGAAATGTTTGAGATGAGCCTTATAAACCGGAAAGGAGGGAGTATGTGTCATGCATGTCAATAAATAAGGTCATCTATGATGCTACTTTATGATACTATGCACTATGAAGATAGTATCATACAATAGTATCATATGCATGATACTACTATATGTTACTCCCCACTATGACCAGCCTTAGGCTGGCCATAGTGGGAGTAACTTAGGCAGTATCATATACTTGGGACTAACAAACATGCTGATGTGGCAGACAATTAAAAAAGAGAGAGAGGGTTAGAGTAACATAGATAGATACCGTAACATGTTAAATGCAATGCTACTATGTGTCTTGCATGTCAATAAATGAGGTCATGTATGATACTACTTTATGCTACTATGCATTATAGGGGTAGTATCATACAATAGTATCATATGCATGATACTTTTATATGATACTCCCCACTATGGCAAGCCTTATAATATTCAATCCTCACTTTCTCATTTAATTGTATGTCACCTTCCCTAAATTGTTGAGCCAAAGTGTTCGAGACTAAGATGTGTTACGATCGTAACTAAATATCCTACAGTCATAAGCCTTCCATATTTATGTCATAAGTGCTAAATAACCATAAATTCATACAAACTATATGGTTATTTTGTTTTCCTTACTGGTTTCCTTTTTGTAGATTTAAGGACAAGAAAAAGAGTCAGGGGATTATCAAGCATTACAATATGACTGCAACTATGTGCTCCATTAATTGGATATATGCCCCCTCCCACCTAAGCTAGTTTACATGTTCATGATGTTTAGATAGAGAGGAGTGCATGCATACATGAACTAATTAAACCTTTTCTTCCTTCTTTTCACACTTGATTAGCTAATCTAGCTGTAACCTAATACCTTTCTTTTGAGAGAAATCAAGTTTAAACTGCCAAAAAAGATGTGATGTTCTACCCGAGTTAGCTCTTTCCCCAGTCTATCGAAAACATGAATTAAGTGAGAAAAAAAATCTTTTCTTTTGCTTCGGGCATACTTGATCAATACTAACTCTATCATGCATTGTTTTCTCCAACCCATCAATTGATATATGCTTGGTTAACTTGAAGATACGGAGTATAAGGAAATAATTAAACTGGGACTCATTGTAGAAACACACCTGAGACCATTATCATTGTAAACATCTAGAAGATAGCAATCATTAATCTCAGTCAACAATTAACAGGAAAACTTTCTAATAAAAAAAATTAACAGGAAACCAAGTACAAGAATTAAGAAGCAAAAAACTCATCCCAAGTGAATAGATAGTAGCAAATGGCATCCAATTGACGGATGTAGCTGCTTGTATATGTTCAATGAAATCAAACAAATAAAGTAAAAAAAGAATGAGCTTGTCCTTATAGCACTAAAAAACAAGAATATTGAGCTTGCCGTTGGCACTATAAGAACGATCATGTGATGCAGCGTCACGCGAAAAATTAACTCATCATGAAACCATTCAAAGAATGAACAACAATACTAATTTAAATTGGTGAATTTATGAGTGCACGTTCTCACAACATATGCCAATTAAACAAACACGGATCAGCAATAAACACCAACCAAATATATATCAGGTTAACGCAAAAAAACATCAGGAGATTTCCTTCACAATGAACAAGATAGAATCGATCGACCGTGATAAGAAAGAAGTAGAGGCCAACTGTTGTTTTACACGTCCGTATCCTCGGACATACCTGCTGTCCTCACCGCCGGCCAAGATCCGTTACGAGAACGGCGGCCTCTCGACCCCACCGGCAGCACCCGGCCAGCTGTTGTGCACGTCCATGGGCATTGGCGGCAAGCCCATCGGCAGGTTGAAGAACGGGAGCCCAGCTGCTGCCGAGCCTCCTGACGGATCAACACCGAACGGCATGCCATTGCCGGCCTGGTCGCTCTCGCTCCCCCCAGGTGGCTGTGTAGGCACCACCTCGTCGCCGTCCTCGAGCGGCAGTCTCTCGTAGGCCACGTTGCTGAACGACGAGGCAACAACAACCACCGGCCCGGCCGCGACGAGCGCGCCGGCAACGCTGCCACCGACAACCTGACCCTGCCCTCCGGCTAGGAAGGCCGAGAGGCTGGTGGCCCCTGGTGGCGCCGGTGGCGGGAGGAAAGAGCCGGCGAGGGAGAGTATCTCGAACCTTCCGTGGAGCGTGGCCACCGCCGGCGAACCTGGCCCACTCTGGGCAGACTGTGGCTGCCGGAGAGTCACGTTCGTGACGGCCCCCGCCGCGGATAGCACACAGACGCCGCGCTGCCGACGGCGTGCGTAGGCGGTGAGCGCCTCGAAGACATCGCACCCCGCGGCGACCTCGAGGATGTGCGCCCTGAGAGCGTTGGCGCTCTCCCTGGTGATGATCACTGGCGGCTTGGGCTTGTTCTTGGATCCGGGCGGCCGGCCGCGTGGGCGGCGCCCCACGACCTCGCTGCCGCCTATCCCAGCCCCTACGGCTGCACTCCCTCCACTTCTGCCCGGCGAGAGCGCGTCCTGGCGGTCGTCGGAGCCTCCGGCACCGTCATCGTGACGGAAGTGAAGCTGCTGGTGGTGCTGGAGGTAGGAGTTGGTTCCCAAATCCAGTCCTGCCATTCTCTAGGGTAGAAGAAGAGCTAATTATAAGTAAGTAGGGAGTATAGTACCATTAAAAAGAGAAAAATAATAATGGCTAGATAACAGTACCGATAATATTAAGAAATTGGAGGTGCAAGAGAAGAATTGCTGCTTGTGATGATGATAATAGGCCGGAGGAAGAGGAAGAAGAGAGAGCGTGTGTCTGTGTAGGGTTTGTGGTGCTTGTTTTCTTGGAGGAGAGTAAAGAATGAGGTTTTGCTTTTTGGGATGTGGGGGGTGAGAGAAGAAAAAAAAGAGCTGAGGCGAGGTGTTCTTTTCCTTCCTTGTGATATTTGTGGTTGTTTATCCTTGTTGATGTTGCTTCCTCATGTGGGCTAAATATTTTAGGGAGGCGGGTACAGTGGAGGTGCAGGAGGGAGGAAGATGAGATGGAACCCAATGAGTTCAGGAGAGAGGAGATGGAAGGAGAGACCAAGTGATGGCAAAGGAAGATGAGAAAGGGATAGGCTAGGCTAGTTGTCTTTGGAGAGATGGCCGAAGAAGAAATACTATAGAACATGAGCCACCTTTCAATAAGAAAAAAAGGTGCTTGCACAGAGAGATATGGTTAACTAATTCTGTGCATACCACTCGCATATGGGGTGCAATTAGGAGCGACCACATGTCGGTTGCGTACATATACAATGCACGGAAGTGAAGCTAGAGTGCTTTTCTTCAGACAGAAGGATGATAGAACGTTGATGCTTATGCACGCAAGTGGAGGCATTAGTTTAATGATGCTTATTATACTCCGTCCAGATATATAAGCCGGACAAGTGTCTTCAGGTCTAGCGAAACATGTCTTGTATCCATAGAAATCATACATATTTACCTTCATGCCTTCATTTGTTGAATAAAGTTTCTAAACTTCCATTTTTCTTGGCATATTAGAGCAATTTCAATGGGACGATCCATTTTGTTCGTCGTCGTTTATTTGGGTCGGTGCGGACACAAAAAGCGGCCCAATGTGCCGACCCAAACGGACGCGCGTCCGGTTTTCGTCCGCGGGCAACCCATTCCCGACCCATTTTTGAGCCGAATTTGCGTCGGCGCGGACACGCGACGGACAAGCGCACACTCGCATTCTCCTGCCCCAGACCCGTTGGTCGGTGGCACATTGGCCTCGCCCCATCCGGTCCTCGCCCGCCTCCTTTGTCGCCGTCGCCGCCGCCCATTTTTGCCGGTGACTCTGCCAGCTGTCGGCGCCTCCACAACCGTCCAGCAACACCGCCCACTCCCACGTCGCCCGTCGCTGCCGTCTTGCCGCCGGGTAGCCGACTGCTTCCCACTCCCCCCCCCCACACACAGTCCGCCCTTACCAAGAAGCCGCCAGGCCGCCCGGCCAGATCTTCACCGGCACGCTCGTCGGACACGGACCTACTTGTCGGACGCCGGCAGGGCAGTTAGCTGGTCTGTGCGCGCCGCGACTCCCTTCGCCGGCCATCTCCTTCGTCGACGCCCGCAAGCTGTTCGACAGTTTGCCAAGGTACAAAATGGACTCCGTCGACGAGTTCTTTTTTCACAATTTCCTTTGCGACTCCGAAGATTCGTCATCCGATGACGAGGAGGAGATATTGGCTGCCGTGTTGGTCCATCACCACCTCAACTGCCAGCGGCCGTTGTTCCGTGGCTCCATTCCGGGCCACCTTCCGGCGTTGAATCACAACCGAGAGAGCGGGCATTTCCTTCTTTGGAAGGACTACTTGGATACAACAAACCGGTTGTTCAAACATCAAAAATTCCGCCGCCGTTTCCGTATGAGTAGACATCTTTTCAACCGTATTAGAGAGGGGTGGTCGGATATGATGACTATTTCGAGTGCAAAGAGAATGTCGTTGGCAAGATAGGTTTTTCCTCTTATCAGAAATGCACTGCCGCCATCCGAATGCTTGCATACGAAGTGCCCGGTGATCTCATTGACGAGTACGTCCGTATGAGCGAGTCTACTTGCCTAGAGTCCTTGTATAAGTTCTGCAATGTTGTTATTGTTGTGTTTGTCCCTGAGTACTTGAGAGAGGCGACTGCTGAAGATACAACCCGTTTGTTGGCGATGAATGCCAGTAGGGGTTTCCCAGGGATGCTTGGTAGCATAGACTGCATGCACTTAGAGTGGAAGAACTGCCCTTCTGCTTGGTAAGGGCAGTATAAGGGCCATGTCAAGGCTTGCAGTGTTATACTAGAGGTCATGACGTCTGAAGATCTCTGGATCTGGCACTCTTTCATTGGCATGGCCGAATCACACAATGATATCAGCGTGCTTCAGTGCTCGCCGGTGTTTGCTAGGCTTGCCGAAGGCAACAGCCCACCGGTGAACTTTACTGTCAACGGCCACAACTACAACAAAGGATTCTACCTGGGTGACGGTATCTATCCTCGGTGGACCACTATTGTGAAGACAATACCCAACCCTGTTGGAGAGAAGAGGAAAAGATTTTCCCAAGAGCAAGAGAGTGCTGGGAAGGATGTCGAGCGTGCCTTTGGTGTTTTGCAATCTCGATGGGCATCATTCGGTATCCTGCTAATACCTGGAGCATGCAGAAACTATGGGAGGTGATGACTGCTTGTGTGATCATGCATAATATGATCGTAGAAGACGAGCGTCCGGAACGTCTGTATGATCAAGGGTTTCAGTTTCAGGGTGAGAATGTTGTGCGTGAGCATGGATGAGCAACAACTTTTGAACAGTTCATCCAATTTCATGAAGAGATGCGTGATTGGGAAACTCATGTGCAACTGCAAAACAATTTGATTGAGCATATGTGGGGGGCTCATGTTGGCAACTAATAGATTTATCTTCTTTTATTTGTTTGCAAAACTATGTGAGAACTATGTTATTTTTATTCGGCTTGTAATCACTATGCTATTTTATCCGGTCCAAATTATGTTATTTTATTCAAACTATGCAAATTCATGAAATGTTGTGTTATCCTGCACAATATGATTCTTGAAGATGAGAGAGGATTGAACTTAGAATTCTTTTACGACAATGTGGGTAGCCGTGTCAAACCAGCTAGAGATCCAAACCGCATTAGAGCTTTTCTCCAGACATACAAGGAGATTGAAAATGCAACACCCACTTTCAACTTCAGGAATATCTCACTGAGCACCATTGGCAAAGGGCTGGACAATGACTTATTTTTGTATTCATTTGTATTTGTATTTGTAATACGGATGATTATTGTATTATGTTTGATTCGAATAATTCAGTTTGTTTTCGATTGTTGAATTATGTTGTATTTGATATTTGCGGGCTGATGATATGCGGGATGGAGCGGCGCAAAAAGAAGACCCCGCAAAGCCGACCCGTAAAAAAGTACATTCCGCGAATATACTTTTTTACGGATCCGTATTGGGGGTCTGCATCTGTGCCAGCCCGGGCCATCCCGCAAAAGCTATTTTGCGCGAACTGCAAACGCGTTTTGCGGGCCGGCAGGATGCGGGGTCTGCTAGAGGTTCTCTTAGTGATATATTACATTAATGCGGAAAACGCTAGTGATGGCATGTCGAAAATCACTTTGGTGATGTATTGCTCGCATGTCATCAATATAACCTTAAATCATTTTGATGAAGTATTGTTGGCATGTCATCTATATAACATCACTACTAAAATATATTGGTGACATGATACGACCCACAGGATCCATAAAAACACTGATGGTGTGTAAGGTGAGTATTCCACAATACTTTCTATAGGAGTGGTGTGTCGAATACCTAAGCTGAATAGCAACACATATCTAATGCATTCCACCATAGTTCATAATTGTATATATGTACGTGCATATAAAGGGAGAGGCGCTCATCCAAACCGAGTAAAAAAATCAATCGTATTCATCACCAACATAGTACACAATGTTGCAATTTGAACTACGTCCAAAATCTACCATTCTAGAGTAATTTGAACAAGTGTATATGACTAAACTATGAAAAGGGAGAGGATCTCATGTACTGGCCAGATCGAGCGCCGATGCGAGTGGGTTGCTAGATGCGAGTAGGCAACGAGGGGGTGGTCTAAAACGAGGAGGGCGAGGTCGGCGGAGTTGAGGAGTGAGGAGGAGCGAGATCACCGGGCCTCGAGGTCACGGGATGGCCCGAGTAGAAGGTCGTAGACGAGGATGGCGAGGTCACATGGGCCAAGGTGCAAGGAGTTTGAGGTCACTCTATGCAAGAGGAGGTGGGACTAGGCGCGAATGAAATTCCTTATTCGCACAAAATTTATAAGTGTTAATGTTGTGTATTATAGGTGAAGTGGCTGACATCGGCAACACCCCAATAGTTTACATTAGCAATTTTGGGGGTTAAAAATGGATAAGTGTTGACGGTTGGGGTTATTGTAGGTGGAACGTTGAGCCACATCACATTACAATAAAAGTCACTCTATAATTAAAGAGGTACACAAATCAAAAATAACACACTTAATGAATTAGATCGATACATTTAAGTTCATATTACATCAATATGGTATGGTTAAGTGCGGTCGACACAAATTAATTAAAGAGATATAAAAAATCAAGTATGTTGGCTTTTAACAATCCTATCAATGACAATTTGTGTCTTCTTGAGCTTCGTTGAATACTTATGACCCACGTTGTGACTCATTCTCAAGAAGGGGGTATGTCTCGCACAACATTGTTTTGCTCCTTTTCTGGTTGTGTACTCTTCTTCGTTGTAGTCATCTGATGAACCACAAGTATAGGGGATCAATCGTAGTCCTTTCAATAAGTAAGAATGTCGAACCCAACGAGGAGTCGGAGGAATTGATAAGTAGTTTTCAGCAAGGTATCATGAGCAAGTGTTGTAGTATAGTTTGATAGCATGATAATTGGTAACAACTAAAAAGTAAAAAAAGTAGAAAGGTGCAGAAAGTGGCCCAATCTTTATTATGCTAAGGACAAGCCGGCGATTTTTCTTATAGTGACTAAAACTCTCTTGAGGACTCGTGGAAATATAATCAAGTTATTTTCACCATGATTCATCAACTTCACATTCATTGCGTTGATAAGTGTTATGTTGGTGGACCGGATCTAAGATATTGTTCTTACTTGAAAAAGCACATACTTATGATTATACCATCCATGTAAGCATTCGTAAATACAAGAGAAGTAATTAAGATAAATCTAACCATAGTGTGAGGCATATGGATCCAATGCCTCATGCATCAATTTGTAAGCCGGGGTTTAAGTTTGAGTCACTCCCGCAACCCATCATCTACAAACTAATTCCACGACTCCTTCCTCTCAGCCCAAAGATGGCAAAGTGTCATGTAGTCAACATTCACATAATATCACTAGAGAATGAACAAGACAACATAATATGAAAAGAATGAACGGTGATCAACTTAATATGATTACTAATAACAAGACTTCTCCCATATCCTCAAGAAAAAATAGAACTACACACAAATCACCGTATTGAACTTGTTCAATGGGTATAAATATGCAATTAACTATCTGAACATAATGATTTTACTCCAAGTAAACTAACTAGCATCAAATACAAGATGTAATCAACACTACTAGTACACGTAGGTAACAATCTAAGGTTAGATACAAAGATTGAGCACAAGAGATGAACTGGTTATTTGAGATGAGATGAAGCTGGTAAATATGTTTACAAAGAAGCTGATGAGAGGAGAATTGGTGATGGTGATGGATTTAATTTTCCCTTCGCGGAGGAAAGTTTCCTGGGCAGAATCACTCCAGCAGAGAGCTAAAGCGATCAACCTCTATTTTTGCCTCGTGACTGCGGCGGTTTGCCCCGAAAGTATGCTCTTCATATTATCTAGGGTAAGTGAATTCATATAGGAGAAATAAGTTGGGAGAGGAGCTATGTGGGCCTCACAAGCCTGGGTGGCACCACTTGGGGTGGCGCCATGTGGGGACCCCGACTTATGGGTCGTGATCGCCCAATGAATGTGCTCAGTGATCCTAGAGATCAATGCTCACCGAACACACAGATACCGAATAAAAGAGTCTTACATCCAAGTACCGAATTATTACATCACATGACTGAATGGTCAGGTTCACAAGGTTGGGCCTAAGGCCAAATCATACTAATACAACTAATAGCGGAAACCATAGGGCTAAGCGGGTGCCCATGCAATCAAGCCTACACCGACAGGCATTCTGACTCGGAAGCGTCCTAGTTCGCACGGGCGTCTCCAAAGACGTACTCATCTCCAAACCCCGGACCTTCCATGTCTGGTCAATAATATAACCAGTGGCAAGAAAATGAGTACTTTTGAATGTACTCGCAAACAACCCATGATATGAACAATGAATATGCATCAAGTTAACGAATTACTTTTGAAGAACAGGTTACAGATATCCATATATCTGTTGAGGGCTGAACCATCCGGGTTCACCCTATATGCCAAGTCACCGAACTTGGTCATATCATTACTTTCATAATAACTCCTTTTCATCACAATTCACACACACTTGGTTTATGCGGAAATGACTGGACGTAGATTAAGCAGGATTACCCAACTGTCCTTGACCATGGACACGACTATTAGAATAGATTTACACTCTGCAGAGGTAGTACGCTGGACCCACAAGATCCGGGAAACTTTCGTGTCATCCACGACTCGCGGTATATAACATACCCGAGGTAAGTATCTGATCAATGCCTTTCCCTTGACGATACTAGACAAAGAGGTTCACTCGATTGGTACCCAACCCACATGTTGTACGTCTTACGAGCACCGACTCTCGACAGTATCAACCATGCGGGGACCAAATGTGTGCCTGGAAGTTTCCAATGAAGGAACATTTTTAAAATCAACCAAACAGAAGCAAAACTATTCCAATTTAGTCCTTTTTATTATTGTAAAACAGAATAGTTGCTGAAAAATCATCCAATGGTCTCATTAAATACTACCTATTTTTAGAAGAATACCAGTGGAAAAAATTATATTTTTACACTGGTTAAATATTTTTATAAAAATCTTTGAAATCAGATTTTAAAAACAAATGAAAAATGGGCTAAGTCCCGGGCCTGGCTCGGCCTGGAACTGGGCCGACCCAAGGCTAGCCGACAGCCTACCCAGGCGCACACATCGTCAGGTTTGAACCTCACATGCGGGGCCCTGCGGTCAGTGGCTGCGGGCAGCGAGGGGGAGAGAGAGCTAGGCCACCGATAGGTGGGGCACACTTGTCGGGGTCATCTCCTACCTCTTGCCAGAGAGGAGGATGAGCACGCCGGCAAGGCTACCGGCGTTCTCAAGCCCCAACGTGGACAGAATGGGTTCGGCTCGTCGACGCCTACCTGCTGGTGGTCGGAACAACGACGGAGAGGCACGGGTTCGCTGGCGACGAGGAGGCCGTGGCGGAGGAGTTTCGGGAGGTGGCCGAGGGTAGCTAGGGGCACGGAAATGCTCGAGAAAGTTGGGGGAAAGCTTCCTGGGGTCGAGGGGATCACTTTGGTGGGTCGAGGGTCGCAGGAGCCGTCGTGTAGCCGTAGATCGACCGGAGCTCCAAGGCGGAGGGGCCTCGGTCGATCTCGAGCACCGGGGCTCTGCTGGCTTGCTGGGGTGTCTAGGGAGGTACTAGTGGTCGTTGCGAAGCTGTCTGAGCAGTGCAGGAGCGAGGGGGAGGGATATTTATAGGCCCGCGACGGTGAGTCGATTCAGGAGAGGGGATGGGGTCGAAACCACGGTATCACGACGTGGTTTTGGACTTCCAGAACCATCTGCAACAGAGGGGGAGAGAGAGGAGTCAAGCATCCGTTGGATAAGTTTAGCTTTGTAAACTTGAAAACACCACCATTTGACCAAATCTGTCCCTTCCAAAGCGAGTGTGGGCAAACTAAGTCCCACAAATCCCATTTTTGGTGTGGAACCCTCATTTGAGGTATTAGACACTCCTGCAAAGTTTCAGCATCATAGGACAAACTTTGCTATATAGAGTTGCTCTAACTCCAATCTGGACAGAAGGGGTTTTAGGGTTATTTGGGGTCCTTAATCACCTTGGATCAAGGTGAAACTTTATGTGGATGCCAAATATGGCTTAGGGATACCATTGGAATTTTCTAGGATTTAATTGAGAAGATTTCCTTTGGAAATATTTCAAAAGGTCAAAACAGACAGAAATGGTTTTCAGGGTTTTACTCAAATAATTATAATATAAATAGTGGTTTAAAATCTTATGTATGGAAAATATATGTCCTTCTAATCATCTCCAAATTTAATCAGATTTTTCTAAGGCAGAAAAGTATTTTCCAAGTAGGAATACCAATTCTGGCCTCAGAAATAGACATGTAATTTAATTAGGAAAATAATTCTAAAAATAATTATCTTGTGGCTTTTAAGCACTAAAATGAAGTTAAAATTATATCACCAACATTGGGTAGAAACACTTCTTGCCATCAAGGGCATGTAGTGCAACTCAAAGTAGGGTTTTACCTTGATTAGAAACAAGTAAAGGTTTTTGGAAATAAATCAATATTGTGAAATGGATTTTTATCATCACATGATCAAACACACAAGCATACAATGAAAATCATGGCACTCACATCATTAGTTTTGAAAAAGTTTTAACAAGCTCAGATTTTTGCATTACATAGAAGTGGTAGTAAAAACAGGGTGTGACACGCCACGTGGAGTGGCCACGCCCCTTGAACTTGTTGGCCCCTTGTTTGGCTTCCTCGTTACTTCTTTGTTCTAGTATTTTATCATACATACCAAAATAAATCTGTGTAAAATTTCATTTCATTTTGAGCTCTAGAGAATTGATATCTCTTTTGTAGCTTTTCTAGGTTAGAATTCCAGCTCGGGGTATCCCTCTCCTTGGGTGTATCTTGCATTTTAAGAAAGAAAAGGCATTAAAGTTGCAACATAATATAAAATATGACTTCAAAATAATATAAATAATAGTAGTACATCATGATGCAAATTGTACATATCGACTCACCCAAGTTTAGACCCGCTTTCCCTTAAGCGAATATCGAACTCGGTAAACATGACCACAAGTTTATAGAGAGAGGTGTCGATAAAAATACGAACATGGCAACATCATGCATGATTATAATTATTGATACAACACGAGCAATAATTATTATTCATAAAACTTCTTATGTTCAAATAACAATCTATTCACAAGTTAAAGTGTATATCACAAACGCTCTTAAAATACAACAAACTATGTTCTTATTCATCCAATCAAATATAATTCATCATATTTTTGGAAGAGTCTATGTAAGTGCTTTTTTGTCTAGCAAACTTCACAAACACAACTATAATATAGTCTCTTAATGATTGCTAGCACTGAGATCATATTTTAAGAGCTATGTGTTTTAATCAAAGAGAAAGGAAGATGGGGATTAGTGTTTCACCTACCAACTTATTTACCTCTAGGATCATTATCAATAACAATAACTCATGGTCATATATATTTTACTAGATATATGTGTCTCGGTCTTTCCCCGCCACATGTTGTTTGCCAAGTGGAGAGTATTTGAGGTTAAAATGGAGAAAATATTTTAATTCTTGCATAAAAGGGGAGATTTAACAGAAAAAGTAAAAGATAGTCGCTTTGCAAAGGGAATCAGAGGTTGTCAAGTGCTTTTGAGTTGGATGTGCAAGCTATTAATTCAAAGGAACATCACTTTGTAATCCCCCTTATGATAGTGACCTTTCTTGATCAGACTGTCTCTTTTATTACTCCAACATCATAAGATCATACAAAACTTATCTCCCTTCCAATCAAAGATCATACATATTTATTGCAATTTACTTGAAGCATATTTATTGCATGCACAAGAAACAACTTACTTGAAGGATATTTCTCAATCATTAGGTAGTTATGGGGGATTCTCATGGCAAGAAACAGGTTTAAGGGTTTTTTGGATGCACTAGTAGTATATCTACTTTGTATAGAAGTTTTTGGCTAGCAAAATATTATAAGCAAAAACCACATGTTGGAGAGGATCCGTAACAGTATAACTTCTATGCAAACTTACATACAGTATCTTCCTTCTTAAGTGTCAACTACCTGATCAAGTTTGGAAATATTAATGAGAGTTCAAAATCATAAAGGATGTCTAAGATGGTATATTTGCAAAGAAAAATCTCTCTTCCTTGTACTATTCTTTCATGCACTATCAAAATGACCAATGTTATGCTCGTTAACTTCCCATGAGATTTTATTCTGTACACCCCATGTGTAGTCACTACTTCCCATGAGATAAGCATATGCCATTTATTTTGCAATGATGAGATGCATGGTAATTAAAAGCAAAAGATACCCATACTAAGATTTATTATAGAGACTCTCACACATGGTTACATTTATAGCACGGGGACAAAATAAACACATGGAAACTAATTCATACTCAAGCTTTTTGTAAATCACGAGATAACTGAAGATCAAACTAAGATATATAATAATGGTAATACAATATCGGGCACCTCCCCCAAGGGTAGTGCCATTCCCAAATACTCAAGTTTTCTTCTTCTGTGATGGTGGTCAAACCCTTTTTGCAATAATCCGAAGAAAAATACAATTCTCCACGTCAAGCATCTTGATCTTGTGATTAGGGTCCTAATTTCAGACTTCAATGTATTGGTAACTGTTAATGCTCTCATAGCTAATGATGAGATATCATTGTGTGAACTTGGGGACACGTTTTCCTACACACGACAAGAAGAATTATTTTGAACATTAATAGTTTGAACCGTGTTGAGGAATCTTGACTTCTTGGACTCGATCTCCTCCATGTATTCTGGAAGAGCTAGACGAGTGTCCTCCTCATCCTCCTCTCCCCGATGTAGATATCCTCCATAGGCTCCTTTAGTTTGGCAGCGATCTTCTCCTCCGAATACCACTCATAGTAAACTTCACTATATGGATGTTTACTAGGAGCTAGTCGGATGCGATGCTTAGTGAAAAGTTTTCAAGGGGCCATGACGATCTAGATCTCGAAACCCTAATAGAAA
This sequence comes from Hordeum vulgare subsp. vulgare, assembly GCF_904849725.1. NCBI lineage: Eukaryota > Viridiplantae > Streptophyta > Magnoliopsida > Poales > Poaceae > Hordeum > Hordeum vulgare. The sequence goes on along the minus strand of NC_058524.1, from coordinate 371,893,282 downwards.
CAACTCGAAACAAGACCAGGAGGAACACTTAAGATAGAAAGGTCAAAACATCCTCGAGTATATATAATTGTAGGACAACTATACACAACAAACACGGAGTTCGGAAAGTGCATGGGGCTCCCACAAGCCTGGGTGCCGCGGCCAGGGAGCTAGGTCATGCCCCCGATCTTGTGGAGCCTATGGGAAATCCCTCGGGTGTTTATTATTTTCCTATTTTTTATTTATTCCAAAACTAATAGAAAGTATTTGTATGAAATTTTTGGACTCGGTTTACTTACTATACCACGTAGCTACTCCTATTCCTGTTTTCTGGAGTGTTCCAGAAGGTGTCCTCTATATATTCTTATGTTGTAATTACTTGAATAACGTCTCATTCAATATTTAAGTCTATGACCATTAACTACCTTTGGTTTCTTTCCTTCCGCGTTATTTATCTTGATAACTCCAGAATGGTAAGCTTCTCTGATGACATATTCCCTTCCCATTTGGAGAGAAGTCTACTTGCAAAATGTCTATAATGTAACTTGTACAAAATATTTTTATCATATTTTTTAAAATTATTTTATCATGCCATATTTTATCCTTTTCTTAGCATTGACATAAGCTCCAATTCTCCATTCATCTAAAGAACTTATATACAATAACATCTTTTCTCTAGCAAGTTTCAAATCATAATTAATTTCTTTAATTTCCCAAAAGGCTTTATGTTCTAGCTCAAGATGTAAATAAAATGCTTTTTTATAAACCATTTTGTACGGGGACATACCCACAAGATTCTCATAAGTAGTTTTGTATGCCCAAAGTGAATCATCTAGTTTCTTAGAAATATTCTTTCTAGATTTATTAACAATCTTTTGCAAAATTAATAATATTTCTCTATTGGATAATTCAACTTTCCCATTTGAATGAGATTAATAAGTTGATGCTACTCTGAAATTTACATCATACTTAGCTAAAACTTTCATCAAAGCACTAATACGTCTCCAACGTGTCTATAATTTTTTATTGTTCCATGCTATTGTATTATCAATGTTGAATTCTTTATATGCATTTATATTATGTTTTATATCATTTTTGAGCATGAACCTATTAACCGAGTGCCAAGTGCCAATTGTTGTTTTCTACGTGTTTTTGGCTTTTTAGGAAAATAGTACCAAACGAAGCCCAATGAAACGAAACTTTTTTGCTGTTTTTTTGTATACAAAAAAAAAGACATGGAAGCTTCAGGGGAAGAACGGGGGACACACGAGGTGCCCCCATGCCAATAGGGCGTGTCCAAGGGGGCGGTCGGACCGTGTTGTCTTGGGGGAACCTCCCGGCTCCTCCTAACCTAACTCTGCCTCTATAAATCCTATTTCATGGTAAAACACCAGAGAGCCACCCAAAACACGTTTTCCACCGCCGCATGTCTTTGTTCCACTATGATCCCATCTGGAGCCCTACCGGATGGGGAATCAATCACGGAGGTCCTCTACATCAACATTGCTGCTCCCATGGTGATGTGTGAGTAGTTTACCACACACCTACAATTATGTAGTTAGTACCAAGATGGCTACCCCTCTCTATATGTTCTTCAAAATACAGATGGGATCTCGAAACCCTAATAGAAACAACTCGAAACAAGACCAGGAGGAAAACTTAAGATAGAAAGGTCAAAACATCCTCGAGTATATATAATTGTAGGACAACTATACACAACAAACACGGAGTTCGGAAAGTGCATGGGGCTCCCACAAGCTTGGGTGGCGCGGCCAGGGAGCTAGGTCATGCCCCCGATCTTGTGGAGCCTATGGGAAATCCCTCGGGTGTTTATTATTTTCCTATTTTTTATTTATTCCAAAACTAATAGAAAGTATTTGTATGAAATTTTTGGACTCGGTTTACTTACTATACCACGTAGCTACTCCTATTCCTGTTTTCTGGAGTGTTCCAGAAGGTGTCCTCTATGTATTCTGATGTTGTAATTACTTGAATAACGTCTCATTCAATATTTAAGTCTATGACCATTAACTACCTTTGGTTTCTTTCCTTCCGCGTTATTTATCTTGATAACTCCAGAATGGTAAGCTTCTCTGATGACATATTCCCTTCCCATTTGGAGAGAAGTCTACTTGCAAAATGTCTATAATGTAACTTGTACAAAATATTTTTATCATATTTTTTTAAATTATTTTATCATGCCATATTTTATCCTTTTCTTAGCATTGACATAAGCTCCAATTCTCCATTCATCTAAAGAACTTATATACAATAACATCTTTTCTCTAGCAAGTTTGAAATCATAATTAATTTATTTAATTTCCCAAAAGGCTTTATGTTCTAGCTCAAGATGTAAATGACATGCTTTTTCATAAACCATTTTGTACGGGGACATACCCACAAGATTCTCATAAGTAGTTTTGTATGCCCAAAGTGAATCATCTAGTTTCTTAGAAATATTCTTTCTAGATTTATTAACAAACTTTTGCAAAATTAATAATATTTCTCTATTGGATAATTCAACTTTACCATTTGAATGAGGATAATAAGTTGATGCTACTCTGAAATTTACATCATACTTAGCTAAAACTTACATCAAAGCACTAATACGTCTCCAACGTGTCTATAACTTTTTATTGTTCCATGCTATTGCATTATCAACGTTGAATTCTTTATATGCATTTATATTATGTTTTATATCATTTTTGAGCATGAACCTATTAACCGAGTGCCAAGTGCCAATTGTTGTTTTCTACGTGTTTTTGGCTTTTTAGGAAAATAGTACCAAACGAAGCCCAATGAAACGAAACTTTTTTGCTGTTTTTTTGCATACAAAAAAAAGACATGGAAGCTTCAGGGGAAGAACGGGGGACACACGAGGTGCCCCCAAGCCAATAGGGCGTGTCCAAGGGGGCGGTCGGACCGTGTTGTCTTGGGGCAACCTCCCGGCTCCTCCTAACCTAACTCCGCCTCTATAAATCCTATTTCATGGTAAAACACCAGAGAGCCACCCAAAACATTTTTTCCACCGCCGCATGTCTTTGTTCCACTATGATCCCATCTGGAGCCGTACCGGATGGGGAATCAATGACGGAGGTCCTCTACATCAACATTGCTACTCCCATGGTGATGTGTGAGTAGTTTACCACACACCTACAATTATGTAGTTAGTACCAAGATGGCTACCCCTCTCTATATGTTCTTCAAAATACAGATCACAGCGATTACCGCACTGATCTATCCTATGTAATCATCTTTGCGGTGTTAGTTGGGATATGATAAATTGTGGGATTATGTTCAGACTATTCACGAAAGTATATTGAATCTTTGCTGGTCATATATATGCATGATTATGACAGCTTCATATTTCTCTCTGAACTACTAGTTTGGTTTGGCCAACTAGATTGATTTATGTTCAGCTCGAGTGGTGCTACTACTTGAGGAATGCATAGCAGTGGCAGGTGGTAAAAGCCCAGCAGTGGCGCACAAGGCTCAGAGGGCCGCCCGCCACTGACCTCCCGCCACTGCTAGAACACCATCAGTGGAGGGCGCCCGCCCGCCACTACTAGGCCACAAGGAGTGAAGGGTCCTAGGTCGTGCCCGCCACAACACTCGATGTTGCCCACCATAGGATTTGTGTTGTGTTATGGCGGTCATTTTCTACCGCTCACCACTTCTATTGTTCGAAGCCGACATAATTGAATTACAACATATTGCGCCTTGATCAGATCATCATATTGCATTTGATACATAAATTCTAGTTTGAACCTTGATCCACATACACACACCACATTACAATGATTTCATATTAACTAGAAGTAGTAGTTTAAAAATATAGCAAGTGCATCACAACTCTTCTTTGTAGTTGTTATCATACTAGTTAAACAAATCTTCTAGCAACAAACTAGCAAGTGACCAAGTTATCACAAGTTAAATAACAAGCAAAGAAGGTAACAGAAGTTAGCAATACTATCCACCGCTCTCTCCTATGTAAAATAGCATACAAAAGGTGAACTCCTGCATCTCCCCATTGAAGAATATGAATCAACTTATCTCCAACTTGTGGGATGCACAAGTTATCGTCTCCAAGTGGTTCCGTGGATGCTTTTACCGTTGTGCCCCATCCTTTGATTTCCAGGGTTCCCTCACTTAGAGATATCATGTATTGACCAGGGTAACTCATCGGCATTGGCCATAATATAATCATATGTAAATCACCTTTGGTAAACATTACTTTAGGCACGGTCTTTGACGAGTACCCGTTGAAGAACATAAGTAATAATAACATAGTTAACAAACTAGTTTTCCTTAGGAAGAATGTATGAAAAAGATGGACTAGTGACACAATAGTAAAAAAGTTCTTACAAATTTGTCTGAAGTGATGTTATAATGGTTAAACTTGTGCACCAGTGGCACATATCCATGATAACTATTGACAATCATGTAATTGTTCTTATAATGCTCAACATCATGAATAAATGAGATCAGATGATTTTTCTCCAGCCAAGTAAGCTCGGAGTCATAACTATAGTAGGTCTGATCTATATTTGTCGTGTAGTTTTTGGAGCACAGAAATAAGATGATAATTGAAAATAAATAAGTGTAGTCACAATGAGTAACAAATATTTTTAAATAATCAATATAAATTACCTAACAAAATTGTTGACAAACTCGCGTGGAGGTAGAACTGGAATCAAGTGATACGCATCCACACAAATGTCGATAATATTATCATGACCTTCGTCATGGACAAGATCGAAGGTAATGTTCATGTCCTCCTCAAACCCGTATGCCTTGCAAAATGATCTCCAACAGGGCCAACCAAAATATGTTTTATCTACAACATTTTTTAAGTTAACAACAAAAGTGTAAAGGTCCGTCTTTAGGTGAGCTATCTTAGTCTCCGTACTCTCCTTCTCTTTGAAATGGAACTTGTCTAAGACATGGAGTCTTGCATGGCAGGGAACGCGCTAGTCAAATTGTACAAAAGAAAATTATAGGTTAATTAAAGCAAAAAGGAACACGTCATGCTTCGTTACAAAAAATGCATGTCGTCTTTAAATATAGTAATAATTTCAAAGTCCTTCTTTACCTTGATGGTGAAGGACATACCTTTGTCTAGGTGAGGATAACGGTCGCATATACCCCTATCGTCGGTGCACATATTGCACTTAGGGATACCCTCATCATGGGAGATTTCATGTGTTCGTGGTTCAAACATTAAAAATCAATGACAATTATACTAGGAACTATTCAACATGGGTTCACTTTCGGTCTATCGAAGCTATCATGAAAAACTCTCATATCTCATAGTGTATATGGTGCACACTCTCTCACACTAATATTGTGGTGTATGTTGGTGGACACTCACGAAGGAGGAAACGATCCCCACGACAATAGTCGGGATTCTTCTTGTGATAGTTTGACCATCGATGATGCCCGTTTCCTCTCCATCTCTCGCTCATTTTACCAAGGTATATATCGCGATAAGAGGAAGAGGGAGCGACCCCCATAACAATAGTCGGGGTTCCTCCATCAAGAACATACTGAAAGTCATACGAGGCATCTTGGATAGACTGAAAGTCAACCCAAATCATAAGTCAATTAGCATTGCATATTCCAGCAAGAATATGGCCTATGTTTTTCCGAAATTTAATCTAATTCATGTTCCGGTAAATAACAGGTGAAAGGATGTGGATGTAACCTATAGGGGGGGGGGTGAATAGGTGCTTTAAAATAATTATTGCTTAGGCTTGAACAAATGCGAAATAAAACTAGCGTTTCATTACTCAAGCACAAAACCAAAAACAACTAGGATCACCTATGTGCACCAACTACTTATGCCAAGAAACATAAACAACTAAGTGATAGCAAGATACATAACAACAAACAATATGGCTATCACCAAGTAAAGTGCATAAGTAAAGGGCTCGGGTAGAGAGGACCGAGGCACACAGAGACAACAATGTATCCCCAAGTTCACACCCTTGCGGATGCTAATCTCCGTTTAGAGTAGTGTGGAGGCACAATGCTCCCCAAGAAGCCACTAGGGCCACCATAATCTCCTCACGCGCACACACAATGCAATATGTCATGATTCCACTAAGGGACCCTTGAGCGCGGTCACCGAACCCGTAAAAATGACAACAGTTTGGGGCGGTCACCGAACGTGTACACTTTGGCAACCCTTGGGGTTGGTCTCCAAAAACCGTACAAATTTCTCGGTGCAATATCCACAACCTAATTGGATACCCCGACGCTTTCCCGGAGCTTTACACCACAATGATTGAGCTCTGAGGCACCACCAACTGTCTAGGGCGCCAAAGCACCCAAGAGTAACAAGATCTAGGGTACCAAGCACCCAAGAGTAATAAGCTTATGAACCTTTCACTTCCATGTATCATCGTGGAGAACTCAAACCAATGCAATATTGCAATGGAAAAAACACACGAAGTGGTCAAGCCCCTCACACTCAAACCCCACCACAACAACAAAAGCTATGGAGGAATATGAGAGGAGGAACAAGGAGCTCACAAAGAACTCCAAGATCTAGATCCAAGGGGTTCCCCTCACATAGAGGAGAAAATTATTGGTGGAAATGTGGATCTAGATCTCGTCTATCTTTTCCCTCAAGAACTAGCAAGAATCATTGGAGGTATTGAGAGTTAGAAAGATCGAAGAAGGTCAACATTGGGGGGGACATGAGCAAAAAGGATAAGGTCCATTGGGGAAGAACACCTCCTTTTATAGGAGGGAAAAACTACATCCGTTACCACCTCATCCCGCACACAAGTGGTACTACTGCTCATGGGAGTAGTACTACCTCTTGCGCGGCTAAGCCATCCACACAGGGCAATGACACGAGGTCACGAAGCGGTAGTGCCACCGGAATGGTACTACCGCTTAGGTTGCAATGCCACATCTCTACAAACAGAGAGGTGGTAGGAGTGTAGGTAGTTCCGCCTAAGCGGTACTACCGCTCGTGGGAGTGTTACTACTGCGCCCTACTACCGCTCGTACTTTGATGAGGGTTCAAGGCCCAAAAAGAAGGGCGGTAGTGGCATGATAGTAACAGGTGGTACTACCGCTAGAGAGGGGTACTACCTCATCATACTACCGACCAGGAACTGATCAGTCGACACAAAAATTCAAGACACCGAAGCAAGCGGTACATCACGCGGTACTTGGGCAATGGTACTACCGCCCATGAGTGGTACTATAGCTGCACAGAGCGGTACTACCGCACGTAAGAGGTAGTACTGCTGCATTACACGATACTACCGCATGGTTCCTTCTGGACTAGAACACAGGCAACGGATGAATGCAGGAACACCGAAACTGCCATAACTTTTGCAAATGAGCTCCGAATCGAGCAAACTAAAGCTTGTTGGATTCAAGATGACAAGAGCTATACAACAGTGATAAGAAGATGTTGTATAAAAATGCCAATGATATAGAGATGTGAAACCTCTATGAATGAAGAACCAGCAAAAAACTCGAACATGAAAAACATCATAGAAGATGCATATGGACTCCATATTTGATGAACTCGAAATTGTGAGGAAGATGACCATAAGCTCGAGAACCCACATAGAGAAAAACCAACCAAGAACCAAGAAAGATGATGATGCCAAGAATGCAATGGTTTGAGATCTCAACGAACGATAGGAGCAATCTAGTCACTTGAGGCCCCCCTTGATAGTACAACAATTGATCGTATAACCCAGTCTCCCAACTAACACCTTAAGACTGGTAAAATAGAAAACCTATCAAGTACAAACCTTTACCGTGCGCATAATCCACTTGAGCTAGATGATGACGATCTTGTCCTCCTCAAGATGGACCACCTTTCTTGATTGTGTCGGCTCAATGAAGACTAGTAGATTGCTCCCCCATACTCCACCATGGGTGAGCCACCCTTTGGCACATCTTCAAAAGTCCATTTCACGGCAATGGGTGCAAGCTTCAAGCATGATGCTCCACTTGAACTTGCACACCACAAACTTGATGATGATCACCACTTGATGTCATTCTCCATGGGTTGTATGAGATCTTCCTCTTGGCGCAATCCCATGGACACATACCTAACCCCACAAAGTTCATGGGTTAGTTCACAAAGCATAATGGACAATGCTTACTATCGTGGTTTTTTCACGGCAGATGTCCTCATGAACAGACTTAGTGGTGAGACCATAGTCGCGGTGTGGCAACTCGAAGGGGTTGATTGGGAAACGAGAGGCGGATTTACCCAGGTTCAGCCCCTCCGATGGAGGTAAAATCCTACGTCCTGCTTTCTGTTTGTATTGATGGGAATCTCGATTATAGGGGTGTGGAATCGCTAACCTAGCACTCGAGGGTTTCTTACTTGATCTCTTTGACTTGAGGGCTCTCCTTTATATATATAGGTACAGGCCCCAAGTTTACAATAGAGTCCAGGTCAAATAATACCCGTGACCTATTACAAATCTACCTTATCTTTCTTCCCAAGTCAGGAAAACTTCTGGCGTCTCTTGCCTTGTACGTCTTTGAGCCGCCATATTTTGGTGATGGGCTGCTTGGTGGCTTGTTGACTAAGTCCTCCGTCCCATCTTATCATGTTGTCCTTGCGGCTTGACCCGACCCATAGGGTGGGTTAAATCGTGGGGTTATATTCCCAACACTAGGCCCTAGATTGATTTGAACTTGTTCATGTCAAGCTATCTTGATAGATCAATGAGCCGGTCAAAGATATTGAGTCATTGTCCCTTCTTCGAAACTTAACATTCCCTTAGTCTTTTATCAACATGACGTCATCAAATCGATTGCTGTCGTCCTAGGTCATTTGGTGAACCCTTTCAAAAATAGCAATAAATCCAGTCTCATGCGAAAATCTGAGCGCAAACTCAACCGCTTATTTCCTGCGACCATTCTGTTTAGGTCCTCCTTTTCCTTATAAAGAGGTGGGGAACCCCCGGTGTTATTGTTTCCACCTTATTCTTCCTCACATCTTCCTCCATTACCAGGTGCGTCAAATCTTGATTTTAGCAAATAAATTCCTCTGAGCAGCTCGCCGATCCAAAAACCTTTGCTCTCCTTGTCGAACTACCCGAAGCTGTCTGTCTTCTCTTTTGGTCACATTAGGTACCCACACTTCTCACCGAGGGTTTGTAGATTTCTCAACAAGTTCATGCCATGTTCTTCGTATTACCGCAGAAGAAAATGCTTCTCAGATGTGTAACGTGGTGCATCCGTATCGCTATTGTTGTCTTACTCCGACTTGCTCGGTGCACAAATTTGGACCAAACCCCCTTTTTAAAACATCTCTATTCAAAAATACTAACGTCAGCCTCTCCGCCACCGTAGAACATCTATTTTTCCTATTTTTTGTTCATGTTTGGATCCATCATGATAAGAGCCACTTGTTTGTAACTTGTTTATGAGGAAGTTTTCCGCCAAGTTTTTCCTGGATCTTTCCCTCTGAATTCCCCTCTTTGTCTTAACGGCTTAAAACAACATTGGGAGGCTTAGGATGTCCTTGATGATAATTTTGGCGACTTTAGCAACCAATAATCCTCTCAATATCTTCTCCCTTGGTTTAATCTTGATTATTTTCTTTTGTATCTATCTGGAGTAACAGATGGCCCCCGAAAATTCCAAGGCTTGTAACTGGGCCAGATCTCAGGAATCCAAGCTTACCTTAGATAATATGATAAGTCAAGGACTTCTGCCACCCTAGAAAAAGATAAGCTCGCGAGCTCCCAAAGAAGAGACCTATCCTCAACCTCACGAAGGGTAAGTCATCATCTTTACTGATCATTTGTGAAGAGGTTTTTGTCCTCCCGACTCAAAATTCTTCAGGGATCTTCTACACTGTTTCAACATGAGGCCCCAAGATATTGCTCCCAATTGAATGACCAATATATGCCAGTTCCAGGTTTTTCATGAAGTCTATCTTCAAACTGAGCCAACGACAACCATATTCAGGGAATTCTTCTATCCAAACTGCCAGCTCGAGGTAAAAACGGTCCATCTTATTAACTTGGCAGAATTTGTTTTTAGAAAAGGAAGAAGAACCTATTTGTTGAGTCAAAACTGGCGAATCATCCCAAAGGTGTTACAAAACTTGGTTTTATTGTAAGAATATCGCCCCTACAAATGAAAATTCCTTGCCAGGTTATAGGCTAGAACAATTGATAAACCGTGGAGCTGCCTGGCTGGCCAACAAAAAGAGAGAGAGGTGAAATGGCATGACTGGGATCGATTTAATCCGCTGCTGGATTCAGTGACGTATTCAACCTGTTAGTGTGGGATCCGGCCTGATGTCTAATTATTCAGGCTCATCATCTGACGTTCAACGCTTTTCCTCCAACATTATAACCAATGATGTTCTTGTCAAAGAGAGGAAGAAGTTCTTTTCTGATTCGAAGGAATGGTGCAGTACCTCCGTCTTGAATCCATTTTATTTGTTGAATCCTCCTCCTGAGGAAGTGATCTTTTCTTCTTTATATACACTTTGTTTCTCTGCTAGATTTAACTTTGACCCGCCTTTTTGCCATACTTCTCATACGTCCCAAACATATCTATAATTTCTCCTTGTTCCATGATCTTTTGGGTGACATTGTTATATGTTTTGCTACACTTTTATATCATTTTATACATATTTGGACAAATCTACTAACTCAGTGCACCCAGTGCCAGTTTCTGTCTGCTGATGTCTATTTTGCATGGGCTTTTACCCAATTTTCCGAAGACCAAAAAATTCCAGAAAAATTATATAAAAAATCAGTGAAATAGAAGCTTCCAGATCACCAAAGGTGGGCGGGAGGGGGGCCACGAGCCTCCCAGGCAGCCTGCTAGCGCGGCTAGGGACTAGGCCGCGCCAGGAGGTCACCTGGGTGGGTCCCACCTCCTCCGGTGCCCTCCTTTGGCCTATATTTAGAGCCCCGAGAGGAAATCCTCGCATATTTTTTGGAATCGTGAATTTCTCCATCGTTCCGCCGCCGTAGCGCTTCCAAGATCGGGAGCGTCACGAGACCTCGTCCCGGCACCCTACCGGCGGGAGGTTTGACCTACAAGAGGTTCTCCACCACCATGGATGCTTCTCGGACATGCCGTGAGTAGTACTCCTTGGACCATGGGTCCATGACTAGTAGCTATGTGATGTCTTTTCTCCAATCTTGTGCTTCAATGGTTAGTCCTTGTGAGCTGCCCTACATGATCAAGGCATCTATGTAATTCTCTTTCTATTGCTATGCTCGGTTTGTTGGGATCCGATGGATTATGAGATTATGTTCATATTGTTATGAGTTATATAATATCCTTTTATATTACGTTCCTTAGTGGTTCATGCATGTTCTCCTTTGCTATTTATTGCTTTGGCCAAGTAGTAGATTGTAACTCCAAGAGGGAGTTATATGCATGATTGTGGGTTCAGGCCCCTCGATGTCTAGCTTGAGTGACAGAAACATGATACTAGGGGATGTGCTTGTTGCCACCAGGGAGAAAACAATGGTGCTTGTGACCATGGTTTCAAGGATTGTTTACCTTACGCATAGTTCGTTAATGCAGTTGTCCGTTGCTTTAAGTTTACACTTTGGGTGAGGCTCGCAACTTATTACCTGGAGAGATGTTTTGGATAGATATCTCAAGGTGGATGATTAGTAAGTAGATGGTGATGAATAAACGATCTACTTGTCTTGGCGTACTGCCCATTACTATTGAACCTCTAACTATCAAGTAGCATAATTAGCATTGCGGTGCGATCATAAATCTGTTAATTGCCCAACTATGATTTGTTTACCCAAGCATAGTTGTTTATCGTCTTTTGAGAGAGAGACATCACTAGTGAACATCATGTGACTCCGGTCCATATCACCATCATTGTTTACACCTCCATCATTTACCGCTTTCATTTACTTTTTGGTTGCAATCACTATTACCTTCCCGCTTGTATTTTGGTCCTTTGGAAACTACAAGGCCGGAGAGATTGACAACCTCTCTGTACTTGTTCGGAGCAAAGTTATTTGTTGTGTGTGTAGGTCCACATCTTCTGCTAGCTCCAGGGTGGAAGACCCCTACTTGTTGAGCTTAGTAGTCCTCCTGGTTCGATAAACCTTATGGCCTCCGTGTAAGGGAAATCTGCTACTGACTACATCTCCACCTTCTACTAGAGGTAACCAACGAGGGGCGAGAAGTATATCCATCAACTCTTCATCAAGCGAATTTCGGGCGCCATTGCCGGGGAATCTAGTCTTCAAGATAGGGGAGTTTCACGCTATCTTTTACCTGTGCTTTTTAGTCTTGTTAGTTTTCTTTTTAGTCTTTGCTTTAGAGTCTTATACCAAAAAACCACAAAAAAAATAGTTACTTTGCTTTGTTTAGTCAGGATATATAAATCCTTTGCCTCTAGTGTTTGCACCCAAAGGAGAGATTCTCACCTTCAAACAAAGGGTTGGAGAAAGTTTGGAGGTGCCTGGTATAGAATTAAAAATTCTCAAGATAGAGCCAGCAAGAAGGAACCCACCACTATTTTGCTTAGAAATTTTTATGTTGGTATTACTTCTTGGGATAGGTTTGTTCTAGACACAACAATAGGAGGGAATTTCTTGGAAGCTCCTCTTGGGGAGGCTCTTAACGTTATGGAAAATCTTGTCGGAATCCCACCTATTGTTGACATAAAGGATGATATCACTTTATCTCATGTTATGAGTAAACTTGAGAAAATAGAGCTAGAGATGCCAAGCATGAGTAAAATTAATGAAGTAGATCGTAGGATTCAAGGGAACTTAAATAGACTTGATAGCTCCATGAACAAAATTTACAAAAGTTTGGAGACCCTTAAATCCCATGATGTGGATCCTTCTAGGATTGATAAGATCGAGGATATTTTTGAAACTTTAGGAACTACTCTATCCTCCATCAAGACTAAAAAGGTAGAAACCCACGCAAGGAAGGTACCTAGGTTCGTTAACGTACCCAAGGTTCCTCAACCCAAAACAAGTATACCTATTGCTAAGGGTGTTGAAACTGTGAAGACCTTGGAAGAGATACCTCTCTTAAATAGAATTAGAAATGAAATTCCAATTGGTCTTACTTCCTTTGATTTTGCTCCTAGAAGTGTTGCCACTAAGCCTCTCTTTGAGAGTCCTCTTAAGACTAGTTGTATTATTGAAGAGCTCTTTGATGATCTTGATGATGCTTCAATTGATACAACTTGATCTTCTTGCATTATGCCTAGCTCAAAGGCCTAAAAGAAAGTGCTTGTTGGGAGGCAACCCAATTTGTTTTTACTTTCTGTTTTAGTGGTCTTTATGTGTGTTATTACTGTAGCAACATCATTGTATCTTTATTTTTAAGCTTTGTGCCAAGTTATAGCCTCCGATTGCAAGAAAGTTCAAAAATTGTGAAATGCTGTCCAGAAACAGATTCTGTCTGCTTGACGAAACAATTCGCCAAAAATGACCAGATCATTGTTTTGATATGAATTGTTTTGACAACATTCTCTATATAATTTCCTTTCTGGCATATGTTCTGAGTTTGTCGATTTAAGTTGCAGAAGTGCCCCGAGTAAATTATTTACTACATGGTGTTCTGTTTTTCACAGATTCTGTCATGTTTGGCGTTTTAATTGTTTTGCAAATCCTAAGCTTACTTTTTATTTGCAAAAAACATTTGGAATTCATAATAAGCAGTAGCTTTTCATGAAAATCTTTATTTCCAGCAGGTAATGAATTATTTTATTAAGGGAACTAACCACTCTAATCAGCTTATGATGAGTTTTGTATGAAGGGAGTTTTCAAGTATGCGATGGGCGATGATGAAAGAAGATACAGGAGTGTCAAGCGCTCAAGCTAGGGGATGCCCCTGTGCATCCCCTTCTCTATCAACAATCATCAGTTCGTCCGTCTCCATGCTATATTTTTATCACTTCATATGTTATGTGCTATGCTTGGAGCATCCCGCTATTTTGTTTTTAGATTTTTTAGTTTTTCTTGCTGTTCATAACAAGTCGGAACCTATCCTACCTTGTTTCGGAGAGAGACACACTCCATTCCACTCTAGAACACAACATAGGTTTTCATGCTTATCTTTTTGTGTGTTCTTCATCTTTTCGTAGCTACTCTCATACTTAGCTCTTAGTTTTCATGCTTATCTTTTTAAGAGCTACTATTTAGGTTGATTTTGGAACTCTCTTGAGTTATCATGCTTATCTTGTTTAGAGAGTTGGCTCGTTGCATCGAGTTGTGTGTCTTGCATGAGTAGGTAATTGAGGTTGCTATTTAAGTATAGTAGTAACTTGCAATAGTTTTGAGGTATTGATTTGAGTAATGTTTGGCCTATTGGTGCCAAGAGCTTGAACCTATTTGTGATAGGTGTCGTATTTTGGGAAATCCGTGTGTTTTTCAAAAAATAAAATTAGTTGAGAACTCTTGCTACTAAATTGATCGCTAACCTCTCGAAGGGTTGGAATATATAGAGTACCCTCACGTTACGTGAGTCGAGGATGCGCAAGGATAACCAAACCCCCAAACACTCCTCCTCGGGGTACTTGCCTCTTTGTGAATTTCCTAACTAGATAGAGAGATACCGATAATAAGTGTATGAGTTCTTCGGACTAATGTGAGCATTCGATTGTTGGCACTTCCACCATCCATATTTTGCTAGCCTCTTTGATACCGTGCATTTCCCTTTCTCACATTGAGAGTTGGTGCAAACTCCACCGGTGCATCCAAACCCATGACATGATACGCTCTGTCATACATAAGCCTCATTATATCTTTCCTCAAAACAGCCACCATTCCTACCTACTAAGGCATTTCCATAGCCTTTCCGAGATACATTGCCATGCAACATCCACCATCTCATGACTTGATCTTCATATCATACAAGCTTTTGCTTGATCGTAGAGTTGCATGATAGTTGGGCCTTGCCCTAATTATTGCTACATGACGCGCTAGTATCATTGCATATCCAGCTACAATGGAAGAGACATACATTTGCATACATCATGATAGTTTTCACTTGTCTTTATGTTGAGTACTTCTTATAAAGTGTGATGATTTTTCTTTTTATTCATGTAAAACATAGAGTGTTGCCCTTAAGTGAGGAAAAGATCCCAAAGTGGACAAAACAAAATATCCCAAAGAGGACAAATGAGAGATAAAAGGAAACAGCCAAAGAGGCCACAAAAAAGAGAAAAATAAATAAAAAGAGAGAAGGGGCAACACTACTATTCCTTTTGAAAGATTCACACTCATACTCCATTACTATATTGGTACTACATAGAGAGTATCATTCATGCATAACTATGTGGGGACCCGTACACTATATAACTTGTTTTGCATATTCCAATGATGAGCCTCCTCAAATGAGCTCTAGGTCTTCATGAGCAAACAAGTTGGATGCACCCCCACTAGTTCCATTGGAGAGCTTATCTTAGCTCATATGTGCATCCATTACATGGCAATCCCTACTCCTCACATCATATCTATCATTTGGCTTTCTCTCGCCTATGGTTGTCCTCATTGATGTGAGCATTTCGCACCCTTTTGTGTTCCTTCCCCATCATTATTCTATTTGCGATCCTAAGTGCCAACATATCTTGCTTACGCTCATCCATTACATGAGTGCTCAAAGTCGAAACGGAGAGGATCATTTTCATTTGTGCCTGGCTAGTGGTCCGGGAATGAGTCAAAATAAGATTCCGAAGGAGACTAAGTGTGAGGTTTAGTAGATTGAGTTCTCAATTAAAAATATTTTATGATCTCAACCCATCTCCCACTTCTTGCACGCAAT
This sequence comes from Hordeum vulgare subsp. vulgare, assembly GCF_904849725.1. Taxonomy (NCBI): domain Eukaryota; kingdom Viridiplantae; phylum Streptophyta; class Magnoliopsida; order Poales; family Poaceae; genus Hordeum; species Hordeum vulgare. The sequence continues at coordinate 371,877,529 of NC_058524.1, read as the reverse complement.
CACTGACGGGGTTATAGCCCTAGGGCCAGACCTATAAGTCCTACCAAAGGACACCTCATTATTAGCTTGAAGACCACAAGAGACCTACCGACTGGATGAAGACAACCTCTTGTCCACTCGGTAGGAAACCACTCGGAGAACGATCTTACATTCGACGATTGGATTCCACTCGATGGTGTCCAGAAGCCAGTCGACATCGAAGGCTAGAAGCCACCACGGGGAGGCCAACGGCCATACATTAGACTACCGTAGTTATTGTCATTAATAGCATATGTTACCTGTAACATATACATTTATCCTTACTTATTCCACCCTTGTATGTTGGACACTTATGAGGGACAGTGCACTCTATATAAGCCACCCCTCCCCTGTGGCACAAGGGTTCGCATTCTATAACACCTATATTCCACTTGACACTAAGCTCCAGAGCAATGAGACGTAGGGCTATTACCTCCACCGCAGAGGGGCCTCAACTCATACAACCTTGCCGTAGCTAGGATTCTGCCCTCTACTTTCGTACCCTACTCATCTACTTTCAGGCTTATTCCCACGACAGTTGGCGCCCACCATGGGGCAGGCGTCTAGGCGACTTCCGGCAAGTTTGTGATTTTACTCCTTCACCATGTCTTCCGGCGGCGATTGGTGCTTGGGCCACGAGATTGCGTTTGGCACACTCATTTTTGTTGCCGACGATTGGACATGGCTTCAAGAGGCGCCTCTCGACGTCGAGGCGCTTCCGATTCGCGGAGAAACACTCTTTCGTGCTACTTCCTGCGGAGTTCGTCTCCTTCAGCCGTCGACTCCGCCGTCGACTATGCTCCCCATCGCGTGTAGCAACAAGCGATCTGGTCACTCGCAGCTCCAGCACTTGGTGCGCCATGCACTCGCACGTCAGGCATCTTCACCACAGGTGGCAGCCATCGAGCCTGCTACTCCCCCGTGTGTTGCCTCCTACTCGGTGTCAGATTCGTCTAGCTCCTCTTCCGAGTGTGACAGCTGCAGCCCGGTTGCTGGCATCTTCATGACCGGCTCACACAAGAGCCCGCCAAAGACAGTGGGGGCAAGCGGGAAATCACAGAGGCATCGGGCGGACGTCCATCAGCGCCTTCCTACTTCCGGTCGGCATTCTCTTCAGAACAACGTTGAGGTATTCCGCACGCCCGTCCTCAACTTGGCTGCGGCCGCAAGGATAGCAGACTCCATCCAGCCAACGAATTCAGAAGCGGGCAAAGGTTTGGAGAAGATCCGCGTGTTGTTGCAGGTGGCGCAACAGCGGAATTCTGCTGTTTCTCAGTCTCACAAAAAATTGCGCATCAATTTCGTCTGAGCAGATACAGTTCGGTCGGTTTACAGTACGGGTTCTCCTCAACATCGCACAGGAGGGGATCGCCGAGAAGATCGATACAGAGACCAGGGGTGGAATCCGCTTCCCCCCGGTTCAATCGCGATGATCGGCATCGTTCGCTCTCTCCTCCGTGGAGTGGTTCATACGTGCCCCGGCACTACAATGAAAGGCGATCGGTGGGCGATGAATGCGACCAAAGGTGTGAAGCAAGGGTCTATTTCACTCAGAAGACAGTTGATAGAGGCAGAGCCCACTGTGATGGTCACGACAGAGGTCGTCCGAGTGGAAGTGGCTCGGTCATCTCCGGCCCCGAGTGTTTGAGCCGAGCAATCCGCTCCGTTCATATTCCCCCAACTTCAGGTTGGCGGCCGGAATAAGCAAGTTCACCGGAGAGTCCAAGCCGGAAACATGCCTCGACGATTACCGGGTGGCAGTTCAGATCGGCGACAGCAACGACAACATCGCAATGAAGCACATTCCCCTGATGCTGGATGGTTCGACCCAGGTTGGCTAAATCAACTAGCTCCTTCAAGCATATACTGCTGGGAAGACTTGGCCCAAGTGTTCATCAAGACCTTCGAGGGCACCTGCAAGCACCCTGCTGGTCTCACCGAGATGCACCATTGTATCCAGAAGCCGAGTGAGTATTTGCGTGATTTTATCCAGCGCTGGACCACTCTCCACCACACGGTGGAAAACATCACCGAGCATCAAGCAGTCTGCACATTCAAAGCAGCCATCAGGTACCGAGAGTTGTACTTGAAGTTCGGTCGGACGGGAGACATGTCCATGAGCAAGATGATGGATATAGCAACCCGCTATGCCAATGGAGAAGAAGAAGACCGCCTCCGCAGCGGTAAAGGCAAAGCAGTCGATGGAGATGCCAACTCCAACCGAAAGGAGAAGCAGAAGGTGGTGCGCACACCGCCGATAGAAGCAGCCGCTCTGGCGGCAGGAAAGTTCAAGGGAAAGGCCAAAGGTCAATTCCCTCCCAAGAAATCCAAAAAGCAGTCACGACCAGATGTCCTTGATCTGCCGTGTGCAATCCACACGAAAATAGATGAAGAAGGCAACACTACAGTGCCAAAGCATACCACTCGCCAGTGCAGGCTGTTGATCCAGAAATTCAGAGAGGATCAGTCGAGTGAGAAAGACCCGGAGAAGGAGGACGACGAGCAAGAAGACCCTTTCCTAGAAGTCCACGCCACTCTGATGATCTTCGCTCACGTCGAAAGCAAGAGTCGACTGAAGGTGGTCAACGAAGAGGTCAACATGGCAACTCCTTCCGCCCCAACCTATCTCAAGTGGTCATAGACTGCCAACACTTTCGACTAGTCGGATCACCCACCCCATGTACCCACCCCGGGACGTCAGGCTCTCGTCGTTGATCCGGTGGTTGAAGGCGTTCGGCTCCGAAAGGTGCTGGTGGACGGAGGAAGCGGCTTGAATATCATGTACGCGGACACTCTCAAAGGGATGGGCATTCCAATGTCCAAGCTCAGCGAGAGCAATATGTAGTTCCATGTACTGATCACTAGGAAGAAGGCCAAGTCACTCGGCCAGATCGCGTAGATGTCGTCTTCGGCTCTAACAAGAACTTCCGCAAAGAGAAACTTACGTTCGAGGTGGTAGACTTCCAGAGTGCCTACCACGCCATCCTTGGTCGTCTAGCTTATGTACGTTTCATGGCCCGACCATGTTGCCAGGGCCAAAGGGAGTCATCACCGTCACCGACAATCGACAGAGGTCAGAAGAGTGTTTGCAGCAGGGCTCCAAGATCGCCGACCAACACATGGCAATGGTGGAGCTGGACGAGTACCGGAAGACAACAGACCCCGCCGAACTGATGCGCTCAAAGAAGCCAGCTTCTGAGTCCGCATTCTAGTCAGCAGGGGAAATCAAGAAAGTCAGCATCCACCCGACGGATCCCACCGCTGCCCTAACCAACATCTCAACAACTCTTGATCCTAAACAGGAAGCCGAGCTCATCTAGTTCCTCCGTGACAACTGGGACATCTTTGCATGGAAGCCCGCTGACATTCCTGGTGTGCCCAGGGAACTGGCTGAGCACCGACTGAGAGTCGACCCCAAGGCCTAGTCTTTCAAGGAACATCTGCGTCGGTCCGCCACACAGAAGAGCAAGGCAATCGGCGAAGAAGTGGCTAAGCTCCTAGAGGCCAAGTTCATTCGCGAGGTTTACCACTCCGAGTGGCTCGTGAATGTCATCATGGTGCCCAAGAAGGACAAGTCACTCCAAATGTGCATCGACTTCAACCATATCAATCGGGTCTGCCCGAAAGATCACTTCCCGCTCCCCCGCATAGATAATATAGTCGACTCGACTGTGGGATGCAAGCGATTGTCTTTTTTAGATGCTTACTCTAGGTACCATCAGATCCGTCTGTATGGCCCAGATGAAATAAAAACGGCCTTCATAACCCCGTTTCGGTGCTTCTGCTACATCACTATGACATTCGGTCTGAAATGCAGGAGCTACTTTCATGCACCTGATTCAGAAATGCCTGCTCGATCAGATTAACCGGAACGTGGAGGCATACATGGACGATATCGTAGTCAAGTCACGCAAAGGTTCTGACCGACTGACTGACTTTGAAGAAACATTTGCCAACCTACGAAGGTACGACATCAAGCTCAACCCAGCCAAGTGTACATTCGTAGTCCCGAGCGGCAAGTTACTCGGTTTTCTCATTTCCGAACGAGGAATCAACGTTAACCTCGAAAAGATCGGGGCAATTGTCCAAATGAAAAGCCCTGTGCGAGTACATGATGTACAGAAGCTTACATGGTGTTTGGCAGCATTAAGCAGATTCATATCTCGACTCGGAGAGAAAGCTCTACCACTATACCGACTCATGAAAAAGTAGATACCTTAGAATTGACTCAAGAAGCAGAAGTTGCATTCGTCGAGTTAAAAACTCTGCTATCCACCCAGCCGGTTCTTGCTACTCCGTGCAGCAAAGGGCCCCTCCTCTTATACACCGCGGCTACAAATCAAGTCGTCAGCACAGTCCTGACAGTCGAGCGAGAGGAGGAAGGCAAAGCTTATAAGATTCAGCGCCCAGTGTATTATGTTTCTGAAGTATTCACTCCTTCCAAGAAGAGATATCCCCACTATCAGAAGCTTCTCTATGGTATTTACATGACTGCAAAGAAGGTGGCTCATTATTTTCAAGATCACTCGGTGTCTGTTGTTAGTGATGCCCCATTGTCAGAAATCCTTCACAATCGGGATGCATTGGGCCGAGTGGCAAAATGGGCAATGGAGCTGCTATATTGCGACATAAAGTTTGAAGCCAAGAAAGCCATCAAATCTCAAGCTCTTGCTGATTTCATGACCGAATGGGTAGAACAACAACAATCAGTTCCGATCCACTCGACAGACTGGATCATTTTTTTTGACGGCTCAAAGATGCTGAATGGTTCCGGTGCAGGCGTAGTTCTCATATCCGTGAACGGTGACAAGCTTAGTTACGTACTGGAGATTCACTTTGATTCTTCTAACAACGAGGCAGAGTATGAAGCTCTCCTCTTCGGGTTTCGTATGGCCATCTCACTCGAAGTCCGACGCTTGATGGTATACGGTGACTCGGATCTGGTGGTTAATCAAGTGATGAAAGAGTGGGTGTGAGGAACCCTGCCATGACTGGGTACTGCAACGCAGTGAGAAAGCTTGAGGAAAGATTTGAAGGTTTAGAACTCCATCATGTTCCTCGATTGAAGAATCAAGGTGCTGACGAGTTGGCGAAAATCGGGTCCACTCGAAAGCCTGTGCCCAGTGATGTTTGTTTCGAACACATAAACACTCCTTCGGTGCAGGAAGATCCGTTTACTAAAGAGCCCCCTCAGCCTGCAATTACTTCGGATCCGACTGAAGTTGAAATCCCGTCAGTTGTCGATCTGATCATGGAGCTTCTGGTGGTCACGCCCGAGTGGACAATACCCTACATCGCATACATCCTGAGGTGAGAGCTACCAGAGGACGAAGTCGAAGCCAGACAGATCGGCCGCAGGTCGAAGGCCTTCATGGTCATGGGAGATCATCTTTATAGGGAAAGTGTGACTGGCGTAGCTTAGCGATGCATCTCCCGTGGGGAAGGCCGACTGATTTTGCAGGAAATCCACTCGGGGACTTGTGGTCATCATGCGTCCTCTAGGGCCATTGTTGCCAAAGCATACCGAGCTGGATTCTTCTAGCCACGATCGAATGAAATGGCCAAAGAAATCATGGATCACTGTGAATGCTGCCAGTATTACTCCAACAAATCGCACAAGACAAGGTCTGCTATGAACAAAATTCCCCTCATATGGCGATTCGCTGTCTGGGGCCTCGACATGGTCGGACCCTTCCGAATAGGATAGGGTGGATTCACTCATTTGCTGCTTGCAGTCGACAAATTCAGCAAGTGGATAGAGGCCAAGCCAATCAAAAAGCTGGATGGACGTATTGCAATCAAGTTCATGAGAGAAATCACTTTCAGATATGGGGTCCTGCACATCATCATCACAAACAATGGGTCGAACTTCGACTCGGATGAAGTCAAGAGTTTTTGCTCCAACCAAGGAACCCGAGTGGATTACGCATCCGTTGATCATCCTCAAACAAACGGCCAAGCCGAACGGGCGAATGGACTCATACTTCAAGGACTAAAGCCTTGTCTCATGCGAGAAATTGGACATGCTGCAAGCGCTTGGGTATCCGAGTTACCTTCTGTCCTCTGGGGTCTCAGGATGACACGGAATAGGTCGACTCGGCGGTGTCCGTTCTTTCTCGTATACGGAGTTGAAGCTGTCATTCCGAGTGATCTGCTCCACAATTCTCCCCGAGTCGAACTCTTCTCTAAAGCTGAAGCTGAACAAGCCCGTCAAGATGGAGTCGATCTTTTGGAGGCGGATCGCGAGATGGCCCTGATTCGGTCGACGATCTACCAACAGGACTTACGGCGGTTCCATTCAAGACACGTGAGGAGTCGGACGTTCCAAGAAAGTGATTTGGTGCTCCGAGTACATTAGCACAGGCCGCACAAGTTAGCTCTTGCCTGGGAAGGATCCCTCATCGTCTCCAAGGTGATGAACAATGGAGCCTACCAACTCTACAATCTCAGGAAAAGGATCGATGAGCTGCGGGCCAAGAATGGAGATCTACTTAAGCGTGTTTATGGTTGATGAGCGACTGTTTTGATATAACAAACAAGATTCCACAGAGCAATATACTTGCCAGAGTTATGATTACTGCAATATATCTGTTGACTCCGGTCTAAAAAAATCTACTCCGTGTGAAGACCGACCCTCTCACTCAGAGGCTTAGCCGCGAACCAGATTCGCCTAAGTTAAAAACTTCTCCGAGTGAAGAGCTACCCTCTCACTCGGGGGCTTAGCCGTGAACCAGATTCGCCTAAGTTAAAAACTTCTCTAAGTAAAGAGCTACCCTCTCACTCAGGGGCTTAGCCGCGAACCAGATTCGCCTAAGTTAAAAACTTGTCCGAGTGAAGAGCTACCCTCTCACTCGGGGGCTTAGCCGCGAACCACATTCGCCTAAGTTAAAAACTTCTCCGAGTGAAGTGCTACCATCTCACTTGAGGGATTAGCCGCTAACCCGCTTAGCATAAGTAACAAACTTCTTCGAGTGAAGAGCTACCCTCTCACTCGTGGGCTTAGTCGCGAACCAGATTCACCTAAGTTAAAAACTTATCCGAGTGAGGAGCTACCATCTTACTCATGGGCTCAGACGCTAACCTGCTTAGCATAAGTAACAACCTTCTCCGAGTGAAGATATACCCTCTCACACGGGGGCTTAGCCGCTAACCCGCTTAGCCTAAGTTAAAAACATCTCCGAGTGAAGAGCTACCCTCTCACTCGGGGGCTTAGCCGCTAACCCGGTTAGGCTAAGTAAGAAGCTACTGCGAGTGAAGAGCTACACTCTCACTCGGGGGCTTAGCCGTGAACCACATTCGCCTAAGTTAAAAACTTCTCCGAGTGAAGAGCTACCCTCCCACTCGGGGGCTTAGCCGCTAACCCTCTTAGCCTAAGTAACAAACTACTCCGAGTGAAGAGCTACCCTCTCACTCAGAGGCTTAGCCGCGAACCAGAGTCGCCTAAGTTAAAAAAACCTCTCCGAGTGAAGAATAACCCACTCACTCGGGGACTTAGCCGCAAACCAGATTCGCCTAAGTGAAGAAACCAAACCCAACTGAGAACCAGACTTCGCCTAGTTAACCCCAACCCAACTGCGAATTAAGTATTCGCTTAGGTGGGAGACTTTGCGTATGCCGAGAGCATTCGCAAAAAGAAAAATCCAGTCGACAAGGATAAGTTCAAATTCTGTCGAAACGGGAAAATTCACGATACCCACCGTAGATCAAGGTTATCCGCGTGGAACAAAATCACTCAGATTTAGTACCCGAACGAAGTTTAAAGTGTTTACAAGACCACTCGGCATACCGAGGCAAATCAAAGTCTTTCTGACGAATGTTTGTTCTTCCTCACGGCTCACCTGGGCTGGCCGGTTCCACGAAGGTGTCGAGGTCGATGCTGTCGGTGATGCACGTTGCAGTATCAATGAAGGTCTCCATGAAATCTTCAAAACGAAGCTTCTTTGTGTTTGCAACCTGCAACATCTTCATCTTCTCCTCCCGAGCCTCCTTATAATGGATCCTGACGAGTGACAGAGCCATGTCAGCCCCACACCGAGCGGCCGACTTCTTCCACGGATGAACTAGCTGGGGAATATGCTCCATACGGGTCATCATGGCCTCCAGATCATGCTGGAAATCGTCCTCCGGCCACAGCTCCTTGTCGATCTTGCATACAGCCTCCCTCAGTCGCGTGATGTACTTATCCACCTTCATGAGGCGGGAGTTCACACGGAACATATCCAGAGCCGGGCCGTCACCGACTTGAGTATTGATAGGGTCGAGAAAGGGCTTGACGTCCTCAGTTTTCTTCTCCAGGTCCTGGCAGAACTCTGTGAGGGAGAAAATTTCAAGGTCAACATCGAAACAACAAACAATCAATCACAACATTCACTCAACAAGACACTTATCAGTGAGTAACCCCAACGTTTTGGTGGGAAAATCCCCAACATATTTCTCTTGAGCATTCGCCCTCTTGCTCATGTCCTTAAACTGGTTCATCCACTTGTACCTCTCTTTCTACATCTTCTCCACCTCCACCTGGAAGTCCTTACTGGTTGCCTGGGCCTCCACCAATGCCTTGTCCTTCTCCTCCAGTGCTTTCTTCAAAGTAGCTACATCATTCGTAGCCACCTCCAGGTTCACGGCCAGTTGGTTCTTCTCTGCGGTCAAGGCAGCATATGCGGAACCTACTTCACAAGCTTTCTCAAAATATCATAAGAAAAAAAATCAATCGACACATAACTCACTTCCGAGTGATATGCGGCCAAGTTCATTTCACTTCCGAGTGATAAAGGCATAATTCGATTGAATAAAATAGATGATTCCTACCAGACCCTTGCCGATGCAAGCACTTGATAGCGGTCTCGGGGACTACACCAAGTGGGTTCACTCGGCGTGACCCCACTGGTTTATCACTCGACCATGTCCGTCCTTAGGAGGCAAAAAGACTATGCATTCAAGTGCTTAAGACTATTATCATTCACTAGCGATTAATAATAGTCTCGGGGACTACACCCAGTGGGTGCACTTAACATGCCCCCACTAGATTTAATACTCAACCAGATCCGCTTTGGCCGAGTGCAATCAACAAAAAAGATGTCCCTACTGATTAAGGCCCCTACCAGTGCAAGCACTCGACAACGGTCTCGGGGACTACACCGAGTGGGTTCACTCGGAGTGACCCCACTGGAACAAAGACAATAGAAGTATGTTACTACAAAACACCGAGTAGGTGTGAGTCGGAATTCAAACTTACCGTCGCACTTACTCGGACGTTTTCTCGGAGCACCACGCAGTTGTTATACACCAAGACGATGGCGTCATAGGCTCCTTTGGCTTGTTGTGTCATCAGCTTCGCCTGAATCCTGCCTTCCTTTGCGGCACCGGTCGGGTCCTCACGCATACGACGCGCGGTGTAAACAGTCGTGGGTGACAACAACCCTGAGGTTGCGGCAGAAGCAACTGGAGTCCCTGACTGTAACCCAGTCGGCGTTTTGGTGACAACAACCGAACTGACAAGCGGGGCACTCACCACAGGCGTCTCGACCACAGGCACCCCAGACACAATAGGGGCCACCCTAGCAGCAGGCTGCCATTGATCATCGTCACCCAGTTGGATGACCTCTATAGGCGGCGCGACTGGCAGATGGATACGCCGGAGATTATAGTGAGAAAACCATTCACACGGAGGAATAACACAGAGTGAAAAGTCAACAATACCTCGCTGTGAAATGGCTGCGTTCGCGGCATCAACCTCCATGGGGTCCTCGCCTCCCCGCGGAGGCGACGTCACACAGGTAGCAGCTCTGTCAACGAAGTTCCACTCGGTCATCACCAACTAGAAAAGTTCACTCAGATTAAATGGGAAGATCAAATACTTACGCAGAGGCGACCGGCACAGTGATCCTAATTCTAGGCAGGGCCTTCCGAGGCTTGGGTCCGCTGGGCTTGGATATCTTAGCAGGCTGCTCCACCAGTTCGCCAGAGGCTCCACTAACACATTTGGCACTCCTGCCACTCGACGCCAGAGGTTTGCATGGAGTGGTCGTAGGGTCATGACGTTGCTTGGACCGGGGCTCGTAGCGGGAAGGGGATGAGTCTTCCTCTTCACTCTCCTCTGACTCCTCCTCCTCAGTCTCCTCACTGTCCTGGACATAGTCTCCGCTTTCCGTGCTATCCTCCATGCTCCCCTCCTCGATGTCGAGTGCATTGCCGTTCGGGACCGGAGAGTGCAAATTCGTCCATGCGTGCAAAATACAACTCACAAGTTCAGCCGATAAGGAAATTGTAAACACTCGACTGTAATGCAAAGGTATTCAACAGAGCATGACTAACCTCATTTGTCGGCGGGTTTTGAGCAGAGAAGGGCAGGACTCGCTTCGACCCCATTGGATTGTCGCAAGGGCCGGCTATCCTGCGGATCCACTTCGCGACCGTCTCCTCATCCACCTCTTCAGGATGGGCCGGAGTGGAGTCCTCTGGGCCAGTATAATTCCACATAGTGTGGCCCCGAGCCTGGAGGGGCTGGATACGCCTTCCGAGGAATGTCTCCAACAGATCCATCCCTGTCACTCTGTTGCGGACCAGACCAATCAGCGCCTTGACTAAGGGTTCCACCTGAGCTTTCTCCTCCTTCGTCGACACCAATGCCCTTAGAGCACTCGGTCGTTCTAAAGTAAAGGGCGGGAGTCCACTCGACATATTTGGGCAAGCGGCATCGTTACAATAGAACCAAGTGGCTTGCTAGTTGCGGACCGACTCAGGGAAGGTCACGGCAGGATAACTACTTTTTGCTCTCTTTTGGAGTCCTAAACCCCCACACAACTCGATGACATGGGTCTTATCATCAGTCGGATTACCCTTCTTCACCGACTGAGAGCGTACATTGAAGATATATTTGAAAAGTCCCCAATGAGGAGGACACCCCAAGAAACACTCGCATAAAGTGACGAAGGCGAAAATGTGAGCGATGGCATTCGGTGGGAAGTGATGCAGTTACGCCCCAAAGAAATTCAAGAACCCCTGAATGAAAGGCTAAGGCGGCAAGGAGAAACCACTTTCTACGTGGGTCAAGAGGAGGACCCACTCTCCCTCGCGCGGCTCGGGCTCGATCTCATCGTCGGGAAGCCTCCGAGACTTGTCCGCCATCCTACCATGCTCGACGAGCTCGAGGAGGTCCTCCTTCCGCACGGTGGATCGAAGGAAATCCCCCTGGATCCAGCCCGGTGAAAGAGCCTGCTTCCTTGGCTTGGCGGTTCCCTTCTTGTTTCACCTTTTCCAGTTTACTTATCTGCCCCTTCGTCATGGCGGCGGCGGCGAGATTGGTTGTTCTGAACTTATGCGCGGGTGGCTACTAAGAAGGAAGAGTAGACAGGAAGGAAGCGGTGTCGTTCCAAACCCTAGCACCATCTGCTTTTATAACCAACCGGTTGAGTCTCTAACAAGTGGGCCCTCAGCTTGTCCCCTCACTGGCCACCGTGAGATATGTGGCGGAGATAGAGGCGCGAGAATTGAGGCGGCGCGACCCACTTGATTGTGATGACGTTATCGCCGCGAAGCGCACGACAACCAAAGTATTCAAATTTCAGAAAATCCGGAACTGACAGGGTAAATTGTCACATCAGAAGATCCCATCGAGCACACGGATTCACAAGTTCACTCGGATCCACAAATTCATTGAGACATTTTATTCCAAACAGAATTCATCAAGGCGAATTATGAAGACTTCAATCGACATCGAGTTCAGCAAGACCTTGATGGCCGTTCAAGTTCAGTCTGCTGTCTCAAGATTTACAGCTACACCTTCACCACTCGAACCCTGATCCATTCAGGGGCTAATGACGGGGTTATAGCCCTAGGGTAGGGTCATATGCCTGACCTATAAGTCCTACCCAAGTACACGTCATTATTAGCTTGAAGACCACAAGAGACCGACCAACTGGATGAAGACAACCTATTGTCCACTCGGTAGGAAACCACTTGGAGAACGATATTACACTCGACGATTGGATTCCACTAGGTGGCGACTAGAAGCCAGTCGACATCGAAGTCCAGAAGCTATCCCGGGGAGGCCAACGAGCATACGTTAGACTACCGTAGTTATTGTCATTAATAGCATACTCTTGTATGCAGGACACTTCTGAGGGGCAACACACTCTATATAAGCCACCCCTCCCCTCTAGCACAAGGGTTCGCATTCTATAACACCTATATTCCACTCGACACTAAGCTCCAGAGCACTGAGACGTAGGGTTATTACCTCCACCGTAGAGGGGCCTGAACTCATACAACCTTGGCGTAGCTAGGAGTCTGCACTCTACTTTCGTACCCTACTCATCTACTGTCAGGCTTATTCCCACGACAAACACCATTTGGAGACATTCGAGTCACAGACAGTGAGAGCTCTTGCACGTTATGTTGTTACTTTGCTAAACTCAATACTAGATATAAACTCTTGCTTGTTATTGTTTTGACTTGAATTGCATATCTCACTTGCTTTACTTTGAAGTTCTTATATGTGTGTTAGCATGTCACCATAGAAATTATTGTGTTATCATTTATCTACTCGAGGACAAGCAGAAATTAAGCTTCGGGATGTTGATACGTCCCGAACGTATCTATAATTTCTGCTTGTTCCATGATCTTTTGGGTGACATTGTTATATGTTTTGCTACACTTTTTTATGATTTTACACATATTTGGACAAACAAACTAACTCAGTGCACCCGGTGCCAGTTTATGTTTGTTGATGTCTATTTTACAGGGGCTTTTACCGAATTTTTCGAAGCCCGAAAAATTCAAGAAAAATTATATAAAAAGTCAACGAAGCTGGGCCACGGGGGGTGAGGGGGGTGGGTGGCAGTGGCCTCCCTAGTGGTCTGCTGGAGGCCAGGACCTAGGCCGCGCCAAGAGGTCGCCTGGGTGGGTCCCACCTCCTCCGGTGCCCTCCTTTGGCCTATATTTAGAGTCCCGAGTGGAAACCCTCGCATATTTTCTGGAATTGCGACTTTCTCCATCGTTCCGCCCGCTGCAACGCTTCCAAGATCGGGAGCATTAGGAGACCTCTTCCGGGCACCCTGTCGGAGGGACGATTGACCTCCGGGAGCTTCTCCACCACCATGGATGCATGTCGGATGTGCTGTGAGTAGTCCTCCTTGGACCATGGGTCCATGACCAGTAGCTATGTGATGTCTTCTCTCCAGTCTTTTGCTTCAATGGTTAGTCCTTGTGAGGTGCACAACATGATCTCGGCATCTATGTAATTCTCTTGCTATTGCTATGCTCGGTTTGTTGGGATCCGATCGATTATGAGATTATGTTGAGATTGTTATGAATTATATATTTGATTATCCTTTTATATTATGTTGCTTAGTGATTCATGCATGTTCTCCGTTGCTATTTATTGCTTTGCCCAAGTAGTAGATTGTAACTCCAAGAAGGAGCGTTATGCATGATTGTGGGTTTAGGCCCCTCGATGTCTAGCTTGAGTGACAAAAACATGAGACTAGGGGATGTGCTTGTTGCCACCAGGGAGAAACCAATTGTTCTTGTGACCACGGTTGCAAGGATTGTTTACCTTACGCATAGTTCGTTCATGCAGTTGTCCGTTGCTTTGAGTTTAAACTTTGGGTTGGGCTCACAACTTAACACGGGAGAGATGTTCTGGATAAATATCTCAAGGTGGATGATTAGTATGTAGATGCTGATGAATAAACGGTCTACTTGTCTTGGCGTACCGCCCATTACTATTGAACCTCTAACTATCAAGTAGCATAATTAGCATTGCCGTGCAATCATAATACTGTCAATTGCCCAACTGTGATTTGTTTACCCAAGCATAGTTGTTTATCGTCTTTTGGGAGAGAGACATCACTACTGAACATCATGTGACTCCGGTCCATATCGCCATCATTGTTTACATCTCCATCATTTACCGTTTTTATTTACTTTTCCGTTGCAATCACTATTACCTTCCCGCTTGTATTTTGATCCTTTGCAAACTACAAGGCCGGAGAGATTGGCAACCTCTCTGTACTCATTGGGAGCAAAGTTATTTGTTGTGTGTGCAGGTCCAAGTCTTGTGCTAGCGCCAGCGGGGAAGACACCTACTTGTTGAGCCTAGGAGTCCTCCTGGTTTGATTTACCTTACTGTCTCGGTGTAAGGAAAATCTGCTGCTGACTACATCTCCACCTTCCACTTGGGGTAACCAACGAGGGGCGAGAAGTATATCCATCAACTTGTCATCAACTTCTCTATTCTATAGGAGGGTACTAGCTTTTGGAATGTTACACCTCAAGCCCATGTTCCATCTATGAGTCAAGGGAATTAACTGGCTCCTGGTTCATCTTCAAAGGAATCATCAGATGTAGAAGTTGACTCACTTGGTCACTTATTTACTGAACTTTCTGATAAGCCTCCTTCTCAGGATGAATCTGAAGCCCACCAAGACAGCAATGTTGAGGTAATTGCCATCTCTTCTGGATATTCAGAAAAAGTTTGTCGCAAGAAGGGAAAAACAAGCCGTCTGAAAGGCTAAAATGTCAAATCAAGCTTATCTAGCTACCAATTTTCTCTTAAAGAAAACATGGCCGATTGGTCAATCCAAATGCAAGACTCGGAGCGATGCGGGTGAGCTAGATCCCGGCTTGCCTCATGCCCCACCGGCTCGCAAACCTCGTGTTGAGGTAATAAGTTTGTCGGCTGCTTACTCAGGGTAATCTTGGTTCAATACAATCTTCGAAACTTGAACCCCTTTAAATTTCAGGAATCTTCCCCATCTTCGGGCACCTCATCAGCGAATTTACATCCCGCTTTCGATGTCAATCGTGGGTAAGTTTCTAAGAACAACTTGACTATTTATTTTACTTTTCTCACAATATTTACTTGACTTGTAACTTTGTGCAGGGCGAAGGATACTTTATCGAGCCGTTTGGTAGGGTCATGTTCTCGTACCGAGAAGCAAGATATCTTGGACGCTCAAGCCAAAAAGGCAACCGCCAAAGTTGACGCTCCTGAAATACATGTCCCGGACATCACAATTGACCCGACAACTGTTGTTCAGGCTCCCATCCAGACGAGTCGGTTTTAGTGGACAGAGTGTGACAGCCCGAGGCCGACGTTCCAGAAGATTCCCCCTTTATTTCCGTTTCTGTCGTGTGATTAGTTATATTTGTTGCATCATCGCATCATGCATGGCATCATGTAAACTGTGTTTTGTCGGTGTTGCTTGTGGCTCCGTGTTGTTGCTTGTGAGTGCTTGTGAGTGTGGCGTTGTTCGTTGGCGTGACGAGAGTGGGTGCAACAGAGCCGCTTCAAACCCTGTTGCACCGCGGACCTAAACCCTCCTCTCCCCTCTTATTTCATTTTTGTGGTTGCGTAAAAGATTTCGGTTTCAACCCCCTTTAAAAGTTCGTCTTCTTTTAAAATCATTTTATTAATGTGGGGGCAACCCCTTGGGTTTTCTTTATTTCTTCCTTTTGTTTATTTTAAAACAAGAGACCCATTTTATTTAAAAAAGGGTTTTATCTTATTCTCTTGTTAAAAGGGTTTTCATTTTAATTCTCCAAAAGGTTTTATTTTTATTCGTTTTAGAAAAAAAGTGTGCCCAAACTATTTTCAATGTTGCGGTGTATTTTTAAAGGAGTGAAAGGCATTTTTTTATTTTGTTAAAAAAACTTTTTTCTTTTGTGTTTGTTGTCTGATTTCTTTTTAAAAGGAGCAAACGAGTTAAGGGAAAGGGGGCTAGGCCCAGGCCCAAGCCTCCCGGTAGCCCTAGCCCAGGCTCCCCCCAGCCCCCGATCCATCTTCCTCCCGCAGCCGCCATGGCCTCGTCCCCTCGTCCCTTCCTCCTCCCCCCCCCCCGTGCGCCGCGGTTCTCCCTCGTCCCTCCGCCCGTATCCCGATCCCCTCGCGCAGCCACCCGATCCCCTCGCCCCTCGTGCAGCCGCAACCCCCTCGATCCCCCGGTTCCCCTCTCCTGCGCTCTACCACCATGCCGCGCCACCTCGGCCTCGCCTTGGCTGGCCTCGAGCTCGCCAGCCCTGCCCGAGGTGCCGCCGCCAGGAGCTGCTCTGTGCCGGACCGAGCCGCCGTCGTCTCCCGCGCGCGCCCCACCTTCGCCTCCCTGCGTTCCCTGCTGTCGCTCGCCTCCAGGCCCGAGCTCGCCGTGCCTGTTGACGCACTGCCTCACCGCCATTCGCCCTCGCCCCGACCTCCTCCTCCGCCGGTGCGCGCCCCTGCTGCCGCCGTCGCCGTGCCGCTGGCCTTTGCCGTTGCCTGCTAGCCGAGGCTAGGTTGCTGCCACTGTAGCTGCTGCCTGAGCTACTGCGATGCTAGCTGCTGCTAGCTTGCCTGATGCGCCAGTGTAGCCGTTGCTTTGCTGCTGTCCTCTGTTGCTGCCGAGCCTGTGCCTGCAAGTGTTGATGCTTGCTTGCTTTGCATGTTGCCGTTGTTGCTGCGTAGACAGTTGCTAGCTTGCTGCCTTGCTTTTTCTCTTGCTGTTGCTGCCTATGCCGATAGCTGCTGGTGATGTTAGCTGTTGTTGCTAGCGTAGTCTGAGGAAGATGCTAGCTGCTGTTACTGCCCTTGCTTCGGCATGCTTTGCTGCTAGTGCTAGTTGGTAGGCCGCTGTAGATAGCTTGCTGCTAGATAGCTAGTTGCTGTAGTTGCCAGATGATATGCTTGCTTACGTGTTGCTGTTGCCCATGCTGTTGTAGATGCTATTGCTTGCTTGTGTTGCCGCTGCCGTCGCTGCGTGCACCACCCCCTCCTTCATGGAGCCGACGAGATCGCGTGTACAACGATGTCCTCGACGGCCTCTTCGGAAAAGTGTTCGATCCCGACACCGAAGTTCGTGTACCAACGACAAGAGAACGACTACCATCGACGAGACCGGAGAACCACGACTTCCACGACGACCACAACCTCCACGACGTCCACTTCGAACCGATCCGCTCCGATGTGCATGCTTCGAAGGTATACCGATGAGACGTGACCGTGAACCGTATACATGTGTTGTATGAGATGTATCATATGTTTGCGTCGTATGTTGCCCGTTGCACGTTGTCTCTCTTTCGTCACGCCCTCGACACATGGGAACCTGGTGGCGGGATCACCCCATCTTTATTTAGCATTCCCACACATGCTTCCTATATGTTGGCACGATATCTCGACGAGTTATCAGGAAAGGAACGTTGCGTGGCATCGTTTCCGTTTTGCCGTCATGGTTCCCTCTCGCTCGCCGTGGCGACACATGTTTCTTTCTCTTCTTGCCCGTGATGTTTGAACTTGCATGCGTGACGCATTCATGGCACATATCTTCTGTTGCATGTTTCTTGTGACGTAGCTCCGATCTATGTTTCGCGTCTTACCCGACTAGGATGTCATGTAGGATCACCGCTTCACCCCTTGCCATGTTAACCACATTTAATTTTGCCTTGTAAATAATTGGGAGCGAACTAAATAATTAACGTGGAGTTTCGTCGATATGCAACCCGTTGCATATCGAGCTTCACTTAATGTGTAGTGTTTGTGTGAGGTGAATTGCCATGCCATGCCTTGCATTTTGACCTGTTCATGCATCATAGTAGGTTGTGCATCATGTTGTGCATCGTGTGGTGAATATCTGTGTTGATGTTTGTTTCCGGTTTGCTCCGTCTCGATAGAGTTCCGCAAGCGTGTCGGAATGTGAGGACCCGTTCGACTACATCGGTTCGACTGCTTCTCGGAGTTGTTCTTCTTCCAAGCGGGATCTCAGGCAAGATGACCATTTCCCCAGATACCATTACTATCATTGCCATGCTAGTTTTATCGCTTCTATCGAATATGTCTCGTTGCCTACCACATGTTAAATTTCAGCCTCTCAACAATACCATGAAAACGTTCAACCTAGCAAACCACTGATTGGCTATGTTACTGCTTGCTTAACCATGTTGTTAGCATTGCTAGTTGCAGGTGTAGTTGCTTCCATGTGATAACATATGTTCCTTGTCATATCACCATATTAATACTATTTAATTTAATGCACCTATATACTTGGTAAAAGGTGGAAGGCTCGGCCTTTCTAGCATGGTGTTCTGTTCCACCTATGCCCCTTAGTTTCGGCTACCGGTGTTATGTTCCATAAATGAGTGCTCCTAACACGATCGGGGTTGTTATGGGACCCCCTTGATAATTCGTTTTAGATTAAAGCTGGTCTGGCAAGGCCCAACTTTGGTACTACATTTTCCTAATAACTAATGAACTGCATAGGGAGTAATTAACCCGAGGAAATTTAATCAACCCCCGGGCCAGTGCTCCTCATGAGTGTTGGTCCCACCTGATCGATGTCCGGTGCCCCTCTGGTCACCCAGAGGTTTAGCGATCCCGACATCTAGCTCATCCGCCGTGTCCGGAGAATGAGGTACGCGACTCCTATCGGGATCGTCGACACGTCGGGCGGCCTTGCTGGATTTGTTTTACCTTTGACGGAATATCTTGTGCATCGGGATTCCGGTGATGCTTTGGGTAATCTCAGAGTTGAGGTTTTCCACTAGGGAATCTGACGAGATCGCGAGCTTCCGGATTGAGGATTTCTATGCGGCTTGTGGTAATTTGTGATGGACTAGTTGGAGCACCCCTGCAGGGTTTAATCTTTTCAGAAAGCTGTTCCCGCGGTTATGTGGCAACGTGGAAACTTTGTTTAACACTCGTTCTAGATAACTTGAAGTTAACTTAATTAAAATATGCCAACTGTGTGCGTACCCGTGACTGTCTCTTTCAAGAGTTCCTTCTCCAATCGAGGACACGGTGGGGTTATGTCTGACGTAGGTAGGTGTTCAGGATCATTCATTTTATCAACCGTAGTTCACGTCCTCTATGCGTAGATCTTCCCCCTCTTTATTTCTTGTACTCGTAAGTGTAGCCACCAAATATATGCTTAGTTGCTGCTGCAACCTCACCATTTAACCATGCCTCACCCATTAAGCTTTGCTAGTCTTGATACCTTTGGAAATGAGATTGCTAAGTCCCCTGAGGCTCACAGATTACTACAACACTAGTTGCAGGTACAAGTAAAGGTTACTTGACGCGAGCGCATTGATTGTTCATTTGGAGTTGCTTCTTCTTCTTCTTCTTCATCGATCTAGGATGGGTTCCAGGCCGGCAGCCTGGGATAGCAAGGATGGACGTCGTTCTTCTTTTCTCGTTTGTTTTCGTCCGTAGACGGACCCTGCTCTTACTGTTGATGATTATGTAATGTACTTATGTGACTCTGGTGTAGCTTGTGGCGAGTGTAAGCCAATTATATATATATATATACATATATATGTATATATATATATATCTTCTTTTCAGTACATGTACTTGCAACGATATCCATTCTTACGACACGACGACATGCGCTTCTATCCCTGACGAGGCGTTCGTGCCAAATTGAGGATAGGGCCGCATCTTGGGCGTGACACAGAGCACCAAAACTCATGGCTTCTCCTGCTAAACCGATGAGCCTGGCTCAAGGTCCCAGCCTCGCGGCTTCTACTGAGGACCCTAATCTGTGAGTTAATCCAAGTTCCTTTGAAGTTGTCTTTATCAAAGAACAATTTAGAGCTCCCACTACTTCCATTATTCTTGCTAATATTGTGGAAAAAGAAGAGATAGTGAATCTTGCAAAAGGGAAATACCAATTGGAAATCCCAAACATATATTTGCTAAGTATTGAAGAAATCCACTAACAATATTTGACTCGGTTATGTGAGAACCGGGATACTAAAGCTGATATGGTCCGGGTTTTGAAGGAGAATTATGAGGTAAAAAACCCCTTGCTTACTTGTTTCAAATATCACTTTCAGCCTTTCTTTTTCTATGTATTGCTTGTAGCCTCCAAGGGTCGACTCATCTCTTTGAGTTGAGTCGGGTCTTTATATTTGAAAAATCTTCGACCTGTAGCCCCAAGTGTCGGCTCATCTCTTTGAGTAGAGTCGGGTCTTTATATTTGAAAAAGCTTCGACTAGTAGCCCCTAAGGGTCGGCTCACCTCCTTGAGTTGACTTGGATCTTTGTGGTATGTTCTTTTAAAGAATTGACACGCATTAGCCCGCAAGTGTCAAATACATTGCTTGCAATCTGTTTGGAGCTTGCTTATGCTTTTATTATGCTCTGCCTTCAACTTATTGACACTTCCCTGTTTGTGCATAATAACCCATCTTCTAGGCATTGTTAAAATACCTTTTCCCTGATAAAGTTGTCCTTTTATCATAAATTCGCGGGGCATGCTGAATCCGTAGTTATAGATCTTCAAA
Source organism: Hordeum vulgare subsp. vulgare (assembly GCF_904849725.1). Lineage (NCBI taxonomy): Eukaryota > Viridiplantae > Streptophyta > Magnoliopsida > Poales > Poaceae > Hordeum > Hordeum vulgare. Next base: position 371,857,256 of record NC_058524.1, on the reverse strand, counting down.
TCCTACTTAAGAAGTGGGGAATGCTTTGAATTGAAGCTGAATCAAAAGTGGATCCTCTCCAGAGTTCTGACAATCAAGCTCAAGATCGTCTTGATCAAGTAAAAAAAGATTTTGAAGTAGAAACAATTGTTCTCTTAAACCATGCTGAAAAAGTCGAAGGGAAACTCGGCCCTCTTAAAGAAAATTATTCCACCATAGTGAAACAAATCAATGATCTGCTGACCGCCATCTTTGGTAAAGTCTTGCAACTTTTATCCCTTTGTTCTTGTTTCTGATGCTCAAAAGGACGACTTATAAATTTTTCATATCTGTTGCAGGCCAAACGGATAAATCCCTGGTACAGCTGCCTTTGATGAAGTTAAAAACCATTTTTTTCCTATGTGGAAAAACTATATACCGGGTCTGTATACTCTATCATGGCAGCGAAGAATCCCAAATATCCTCCACAACCTTCAAAGATATGTTGAAAAATATCTCCATCATGCAGCAGTGGATTTTGGAAACCCCGAAATAAGCAGCTCCCGACGGAGCAAACTTGGCCCTCGCGCGCACGAGAGCATATTTACCAAAATTGGACTTGGCTGCTTTAAAAGATGGGTTTACTGAATACAAGTTGGATGGCTCAGAATTCACCCGAGAAGATTTTTCTCGTGTCATGAAGGAGATCGGGCCAATGGAGCCCATTCTTGTATAGCAGGTTGACACATCTCATTATTACCCGACATATACCGCTGATAATGAGGATGTTCTAGTGCCTAAAGATGAGCCCTCCGAGCTCGTCCCACCTCATTATAAGAAAAAGAGTGCTTCTGACACCAGAGTTTCTACTTCAGGTAGGACTGCTTCAAATTGTGAATCTTTCAGATCAATTTTGTGGATCCAAAAAGGTTAGGAGCATATTGATGATGACAGTGAGTCAGAAGAAACGGGCACTGAATCGGCCGATGGGAAAACTAATGGCGGGTCATCAATGACTTTCCTAATAGAAAAAACTTTATCCTTTCATATTTTTGTATCAAAACATCTTTCGGTTCTGATGACTCCTACAATAGGGTAGCAACAACTGAGAGATGCCTCTGGTCACGCCATCCAGTCTGTTTATCTTTAGCCAGTCATCAGAATCTTTATGGCCATATCTCTTATGACCCGGTTGTCCATGATGATCTCGTAACACAGCTCCATCTCCTTACATCATTATTGTAGGAGAAAATAAAATTTATTTAAAATGATAAAAATGGTTGCAACATGGCATGATCTTGTTTTTATGACAGCTTTTAGATGGTGCTCCCTACTGAAAGATTTCTAAAAAGAAAATAGCAGATCACGTACAGTATTAGTCATGATTCACAAGCTGGCTGAGTGAGACGCGGTTAAAAACTAAAGACCTACTTTTGAGGTCTAGCCTTGGTTCAACGAAGCGGGCATAATAACCCATGATTTATCCTAGCTTTCAAGATGTGAGCTCTCACATGACATACCCATGTTTTAACCTTGCTGATTTAGGTTCCATAATTGATTGGTCATTGAAGAGTACATAGAGTCACCTTCTTCGGAGTCTCCAAAACATACCGGCATGTTTTATCATTTTGTGTCGTCTTTGCCGATCAAGAGGGTAAGAAGGTGAATTCTGTGAGTTAGAAGCCACCATGTGACCTATGATCAAAATAGAAAGGCTTGGCATAGGATTGCAGAAGACAATGCTATTACTGCTAAACAACCCGGGGGCAGGTAGCGCCCAGATAAGCTGGCTTAATTCCATTGACCATGATAATTTATTTGAACTTTGTAGCCCTGAGCTAACATACTAGATGGTAAAAACTCATGCTAAATTTTTTTGGCTAAAAACAAGCTTTATTAGATTCAAATATCATAGAAGTATGTACAAAATTTGAGGATCGATACAGAAGATAATGAGCCGGTAGCTCCTAGTATGATAGGGCCAAAAGAAATTGGCCGGGTTGGATTACTAAAAATGGTGGCTGTTGCCATGCAAAATTGCTGCACAACACCACGATAATAGTCGTGCTTACGTGACGACGAACAGATGCTTTTCTGGCAAAGCAACAAAGGATTCCTTGATTTCGTAGAGGAGTACGGCCGCTTTTCAGCGCAAAATGGCAAAGATGATCTGGGTCTAGGGTTGCTAGGGCACGGAGGAGAAACAATGGAGAAAAAAGTACGTAAGAAAAAGTAGATTGGTTTTTGATGAATATCGATTGGGGGCCTTTTCAATCGGCCATACCCTCGCTATTTAAGAGGTACGCTGGATTTTGCGTTTTGGAAACAAACTCTAAACCGGAACCGAACAAGATATGTCCTGGTAATTCGGTTGTGCAAGGATATGTACAAGTCAAGTACAAATAACTTTGGGCCTACAAAGGAACAATAAAATATTCGGCCAGGTTGCTAATTAGACTAGCTAATGAATCTTATAAGCCTCATGCCTCACCATGCAGATATAATTCTCCTTGTATGCTCCTCACGTAACATCTTTGGTTTGCCATCTGAAACCTAGTAGGACACGTCCTAGCCACCCGCAGCCATAGCTCATCGTATATTTCTGAACTTCTGAACCCATTGAGGACATGTCCTTGATACTCGTAGTTCCGAAAGTACTGCATATATTTATTCTGTCGCTAGACACTTGCATCAGACTACAACCAAGCCAAATATCTAGCTACCAAATTATGCACTCAACAGTGGCTTTCTTGAGAGAGACTTTACCAGAGTTGTCTGTGAAGAATTTCATCTTTTCAGTAGCACAGGCCGACTCAGCATAAGCCGCATCTCCTTTCTCACATTCTTGAGCTATCTTTCTGGTGCCTCCTACTATTATGGTGCCTTTGGGACCCGACATCTTGAGCTTGAGGTAGATATAACAAGGGCGGGCCATAAACCGAGCATAAACCGGACTTCCAAAGAGAGTGTGATATGGACTCGTTATTTTCACCACCTCAAACATTAGGGGTTCACATCTGGAATTATGTTTGTCCCCAAAAGCAACATTAAGGTTGATCCACCCAACCGGGTATGTAGACTTCCCAGGAACAATTCCATGAAAAAATGTGGACGAAGTTTGCAAGCTGTTATCCTACACGTTCATCCTCTAGAAAATGTCATAATATAAAATGTTGATGCTGGTCCCCCTGTCCATCATGGCTTTTGTGAGGGTGTATCCACCAACCTGAGGTGCTACTACCAAAGCTAGATCTCCCAGGTTATCAACCCGGGGCAGGTGATCCTCATGGCTCCAAACAATTGGTTGCTCGGAGAAGTTGAGATATCTGGGGACTGGCGGCTCAATCATGTTGATGGATGTCTGCTTACGCATCCTATCCTCTTTGCATCCATTGGTCATAAAAATGTGGTATTGACCATTATTCAGCTGTTTAGGGTTGTTCTCAAACCAAGAATGATTGCTATTTTGTTGATTTCCTTGGTCAGAACACTGCCTATTACCAGTATTACCTTGGTGCTGATAATTTGATCTAGAGTGTCCTGGTTCGTTAAATCCTGACCCTCGGAAACCTCCACATGAGCCGCCTTGTGGGCCAGGTTGTCCATACTAACCTGAATGTGCACCATTAACCCCCAGGTGGCCCTGAAATGCTTGATTTCTAAACTCTTGCATGATATAGCAGTTTTCCCATGAATGATTAGATGGCATATCCTGAGTACTATGCTCTGGGCAAGGCGCTTTGAGCGCCTCCTCATAGTTGTGCGACTTATTCCCGTTATAAGGTCGTCGGCAATGACGCTTGTGTTTGAACCCAGTGTTGGTATTGGTCACAAACTCTGAGCCTCCCTCAGGCTCCTTCCATTTATTATTGTGGTTTCCCTAGTTTCCACTTAGTTGGTTACCTTTGAGACATTCTCATTTCTTTCCCTTGCCGGTCTTATCCTCGTCCGACCCGAGGTCTTTCGTGTCGTCTGCCTCGGCGTACCTAGTTAGAACCTCGACCAAGTCGCCCATGTCTTGAGTCTTTTGCTTCAAATGACCCAACTTAAGCACCAGTGGATGTAAATGACAATTCTTCTCCAGGATCAGAATGGCTTGCGAGGCTGTTATACTATCCGATGAATTGATTATTTCTGCAACCTGACGAGTCCAATGATGGGCTGACTCGCCCGTGTGCTGAACGCAGTGCTGGAGATCCATAATTGTCATCGGGCACTTGCATGTTCCTTGAAAGTGTTTGATGAAACATTCCTTTAGCTCCGCCCAAGTGTTGATGGAATTAGGTGGAAGATTTTTATACCAAGTTCGGATCGGCCCTTCTAACATCATCGTGAGATACTTTGCACATAGGGCAAAGCTGACATCATGCATGTCCATGGCTAGCTCGTAACTTTCAATCCATGGCACTGACTCAAGATTTGTTGTATATTTTGGTACCTTGCGAGGTCCTTTGAAGTCTTTAGGCAATGGCTCGCTGCGAAGAGCCATAGACAAGCATCGAACACTGATCGTCCTGGTGCTACTTCTGGCTCCATGTGTTGCTGACTACGGTTCCGCTACATGCAGTTGAGTCGCCTCCTCGTAGCCGCTTCTGCCTCTGCCTGAAGGGCGGATCTTGCTGCGTCTACCAAGTCTTGGACATTCTGTAACCCTGACTGGGTCGGGGAAACCCGAGGCTGTTGTTGCTGCGCGTTACTGGAAACAGGTGGCGACTCCCCATGGCGGCTGATATAAGGTGTGGAGTGCATTCGATCTATATTGTATGAGTACTGCACCTGTTGGGCCACTACCGTCTTCAACATCTCAATGGCTTTCCTAGCTCCAATTTCCACCGGTGTGTGTCTGTGTATTGGGAGTGCCTCCAAGTGACACATCGCAACCAACATATTGTCTACGGGGTTGGAAAAATGACCCTGCGGGGTGTGAAAATGATGTGGTGACGCCAGAGCCGGCTGTGCCTGAGTCGACTATGCCTGATCATGTGGCAAGTTTTGTGCAGTGCCAGGGATCCGTGGACTAGAGAAAAGGCGCATCGGTGTTATGTCTGGTGGTAATCGAGATTGATGCCTCCTCAGGTGAACCGCCTCATTGGTCTAATGTCAAAGTCCAAGCTGCCATGCCTCTACCGATAGACGCTCCGACTCATCACGGATTCAAGGATGCGTCTCTGCCATCCGAATGTTTTCGGCATCGATCTCTTTATGAACCTGGAGCATCTCTGCGTGGAGTTTTGCTAGTTCTGCATTATGTTCTTCCTGGTTCTCCTTGGTGACTGTAGCCTCCAAGAGTTTAGTCATCTCGGCCACCAGGTCACTCTTGGCTTGAGCCCGCGTCTTACTCGACCCGACAAACTCATTGGTAGCTCCTGCCACAACATGGTCTGGTGCAGGCATGGATCCAGCAATGTAAAGGGTGACCTGCCGAGTTGGGTTATCTGGTTCCCTGGCATCTTCTTCCTTTGGAGCTTCCCTAAGCTCGTTGCTGAGGAGAAATATGGATCCAGTGTCTCCCGTGGAGGACTCGTTGTCATGGTATTGGTTGTCAAGGATTTCCTCACTGCTTGCCAGTTCATTTGTAAGGCTGGGCCCGTGAATGAATCCGACAAATACGTGAAGACTACATGTTTGGAAATGACCACATCGGTCACGCCGAGTGAGCTCATTGATGGTGGTGTAGATGTCCTACCTGGGCATCATTGCACAGATCAGGCCGAAGGGGATGTGCGAATTAGTTTCTCCTAAGACGGCCTTAAAGCCCCAACCTGCATTGTCGATGTAGCGATTGTCGCGATGACTCTTGATTATCATGGCCACCGCCCAACTCCCAAATCCCAAAATGGTTCGCTTTGAGAACTCAAATCCACAGTGCGATTGCTCCACGGTGGGTGCTAACTGTCGTGGTTTTGTCACGACAGATGTCCTTGTGAACGGAGATAGTAGTGAGGCCATCGTCTCGGTGTGGCAACTCGAAGGGGTTGGTTGGGAAACGAGAGGCAGATTTACCTAGGTTCGGCCCCTCCGATGGAGGTAAAATCCTACGTCCTTCTTTGTATTTGTATTGATGGGAATCTCGATTACAAGGGTGCGGAATCGCTAACCTAGCTCTCGAGGGTTTCTTACTTGATCTCTCTGACTTGAGGGCAATCCTTTGTATATATAGGTAGAGGCCCCAAGTTTACAACAAAGTCGGGGTCAAATAATACCTGTGACCTATTACAAATCTACTTATCGTTCTTCCAAAGTGAGGAAAACATCTTGCATCTCTTGCCTTGCACGACTTTGAGCCACCGTCTTTTGGTGATGGGCCACTTGGTGGCTTGTCAACTAAGTCCTCCAGCCCATCTTCTCATGTTATCCTTGCGGCTTGACCCGGCTGTGACAACCCGAGACCGACGCCCCAGAAGACTCCCCCTTCTATTCCGTTTCTGTCGTGTGTTATTTTTTTATTTTGTTGCTTCATCATGTAGTTTGCATCATGGCATCATGCATGGCATCGTGTCAACTGTGTTATTTGTCAGTGTTGTTTGTGAGTGCTTTGTGAGTGTGGCGTTGTTCGTTGGCGTGATGAGAGTGGGTGCAACAGAGCCGATTCAAAGCCTGTTACACCACAGACCTTCTCTCCCCTCCTCTCCTCTTTTATTTGTTTTTGCGGTTTGCCAAAGTTTCCGTTTTAACCCCTATAAAAAAAGAAAAGGGTTCGTCTTCTTTTAAAGAAAATCATTTTATTAAATGTGGGGGCGACCCCTTGGGTTTATCTTTTTTTTCCTCCTCTTGTTTTATTTTTAAAACCCTCTCGTTTTCTTTTCTCTTTTAAAGAGCTTCTATTTTATTCTTTAAATAAAAGAGGTTTTATTTTATTCTTCAAAAGGGTTTTATTTTTAGTTGTTTTAAAAACCCAATCTATTTTTAAAGTTGGGGTTTATTTTTAAAAGAGTGAAAGGCATTTTTTTATTTTTGTTAAAAACCTTTCTTCAGATGGTTGTTTTGTGGTTATAAAAGAAAAAAACCAAGCTTGAGAGGAGGAGCCTAGTCCCTGCTCGCCAGTCGGCCCAGGCCCACCTATCGGTCCGTGCTAGCCCTAGCGAGAGGAGGCTCAGCCTCCCGATCCCCTTCTCTCCCTCTCGTTTCTTCCTCCCCTCGTCCTCCCCTGCGCAGCCTCCTCCCGTGTTCCCCTGATTCCCCATGCCCGATCCCCTCGCTGGAGTCCTGCCCCGCCGCCGGCTTGCTCCTGCCCCGCCGCCCGCCGTGCTCGCTTCCCCTAGGCGCCATGCTCGCCTCCCCTAGGCACCGTGCTTGCCTCCGACAGCCCCGCCGCCTGCGCCGTGCGCGACCCCGAGTGCCACCCTGTGCCCGGTCGCCGCCAGCCCCGCGCGCCAGCAGGTGCTCACCGCAGCCGCCGTATCCCGCATGAGTCCCGCCGTCGGCCGACCTCAGCAGCCCCGTGCTCGCCTCCCTCGTCTCGCGCCCATGGCCCCCGTGCCCCGCCGTTGGCCCTGCCGGATGTCGTCGAGCTCGTCGTTCCCCATGCCGCCGTGCTGCCAAGCTCCCCGCGCCGCCTCGCGCTCCTCGCCGCCGCCGTGGACGTTCTCCCCTACCGAGCCATGCTCGCCTCCGGTTCCCCTCGCTGTTGTCGTTGCTGTCCCGATTAACTGCTGGCGTTGCTGTTGCTGCCGCTGCGTTCCTGTGTTGCCGTGTCGTGTCGCTGTTGCTGTGCTTGCTGCTGCTACGCTAGCTGCTGCTGAGCTTAGCTGCGCATGCTTGCTACCTGCCTGCGCGCTGCTTGCTGCTCCTAGGTTAGTAGCCTAGTCGGTTGCTGCTTGCTGGTGCTGGAAGTTGGTTGCCGCTGCCTTGCTGCTCGCTAGCTGCTGCCGTTGCTTGCTGATCCTGCCTTTGCCTAATGCTGTTGCCGATGCTGCTTGCTGTAGCTAGCTGTTGGAGCCGTTGCCGTTTTGCTGCTACCGATGCATGCCATTGCTGCGAGCTGTAGTTGCTGCTATTTGTTGCTTTGTTACGTTGCCTGTCGGATGTTAGCAGCTGCTTGCTTGCCTTGCTGCTAGCTAGTAGTTGTTAGCTGCTGCTTGCTTGCCAGCCGCCTTGCTGCATGCTAGCTGATGCTTTTGCTGTTAGTTGCTAGGCTAGTTTGCTAGCTGTTGTGCCTGAGTGTTGCATGCTAGTGCTAGTTGCTGCTCTAGCTCGTTGCCTAATGCTGTTGCTAGCTGATGCTTGCTGCAGATGTCAGTTGCTGTAGCTTATTGCGTAAGCTGCTATTTGTTGCTGCTTGTTGTGGCGTGCCTCGCCCTATCGCCTTTCGTTTAACGTCGCCGAAGACCGCGTGCTCCATCCCCGCCACCGTGGGTCGTCGACGAGTTTGCCGAGTACCACGACGTCCTCGGCGACCCCGGACATCTACGGGAACGTGTTCGACTACCGACGCCGAAGACCCGTGAACCACGACGCCGAGCGAACGACTACCGTCGACGAGACCCGACTTCCACGACGACCACGACGTCCGCTACGAACCGAACCGCTTCGAATCGCACGCTTCGAAGGTATACCGATTAGACGCGTCGTGTAACGAATGTGATGTATGAGTTGTATGTATGTTTGCACCGTATGTTTGACCAATGCACGTTGTTCCTCTTTTGTTGTGCCTCGACACATGGGAACCCGGTAGCGGGATCACCCCATCTTTATTTTGCGTTCCCGCACACGCTTCCTATATGTTGGCACGATATCTCGACGAGTTATCGGGATAGGAACGTTGCCATGGCATCGTTTCTGTCTTCCCGCCATAGTTCCCCTTTCGCTCGCCGTGGCGACACCTGCTTCTTTCCTTTCTTGCCCGTGGTTGAACTTGCATGCATAACACATTCATGGCATATAATCTTGTGTTGCATGTTCCTGTGCCGTAGCTCCGTTCTATGCTCCGCGAGTTAACCGTCTAGGATGCCATGTAGAATCATCGCTTCACCCTTGCCATGTTAACAACAATTAAATATTGTTGTGTAAATAATCGGGAGTGGAATAAATGATTAATCGTGGAGTTTCATCGATATGCAACCCGTTGCATATCGAGCTTCACTTAATGTGTAGTGTTTGCGTGAGGCAAATTGCCATGCCATGCCTTGCACCATTGATCTGTTCATGCATCATATTAGGTTGTGCATCATGTTGTGCATCGTGTGTTGAATATCTGTTTTGATGTTTGTTTCCGGTTTGCTCCGTCTCGATAGAGTTCCGCAAGCGTGTCGGAATGTGAGGACCCGTTCGACTACGTTGGTTCGACTGCTTCTTAGAGTTGTTCTTCTTCCAAGCGGGATCTCAGGCAAGATGACCATTTCCCCAGATACCATTACTATCATTGCCATGCTAGTTTTACCGTTTACGTCTCGTTGCCTACCACATGTTAAATTTCAGCCTCTCAAGCATGCCATGATAACCTTCAACCTGTTCGACCTAGCAAACCACTGATTGGCTATGTTACTGCTTGCTTAACCATGTTGATAGCGTTGCTAGTTGCAGGTGTAGTTGTTTCCATGTAATAACATGGGTTCCTTGTCATATCACCATATTAATGCTATTTAATTTAATGCACCTATATACTTGGTAAAAGGTGGAAGGCTCGGCCTTTCTAGCCTGTTGTTTTGTTCCACCTTTGCCCCCTTAGTTTCGGCTACCGGTGTTATGTTCCATAAACGAGCGCTCCTAACACGATCGGGGTTGTTATGGGGACCCCCTTGCTAATTCGTTTTGGATTAAAGCTGGTCTGGCAAGGCCCAACATTGCTACTACGTTTGCCGAACATAATAATTTTGTTAATACTGAAAGCATAGGGCGTCATGAACCCGAGGAGTAATTTCACATAATACAGGGGGGCCAATGCTGATGGTGCTGGTCCAAAACTAGAGACGTTTGCGGGGCCAACCCGGGGGAACTCGGGAGATTTCTATCAGGCCACCATACGCTGTGCTTATCCGAACTGTCCAGAGAACGAGATACGCGGCTCCTATCGGGATCGTCGACACGTCGGGTGGCCTTGCTGAATTAGTTTTACCTTTGACGAAATATCTTGTGCATCGGGATTCCGGTGATGCTTTGGGTAATCTCAGATTTGAGGTTTTCCACTAGGGAATACGACGAGATCGCGAGCTTTGTGATTGAGGATTTCTATGCAGCTTGTGGTAATTTGTGATGGACTAGTTGGAGCACCCCTGTAGGGTTAAATCTTTTTGGAAAGCCGTGCCCGCGGTTATGTGGCAATGTGGAAACTTTGTTTAACACTGGTTCTAGATAACTTGAAGTTAATTAATTAAAATATGCCAACTATGTGCGTAATCGTGACTGTCTCTTACGTGAGTTCCTTCTCCGATCGAGGACACGGTGGGGTTATGTCTGATGTACGTAGGTGTTCAGGATAATTCATTATTCATTAGTAGACACGTCCGTTATGCGTAGATCTTCCCCCTCTTATTTCTTGTACTCGTAAGTTTAGCCACCAAATATATGCTTAGCCGCTGCTGCAACCTCACCACTTCACCATGCCTCACCCAGTAAGCTTTGCTAGTCTTGATACCTTTGGAAATGAGATTGCTGAGTCCCCTGTGGCTCACAGATTACTACAACACCAGTTGCACCTACAGGTAAAGGTTACTCGACGCGAGCGCGTTGATTGTTCAGTTGGAGTTGCTTCTTCTTCTTCTTCTTCATCGATCTAGGATGGGTTCCAGGACGGCAGCCTGGGATAGCAAGGATGGACGTCGTTCTTCTTTTCTCGTTTGTTTTCGTCCGTAGTCGGACCCTGCTCTTACTCTTGAAGATAATGTAATGTAGTGATGTGACTCTGATGTAGCTTGTGGCAAGTGTAAGCCAATTCTATATATATATATATATATATATATATATCTTCTTTTCAGTACATGTACTTGTAATGATATCCATTCTTGCGACACGACGAGATGCGCTTCTATCCCTGACGAGGCCTTCATGCCAAATTGAGGATAGGGTCGTATCTTGAGCGTGACAAGTTGGTATCAGAGTAGTACCGACCTAGGAGCCCCCTTGATTGATCGAACTTGGCCGAGTCGAGTCTAGTGAAAAAACTGCTTTCCGTCTAGTTATATATCGGAAAGTAGGATTCTTTTTTCTCCTCTTCTATGCTCTGGCGAGGAATCTTGACGTAATAATTTAATTCTACTCCTCTTCTCACTCAATAATTTTTTAGGATCACGCGGATATTCTTGGGATCTATATGATGTCGATGTGACGGAGTTCTGTCTTGCTGCCTCCTGTGTGACTTGATTTTCTTCCGGGGAGTTGAGCTCCAGGGGATTCTCGAGCACATCATTATAATTCATATTTCTTAATATCCCAGGACGAAGGATGTTCGTAATTGCTTCAATACTAGCAGTGGCAAGATAACCCCGATGTCCCAAGTACTCGTGCAGATTGTTTGGGAGTATTGCCATACTTTGTATCGTTGTGATCACGAGGGTCTGTTGTAGATGAATGTTCGAGATTCTGGTTGTGTGTTGACGGATGTGATACAGGTGACGGGTTAGTATAGGAGTTGTGTGATTATTACTCCTTGTATCCGTGTACCCGATTGCATGACCAGATATTTCAGGAATTCTTAGGTGGGAATTCAAGTAGTTTACTTATAGGACAATCTTCCAACAAATGCATGATGTTAGGTTGGGGTTCGACATCTAGTGGATTCATTTGTTGACGGTCGACTTACAGCGGTACACGTTGTGTATTAAAGGGTCCTTGTAGCTTGCTACGACTCGGGGACGCTTTGTATGTCGGGTGCACTGCCTTGCACTTGATGGCTACTGTAAAATCAAGCCCGTGCGATCCTGTCCACTGAAATATCGGATGAAATCTTTCTCATGAGTTTGTTCTGGCTTGTTTCATAAGCCTCACCCTTTGTTTTGTTGAATGTGGTAATTCAAGTTGCTTCGATGTCAAGTGCTGATTTCAGATCTTCTCTAAGCGGTGTTCTCATATTTTTGTGGGAATGTTAATTCTCTTTTCTCAAATCAATTGTCTTATCAATTTTTTCAACCGGAGTTGTTATGTCAAGTCTTTTCAACCGGTGTGTTTCTCTTAAAGTAATTCAATCCTCTCCAATTTTGCAAGATCATTCTCTTATTCCATCCAGAGCTCATCTCATCCGTCCCAAGTTGTCTTTGTTTTTCCCCGCCCTCCCGCCCTTTTTCTTCAGTGATTAGTTTTCTTTCTTGTGCTACCGCTATCTTTTCCTCCGTGTCCTATCCGGTGATTCATTGTGAAGGTTCTCAGGAGCTTCGAGTTCATATTTGTTCGATCTTGTCATCTTTTCCGGTGAATTCAGTTCAAGCTATCCGTGTTCCTCATATCCTTTCATCCTTTAAACTCTTTCCTATGTTGGCAATTTTTATCAGTCTATCTTCTTGTTGTCATTTCTCTCTATTCTATCCGGAGCGTTGAAGTTATCTCAGAATTCTTGTTCTCAATTCTTTAATTATTTCAAGGTGCTCAGCCTCATCTAGTTTTCCTTATACCGGTGCAATACCCCTCTTTCTAGCAATCTTTTCAACGGTGGTTTCTTTTTGCGGGCCCATAACCCACAGGTTTTTCCCAGGATCTTTTAGCTCTTGTAATCTTTTTCGGAGATCTTTAATTCTTTTCAACTATGGCATAAGTATGAATTTCATCAGTCATATTCCTTCTCAAGATCAATTTGAATTAATTCTCTTATTTGGCTCAACCTTGCATTCTTCTTTGTTCCGGAGTGTCTCAGTAATTCTTGGTGTTGTTTCTCGTCATCATTCTCACCTTGCAAATTCGAAGGAGTGTTTCTCTCAAATCTTGGTCTATTCTCTTGGATATTCGTCATTTCAGCTTTGTGGCATTATCTTATTTGTTCCAATCATGAGTAATCCCTTTCGTGCTATCCGGTGCTTCTTTGAGTTGTTTTTATTTCTCGTTCCTCCGAAAGCTATCATTTGAGAAGATTCTTCGTTCTCAGCTTTCAGCTTTCATCCTCAAATCTTCTCAATTGTTGCCTCTTCGTTCGTCTCTCGATTATTCCGGTGCCTTATTCAAGTTTTTTGTTAGGTGGATCATGATCTCTTCATTCTCATGTCTTTCCATGCATTCTTGGAATTCCCATTCAGTTGTGAATTCTTATCGGTGCGTCCTTCAATCATGCCTCAAGTGGTGCTTATCTCTTTGCCTCTTCAAGATTCATTTCTAGTAGAATAAGTGATATGCTAAATCTGTTGCTTTTCATCAATTAAACTTGATGAAGGATAAGCATAACATAATTGTGATTCTTGTTCATAGTAATCTGAATTCTTCTTCCGGAGTGGCTCTTGATATCAATTCCTTTTCTCAAGTGTACTTATCTTTCTTTTCCGGAGTTCCAAGTTTTTTCTCAAGTATCTCTTTGTGAGGCTTCTTCTAAATCCTGGCAAGGTCATAATCTTATTCTTTTCTACCTTCATATCTTTGCATTGTTCATTTGTATACGGAGGCCCTTCATGGTGGTTCATCAAGGTTTCAATTCATTCTCAAGTGTTCTTCAAGATTCTTATTGGAGAACCTCAAGTTTTCTTCTCTTGCATCTCCAAGTGCATTTGTTCTTCCTTTATCCTTTGAGGTGGTATTATAGCATTCTTGTTAGTGTAGGAGCCTCGAAGAGTTTTCCTTTCAAGAATAAGATAATTAAACCCACCAATCCTATGATCATGAGATATTGTCAACACATGATTTCTTCATTGAGCTATTTTGCTTTGGATTTCACCTAAAGATTTTCCTATGGATTATGCTATCATGGTGCTTGTCATTAATCCCAGTTCTCAATGTACCCTCTTGGTGTAAGAAGTTTCGATATCTTTGCTTTCATCTATCCTTGTTTCTTTTAGTGGTTGGTTGTCACCTCATAAATGTTGAGATGATCTTCATAAGCCCACTACAGTCTTCTTCTTCGTTGTTGGTTTTCCAACTGCTATGTCAATTCTCTGTCCGGAGGCTCTTCAATTCTATTGTGATGATAGTTGTCATTTTTTTCTTCATTCTCTTCTTCCGCTTGAGCTAGTTCATATTCTCTTGTTCCGGAGGCTTTGTGATGTTGCTCTTTTGGGTTTATTATGTTGTTCTATCAAGATCATGGTGTTCTCTTGTTCTATTTAGTTGTTTGTTATGTATTCTGTCGAATCCTCTCTTCTTATCAAATTTTTTGTCCCATTTTCCTACCGAAGTGCTGCCGAAATTTTCCATGAATTCTCACTTTTTTCTCATATCATTCCTCGTCTCCTTGCAACCTTCAAGGATTGTTGGTTTCACTCGTTTGTCAAAGAAGCGACCAAGTTTTACCTCTTGTTCTTTCTCATCCTCTCTCCCCTTTCATTCTTGGATCTCGGGGCGAGATCCTCTTGTAGTGTAGGAGAGTTGTGACAGCCCGAGACCGACGCCCCAGAAGACTCCCCCTTCTATTCCGTTTCCGTCGTGTGTTATTTTTTATTTGTTGCTTCATCATGTAGTTTGCATCATGGCATCATGCATGGCATCGTGTCAACTGTGTTATTTGTTGGTGTTGCTTGTGAGTGCTTTGTGAGTGTGGCGTTGTTGGTTGGCGTGATGAGAGTGGGTGCAACAGAGCCGCTTCAAACCCTGTTACACCGCATACCTTCTCTCCCCTCCTCTCCTCTTTTATTTGTTTTTGCGGTTTGCTAAAATTTCCGTTTTAACCCCTATAAAAAAGAAAAGGGTTCGTCTTCTTTTAAAGAAAATCATTTTATTAAATGTGGGGGCAACCCCTTGGGTTTATCGTTTTTTTCCTCCTTTTGTTTTATTTTTAAAACCCTCTCATTTTATTTTCTCTTTTAAAGAGGTTCTATTTTATTCTTTAAATAAAATAGGTTTTATTTTATTCTTCAAAAGGGTTTTATTTTTAGTTGTTTTAAAAAGCCGAATCTATTTTTAAAGTTGGGGTTTATTTTTAAAAGTGTGAAAAGCATTTTTTTTATTTTTGTTAAAAACCTTTCTTTTGATGGTTGTTTTCTGGTTATAAAAGAAAAAAAAAACAAGCTTGACAGGAGCAGCCCAGTCCCTGCTCACCAGTCGGCCCAGGCCCACCTATCGGTCCCTGCTAGCCCTAGCGAGAGGAGGCTCAGCCTCCCGATCCCCTTCTGTTCCTCTCGTTTCTTCCTCCCCTCGTCCTCCCCTACGAGCCTCCTCCCGTACTTCCCCGATTCCCCTTGCCCGATCCCCTCGCTAGAGTCCTACCCCGCCGCCCATCGTGCTCGCCTCCCCTAGGCGCCGTGCTCGCCTCTAGCAGCCCCGCCGCCTGCGCCGTGCGCCACCCCGAGCGCCGCCCTATGCCCGGTTGCCGCCAGCCCCGCGCGCCAGCAGGTGCTCGCCGCAGCCACCGTCTCCCGCACGAGACCCGCCGTCGGCCGGCCTCAGCAGCCCCGTGCTCGCCTCCCTCGTCTCGCGCCCATGGCCCCCGTGCCCTGCCGTCGGCCCTGCCGGATGTCGTCGAGCTCGCTGTTCCCCATGCCGCCGTGCTGCCAAGCTCCCCACGCCGCCTCGCGCCCCTTGCTGCTGCCGTGGACGTTCTCCCCTGCCGAGCCGTGCTCGCCTCCGGTTCCCCTCACTGCTGTCGTTGCTGTTCCGATTAACTAGTGGCGTTGCCGTTGCTGCCGCTACGTGCCTGTGTTGCCGTGCAGTGTCGTTGTTGCTGTGCTTGCCGCTGCTGCGCTAGCTGCTGCCGAGCTTAGCTGCGCATGCTTGCTGCCTGCCTGCGCGCTGCTTGCTGCTGCTAGGCTAGTAGCCTAGCTGGTTGCTGCTTGCTGCTGCTGGCAGTTGCTTGCCGCTGCCTTGCTGCTAGCTAGCTGCTGCCGTTGCTTGCTGATCCTGCCTTTGCCTAATGTTGTTGCCGATGCTGCTTGATGTAGCTAGCTGCTGGAGCCGTTTCCGTTTTGCTGCTGTCGATGCATGCCGTTGCTGCGAGCTGTAGTTGCTGCTGTTTGTTGCTTTGCTATGTTGCCTGTCGGATGTTAGGTGCTGCTTGCTTGCCTTGCTGCTAGCTAGTAGTTTTTAGCTGCAGCTTGCTTGCCAGCCGCCTTGCTGCTTGCTAGCTGATGCTTTTGCTATTAGTTGCTAGGCTAGGTTGCTAGCTGTTGTGCCTGAGTGTTGCATGCTAGTGCTAGTTGCTGCTGTAGCTCGTTGCCTAATGTTGTTGCTACTTGATGCTTGCTGCCGATGTCAGTTGTTGTAGCTTATCGCGTAAGCTGCTATTTGTTGCTGCTTGTTGTGGCGTGCCTCGCCCTATCACCTTTCGTTTAACATCGCCGAAGACCGCGTGCTCCATCCCCGCCATCGTGGGTCGTCGACGAGTTTGCCGAGTACCACGACGTCCTCGACGACCCCGGACATCTACGGGAACGTGTTCGACTACCGACGCCGAAGACCCGTGAACCACGACGCCGAGCGGACGACTACCGTCGACGAGACCCGACTTCCGCGACGACCACGACGTCCGCTACGAACCGGACCGCTTTGAATCACACGCTTTGAAGGTATACCGATGAGACGTGTTGTGTAACGAATGGGATGTATGAGTTGTATGCATGTTCGCACCGTATGTTTGACCGTTGCACGTTGTTCCTCTTTTGTTGTGCCTCGACACATGGGAACCCGGTAGCGGGATCACCCCATCTTTATTTTTCGTTCCCGCACACGCTTCCTATATGTTGGCACGATATCTTGACGAGTTATCAGGATAGGAACGTTGCCGTGGCATCATTTCCTTCTTGCCGCCATAGTTCCCCTTTCGCTCACCGTGGCGACACCTGCTTCTTTCCCTTCTTTCCCGTGGTTGAACTTGCATGCATAACACATTCATGGCATATAATCTTGTGTTGCATGTTCTTGTGTCGTAGCTCCATTCTGTGCTCCGCGAGTTAACCATCTAGGATGCCATGTAGAATCATCGCTTCACCCTTGCCATGTTAACAACAATTAAATATTGCCGTGTAAATAATCGGAAGTGGACTAAATGATTAATCGTGGAGTTTCGTCGATATGCAACCCGTTGCATATCGAGCTTCACTTAATGTGTAGTGTTTGCGTGAGGTGAATTGCCATGCCATGCCTTCCATCATTGATCTGTTCATGCATCATATTAGGTTGTGCATCATGTTGTACATCGTGTGGTGAATA